>NC_023757.2:46134799-47352125 GCF_000499845.2 Phaseolus vulgaris | reverse complement strand
CTCATTTTAAAACGCCAAAGAAGGCCAAGTAGCACCACAACAAAAGCCAAGACTAAACCACCGAGAACTGAACTCAGCAACAAAGGAAGACGATGATTGGAATCGGTTTCTTCCAAGTCAGGGGGGACAGAATTTGATGATTTAATCACTTTCATTAGTTCTATCCCGTTTAAAAATGCTCTTGGTACGTCAGCGCTTCCATTCGGGGTTAGACTGACCTTAATATGTCCAGAGTCATCAGAGTTCACCACGAAATCATAATAAAGAGGGGCAGGCAACTCGTTAGACACGTTTCCGTCACTATTTACCTGCATGACATGGGCGTCATAAATGGAAAGTTCGAAGTATGTAAGGCCACCTTGTGAACTCAAATAGTCACAGAAGTGAAGCCGAAGGAAATGATCCGTTTTGTTGTCCACCGGAAGAGCCCATGTTATGTTGAAAGAGAGGTTAGTTTCCTTAGCAGTTCCGTACACCTCAGTTGGCGCAGTATATCTAGCTGCGTTTGGACCATCGGAGTCATCATCTAGATTGTACCCGATTTCACCATTGTAAGGGGAACGATTGCTGGCGTTTTCTGTATACATTAGATAAATATCATCTGGAATCCAGTTTCTCAATAAGAGATCTTTGGTATGTTGACCACCAACATTAAGCCTATGTTTGGTCTCCAACACCCGAGAGTACAAACCTCCGCTATAAGGAGTTGTACCCCCAATAGGTTTGAAAAACGACACCTTATCAGATATCAGATGGAGGGGTAGTACGAACAGTTCTATGGCATTCACAAACGCAAACGATGGTTCCAGAGGTCTGAAAGTTATTTTGAAGGTGGGGGGACTGATTTCCATGAAAAATTCTTTAACTGAAGCCGAGTTGCTATTGGTATCATTTGTACCATTAAAATTTTGCAACAAGCAGAAACGAAGGACTGAAACGTTGAACCTGGCCGAGGAAAGATTACTGGGGGAAGAGAAAGGGAAGAAATGGAGGCGTAGCAGGTAGGTGCCCTTTAAATCGATGTTGAACTTGTACCAAGATTCGCTTCGAAAAATCCTTGCTGTTTGGTAAAGAGGAGAAGGCACCGATGACTGATTTCTTTCTGTTTCACTGCTGCTAAAACTGGCTTCAGGATTTGGTTCACCAACGTAAACCTTGTCAATTGTAACACTTTTGTCTGATCCACAATTGATAAAGTACTTATCTGGGACGTTGTAGCCGAGTGAAGGGAAGTGCAGTGATGAGAAGAGAAGAAAAAAGATGGCAGCTTTGAGGAGCTGAAGAGTCGCCATGTAAAATGAGAACAGCATGGAACTTCAACCAAAAGAAGACCTCAACACAGTCAAGTTATGTCATGGCACCTTTGATTTTTCTTCTTATTTTTTCTTTTTCTTTCTTTTATTTTAATTCTGAAACTTTATTTATTCACAAAATATTCCCAAACTATACCATTCATGAAAAGGAAAATGGAAAAGTCTTGCCCGATAAATTTGAGAACTTCACTCCAATAATAAAAGGATATTTAATAGTGTGATTTATAATATATTATTTTAATATTTAGTAAAAATCGAACAAATAATTTATATTCTAATTTAATATTTTATTTTTAAAAAAGAAAGGGATTGATTGGAATACGGTTGCTCAGAACGTACACACCATACAATAGTCTTCTGGTCATTCTTGTATGTGTAGTTGTTTTCCAAATCCTGGTTCGGATTTTTATAATTTTTAATTAATTAACTTGGGTTGTATATTCTATTATAATATTTATACTATTTCTAATTAATTAACTTGGGTTACATATCATATTATATTATTTATATTAGTTATTTATAGTTAGATGTGTTCAATATAACTTGTCCAATTTAGTGAATTTGCTAGAAAAAATAAATTGATACGAGTTTTATAAGCAGATATTGATTTGGCTTATTACGGGATAATTAAAACTCTAATTATTATAATGTAAAATATGATTATGGTTTTAATATATTAAATCAATAAATAATTTTCTCCTCTCCTCTTCCCAATAAGGGAATATGTGTCATTATTCTCTCCTTCCTCTCAATAACTTCACATTATGTGTTTTCGTGCTCATTTTATATCTAATAAGGTCAAACTAAAATATTCAACAAATCCCTTATTTTCATCACTGTCTTCATTTCAATTTATCTTTTAGTACTGTTGACTGAATTATAAGCTGATGCATCTATGAATACAAACTTTTTCTAACATTTTTGGAAGTGTTGCGTGGTAAGAAATTTGATTTCTTGGAAAAAATTATTCAACAATTGAACCAGAATTTGGCCTTCATCATTTGTTAAATAAGAAATGGATCAATCTATAGGTTGAAGATCACAATGTTCCTGAAATGGGAAAGGAGGATCAGAGAAGGATCCATTAAGAATGGCAAAGGTAGTAAGCTTGTTTGCAGCTTCTGTGGCATGAATTCCATCCCAACTCACATAGTTGTAAGGGTCATTGCATGCAGTTGCTGTCACTTTGCTTCCATGTATCTCTTTGGAATTGCCACAGTAGAGTTTGGGATCGAAGTTGTAGTCACCACCTCCATAGCCGCAACAAGCTTTTGTACCATACTTAAGCCCTGTTTCAAAAGGGAAAAAAGTCAGAAAAATAATGAACAAATTCTGGTTGTATATTTAGCATCCATTATTATGAGTAAATTAGTATAGCCAAAGGGTGTCATAGAAATATCATTCTAATGTCTTCAATTTCTAAATAAGGTATGAAATAGTAAAGGATTCAAATAAAGTCCTATTGAGATGTATTGTATCTTTTTGGTAATCATGATGACAGTGTTGTCTTATTAAACAAGTAGAGGGAGTTGTGTTTGAACCATGAGAAGTGGGATGCTGGAAGAGCTCCAGCAGAACAGTGTGAGTATCCACATAAATGACAGAAGCATCGGAAAGACTTTCTCTAACTTCTCTCAGCGACTGTTTCAACATAGTGTTGTATTCCCTTACTGCATTGTTGTAAGAAACCAAGCATCCAAACTGATCAATGTCTGAACTATTATGAGGAAGCAGGACCAAGAATGAAGGGTAGCATCCCACTGGTGCAAGATTAAGAACCAAAAATGTACGTCCTCCAAGATTATATAACTCCTATAAATTCATTGAGCACAATTCAATTATACATCTTTCTTTTCATTAAATCTAGATTTGAGTTGTTCTTGACTGTTATGGTAATCTCACCTTAATGGTAGCAGCAATTTGTGAAACAACTTGTGGAAGGTATTGTTGCACTCCACGTATGCCAATGGAAGCTAAGTTGGAAGTAAAGTCATTTTGGCCAATATAGAATGTGTAAAGAGATTTTCCAAATATATCTGGTGAAGGAAGCTTGGACCCTGAGGAACAATCAAAAGAAACTAGTAGAATGCTACAGAAATTAAAAACTAGAGTGAGAACTGGGAAGTTTGAGCTTTTTGTACCTTGTTCATGCACTTCATTAACTTGGGTTTTGAACTGCTTCATTTGGTTGAGCTGGATGGCAAGAGAGAAGGGGCTGATCCCAGTGACAAACAAAGAAGTATTAGGTAGAAGCACAGTGGATGCCAGTGTAGCATAATTAGCTCCATGCGTATAATCAGATCCTATTGATTGCAGATATGGACTAATAAATGGCAATCCAAGAGCTTCAGCTGCCGAATGAAATGCAGTATACCTTGTCAAATATTAGTACTGTGCTACTGATAGAATGGTTTCTCATATTGCAATGAATAAAGCAGATTCTATTGAAAAAAAATACTAAATTGACTAGCATATAACAGCTCAAGCATTAGAGCATGTCTTTAATCTATGAAAGATAAATGACAACATAAATGAGATTCATTGTCAATTTCAAAATTTGGTGTTGTAAATTTTTCTTTTCTAGAACCACTAAAAGGAAAAAAAACTGAAATAATTGAAGGGTAGGAAGGTGAATAAGTAATTCAGGTAGCACCAGAGAGGTATTAAAAAGTGACACTATTAACTACTATTAACAAAGAAATTGTCTCTTGTGCATTTAGCATTTACAGAGAAAATAGATAGAACAAGGAGAGGAGAACCAAAAGCTTAAATCTTTCCTTAAAATTTTCATTCTTCTTCGTTTTGCTTCAATGTCCACACTGATAAGGTGAGGGATATTATAGAAAAGCAAGAAAATGAACAAATTCTCAGTATAGCTAAAGTGGAAACATTAGAAGAGCAAACTAAGATGAGAGAGTTTATTAGTTACCAAGAAAATCAATTATGAGTCTCCCATCTGTGGCCCTTCCTACTGGTTTGTTGAAGTAAGTCATTCCAAAGGGAGGAGATTGGGCAGGAAAAGCTGCCCAAAAGCCACCAGTATCTGAATTTGAATCTCCGAAGTTGAAAATTGCCTCGAAATCACACTTGGTGTGACTTGAACCGATCATGCAAAGCAATACAAGAGTAAAAATGAGAAAGAAATTGGTGGATGCCTTTGAAGTCATTTTTGTGAGGTTAAAGACAGTGTGGAATGAGGTAGTGCTGTATGACAAGAAAGGGTGACCTCTCCTTTTCCAGTTTTGTTTATATTTGCAATTTTAACTGCATTCATCTTACAATAATGTATGACAATAATTGATGTTCATCACACACATGGAGAATACTACCAAAAAAATCTAACACATGGAAGATGGGCACCTGCATTCATATAATTAACAACGTTTTATTTCCTTAGAATTATTAGATAAATGGTATTTATTATATATTTATTGTGAAATTGAGTTGAGTTGAGTTGAATTAAAATTTATTGTGTTTGAAACTGATGAAATTGTTAAGCATCTTAATTCTACTTAAACTAAAAAAAAATCAACTCAAATTAACGTATAAAAATGTAATTGGGTGGGGCAAATACACGGATTTAATTGGATAAACTAAAACAATTTCAACACAGCTTAGCAAAATGTAATACGGTTGGGATGACAACAAAGGAAAAAAATTGTTTAACACTCTCAACACTAAAAAATACATTCATTTCACAACCCTTTATAATAATATAATAATAATTTTAATTAAAAAATAAAATAAATATAATTAAATATTAATGTATTAAGCTGTCAAGTGCCTGAAACCTTGAAGTTGTATTTTAATATGTTGTGAAATTTTTGTTTTTACAAATCATTATTTGACGTTTTTTTCTTTAAGTCAAGTGTTACGTGTCACTTCCTTTTCAAATATAAAAAACAAATAATCTATCCTTAAGGTTTTCAGAAATATTGTTTGGAAAATTCATTAAAACTCAATTCAGCAACCCTTAATAATGTTTTCCTTGTTTAACATAATTTGTATGAACAAATGCATGAATGGATAAAATGATGGGGAAGTTTTGATCATAAAATGCATCATGACCATGGCCTCCCTTCCTTCAGCAAGTGTCACATTTCAAGGGGATTTATGAACTCAAATTATCTTATGGACTTTTTCTTCCTACACCTCCATACCTTCTTCTGCCACCCCATACTAAATGTAAAAATACCATTTTCTCCTTTTTTGTGCCACCTCCATACATAATCTGGAAGCTGTTCTTGGATCCGGAAGTGTTCTTGAGATTTATAAAATCCATAACTCTTTTTTGCATTTGAAATAAGTCCATGGATTATGTAATCCGGATATATTCTGGATTACATAATCCGAAAGTCAATCTCATATTTAGAAAAGACTTTCGGATTATGTAATCCGGAAGCTAATCATACATTTGAAAAAAAAACTTTCATATTACATAATCCGGAAGTTAATTTTATGTATAGAAAAGACTTTCAGATTATGTAATCCGGAAACTAATCACAAAAGGCTTCTAGATTACATAATCCATAACCTAATTCTGATCTAGAAAAAGAATTTCAGATTATGTAATCCAAAATATTAAAAAAAGGGTATTTTTAAAATATAAAAAACATATAGGGTAGCACAAGAAGGTATGAAGGTGCAGGAAGAAGCAGCCTATCTTATGTCCTTCAGTATATATATTCGCACCCAATTTTTCCTAAAGGCTGCTTCTTCCTGCACCCCATAGATTCTTCTTGTGGCACCCCATATTAATTATGTATTTACATTTTTGTTCTTTTGTTAAAAAATAAATAAACTCTAAAATATCACCTGGATATTTCACCTTATTCCTTCTTCTGATTTTTCTCACGACCCATCTCAAGCACCCCATCCACGTGAGCACCCCAAGACATCTTCAGAATGTGATTTTCATTAATAGAAAATGTTTTGGTGGTTGTATACAAAGTTTGAGAGCAGTGTGATTGTGGTTGTGTGGTATAAAAATTTAGTTTTTAATATATATTTCACTATTTGTTTGCGGGTTTCACTGCACTGATTTTTTTTAAACATTTTTTCTATTATAAAATATTTCGAATTACATAATTGGAAATTCATATTTTGAAAAAACACTAATTATATGATGCAATTTTTTTAAAATATAAAAAAATTATAAATTATGTAATATGAAATGTTTTTTTTCAAAAAATAAATTTCGGATTACTAAAGTACTTTCCAAATTTATTATTAACTTCCGGTTGTGTAATCCAAGGTAAAAAGTATAAAAACATCTTAATTTTTTTAACTTTTTTACATATATTTTTGGAGTTACAAAATTTATGTGGGTGAAGGAAGAAGGAGCCTTTCCTCCTAAACCTATCAAATGGATCAACTTAAGTTTGAAGACTCTTTCTTCCTGTAGCTTCTGCCACTTCCATACACAACATGAAAATACCTTTTTATCCTTATTGTGTTATACCATAGAGTAATTTCCAAATTATGTAATCCGGATACGCATTTGAAAAAAGACTTTCGGATTACATAATCCAGAAATTAATTATGTATCTAAAAAAAAGCTTTCAAATTATGTAATCCAGAAACTAATTACGAATTTGAAAAAAGACTTACAGATTATATAATCCAGAATATTAGAAAGAGGTATTTTTGAAAATATGAAAATTTATGGAGGTGAGAGAATAATATATGGAGTTGCAAGAAGAAACACAATGACTACTATCTTGCCAGCCCATTAGATTACCAAACCTGACTAATTTAGCCTATTTTTTTCTTTCAAAAACTATTTGAATTCTAAGAGGGCGAGATTCTACTCAAATAGGTTAGATACCTTTTAGACATTAATTTAACTTGCTTGTCAAGTTAAGCCAGTTTGCCATACTTAATATTATAATTCGATGACAATTTTGACAACTTTATTTTTATCTAAGAATATTAAGGACACAGAATGGATTCTTTTATTTATTTATTTATTTTTAATAAAGTTATATCCGAACTCCTTTTATTATTTGTGTTTTTCTATTTTTCTCACAAAATATGTAATTTGTTTTACCGATTGTAAAATTAGTCAACTGTCTTTTGTAGTATATTCTGGTTTTGTTTATTCGTAGGCTGTATATTCTGGTTTTGTTCTAAGTTATTTTATTTAATTATTTATTGAAAAATAATAATAAACTCATTTATTAGTGGAGTATTTTCCTCTTTTTTAAGTAAATATAGAGAAAGTAAAACTATTTTTCTTTTGAGAAGATTCACACGAGCAATCGTGAGCCTTCTTTTAAATGACGTGTACTCGTATGACACCTGTAAGATATTTTGTGAAATGTCAAATTCAAAAAAGCATTTGATAGATTCATGACAATTTTAATACGGTTCTAACACAAATTTAAAAAGAAAAAATACATTAATTTTTTAAAAATTCAAACTTTATTGTATAAATTGTTATTATGATTATAAAAATAAGAAACAAATCTTTGTGAACCAGTCATGAAAGACATTTCTGCTCCAAAAAATAATTTAGAACATACTTGTGCACAAAAATCTTTATTGTCAATTTATATAATTTATAATTATATAATATATAAATCCGTGTCTCCGTGCCCTACATTTTAGAGATGTATCTCCGTATTCATGTGCGTGTCGTATATTTGTTTATGCTACATAGATCGTGAGTGAGTAAAAGAGTATTTTAGATAATCATGTCATTGTCACCAAATATCTAATAATTTATTAATTATTATTATTTTTTTAAGAAATTACCGAACCACCTTGAAGCAGTTAACTTTTCTAAGAATATTTTTTTTATCCATAAGATTTTTCCTAATATGAATAGAATGATATAAAAACGAGGAAGTGAGGATGATTATTCTTTTTTCGTTTTTTTTTCTTAGTAGGGACATACCCATTGACCTCAGAGCCACAACTAAATTAGTCACAAGTATTATAGTCAAGAAGATTACTCTTCCAAGTACTTTTTTGCTTACAAAGTTTTTCCAGATTTTATACAATATTTATACAAGATGTTCACAAGAAAATAAAATCGCATTCGGGTATCGACTTTTTTACCTGATACAACATAATTTTGCAAAACAAAATTAAATTAACACAAATCTTTATTTAGAGGTTTCATTCACTACTACAGAGAGAATAATCACAAAACATAAAACTTGGAACATTTAAAATTCTCCTACATGAGTATTGAAATATGAGTTATGCACTACACTAATCCTCCATACTCAATAAAGATAAATACTAATTTTTATTCCTTGATGTAATGAGATACGGTGGAATAAAGCACATTCCTTTGAGTGACATGTATTGCACTTTGACCAACTTTTAACTTTGAGTGACATGTATTTGATTTTAAATATGAACTAAAATAATTAATACTATTTAGTTATATGTGAGTTGGATCCTAAAAACATTATTTTCTTTTACTGTTTTGTGAGTAAGTTGTTATTTTTATCTGGGTCACTTATGATTTTATATTACTAATTGAAATTCAGGTACTCTTTGCCTTATCACAGTCAATTAATATGAAAAGAATGAACATCTAATCAAGGACTGACAGACATAGAGTTCACACAAAACGCATTGAAGAACTAACTCTACCATACAACATTTTTTTATTTGAATAGAATTATTTAAATAAATCCCAAGTTATCCTTAAATATAAAAAAAACTTTTTTTTCTTTTCGTTGAAATCATAGTCTATTTTTGTTTTCCCACGAAACTCACTCAAATATTTACCAAATATTTGGTTTGTTGATTATTCATATTATTTCCATCTTAAATGAATAATAGTGTAAACCAGTGCTATAAAAAAAATACACAATCATTCAATCATAAACTATTATTATGATAGATACAGTAACTTTGATCTAAATTTCTTAAAAATCATATGACCAACAGTTTCTTACTCAACTAAGGTGAATTAAGAAACAAAAGTTTCATTCCTTGTTTATGGGAGGTTGACAAAAGTTGCAAAAGTTTTTGTTTATTTGTAACCTTTTCATAGAAGAAGTTGAAGAATAAATGTGCACCCAAAATTAACCCTTTGGGGGTGGGTGTAGGTCCCAAAATTGCCTAAAAAACATTTACTAGTGAATTATAAAGAAAAATATTAGTGAGCAAGAATATTGGAAAAATTAGGATTAATTGATATATATGGTTGTGTTTAGCCGTCGTCACCAGATTGTTAACTCATAGATGTTAGTTGTTTCGCTTCTTTGGCAAAGGAGTTTGTTTACTTCTCTTTCGACGGCTCCCAATTCCTAATTTCATTTTTCCTTAGCCGCCTTCAAGTCTTTGTCCCCCTCCTCTCTCGCAAGCCTTCTTTCGTCGGATACGATGCTATTTTCTCGGATATCGAAAAACCTCAGAGGAAGCTTCAACTCATGTCGGTGGTTTCTGTCCATTGGAGACCACAACCACCGTTTTCTTTCCCCGCATAATTTTCATTCGCTTGGAGACTCTACTCATCAGGTTTTCTGCTTTCCACCTTTTGCTTTGTGTTGTTTCACTTAGCATGCGTATTTTGGGATCCTCGTTTGTTGTGGTCCGATTTCAAGTCTCAAACTTTGTTGCTTCTGCTTTCGCCCCTTTTCTGTTAATTGGAATCGTCTGGGCAATGCGCCATGCGGGATCACTGCTGTCTGAATTCTATTGGTAAACATCAACGATGTGCCTAGTAACTGTTTGGAGTTATACCGATAGAACTTATGTTTGGTTTTAAGTTTTAGTAGCGCTTCCTGGTCTTGGGAGCTCAAATTTAGAATTGTCTTGTTGCGAATCAAATAGTGAAGCACTTATAGTGTGGTGATTGTTGGCGTTGCAATGTTTTAACATTTTTGAGGAAGTAGAATCTGTTGTGAATTGTGAATGGGTAAGCTGTTTTGTGGTCACTGAGCCTCCATGCTTGTACATGAAGTTTATGTTTTACCAGTGATTAATAGTTATGTTTATATCATATAATATAATTAATAAGTAATGGAGATTTTTGCTAAGTAGAGAGGGGTCTCTTTAGTAGATTTGGAGGTACAAGAGAGCTCTATTGTATCAGTGGTTTAGGTCTGATTGGTTAAGAGCATTGGAAAATTTGGGTTCTTAATTCTCTTTTGGCAGGCCCCTTGTTGTCACATAGGAGTTAAGAATACTTATTAATTTTTATTCCAATGGTAGTACTTAACTTGAGTTCTTAATTTATTTTTAGTAGATCTCATTTTATTGTTCCTCTTTCACAAATCCTCATTTTAACTTATAATTTTTTTTTAATTTTTAAGTAATCTTGGTGGGAGTTGTTATGTAAGGAACTTCTATAAGAATGTCATTCAAACTTGTTCGATCAATGGTATTCTCAAGTTGCTCAACATATAAGCAACTTCATTTCAGACTCTCTAACGTAAAATTATGTTTTGCGATATTTCTTAGAGACTATTCAGGGAAGGAGAAGTTTTCTCCATTAGCTGAACATCTTTTTGCATTAGTGTCCAATCAGGCACTGAATTGTGGTTGTGTTTTGCTTCTTTCGTTGGTTAATTTTTCTATCAATTTGCCTAACGAGAATTTCTTATCCTCCTTCTGTTAATTAGCCTTCTTTCATCCTCATAATATCATCTTTTTATCTTCTTTCATTCTCATAACATCGTCTTCTTTTATCTGAAGAAAAACATCGTGCATCACCTAATTTTACTTGCAAATGATTATTGTGTCAGGTTATGAGAAGTTTAAATTTTTCAAAGGGCCTGCCAGCATTGCATAGTAGTAGATATCTGATCCATCAACAAAGCAACTCCATAGTTGAGGTTAGTTCTGTGTTCTTTCTTGGTAACTTCTCATTCTTCTGTTCATTGGTTCCATTTCTTACTGCTTCAATAAGCTATGCTGTTTTTATATGGCCTAGTTGCATTTTAGTCCCTTAATATCTCAATTGTACTATTTTGGTCTGCTAGTTCTCAAAAGAGTAGTTCTCTCCCATCTGCAACCAGGTCCCACCATTCCGATTCCATCCAATATTTAACAGAATTTGCTGATGTGGCAAACTTACATGACATGACAGAGTAAATACGGTGTATATGCCTAAAAACACAGAATATCTGAACCCTAAAATTATGTTCTGATTGTATTGAATTAGTTGTTATATTGATGATGCTTGTGGGTAAATTTTAGTTTTTATAACAACAACGAACAACAAAAGGAATATCTTTCCATTCCAAGAAAATCAATGCTTAAAATATGGATGGAATTGGGATGGAGGGACTTGATTGTAAATAGGAGAAAACTTGAGGGAGTTATTGGTACAATTGAAACTTAGGGTACCAAAATCATACAATCGCCATAGCCGAGGGACTAAAAATGTAACTAAACATTTTTATATTCTCTTTGTCTAAATTTTAGTAGATTCTCTTACTAAAAACCCAATTTACAAAGAGTTTCCCTAATCATGTTAGTGCCACATGTATATTTATTCAAAGGAAAAATGCAAGGGTATGAGCATAGTTATCAATCATGGAATGTAGTGTGCAGTGCCTGATTTCAAGACTGCTATAGTAGGATGAACGCTATTGTGAAATTTTTGATACAACACTGTAAGATACACTGTCAAGTTATCAACAACTTCATACAAAATGTGATTTTATCAATTGAACTGTTGAACTATTACTATATAACACCTTGGTTGTTCTTGTCAAATTTTATTAAAATTGAAGAATTATGTGATCAAAGTGTTCTGACTTAACATATTTAAGGTATATGCGACATTGATTTTGATGTTTATCAATGGAATATTAAACAATTTTTGATAAATGTAAAATAAGACTTTTTAATAGTAGATTTTTGAGATAATATTTTCTAATAAAAAGTTTTTGAATGATGTAATAGTTGAGGTAACTTGTGGCGGAGTAATTTGTTTCTGCTTATCTGAAAATGGGTAGCAACCCAGTGCTGTAATGCAATAGAGTGTGATTAACAACCATGACTATAAGTAATACAAATTTCATTATTTGTCCATTGTGTTATTCCTTATTTGTTCTCAGAAACAACTTGAACCTGTTTGTTTTGAACAAATACTGATAGATTTAAGGCTGTTTGTTTTTCTATTTTAAATTTTTTTATAACAAAATAATCTTGTTTGATAGCAGTAGTTTTGAAGTCTTCTTTCAACACTAATATACCTTTTTTTTGTTTTTTAAATAAAAAAACAGAATATCTTTTAGTTGTGTTTCTATTTTCAGATTTTTATTATGACTCATATTTTAAATAAAAACAAAATATCTTTCACATCTTCTACCACTATAAAAAATAGTTTTTGAATTTTTTTTTATAAAATACTTTTTAAGAACTAACAAACGAAAATACAATCAAACTCATCCATAAAAAAAATAGAAAGATTCATTGTAGACTCTTATATGTATTTTTCAATTATCTGTCTATACTTAATTATCCATTATGATACATGTACTGTTCTCAGGATGAACATGATCCATTTTCACTGGTTGCTGACGAATTGTCACTTCTTGGTAACAAGCTGCGAGCGATGGTAGCTGCTGAGGTATGAGATTGTTCTTGATTTACTTCCTAATTTATGCATTAAATTGAAAGCTCAGTCCTGGGTCATTTGCTTCCTAGAAATCAGGTATAATTCATGGTGAGAATTTTTTATTATGTATCAGGTTCCAAAGCTTGCCTCAGCTGCTGAATACTTCTTCAAAATGGGAGTGGAAGGAAAACGATTTCGCCCAACAGTAAGCATAAATGCTATGCACATGTTCTTGCATTCTTTTGCATCAATGTTTGCCGCAGATCTTCTATGCTTGTGTATCAATTATTTCCTGTGGTTTGATATTTGAATATCAATTATCGTTGTAGGAGGAGCTAAACTACCATTAAGTTATGCTTGTAAAGCTGTGAATTTTTTTACAATCACTTGGTTATCAAGTTGCCCCTTTAAAATCAATACAAGCTAGCTAACACATCCATACTTGCTGACTCATTTCCTCTGTTCTATCCTGAGCTCAGGTTTACCCAATTCTGTGAAATACAATCGTTGACAGTTGACACATGCTTTAAGGGTGTGTTTGGGTAAATCTCTTGCTTAAGTGCTTATTGAATAAATTCTTTTCATACAAGAGTTTTTAAGTTGTTTTTATAACCAAGTAGAAAAAAGGTTAGACTGTTTAAGTTGTAAGGCTGTAAGCTGTTTTGACAAGTTATCTTTGGGAGTTTACGGAAATAAGCTAAAACAGCCCATGTCAGGGACAAGGATATTTTTAACAATAGCTACAACTTATGCTCAAGCTTATTTTAATTGTTCTGATGTCTGGATCAGGAGGCCTTCCTAGCATTCTTAATTTTTCACTTCATGGTGCTAATTAACTTTGATGACTTTACTGTTTCTCCATCTTTTTTTCTGTGAGTGTGCATATAGTTATAAGGTGATAAAATGTCTATTTTATTATTTTGTCTTTGTTCTCCTGTATTATTTATTGTTAATCTTGTTTTGTTCTTTCACATTCAGGATTCAGGTTAACGATTTAATGTTTCTACAGGTTTTATTGTTAATGTCAACAGCATTAAATCTACCAATAAATGAAGCATCTGCTCATATTGAACTAGGAGGTGACTTGACAACTGATTTACGTTCAAGACAACAACGCATAGCTGAAATAACAGAGATGATTCACGTAAGTCCTTCAGAATTTTTCTCGTAGTGTCTGTTTGTATACAAATTAGCATTGCTTTTGACAGTTTCTTTATTGGAAATATAGAGCTTTTTCCAGTGTAGAAACTTTTTAAACTCTTCTAGCTTTGTATCCAATTAGACTCTTATTAAATAAAACAGTGCTTTCCTGATACTGCTGATTATTTTAGGTTTAGGATACATGATTTAGGTGATATCTGATGTTTTACTTTGTTTAATGATATGTGCTTGACTGCCAATAACTTCACAAAAAGAAGTTCAGAGATGAATGTGTGAAAAGAGATTGTTGCAATATTGCTTTAGATTTTTTATTTTATTTCTAATTTTGTTGATTCTTTTCAAGCAATGTAGACATTGGCTAAAAGATGTGTCGTTTTCTCCTGTAATGTTTAATAAACACATGGGTTTTAACTTGTGAAAGCAAAGCACTGATTCACATTTTATTGGTTTAACCATGGTCGAATTGGTATTTATTAAATTAATATTTTAAGTAACAAAGTAATATAGAATTATAAAAATCATGAAAGAAAAATTGTGAATGAATATAAATGTCTTATGTTTTATATAATAAAAAACACGTTTTTATTTATCTTAAATTTTTTAGATTAAATTAAAAGTAAATTAAGATTTAAAATACTGATTCAAACCAATATTTTATATTGGTTTTCATCAGTTCCATCGGTTCTGTTTTTGGGTTGACAGAGGTTTCCTGGTCAGACTGGATGATTTGGCTTTCCATTTTACCTTTTGCTATAGAATATTGCAATTTATTGTTTATGACCGCTATTATTCACTGGTAGACTTGCTGTTAATATTTTATGCGTCTCTCTCGCTCTTGATTGTATGATAACAATTTCTAAGGGTAAAAAGAATAACCTGAACTACTCAGTTTATTAACTGGTGGTCAGAATTGGAAGGGCTTTTACTTGTCATAAATCTGAAGAAAGCTCATGATTGTGTTTATGGTCTCTATCTATTTGTGATTATGGTTGCTGCAACCATATGATAAAAGAAAAGTCAAGAACGAATGCATTTGGAATAAGGTTGGAATGGCAACTGTTGAGAAGAACATTACAGAAATTTGCTTAGGGTTTAGGGTTTAGGCTTGGCTATGCCGGGAAAGACATATAGATGCTCCAATAAGAAGGCCAACAGAGGAAAACTGATGAAAACTTTAAAAAATCTTGCACTAAATGTATTTATTGAAAATTTGGTTTTGATAGATTCTAGTGGTTTTGTTCTTTGATGTGTTTAGCTTACCCACCTTGTGAGATAAGGCTTAGTTTGTTTTTTTTTCCATTCAAAGAGATGAGGCTTAGTTGTTTCTCTGGAAAAAGACTAAACAATTCTATTGCAAATTTTACCATCTGTCTCTGTATTTCCTTTTTTATTTGTTTGTGCTTCCTAGTTTAGTTTTCCTGTTATCTGTTTGAACAATATCATTTTGATAAACCCTTGTAGCCACTGTGCTTGATCTTTCAGATTTTTGGAAAATAAATTTTTGACCAAAGTTGTGTTTCCCTGCTCTTGCACCTCTGAGAAAGATTCTTTTGAAGCAGAGAGAGCTATATCTTTATTTTTACCACTCCAGTTTCGTGATGTTAATATCTTACAACATAAATTCTAATTGTATTAATTTTTTATTCTGTATTTGCTCACTGAAGTGATAGCCATTTATTGTTTATGCTTAGTCTTGTTAACAAACTGAAAATTTATGTATATGTAAGTGATAGTCATGCAGGTGTGATATCAAATACACTGTTCTGTGTGTTCTGTCAATTAAGGTTATAATTATTGTTATTATTATTTTAAAGATCCTATATCAGTTTAGCATCGGACAAAGTACCTGTTATAATGACCATACAATTTTCTTCTCTTGAGCTAGTTTTTGAGGTTGAGTTAAGCTAAGTCTATTCTCGATTCCAATATAGTGATGAGTGTATTCAGTCTAATTTTGGGTCATCTGCAAATGTCCAAATCTAAAAACTTTATGCTTCAAATTTTTAGTTCTAGGAATGAGTTTTGTATATGGTCAAAGTCCCTCTTTACACAGTTGTAAGAATATATTCTTATCACTATTACAAAATAATGTTGGCATGATGTTATCACAGGTGGCCAGCCTTCTTCACGATGATGTATTAGATGATGCTGATACCAGACGTGGTATTGGTTCATTGAATTTTGTAATGGGCAATAAGGTATAAATAAAGTTGTGTTCCGTTTGCCAGCATATTATATGCCATTGGTGCAGTATTGTTTGGTTAAATTTTCTATACACATACTGTCCAATGGTGGACATAGGTTGCTTAATTTTTTTTCTTTTTCTATGCAGTTGGCAGTACTGGCTGGAGATTTTCTCCTTTCTCGGGCTTGTGTTGCTCTGGCCTCTTTAAAAAACACCGAGGTAAGTTAATTGGGTGATATGCTGTGTATACATTCAAAACTGTAACGATGTATGATGTATCTAGTTTCCTTGATGGGGCACAATTATTTTTCTGCCATCTGCCTAAGGTATGGATTGCATCCCTGTAGGTTGTATCTTTATTGGCAAAAGTTGTAGAGCATCTTGTAACTGGGGAGACCATGCAAATGACTACAACATCTGATCAACAGTGTAGGTATGCTTGAGTCCTTTTCTGTCATGTATGTATGCATTTTCTTTGTGACGAGGTTAACCTTTGTTTTATACAATTTTGTATCCTATCAGTAATTACTGTTTTCTTTATAGAAAATCATTGATTTTCCTTTTGCATAAACACATGTTTATAGATCAGTCTTAATTCATTAGAATGTGGTCGTGTAAGGCACCTGTTTATGGTTATAATGGTTTCTCATAATTGTTAATGTTTTCAGCATGGAATATTATATGCAAAAGACCTACTACAAGACTGCATCTTTAATATCAAATAGTTGCAAGGCAATAGCCATCCTTGCAGGGCAAACAACAGAAGTTGCAATTCTTGCTTTTGAGTATGGAAAAAATCTGGTTTGTATATTCAATTTTTCATGGATTTATACTTTGAAGTATGATGTTTTACGTAGTAAATAGTTTGTTTAACAATTAATAATTGAAGGGTTTGCATGATGAAAAATAATGGAACTAAGGAAACGTCTGGTACAGGGAAATTTTTTTCATGCCACTGGGAATTATGAATCCTTAGAATAACTGAAATATGTTCAGTTGGTCATAAATATTCTTAATTCACACACAAACACACGAGTCCAGGTAACCAATGAGTGACATGGTATTTTTACCCAAAAAATTATTATTTACTATATTGAATTATCTAATAAGACTATTGTATTGTGTTGTTTCGCTGCTATGAAACTTTTTTTAACTCGAAAAAGTTAGATTCCCATATCTACCATTGGAAACAATTCTGTGGGAATCTGCTAAAAACATTTTCATTCCTCAGAATGTTATATTTTAAAGATTAAACATAGCACAGATTACAAACTTTTTTTATTTTGAATTATTGGAAAACTAAATTTCTTGTACCAAACGCCTCCTAAATGTTACGGTACGGATGTATCCACCATTTTATCTGGCAACATTTAGTTGATATCTTAGTTCCTGTCTGTACATGTTATGTTTAAGTTGCGGTCTATGATTTCCTGGAAACTTATTTCCCTCTCCGCTGTTTTTCAGGGGTTGGCATTTCAATTGATTGATGATGTTCTTGATTTCACTGGAACCTCTGCTTCTCTTGGAAAGGGTTCTTTAACGGACATTCAACATGTAATTTCATAATTTATTGCTATTTTAAATTTCACCCACTTTTGAATTTTATTCATTTTTTAAAAATCTTATCAAATGTGATAGAAAAAAAACAGGCTTAATTTCACGTTTGGTCTCCCGAATATCGTAATAGTGCAATTTTGATTCCTTGGTTTCCAAATGTACGAATTAGATCGATCTAGTATCGTAATTGTATTTTTTGTTCCTCTATCTGTCTTTCATTAAATATCTAATAAATTTTGTTGATGTGACAATTGATCTGTTGCTTGACACATGCTATTGTGACTTAGTTGCATTTTTTGTCTCTTTGGTATTGCAATCGTGAGAAATTTTTAATGTAATTAACTCATATTAGCATATACGTCTAGCAAAAGGTCTACAAGATCTGGGAAAATTTTAATGGAAAACTGATGGAGGAATCAAATTCATGTAATCGCAATACTTGGTGGATCCAATTTGCATACTTTCAACTCGGGGAGAACAAAATCACACATAGGGAATATTTGAGGGGATTAAAAGGGCTTTTAAGCAGAAAGTTAATGGAAGTTCGATACAGTATACTGCCTTATATG
This sequence comes from Phaseolus vulgaris, assembly GCF_000499845.2. Lineage (NCBI taxonomy): Eukaryota > Viridiplantae > Streptophyta > Magnoliopsida > Fabales > Fabaceae > Phaseolus > Phaseolus vulgaris. Next base: position 47,333,807 of record NC_023757.2, on the reverse strand, counting down.
ACTGGAAACATTTCATTTAATATCTGTAAACAAATGTGTTATTTATTGTGCTTATTTCTTGATCCTGTTTTGACAGCATATAGAAATCTATTTTTACACTGATATTAAATTTCTATGCTAACAAACCTATTTTGGGTTGGGTGCCATTTAGAAGAAAATATTTTTTATTATTACTTTATGGTTCGCTTTGCCTTTTATTTTTCATGAGACCTGTTGTGTTTTGTTTTACCAGCTGAATGACCAGGTGTCCAAAAACTTAATGCAGGGAATTGTTACAGCTCCCATATTGTTTGCGATGGAGGAGTTCCCTCAGTTGCGTGCAATTGTTGACGAGGGCTTTGAAAACCCTGCGAATATTGAGCTTGTAAGTTAAATTGTGTTTCTTGGTTGCGTTTATTCTACATAATTGGTTCTTATTCCTCTAAACAAAAGAAATAACTACGTTTAGATCAGATGATTTCCATGAATCTGTCATTTAAGTGGTTGCAGTTGGTTTTGTCATTTCAACTCAGAGATTTTAGTTTGATGATCATTGATGGCCTCTCTGATAGTGGTTCAAAATACATTTTCCCTGCTTTTATCAAGGTTCATCTTTGATAATAGATTTGAAGCTTTACCCTTCATGTTTTAAATATGTAGAATAACGGAACAAATAGAATTCAGATATGTTTGTTACTAAAGCAGCTCAACGTCATGATGGTTATGCACAAAATCCACATCAGAGTAGCTTATTATTACGCAGTTCACATATTTTTGTATTTGTAATTTTGGTTGCATAGGCTTTGGACTATCTAGGGAAGAGCCGAGGTATACAGAGGACAAGGGAGCTAGCCGTGGAGCATGCTAACCTTGCAGCAGCAGCAATTGATTCCTTACCCGACAGTGACGACGAGGAAGTAAGAAGATCAAGGAAAGCCCTAATAGATCTAACTCACAGAGTCATTACACGAACAAAGTGAAAGCAAGACTCAGTAATGTTTGCCCCCCCTTTTTTGTGGGTAGTTAAAGGAAAAACAGATCTTGGTAAATTTAAGACCAACAATTCTCTGTTGCCATCAATTTTTCTATAATTGTTCCCCTCAGCCCAAAGTGTTTTTAGGATAATGACTTTGTTCTTTTTTCTTAATTGTTTAGATTAAATTCTCTTCCCATCTATGTTTAATAATGACCTTTGGTAAGTTTTGCCAGTTTATACCTTGCTGCTTCTTGTATTTGGAGCATGGAACAGCTGTATAGTTATAATTCATATATTTATTGACACTGAGTTTCTTAGCCAAAGTCTAGGGTTTGATCTCTAGTTTGAGTATGGAGGGAGATGTTATTTTATCCCAAAAATGGAAGAGGGATTTTACCTCCAAGTTATACAAAAGAAAAATTACATATAAAATTAATCTTTTTTCCTTCCTAATACGCTTTCAAATTAATCATTTTCTCTTTTTTATTTTAAAAAATGCATATTTATTAAAATAATATGATTATTTCAGCAAAACGATTGCAGTGATTGTGGTACAGAGGAAATATTTAATCACAAGAATTACACATTTTTTTATCTTCATGAATTATGTATATATGACCAAGTTCTTAAAAAGTTAATACTACATTTTGTAATAAATTAGAACATAAAGGATAATATTAAATTGTTACTCAAGTGATATATTTTTGGTTTACTCGCTTTTGAGTTTTATTTTTCTATTTAAAAGGACAAATTAGACAATTTTTTTAAACGAATGATACATTTTTAAAAAGTTGAAAAAATGGAGAATTTTTTTTCTCCCTTCCTCCTTTTTTTTTACTTTCCTTATTTTATAGAAACTATTGTCTAAACAATAAAAAAAAACTAGAGACTATTGTCGAAATAATAAACACTCAAAGCTTATGCTAATAAGGAGGTTGACAAGAGCTTGACCACACAAGTTTTTGAAATAGAAAAAGTAAAATCAAATAACAAATCATAATTCGCAAGTACAGAGTTTTTTTTTCCGTAGTATATGACATAGAATAATCAAATTATATTATTGTAGAAACAATTCAGTCATCCATAAATTCGAACAAAAACAAATTAATTTGCACAATAATTTAAATGAATCGAACAAATAAATCGGGTTGGCTACTTTTGAATTATTTGAATAATTTGAATAATTCGTAATAAACATATTATTTTAAAAAATATATTTCCCATCTTTTAACATCATTAAGTTGAATTCCAATTTTTTTCCATTCAGTTTAAGAAAGATTCGTTTAATTAGAAATGGAACTAAGAATCTCTTTAGTCTATCAAAAATAGTTTCCCGAATGACTTTTTTTCCTTTTAATTAGCAAAGTCGTAAAATTGGTAATGCTCCATCAACAAACACAAGTTCATATTTTTAAGTAAACATCGGAAATACGAGAATGTCGTATCATGTTTATGTTTATGTTGAATTCATAATGCATCAGAAATATTATTTTTATGTTTTTTACTTTTTAAAAATAGAAATGGTACATGATGAACATTTTTTATACAGGATTTCATTGTAAACATTTTTTAGGGTTTTGGAGGACTAAATTGTAAACCTAAATTGTGAAGATGATACATCAGAAATTGTATTTCCAATGGAGGACTTTATCTAGAGATAATCTTATTCATGTTTATTTAGTACGATTTTTAGTCTATTGCTTATTTTAATCAAAACAAAGTTGTAAAAAAAAAAAAGACAAAGTTGTTCTTCTCAACCTATACTTTTCATAAAAATTTTAAACTCAAACTGAAATTGTGTTTTGTGAAATATGACTTACATGTAAAAGATTTTAAAAAGGCTCATTCTGATGATTTTGATTTTTTTTTATACTTGGTAACTTTTTTCTATAAGTTAACATGATCTTTACTTGCTGTCTTTATTTACGTTAACAAAACAAAAACTTGATCAAAAGTAGTTTTTAAGAAAACAATAAAATAAAGGTCTATAAAATATATCCTTAACTTATAAAAGATAAAACAGTAAAAAAATAATTTCAATAACTAAATTTTCCGCTAAGAGTTGAGGTGGCATGATTTGTGTGTGAATGAAAAAAAAAAAAGATGAAAGAGCATGACATTGTTTTTTTTAGGTTTAAAAATAATGAATTAATGAATTAGCGAGGTGAAACATAAGCACGGAGAAGTAGAAAAAACGGAAAAGCTGTGTAAAGTAACAGAGGCAGACGGAAGGAAGCGAAGCCTTGAACCCCGTGAGCTGAGCGTAACTGCTGCAGTTTATAATCCGTTCCTCTGCTACCCCTTACCATAACATAACCGTTCACCTTCACATTCATCTCCAATTCACAGCTCAATTTTCCTCTTCATTCTCTCTCTTCAGCTACTGCTATAGGACTCATGCTCGTGTAGCGGAGAACATGGCTTCAATCTCCGCCGCCGAACTCAATTTTCTAGTTTTTCGTTACCTTCAAGAATCAGGTTCCTTCCGCTTCTTCTCTTCTCTTCTATTTTTTTTTTCTTCTTTTTGTGCTTCAAAATCTATTGATATGTGGTATACTTGTTTATTTCTCTTCTCTTTGCTCTATCTCTGTCTCTGTCTGTCTGTCTCTCTCCGTGTAAGATGTTGTCAATTTCCTAGTTTTTTTTTTCTCTTTACCTTCAACAACCAGGTTTGAATGCGCTGTCTTCATTCTGTGTTTGTGTTTCAATTTTTATTGATATGTCATATACTTGTATCTCCGTTTTTTTCTCCCTTTTTCTTTTGGGTGTGTGGGGTCTGGAAGATGTTAAGGTTTTAAATGTTTCGATGAGTATTGAGTCCTTTCTGTTTATAATTTGACATTTTCGAGCTTGTATGGGCATTTCAATGTTGTTCCAGCGGATTAGGGTTTCGTATTGCTAGAAAAAGAAAATTACTCACGAGGAAAAAAATCATCCTTCGCCTCTTTTTTGTTTGTTTTCTGGGTTGAAGATCTAAGAGGGCTGAAAATGGTTAGATCTGCTACGGAGAAAAATAGGTGTGGGGGTGTTTTGTTTTATCAGCTATGGTTTTTGATTAAGATACATTGAGACTGGAGTATATGTTCGTAATGATATGGTGCTGCCTTGTGTTTGGTATGGGTTGCAGTTCATTTTGTACCGATTGAGATGTGTATAGTGAATCAACATGATGCCTGTGACGAGCTATGATTATTTTCTGCTCCTACTTAAATATGTTTTAATCGTGGGTACTATAAATCATGAATTATATTGCAAAAAGATGGTAGGATTGTTGATTTAAAGGAGGCTTGATGAAGCTTTCATATATATGGAACTGAGTGCTCAAGGTAACTTTGAAAAGGACTCTTAGGTGGTTTGAATAATAAAATTTTGCTTGGTCTTTGGAGTAAATGTCACAGAACTGCATAACATGCGATATATAATGTTAGATATAAAACCATTCCATGACTTTTTACCAAACAGCTTTGTCATTTGGTTTTGGTTTTTTTTACTGTCATTTAATAAAAAAAACTGTCATATATGTTAAGATTATTGTTGACTTATGCTTTAAAAGTCATGCCTAAGGTGATTTCTAATTAGTTGACTGTGTAAAATCTCTACACTAATAGTGCATGTAAATTAATCTATTGAATGTTCACTTAATAGCCTAAGCTTTTGAGAAAGTTTGTTCTTGACATGGTATTAGAGCCTCTGTTCTATTTCCCAAAGGTTAGAAGTTTGATCTTTGTTATTCCCTTTGTTATAAATGAAATGCATTGTCTGTGCTTGAAGCTTATATGGCTCTCACCTTAAGTGGTTTGGTCCTGTCTATAAAAGCCCTAGTAAGGAGAGTAAATTAGATGGAGTGTAACCCCGATACAGGCTCAAAGAAGCTCATTATTTCAAATGTGTATGCAAGGAGGACCCAAAGGGAGAAAGGATCAAAGGAGAGTTTTCCAATGTAGATTAGTCATTGGCAAAGCCCGTGGATATTCCATACTGATAACATAGTTATCCCAAAAGGAGAGAAAAGAGGTACTAACTGGTTATCAGTATTGCGTGGAAATTGGGAAATGTTTTACAGAATACTGGTATAAGTGGATAAAGGCGGATTAGGTTGGAACTAAGTTGAATTTGGGACCCTTGGGAGAGTTTATGCCTCTTGAAGTGCCTAAGGGGAGTTTCTCTTATTGTTTTCTTCCTTGTTTCTACTGTAACCAGAGCTAATATCTCAGGATCTGGTCCTTAATTCCAGGTCTGAATATGTAAATAATATAGGGGTAAAGGGGACAAAAGGAAGATATCAGCGAAATCATTCAGAATAACTTTGGGGTCAATAGTTTTTTTTTATAGATATGATTTATGACAGAATGCTATGACATTGCTTGGTTTGGTCCATGTAGACACCCTCTTCTAATGGGAAAAGACTTGATTGTTGTTGTTACCTATACCTAGTAAAAGCTTTCGGGAGAGTTTGGCTTTCAAAACATCAGTCTGAATTTATTTTGTAGTGATAACAGTATGTTGTGCATTCATAAGAATTAGGAAAACTGGATGATGTTTGAGTGTATAGCATAATTTGTTTACTGGACAATAAAAAGTCATTCTTTCCATATATATGAAATTGCCATATAGCTTGCAACTGAATTGGTTTACTGGTTACTTGTGCGGCATCACTACTGCAGGTTTCACGCATGCTGCTTTTACTTTTGGTTATGAAGCTGGTATAAACAAATGCTCCATTGATGGAAATTTGGTGCCACAAGGTGCTCTTGTTACATTTGTTCAGAAGGGTCTACAGTACTTTGAGATGGAAGCCAACTTGAGTAATGTTAGCATTTTCTACTTTTTGTATTCTTGATTTATATCAACATAGCAATTATCCATTTGAGTAGACCTTTTAAGCTTTTATACCCTAGGTATCATGTTGATCAATGTTTCTTTTAAGCCTGCCAGTGTGATGCAGACCTGGAAGAAGATTTTTCATTCTTACAACCTTTGGATATTATCACAAAAGATGTGCATGAACTTAGGCAAATAATAAGTGAAAGAAGGAAAAAACTACAGAAGGAAAGAAAGAAAGAAATTGAAAAGGAGCATGAAGGAGAACGTGTACGGGCAAGAGAAAAGGAAAGACGTGAAAGGGAGAAGGAAGTTGAAAGAGATAAACGTGAAAGGGAGAAAGAAGTTGAAAGAGATAGACGTGAAAGGGAGAAAGAAGTTGAAAAGGAGAGACGTGAAAGGGAGAAAGAAGTTGAAAAGGAAAGGCGTGAAAGGGAGAAAGAAGTTGAAAAGGAAAGACGTGAAAGAGAGAAAGAACTTGAAAAGGATAGGGAGAAGGTAGAAACTGATAAAGAACGAGAACAACAGCATGGAGATCAGAATGTTAAAGACATGGTCATAGATCATGAAGATAGGATCCCTGTAAAGCATGAAGAGAATGGAGCAGTTGGAGGTAATGTGCTGTTCAGTGGAAATTGCTTACATTGTCTTTTGTAGAATATGTTTTTTCTGCATGTTTAGTACTTGTCTGCTTTTTCTTATTGAACTCTGTCCTAAATTCCTTTTCCAAATGATTTCATTTTGCTTTATCCCTTATTTTCTGTTCATCTTTACATGTTTCTATCATTGCTTGCTCTTTCTAAAATTTGTAATTTGTTTGCTTGAACATTATGGTTAGGTTATGAAGCAGGAGGAGTGATTTAATTACTAATAACTGATATTGTAGTTTGCTTGGAAATATGATTCTTTTAAAATAAGTAATTCCATTTCTTTGAAATTGCTTATCATAGTTGCGAGTGTTTTCACAACTAGAGTCCCTTGCCCCCAAATGCTGTTAATAGGAGTATTTCATTGTATGTTGCAGTAGTACACAAAAAAACAGACGGGGTCTATTTCAATTAATATTATTCTTTCATATTTTTCGTTTGCTTTAATAGGGCCAGAACCAATGGACATTTCTACGACATCAACATCTCAGCTATGTGAAATTCCTAGTTCATGTGTGACAATTTTGGAAGGTCATACATCAGAGGTTAAGTATTTCTTCAATGCTGCTTTTGTTTCTTAAATTTTCTTTTCATTTAGTGATATTTTTGTTAAACTCTCTGTTAACTTGCTTGCTCATAATCTGTTCTTAGGTGTGCGCTTGTGCATGGAGTCCTACAGGATCTCTTCTTGCATCAGGGTAGGCATCTAAATAAATGATTTCTTTTTATAAAAATATCCATTAAAAATGTGCATAACCTGATGGATAACGCGCATAATATTATTGTGTTGGTGCATATTGGATTCCATTTCTAATGCTTCCAATTTTCTTTGATTTCCTTTTTGATTGAGGAAAACTAAATGCATTGAGTTATTATTTTTTTAATTAAATCTGTTTGGAAACATTGTTTTTGGTTTTCAATTTCTGAAATTGAAAATTTTATCTTTTTTATGAAATGGAAGGTAAAATCAATATGAACTGTTTTAAAAAACTGGTGGTTTATGGAATCAGATTTTAATAGCATGTCAAAGTAGCCCCTGGCTGGTAGAGGGGCCTATTTAGTAGAGCAGTTTAGTGTAGTTGTGGTAGCTCACCCAATAGTGGGCTGAATAGCAGACACAGTGGATGGGTTGGCACTACTTTTTGATTCCAAAAATCCCTTTGAACGGAGACATTGGAGTTTTTTTGGGATTTCAATTAAAAAATGAATTCTGCAACTGTAATATTAGTGAAAATAGTAAGGAGGGCTACTATCATTTAGAAGATGATTATTAGTGATTTCCTATCTAGGAAAATTGTATCTGACTTTTGTTAGCATTGATTTCTATGTTTTGTTTAAGACATGTATGACTTTTTATTGTTAAATGAATAGTTTTGTGTATTTTTTTATCCTTTTTAAGAATTTTATATAAACTTTATAAAAAAAAGTTAAAATTGTGTTGCATCTTTGTAAAATTTTAAATATATTAAATATATCCCCAAAAGAGTTTTATATTATTTTTGTCCCTTTAAAGTTTAATTTTTTTAGGTCCTTGTTAGTTTATAAGGATAGATGGAAAACTAATGTGCATGGTGGTTTAACATGTGAATTTTACATTTAAAAGTGATTTGGTTAGATGCATAATTAACACTGTTAAAACCGTCATCCACCTAAGTTTTCCTCTTGTTATTATTACTAACAGTGACTTCAAAAATCTGTTTAAATTTTGGAAATATGAAAATAATACAAACAATTTTTTGGGAACATAATTAATGGTATTATTTCTGTTCATAAATTTCATTGAAGAACATTCAAACAGTTTAAATTATTTAATGGTATCCAATTATTAGTTACATTCCAACTATTTTAAGTGGTATCCAGTACCCATGCTTAACTATTACTGAAATAAAAGGCCAATGGAATCTCTATTTCTGTAGTTCTTTTGGCCATTTAACCCTTCTTTTTGAAGTTATAGATACAAAACTAGGCCTGGATTTTCTGTCCTTTTCTCAATCATAATTTTTGCATATGGGTTATGTAAGGTATGTATTGTCTGTGGTTGAGAATTTGGTAAACTGTAACAGACAGGTATTAAGATTAATATAAGTAATATGAATCTCGGAATTTATTCATTATGAAACTAACAAATTTTTTGCAATAGATGGAGGCAGTAGTACAGGTTATTTTTCGTCTGAATGTTTTGCTTTATGATATTAATGATATTCTTTCACTTTACCATGATCACTTGAATTTTTAGATCTGGGGATTCAACAGCTCGTATTTGGACAATAGCAGAAGGGAGATGTAAGCCTGGTTCACATAATGGCCCTTTGAGCGTGTTGGTGTTGAAGCATGTTAGGGGTAAAACAAATGAAAAAAGTAAAGATGTTACTACACTTGACTGGAATGTGAGTTCGGTTGCATATTATGATTTAAATCTAAGAAAACTACTTTCATTTTTGTTATTTACATGTTTAAATACCAAAGCTGTTTTTTTAGTTCACTGTTGTAAACTTGTGAAGCCTTCCCTCCTCCCCAAAATGTAGCAAGCTAGGTTATCAAACTTGAGAGTTTACATGAACTTGCGAAAAGTCCATAGACTTGAATTGTAAACTCCTTAGAGTTTACTTCATATAAAATAATTATTAAAACATCAAGTAATAAGATAATGAATGAATTAATTCCACAATAATGCAAAACATTAAACCTTAATAAAAAGGTAACAAGTCAAGTAGTTCATTACTATTAATCAACTTCAAACAACACCAATTAAAACATAAGTTAATGCAAGATACAAGTTAACATTTAAATAACTAAAAAAAGAGAAATATCTTCAAATCATAAAAAGATGATAGAGCTTCAAGAAATTCACAAACCACAATATTGTGGGGATAAGATTGTCGCTGTTTGCTAAGGAAGAACAAACAATAAACCAAGAAGGGGTGCAACTACGGTAACTGACACTGAGATGGGCATAGTAACTGACAAAAAATAAAGGGATGGTTATGAGAAGAGTAGCTCCATCACCGAAGCAAAGAGAAATAGCACATGGATGAGTGCCACATAGAACCCTAATCACAGGTCTTCTCCTCTCTTCCATTTTTTGAACACAAAGGGGGCATTGTTTAGAGTTAAAAAAAAAAGAACACTTGAACTTGCAAATTTGGCCACGATCCTATCGAGCCCACTCAAAGGATTCTACAAGCGAGTTACACAAAAAAAGGATAGTGGACATCTTCATGAGTTAGAACTTGAATTTGATAACCGTGATAGCAAGGGTAATATGCTATAAGATGCTATGCAAAATTTATTACAGCATAAATAAGATTTATTTACAAATGAAGAATCCTTCAAAACTAGACCTAAGAGTCGCCATTAGTTAAGCTAAAGTTGTAGGGACCACTTATTGAACCAAGTATAGCATACCAACTTTTTTGAACTCAACATTTTACATTTCTAAAGGGAATCCAATTTTAAAATCAGTTTTGATGATTTTTTAACCAAACTAATTTGGAATTATTGACTTGTATGATTGGTTTCCATCTTGTATCATTTTAAATTGGTTTTGGAAGGGTAAAAAATACCTCTAATAGTTCAAGGGTGTTGCCATCACTTGTATGCTCTCCAATATATTTTCTTTCCCGTCAGTAGAAAGAGCTAACTACTTTAATTTCTCCTCTATGTTTTGTAACTCACGTCCGTTGAACAGGGGAAGTTTGCCAAAATCATGACAATCATGGGTTTGGTTTGTCAGTTGATTAAGGTTTATAGGGGATATGTTATTATAATTCTTGTCAGGTTTGTATAGGTTATGTGAACATTGGGAAGATATTTGTTAAAAATCAAGACAATAGATAGAATTTTAAAATATTCCATAAAGTACTGATGTTTATGTATCTTTTTGTTTGAGAATATAAAGATTTTTTTCAAGATTATTATCTGTAATATTTGCTAGTAATGATTTATATCTTATGGAGAGTTCACTCTGGCCCTGTCTTACAGGGGGAGGGGACACTTCTTGCAACTGGTTCATATGATGGGCAAGCAAGAATTTGGACCACTAATGGTAGGTCATTCTTTGTATCCTTAGATTCTGTACTAGCCTTTAAGGAATTTTAATTGATGAGATAAAAGAACTAGAAGTTGCCATGGAGTCTTATTTTTGTAAGTATGCATTTGATTCCACAATCATGATAAAAAAGAAGTTCAATAGTATTTGCATGGTGTAAGTTGGTACAAGTCAGCAGCCTGTGCTTGACGGAGGATTTATAGTTATTAGTTTTTTGGTACAAGTCTACATTATTTTGGTGATTAACTCGTTATTTATTACATTCAATTAGAGAGTAATCTAAGCTGAGAGCTCACAGAACTCTATCCCTTTGTTAGTACCTGGAAATTGATTATTCTAAACTAATACCACTAGTGTTGTAATGCCAGTATTGTGGGTTGTTGATCTGGTAAATAGTTAATCATATAGTTGCTTGTGACACAATTGTTATTTTCTCTATCCAAAATGATTAGGGATGAACATGAATCGTATGTAATGTTTATTCATTCACAGAATTGTTTTAATAAATGTCAATCAGATTGATCTGTGTGCTAAGGATATTATACTTTTATCTTATACTTAGTAGTTTGTGCATGCATGAATATGCACTTATTTTTTAATGTGTCTTTTCTAGAGAATCCTCTATGGGTATTAATGTCTGATTTTTATAGTTGCATTCATTCTCTTTGGAAAAACATTGATTTCTACTTTTCATTTATTTAATTGGACTTTGGGTGTATTTGAATTTTCTTTAGGTGTTTTGACTCTGGTGCTATCTATGACTAGGTGAACTGAAGAGTACATTAAGCAAACACAAGGGACCAATATTCTCCCTTAAGTGGAATAAGAAAGGCGATTATCTCCTCACTGGAAGTTGTGATCAAACTGCAATTGTGTGGGATGTGAAAGCAGAGGAATGGAAACAACAATTTGAATTTCATTCAGGTGCAAATGAGGAATGAAGGGAAAATTCAATAAAAAGAGCTCTTAGTGAGAGTTTTCTCTACCATATTTATGAATGATTGTTTAATTTTGGGATTGATATGTTGTTTAGGTCCCACACTTGATGTTGATTGGCGCAACAATGTGTCTTTTGCCACTAGTTCCACAGACAATATGATATATGTTTGCAAAATTGGTGAAACCCGCCCTATAAAGACTTTTGCTGGACATCAGGTTTGTACATGAATTCTTATTTTGTGGAACTATGTTATAAGTGGAAATCTTTCAATGCTAACTTACACCCTATTGGGAAGAAAGGTTCATCCCATACATTCTATGCTAGTTAAATATATCCAACAAAGTTAACTAAATACATTAGTTCAGTTGATCACTGTGTGCTGCTACTTTCAAGATGAATCTTGACTTTGAGTTGCTCTACTATTTCATTATTATAATTGTAGAAATAAAGAGCAAATCCTATATAATCAAGAATATCTAAGTTATAAATGTATTATTAGAAATGCTTTTATTTATTTCCGTATCATATTTATTATTAGAGGATATCAAATGTCCCCTATTATTGTATTGGTTTCTTTTTCTCAATATGAATAAAACATTTGTATTGTCTCATAAACACGATTTTGGTTCAATGTCTCGATCTTCCCTATAGTTTAGCATGGTATCCAGGGCCTTTTTCAAAATTGTATTAATCCCACTAGGCCAACTGTTTTTAAAGGATTAGAGGTATTTTTTACCCTTCCAAAACCAATTTAAAATGATACAAGATGGAAACCAATCATAAAAGTTGATTTTTCTTTTTGTCAAAACTTTCTCCCAAGTTTGCATTCATTATTCTAGCTCTACTTCCAACTAGTTCTTCGGCGAAGTTTTGGTGACCACCATTTTCTTTGCCAAACACAAGGTTATTGAAGTTCATTTGATAGTCCGATCTACTATTCCCTTTCCTTATGTTATATTTTAAAAAAATGCCTTAGAAGACCCCATCAACATCCAAAACAAATTCTCTAATCTTTTCTAACCATATTGTTAGTACTGAGAAGATGGACAACTCTAACCATTCCACTTGGACTTCCAAAATCCAGTTATGGTTAAGTGGGTTGGGCTACATATCCCATCTCACTTCAACGGTTGAATCCATTCCTACTGAATTTGAATAATGGATAAAGATCAATGCTTAACTATGTAATGTTATTAACTCCACTATTTACAGCTCACTCAAACCTATTTTCTATCCCTATGAGACGTTTACTACTCCCCATTATGAAAATCTAAGTTATCATTGGATTTCCTCCATACATTATACTTGTTTGTCCTTGTTATCTTTTGTTCCCATTCCTAGGTCTCCAAGTAAAATTTTATCTCACGTAAAGTGGGAACAAGTGATGATTGATGAGATGTGTGCCTTTCAAAGTAGTGGTAGTTGGAAGTTGGTTCCTCATCCAATAGACAAATCAATTGTTGGGTGTCGGTGACCAAGATTATATTATAGGCTCTTTCTTTCATGTTACCAAATGACATCGATTTTACTTCTCTTTTCCATTGCATCTATTCACCACTGGACTCTGTTTCAACTTGACATAAAAAAGTGCCTTTTTACATAGTGATCTTGATGAAGAAGTCTACATGGGGTAATCTTCTGGTTTTGTTGCTCAGGGGAGACATATAATGTGGTACGTCGTCTATGTAGGTCTTTTTGGATTGCCATCATACCATGCATGGTTTGGGCATTTTTGGATTGTCATCCAACACTGTAGAATGATACAAGTGAGGCTGATCATTCTTTATTTTATTGTTAGTCTCCCTAAGGATTTGTCTATCTCATTGTATATATGGATGACATTGTTATCACAAACAACAAGAGGGTATTGTACAAAAAACATTATCTTGCTACAAAAGATCTTGGATACCTGAGTCATTTCCTTAGTATAGAAGTTGTACAATCCAATGATGGATTGGTCATATCTAAGAGACATTCTAGAAGAATCATGGATGTTAATTGCTAAGCCTGTGGAAACACCAATGGATTCAGATGACAAACTTTTACCCAACAAAGGATAATCGTTTTCTACTAAAGGGAGATACAAAACGTTAGTTGCAAGGTAGTTTAAATTGAGATTGTGGTTAGGATCGTGGAGGGTTCACAAAATCGTAAATTGTGGGAACTTAACACAGATTGTAGATTTTTACTTTCTACAAAAGTATGGTGCATACATACACTCACAATCCCTCTGAAAATAACGTAAATAATTCAAACAAAACCAATCACTTTGTGAAAGCGGAAACTAACCATGACTTGTGACTACAATTGCTTTTCGGCGAGCAAGGAGATGCAAAAGAAACCACACGCGGGTGAAGAAATGAAACAAAATGCATGTAGATAAAGCAAAAATGAAATACACTAGGTGTCGCACCAAACTAAAACCACACACAAATAAAGAAACAAAATCGCACCAAGCATCACACTACACCAGAATAGGAAAAGGTGAAGACCTCATGTAGAGTTGAAGACGAAGCCATTTTTTTGTATGTGAAGAAGAGGGAAAATCATTCTTTTATTGGGCTTGAAATGAACAAAAACTGCTGACTTGAATCGTTGACCTAAAACAAAGCTCAGTGGCATCGTTAGTTTGATTTTATGCTACAATCCCACTGATATTGCATTGTTCTGATCATGCATAGGCACTAAAACAAGCACAAGGTTCAAAATTGTGGAATCGTACGATTCCACGATCTAACTCTCAATTTTGACTATATGGTTAGTTGGTAAGCTAAATTACCTCAATGTGACTCATCCTAACTTTGTGGTGAGCGTAATGAGTCAATTTTCAAATTCTCCTTATCAAGACCATTGGGATGTAGTAGTGTGAATCCTAATGTATGTTAAAAAGACTCTAAGAAAAGACCTCATTTATAAAGATAAGGAAAATACTCAAATTGTTAGGTATTATGATATTGACCAGGAAGGATCACCAACCAATAGATGCTGCACTTTGGGGCACTGTGTTCTTGTTCGTTGTAATTTAATATGGAAAAGTTAGAGACAAAATGTTGTAGCAATATCAAATACAAAAGCACGCCCCACTTTGGGGTACTATGTTCTTGTTGGTGGTAATTTAATATCGTGAAAAAGAGACATAATGTTGTAGGAATATCAAATACATGGCAATGACATTGGTCACTGTGACCTCATATGGCTAAAACAACTCTTCAAAAAGCTTAATATTGAAGAAAGTTACAGAATGCATCTTATATGTGACAACAAGGCATTATTACACATTGCCTCTAATCCTCTCTTCCATGAGAGGACCAAACTTTTTAAGGCTCACTGTCATTTCTTAAGAGAAAAATGGAGTCTTGAGACATCATTAGATTTGTCAATTGTAGTAATATGTATATGTATGATATTAAAAATGTTTTGATTTATTCCCATATAATATCTTTATTATTAGAGGATGTCAAATCTCTATTTATTATTTTGATTTCTTTTTTTAATTTAAACAAAAACATGTGTTTCCTCAGAAACATACAATCAGCTCTCTCTCTCTCTCTCCCATATAGTTTAACAACTTGTATTTTTTTTGTAATTTGGTCTTGATCAGGTAAAATCCACTTAACCAGATTATAGGGTTTACTTGTTTGCATTTTACGTCATAGTTTTTTGACTGAGGTTATTAAATCATCAAAGATCTGAATTTTATCTGTTGAGTGTTTGGAAAGCCAGTAGTTAGAGATATTTCTTTACATTACATCCGCTAATGACCTTACTGCATTTTCAGGGAGAAGTTAATTGTGTCAAATGGGATCCGACTGGTTCATTGCTGGCCTCATGTTCTGATGACATCACAGCAAAGGTAATAGTTGACCACTTAGTAACTAACCTCGTGATCTTATTATTTAATATTGGGGAAAACTCATGTCCCATTTTGATGAGAGAAAAGGCTGAAATAGTTTATGAAAGTAGAGGGCATCTCTTGCTGGTTTTATGAGATTCAGTTAAACTCAATTTTACATTCTAAGGTGATATCAGTACCTATCCTACTTTTGTTATTGGACCACCTACCATATAACTAACAGCAAGTCCAATGGTGTGTGTAAGCGGGTATTTTGGGAAAAAACTAAGTCTCACATTGACTAGAGAGAAAGCTAGAGAGTATATATATAAGTGGAAGATAACTCTCACTTCACAAATCAATGTTGTAGGATTGAGTTAAACATAAATCTACACTCCTAGATCTATGTTATTATCATACTAATTATATTATTTTGTCTGATACTGCAGGCAATTGTTTTGATATTTTTATAAAATTACTTATTGTCTGAAATTTGAAGTCATCTTTGATAATACAGTATGTTGGTTTGATGTTCTTGTTTGGATTGGTTGTGTTGTGATTGTTTTGTAGATATGGAGTATGAAGCAGGATACATATCTTCATGACTTAAAGGAGCATTCCAAGGTACCCTGAGTTTTGTCTGTTTTCCTGTGTCTTCCGTTTGTGTCTGCATATTGTAATTTGCCATTTTAATTCTTGATGTGTTATGCATGTTGTGGGGAAAACTAAATAATTTGCTTTGTAGGAGATATATACCATCCGATGGAGCCCCACTGGTCCTGGTACAAATAATCCTAATCATAAACTTGTTTTGGCCAGGTAAGTTAGTTTCATGGTGAAATTAGGTTCTCCAGTTGTGATTTACATACATGCATCTGTGTATGATTTCTCCAAACTTAGAATGTTGTTTTACTCTGCTTCTGGATCCCTGAATCCTAGTCGATGGATGTGGACTTCATTTCTTCAGTCCGTAATGATGTTTTATCTTGTATGTTGCCTTTGGCAGGTTGCTGATTCCAATTGATTATAATTGTGTTCACTTAGTGTTATACTGTTTTGCCTCTTTGATTGACCATCCCTAAATTTCAAATTCTTTAACTTAAACAAGGTTTACATTCTATATATTTGACTGCTGTAGAGAATTTGTTAAAGTACTCTTTTAAACTTTTTGTAAATTATTCCCCTCTTGACAGTTTGATTATGATGATGGGTGCCTGCTTGCTATTTTTTCTTTTGTTGGATACTTTTTGGAATTTAGTTTTCATTTTAAAAACATTGCAGTCATCTTCCATTTTTGCAGTGCTTCATTTGACTCAACTGTAAAGCTGTGGGATGTAGAACTCGGGAAACTTATCTACAGCTTGGATGGACACAGGTACCGTTTTTATAGATGAAATTTATTTATTTGAGGGTCTTCTGAGCTCTAGTTTATTCTTACGTAAGGGTATTCTGTGAATATCAGCCTCTTTTCATTCTCAGTTTCGAAGTTGTAGACTGAGAGGAGGCTGATCAACATTTAATCTAACCTTCAATTTGAAGTTTCACCAATGCAAGACCTTTATAAACACCTTTTTGTTTTGAACGCTTTTTGTTTTGAACACTGTTTTTAAAACAATTCCACACTAAGCAATAAATTTCCCGTCAAAATTCTATTTTCGAAAATTGTTTCCAGAATATAAACGTTAATAGAACAATCACTTCCAAATATTCTCGCACAATAAGCGAGGCCGTGAGTTTTGTTTCCCTGATATGTCTATTTGATTCTACAGGCATCCCGTATATTCTGTTGCTTTTAGTCCCAATGGTGAGTATTTAGTTAGCGGGTCTCTTGACCGATCCATGCACATATGGTCATTGAAAGAAGGCAAGATTGTCAAGACATACACGGGCAATGGAGGCATTTTTGAGGTCTGTTGGAATAAGGAGGGGGATAAGATTGCTGCATGTTTTGCCAATAATACAGTTTGTGTTTTGGATTTCAGAATGTAATATCTATGAAGGACTAGTAAATTAAATTATTTCTTTTCCACCCTTGAGATGAGATCGGTGGAAGTGTATTTTGAGTGGGTGGGTAGGTTACCCATTTTAACCATAGTTGTAGGTATAACTCATTGTTCGTGGATCCTGTTGTAATTTGCTATAACTTAAAGTAAAATGTAGTTTGTAGGAGTGTATTCTTAATAAGCAAAATGTATAGATTTAGAACATCCTGCACAAGTATCGGTTGACTTGTGTATTGTGTCTACTTACCTTTCTTGCATTTTAGGCCCCTTTGATCCTTTAAGGTAACTTATGAAGGAAATGCGGAAGGGAAAGTTATTGGTAAATAATATCGTGTTTAACAGCTCGATAAAAGGAAGGAGGAGAATTAGATTTCCCCGCGGGCGCAACGAAGTATAAACTTTATTTTTGGTGGGACGCGTAGCAGCACTAAACAATTATTCTGGGGTCCTAGACCACCATTTCATCGATACTGTAGATGACACGGGAACGTAATAATAAACTAGAGCATTAGATGTCAAGTAATAAAGTAATAACAAGACGTCTCTAATACGTTCAAGGGTCAGAAAAGGAATAGATTAAATTATTGAGTAATGAGATGTAAAGAACTGAACCAGGAGCAACGTGTTACCCAATACACAACCCAATCCCACTAAGACCTCATTATACAGTTGAGGCTGACTCGGAATGATTAGTATCTTGATGTTTTTTAGATGACAGTTGTTTATTGACAATTATGAATGGTGAGGAATAGCAAGGATTTAAGTAACAATTACATATATAATTTTATAGATTATAAGTGACATGTTAATATACAATAGGAATTCGATCTTGAATTTTAGAACCTGTGCATCTCTTAGTACGTTAGCTGCTATTGCATCCAAAGCTAATGTCAGCAAAAGCAGCAGATCTGGTGCTTCTCTTTTAGAAGAAAGGAACTTTATGTAAAAAAATATAATAAATTAAGTTCACCAGTAATCACCACATGAACACGAACCGTTCTCAAAGTGGTGGAACCGATTCCGGTCTCTCATTATTATTTTTCGGCCAGAGATCTTGGACATCATCTTCATCACGGCATGACAATCCAAACACACTCGAAGGTTCTTTATAATCTTAATTGTGGTTCCTGGACTGGTACTTAAAAGCCCAAATGCTAAGGCAAGCTTCTCACTGTGAACTTCCAACGATTGCTCTTTCTGTTGCTCCCCTATATCATGCAATACAACATCTATTTTTGGGGTATAACCGCGTGCCTTGAGCCAACAATTCATTTCCTCGAGCATCGAATATATATCCTTGCTTCGCCGGTGTCTTAAATCACCAGCAAGAAACTCGTGCACCCTGTTGTCAACTTCAATTGAACTACAACCAGGTTCCTTCTCAACCCCACTCCCTTTCATAAATGATCTGACCTTAGCCACACCATCCCAGTTACGAGCAGCAGCATACATGTTAGAGACAAGGACACAAGTCCCTGAAGTAGCCAAATCATTACTCACAAGAAACTTCGCAACCTCCTCTCCCAAAGAAACATCGTTATGGATTCTACAAGCCCAAAGCAAAGTCCCCCACAGGACAGGATCAGGCTCAACCTCCATGCTTCTCACAAGGTCATAAGCTTCTCGCACACGCCCAGCACGGCCAAGAAGATTAACCATACACCCATAATGCTCAACCTTTGGTTCCATCTCATACCTATCCCTCATCAAATCGAAAACCTCCCATCCTTTGCCAACCAAACCAGCATGCGCACATGCAGTCAAAACAGCAACAAAAGTAATATCTGAGGGTCTCACTCCAACACAAAGCATCTCATGAAACAACTGCAATGCCTCATCACCAAACCCATGTATGCCATACCCCATAATCAACGAATTCCACGCCACCACATCTTTTCCCTCCATCCCATCAAACACCTTGCGCGCATCATCCAAACCCCCACATTTGCAGTACATATCAACCAACGCAGTGCCCACACGTAAGTTTACCTTGACCCCAACCCCAACACCATTATTCTCAACATACGAATGCACCCACCTACCACACTCCAACGCACCAAGCTGGCCACAAGACGACAAAACTGCCAACACAGTTATCTCATTGGGCCTAACCTTCTTACCCAGCATTTCCCTAAAAAGCACCAAAGCCTCATTCGGACACCCATGCTGAGCATACCCATCAATCATCACGTTCCAACACACCACATCCTTCACCCCCATCTCTTCAAACAACAACCGCGCCTCTCGGAGCATCCCATGTTTTGCGTAGCAAGTAAGCATGGCAGTCAAAGAAACCAAACTCCTCTCAGGCATTGCGTCAAACAGTTTCTGCGCGGACACAACATCACCGCCTCGTGCGTAGGCATCAACGAGGCTCGTGGAGACGTAAAGGTCGGAACTTAGACCCAACTTAACGGCGTGAGAGTGAACGACTGTGGTGGGTTCGAGGGTGCAACCTTTGAGGAGGGAAGAGAGGGTGAAGGCGTTGGGTTGAACGTAGTGGGCTAGCATTTGGGCGTAGTAAGAGAGGGCGCAGTCGCAGAGACCGGAGTGGGCATGGGCGTTGATGATGGAGGTCCATAGGAAGACGTTAGGGGCTGGGGTGAGGTTGAAGAGGGTGACGGAATGGTGGAGGAGGCCGAGGGAGGTGTAGGAGCGTTGGAGCTTGAAGTTGAGGATTGGGTGGTGGTGGAGGCCGCGACGGAGGAGTGCAGCGTGGATTTGGAGAAGGTGGCTTATGGATTTAGATTTGTCGATTAGGAGGGCGAGGTTATCCACCTGACCAGAGGCTGACGTTGCCGAAGGTGGTGCCGTCGTGAATACACTCACTTGGATTGGGCTCATCTTTCTTTATACACCACTTCACTCCCACACATTGCATCTGTGCCCATTTTAACTGCTTGTTCGCCCAAATTCTATTATTATTTAGATAATTTATTATTTTGGAAAATTTTCCCAAATTGACTTTCACAAAATTTATTCATGACATCGAACTTTCGGATCCCAATATATTTTTCTAAAAGGATTTTATTATTTAATAAATTAAAAGGTTTGTTCAATTTGGAACGTTCTTACACTTAAGCAGTCTACCCACCTTTAAGGTGTAGAATTTCACCTTTTCAATCAAACTCTCACTTACTCAAAATTATTGATATGGGGAATTTCTTTTAAAATTATAGAAAATAAATAGATCATGTTTGAAAAATAAAAGAAAGAGTGTTACTGAGTTTACTATTATTTTTTTTATAATTAACTGAAATCGTATTTTAAAAGAATAGTTTTAATTTTTTTTCTAGTATTAAATAAATTGTGCATGTTAAACATAGCTTCATCTTTTATGTAAAATGACAATAATATTTAAAGTCAACTTTTTGAAATTTTTAGCGGGTTTTAGTGTTAGAAGAACAAGAAAACAGCACAAAGAAAACATGGGAGCATCTCATGACTTTTGAGAATCATGTATAATTTGATTTGCATTCCAAATTTCAATCGAACATCAGGTTCCTTGCCTTGCCCGATAGAAAGTTGGGCTATATGAATTTAATTGAAGAGCTGTTTCGTGCATCCATTAAATAGGTGAGCTCTTTCTGAAACATACTGAAGTTGTTTAATTTTGGAAAATACATTTTAGAACGTATCATATACGTTCCAGAAAGTTTGTTTTGATTTTTTTTTTTTATGAAAAATGTTTTCTAGAAAGTTTTCATAAAAGAGTTACTAAAAAAAAGGATAAAAAAGTCTTCTTAAGAATTAATGGGTGTAGGATGAATTTTGATATGGTGTAAGAAGAAACACCGTGATGGAAGTTGGAAACCCGCATGCATATGCATGGTTGTTGCATTCTGCACCCATGTTTTAAACTCGCACCCCTATGGAGGTGGTGGAATGTAAACCAATTTTACATATTTGTAAACTAATTTTCTTTTCCCTTTCTCCCTCATTTCATCTTTTTCTTCTATTGTGCACCCCCATTTTCTTTGCCTTGCTCGTGTGTGTGTGTTATAGGCTTGCCGAAACAACATTATTTAACTTAAGTCTCAAAGACTTAAGTTAAATAATTTTGAAATCTCTCGTTTCCAAATTGAGGCAGCGGTGTTTAATAACAAGTTGTTGCTATTGTGCAATAATAACTATGAAATAAGGGTTTTTATTTTAATCTTTGTGAAAAATTGACACCGCATATAAATAATTAAATAATTTCAAATTTTTCTTTGTAGTAAATCTTTTGTTGGTCTCTATGCAATATTTTCAACTGATAAATAGTTCACTATAATCATTGGATTGTACTGTGAAATCTCTACCGCTCAAGCAATATGTCCTTTTAATTCAACGAAGTTATTTGTTTAGAGAAAATAAAAGTCATATTGGCTTTAAGTTTTACTCATGGTGGAATGAAACCATAACATTTCCATCTCTCAATATTTTTTTAATTATTTATACATATCTTAACTTTTTCTAGTAAATCAATACTATACTATATATTTTTTCCTATATTTAATCCCAACTTATGAAGGTTTACACAAGAGAGATTTCTCATTAATCTTTATATATTTCATCGTGACTTATGATAGACGAGAAAATTGGGAATGAGCATATTCGACAAACCTATCAATCAATTCAATATAAGAATTTTGAATAGTATTAGTTGAATTTCCGCAATTTTTTAATTAGATTCATTCTACCTTAACTCACCTTAATTGAGTTAGATTGATTTGGACAACTGGGTTATAAGTTTTGAATTTTCCCCTCAAATTTATAACTTCAAAATAAATTTTTATATATAATATTTTTTAAAGATAAACTATATTATTTAATATCTAAACAATTAAATAATTTAATATTGTTATAATCACTTACACTTTTTTGGTTGAATTGGTTTTTGAATTCAACAAATAGAAATCTTAATCTAATCTGTGAAAGATTAAGTCATATTGGATTGAGTTAAATTTGGAATTATAGAATCTAATAAAGAGCCCTACAAAATCAAATAAAGAAAAAAAAAATCAATTCTTCTTAAACCTTATACAATTATATTACGAATGATCATATTTAACATAATTACATATTTAGGATTTTAACTCAAGACTACTTTATATGATTCTGTATTCATTCATTCATAATCTATGTATTTTGGTAGTAAAATGATATGTGATATGGGGAAACACAGAGATACACAGGGAGTGGAATGAGAACTCCATTACAATTAGAGAAGGATGGCATGTGGAAGTTAGTTCATGCTACGGTAACCTTGGTTCTCCATATTTATCTGTCAAGAACAATAGGAACACTCCTGTAGTTAAATTTGAGTAGGCAAAGTCCTGGAACTAGTCGTTTATTATTTTCAATCTTAACTTTTGTCTATCTATCTTAAACTCTTCTTTTCCTAATCATATATATCTTTTTCTTTTTTCCCTCTTTCTCCCAAGATGCATATAACATACACTCTCCTTATTAGGTGTGATAAAAAACAAAATCTTTGTTTATGATTACTGAGATATTATTCAGCAAGTTCCTGCGCCAATGCTTTGGTTTGGGCGGTGAGCATGGCGAGAGGAGAGTGGTCTAGTAGCTCCTGCTGGGCTAGTGCGAGATTGATGCATATATATTATTATTGTCACATGTGAGGCACATTCGTTTGCTTTATAGTTTTGATCACGTGCAGTGTTACAACTTTGAGCAGCATTATGCCCCACAAGAGGAAAGATTATGCAGCGTACTGTTACCTTTCCTTCCATCTATTCTTGTTCTGGTATTGCATGGATGTTAGGGCTGATTTCAACGTCTACCTTCAAACTCACCAATTATGAGGCACTTGTGTTTTTCTTGATTTTGGAAGCTTTGGACGTTGTCCCTGCATTATTAGATACCAGAATACACTACTGTTTCAATATGCTGCCACGTCTTACCCGTTCTGGGAAAGAAAACCCTACATTCCATATATATTAAAATGGGAAAAGGATGGAATAGTTTTAAAATTTGATATTTTTCCAGAAGACTCATCTCTGTTCCCTCCACCCTCAACTTGGTTTTGTGACAGTCTGTCTCTTCGATATTGTGCCTATCGAACTTGGTGAAAAAGGTCAAAAGTCAATACTTTGGTGGAATAGGAAAAATAGCAATAACAAGAAAAAAAAAAGTTGTGGTATTAAACTAAAGGGTGGTAACAAAGTTCTTTGGTATTAAAATTACAACAATATCCTTACATAATCATATTCATAAGAAAAATATTATTTTGACACCCACTTTTGCATTGCTCCAAATTACACCTTTCAAATAATAGAAGTTATGAAATGTAAAAGGATATTTTTGTCATTTGAAGAGGTGTAATTTAGAGTAAGAGGTGTCAAATTATCATTGCTCTATTCATAAAAAGTTAAGTAATGCACACTTAATCAGATAATTAATATGAATGATGGTATAATTAATATGAATGATAAAGTTCATCATTTAAAAGTAACATACAAATGTCACATCTCTATTTGATTATTTGATGAGTATATTTTTAATTATATTTAGTTTGATTTTCTTGTACTAGAATTGAAAATAGATTTCCTATTTTAAATAAAATTTACTTAGTTAAGATTTTTTTTATTAACAAATAAAAAATATATTAAATAAAAAGAAAAAGAAATTTAAGCCAAAGAGATACTATCTTTTTAGGCTCAAAATCATCCAACTTACAAAATCACTCCTCCTTAAAAAAGTTATCATTCTCAGTATCACTGAAGTAACAAAATTTAGCATAAATAGTTGTATATGACCATCAACGAAAAAATTTCATATGAAAAGATTCTCTACACGCATCCTATTAACCCATCATAAAAATCAGATATATAAGGAACTGAATATTATTATTAAAGCGTGTTTTATCCTCTTTTGTGGATTTCTACCGTTAGCGGTGACAATCCCTCCGTCTCTAAAAGAGAATCTATATTTACATCCTTGTTGTTTTGTATGTTGTCAAATGCATTGTTAGGAAAGTATCATTTGTGGAGAAAACCTTTATATATATGTTGCAAAAAAAGCTTACCAACGGATTTAATGTTCTGCTGCTCCATGTTATATAATCCAACCTTAATTGTATTTCATCAAAAACATTAGTAGGAAGATACACAACCACATACATAGGAAAGGTAAAGAAAAAACCACAATTCATCATAAGCTAGCAAGCTACCATGATACCTATACGAAGCATCTAAATCTCAAGTATTCGAGTACTACTTCCTATTATTTTGTCCAATCCTACAATATATATGTTTTCTCATACATTCGTATCAGGATTAATTTGACTTTCATTGAGATTAATAGCTAAAATTTGGATTTTAAGCATATTCTTTCACTTTTCTTATTTCTAATTATTTGCAAAGATTTGTGTCTTGATGATAACATTCAAATGAAGAAATAATTTCAAAATTCAATCATATCCTTTACAAAGATATTCTTCAATTTTTTTACAAAGATAAGCCTCTACATTTTTTACTTGATTTGGAGAAAATCTTCTTCAATATCTTTCGCAAAAGATTTCATTATGCTACGCTTAGTTAATAAAACTCCAAATTGCATATTTGAAACAAGACTGAAAACAAATCATTTAAAAGGTGAGCGAGAACAAAAATATGGAACAAATTGGAAAGATAAGGCAATTTGTAAGTACAAATGAGGTTTGGGAGTTGCACAACACACTCTCTCCTTGGTCTCCCTTTGTATAGTTGAAATTTCATTTTTTAGTTGAAATTTCATTTTTTCTTCCATCTCTTTTTACAAAATTTATCTCCTTCCTTTCTCTACACCAAGACACCACTTAAAGTCATCATTTTTTAGGACCCAATACAAATCTTTTCTACCCTCCATTTCTAGAGCGACTAAAGTATGAGGAGCTTCTACTTTTCTCCTAAAATCTCTTCATCTCCCACACTCGATATCTCTATATTTCAAGACAAGTTCTCATTCTACTCTTGTTTTGTTGTAAATAAAATTTTATTGAGATTTTTGGGTATTGTACCTTTGTTCATGATGCAAAGAGAAGTTATTTATTAACTTGCTTTCTACCTCTTTTTGTAATGTTTTATATGAAGTTACAACCTAACTCTAAAAAGAAGTTGAATAAAACTGAAGACTCTTTTTAGTGAACATATAAAATGACATGTTAGTCAACTCATTTGTCTCATCCTCTAGTTCCTCTGCTACAACACTTTCAAACATGGATGTAGTCACCCAATATCATAACTCTAAAGTCTGTCTATCCACCCTTTGATTCTTGCGCGATGTGTGACTTTCTGTTGTTTGGGAGTTTGATTGACTAGAGATTCATAATTCTATCAGTAGTTACATCCAATCTAGATATATTTATAAAGAAAGACTCAAAAGATGATACACCAATGACAAAGGCTATAATTGAGGGATCATAGATAGAATGATCATTCTAATCGAGACGTCCCATGAGTAACAACAATATTTAATCTTCATAAAATTTGTGTTTATATTTTTATCTATATAGAGTTTTGGTGATGAAAACATTACTAACACTACAACAAAATCATTAAATAGAAACTAGTTTTAGAGACCAAAATAATTAATTAGTATTTGATTAAATTAGAGACCATTTTATAAACTAAAAAAAATTATTGGGATCTAAAATAATTTTTATTATTAATAAAAATTTATAAAATGGTTTCTTGTAATATCCTTTTTGAATGATTAAAACTTCTTTTAACATCCTTTAATAAAATTCATATAATGTTCTACAAGTTGATGATGTACCCTACACAACCATCACTCATTTTTGTATGATTCAAAAGTATCAAATATAGCCTTTTGTGCTATATGATGTACAATGTGAATTATAAACAAACACAAAATATCTCACTTTTAAACACTAAAACCTGTTAAAATTTTAAAACTACAAATTTTTAAAAGAATGTTAACATCATCTTTAAGAGTTTGGATAGATTTGGACTCCATCCATTTTTGAATTTGGTATTGTTGTGGTATTTTAGAATAATAGAAAAAGTTTACATATGAAGTTCGATATAGTTTGGTTTATGCAATTTAGTGGGTGAAGAAATAACATACATTTTTTTTTTTGGTTTTGCACTTTTGTTACAACAAGGTTGATTGTTTTTCTCTTTGGAAAAAAAATTTGAATTAAAGTCCTCTTATATATAATAAATAAGTTTAAGAATATATAAATATAAAAAAATCATAAACTTGTTATATTAAAGTTTTCCGTTGAAAATTGTTTTTGTTTTCGTTGATATGAGCTCAATCAGATTCTGATATGGGCTTTGAGTAGTCTCCTTCCAAGCTCTGTGAATTGGCTCCAAATGAGTGAAAGACTCCACCTACAAAAGATACTCCGACTCTCAAGAAGTCAATAAGAGTATAAAATTCAGTGTATATAATGAGTTGTTTAATCTAAAATATGAGTTGAAGTTACTTCCTCTGAGTTGTATTTATAAGCCCTATCATAGGCTTAGATCTTTGATACTGAATATTTTTTTCAGATTTTAATGTGTCGTATCATAGTATCATATCATAAAATCTAAATATCATGTAAATAACAAGAGTATTTTGTATTATAATCAGAGCTTTTATATAATAGAATAGGGAATATTGTGTAATAAAATCAAATTATATGAAATCATATTAATTGTGTCTTAATAATTGATTCTTATAATATATTTATTCAAATTAACGTTATTGTATGATAATAATTATGTAGGGGTTCATCAATAATATTCCCAGCAATCTTGGTTAATTTTATTTAGTCATGGGTCATCTGTGATTTGGACTCAAGTGAAACTTATTTGAGTTAGACCGGATTGATATCTGAATTTGGACCGTACAACTTTATTTGTGAAAAAAAAAATATAGTATCTTAAAGTAATAGTATGGGACTGTTTTTAAAAAAATTATCCTTCTGGGTTTATTAATTTTAATTTTAATTAAAATTTGTTTTAAAAAATGTTGGTGGGTGCTTTTTTTCTTTAACAAAATAGATTGTTTACCACATTGACATAAAGGCAGAGATTTACAGTTCCCATTTGTACTTCCTGATGGAAGTGTGATAGCGTGTAAGTGAAGAAACTGAGTTTGAAAAGTGTAGTAGCAAAACTTTTAAAGAGGACCACAATTTATTAGCATCTGCTACATGATTAGAATTTGTTCTCTCACAGTTTTTCTTTTCCATGCCATCTTTTACCTTTTTTGTCTTGTATTTTAATAGATGTTTTAAAGCAGCATTAAACCAAACAGAAGCATACCTAGGAATATATGAGGATAAGCCAGCCCAAGCTCACTTAGGTTATTCCTTTTAACCACTTCAGAACCAGCAGTTGTTGCTTGCTTGCATGGATCTTTGTCACAAAATGCTTCAACTTGATACCCTCATCACATTTTGACTCCATATGCACTTATTATCCAATCGCAGCTCCTGCCTAGTCACACTATGTTGCCAGACTTTAATTATGATCATTTCAGCTTCTAATTTACCATTAAACCAATATTTAAAATCTAAAAGTCTCCTTAATATTCTGATTGTTCCCAAATAACAGTTGATTAACTCTCTGACTGTGATATGTCAATACAAACAAAAGGAAGCGACGAAGTGATTTGGAATGTGCTGTATACTTGCAAATGGTATGATGTTGAATCAGAAAAGCAGGCACGAGTTAAAGAAAGGGTAGGTACTATATTTTGGGGTGATGCTGATTTCAGAGTTCTGTAGATCATTGACAACTCTTTTGGCTTCTAATCCTAGTAATTTTAAATTTATTATATTCCAACAAGATAAGACATGTCTAATTCGTAACTTCCGACTCATCAATCCAATACCTCAATTATTTATTTCCAAAGGAAGCTTCAACATCACAGTGGCTTCATCATCCCATTACTGGGGAAATTATAAACTTTGTTAAGAATGGCATGAGAGTGTGATTGTGATATCTAAGAATAAGCATACAAGTGGCTGAAAATGCACTTGTACTGTGCATGGACGTAGCCCACTGACAACTAGACACCACACAACCATCATATCTTGGTTAGAAACTGATTTAAAAACTCAGTATCACTTCTCCCCTCCCCTCTAACTTTTTCTCACCATTATTGACAGCTTTTGCGGACCCCTTTAACTTCCAGAATAGGAGTATTACATTATTATGAATAAAAATAAAGATTGAGCACAAGCAGCGACAACACGATCCACTATCTTTAGTGTGTATTTGGTCCTTTTTCTAATGTTGGGCATATAGTTTGCTTTTTTCTGTACTTCAAATCTGCCCCTCTTTTCTATATTGCATACCATGCGTTATTTGCCGTGACTTCTCTGAGTAACAACAAAATGAACTCCATCTCATGTCTTTGATGGACCATACCGTCACCAATCCCACGTTATTACTGTCCCACTATGCCTATGTTTTTGTGTGTCAATGTAACTACTGCTTTGTACAAACTAGATCTTTCCCCCATCAAATTTGTGGCTTCTAAAACACCAACACTCCAAGATCACTTAATGTACCAATCTACCACTGCTAAAACACCAAAGTAGTTTGCAGGATCCAGTGTGGGAACTTATCGCTTTCATCAGTAAAAACACCCTTCTTCATTCGGAACAGAGCCCCACAACTACCTATGCTTTGCTTAATCACTTCTTTTTCAATCAAATTTTTTTTCTTTCCTAAATTTCTTATTACAGATTCTTTTTTCCTTTATTAATCGTTTTTTAAAGTATATTGCTTCCAGTGACTCAAGTCCCAGGCCTGTCATAAGAGCTTGTTTGAGGCATATGAAGTTTTAAACATTTCAGCTGTTTTTTTTTTCAATTTTTTGTTTGTTTTGAATGTCAAATGAAATTTAGTCTCTTTTTTTTTTCAAATAAGATACTTTTGTCAATCTGAAAATTTATAATTTATTAATATTTTCAATATTTTTTTTTCCTTTTTAGCTTTATACGTACTTTTCTTGGGTAAATTCTTGTTTTTTTACTGTACCTAAACAAAACAATTATTTTAAAACCGTTCAAACAAAAATTGACTTTTGATTATAATCAATTATACGTTTGAGATTACTAAAAGAAATCAGTTTTAGTAACTATCCCAAATACCCTCTAATTAGTAATGAATCTTCTCGTGTCTTTTATCAATATATAACAGTTTCGTTGGAGATAAAGTCATATTTTTTATTTTTTATTTTATAAAACAAGAGACATTGTTTAAAAGAGCTATTAGTTATATTTGGAGTTGTGTCTTATAATTCATAAATCATTTTGACTTATTCATAAACTAGTTTTACTCACATAAAAATATATTTTTCACCTTTCAACATCACCATATTCAACATCACCATATTTTGTTACTATAAGGCAAAAATAAAACATATTGTGTTACTTGTTTTAAATAAGAGTATTGATGATTTCAAACCTAAAACATTCAGTTGAGGTCGATTAGACTTCTGAGAAGCTTCCATCTGCAGAAAATACTCTGAACCCTCAAATTATTAAGAGCATAAAATATTGTAAATATGAATAAAAAGTATTTTTGTGTTGTGTTTTGTGACTTGTTTTCTTTTTGTTATATAGAGTAATGTTCTTCTCCTTGTATCTGATCTTATTGTTGACTTAATTTAGTAATAAATTTTGTCTCCTCCTATTTAAGACTGATTATTCGAAATCTCTTGATTTACACTATTGATACACAACATGTTTGATTCCAAGCAAGAGAAATTTCTATAATTGTATAATTCAATATTTTTCTTATATGAGATGTTTGTTTTCCTTTTTCTTTTATAAAAAGTGAAAAATACTGATAAATTTATACATAATTTAATACAATAAGCAGAATTGGGTGATGCAACGTGTCCTATAAGTTTTAGATCATATACTTTTTGTCATTTTTAAGACGATCGAAATCAATTATAGATGTTGAGTATTATAAAATATTATGGAGAAGAGGATGATATCCTTCAAAGATCATGGGAGTTCAAATACGTAACTTCTCAAATATGAAAGTCTACTTCACTCTACCAACCTCGATTTTTAATTTTGTATTTTAATTATTAAAATAGATAAAATTTTAAAAAATAATAAACTAGATAAATCGTAAGTATAACTAAATTTTAATTGATATTAAAGTCGTACCATATTTCACATGTTGTAATTTCTTTTTTATTTTCATCACGTGCATGTTAACATATATTACTTTTTTATAGTATTTCTATAAGAACGTAAAAAAACTATTTTTTTAAATATTGCGCAAGAGGATTTCAAATTACTTGTTTCATTAGTTATGGTTATTCAATAGGTTTTCTTAAACTTATCTTATTTCTATGAGTTTAGTTTGATATGTTATGTTTTTTCACTCTTTTTTCTGTATTTATATGCGCTAAAAACTATTGATGAGCTTGAAAATGCTAATTTAATTGATTTTTTTAACTCATAATAATAATGCTTAGCACGTCACTTTTATAAAAAAAAAATACTTGCTTCATTTATTTAGACACTTCTTAGATGGTTTCAATAAAAATAATAATATTTTTTTAACAAACAAATATTTTCTCAATAAAATAACATTTTTTTATTATCAAGAAATAACAAATTTTTTTCTCAACAATAAATAAATAAAATAAAATGGAACACTTCAGGATCAATACCCACTTACATTAGTAAGTCAAGAACAAATAAATTATTGCAACGCAACACCTTTCAAGCTCCAATACTAACCAACGTGTGTAATCTTACTCAAAGTAACATAAATTACAAGCCCCAAAAAACAAAACATATACGAGCTATCCAACAGAACCATAAACACATATAATATAAAACGTATAAATTCTTTTTATTACCTCGGATCCATCTCCAAAACCTGCAATAACCAACAAACCCCTTATTGGCATAAGACCAACATTAGTAGCATCCAACCAAGAACGTAAGACGATAGATACAAATTAAAAGCAAGCAAAAAGAAAGCACACATATCTGCTTAAGGATACATACACCATTGGGCATAACTAAACGAAACGCCTTTTACTTTACTCGTGAGCCAAGAGCACGCCTTGAGTTAGGCCAAAGTAAAAATCTCATAATAGTCCACTCTATCATTCTCAAAGATGACAAGGTTCTTCTGTTTCCAAATTTCTCGAACCATGACAATCCACATACACCCCCAATAACTATTTATCCTCTATGAAACCCAGTCTATATAAAATTGCACGAAATGGGACCCAGCATTAATGGTATACTATAACCTCCTCAACCCACTTACTGCACATACACCAAACTTCCAGTGTTATATTAACTTTCTATATTAGTTATTAATTAAGTCTTGTTTAAGAACTGAAAAATAAAATAAAATAAAATAAAATAAAATTACAATATAATTTAGACTCTCATGGTTTTTTTTTTTTTTAAATAAAGAAGGGTTCATGTATATCTCACTAAGTAGACTTCTATAGAATTGAAGAGGATGCACTTTCTTATTACAACATGATTGGTATATTATAATTAAGTTTGTTTTTATTTTGAACTTATAATGTTGAGATAATTAAGTACACGTTTATCCTTTAATAATTAATATGTGTGTTTATTAAGAAAAAATAAAATTAATATCCAATTAAACTTGAAGGAGTCTTTTACCTTTTTTGTTTGTTTTGTTAAATTAAAATTCTTAATGCTTCTATTTAGAGTTAATTATGTGTCAGCTAGTAAACACCACACACATATTCAATTATCTCATACATAAATAAAATTAAAGTTTTTATAGTAAGATTTTTTTTCCATAAAATATATACATATTTGTTAGTTAACTGACTATTAACCTTTAGTTGATTATACAAAGGTAATTTAGTGACATGTGACAAATTATGAGAGATGTCACATCCGATAATTGCCATGTTAATCAAAATAATAATGTAAATGCAAAAAATTCACACAAAAACTATTTGGATTTAATAGAAACATTTTAAGGAATCAAAGTGTATTTGTTTAAACTTAAGAAACCAAACTAAAATAAAAAATTTACATGAGGGATAAAGTTATATTTTAGCAAAAATAGATCAAACATATTATTCTACGCCACTTTGCAAAAGTTGAATATTTGAACAAAATTTGTGCATATTCTCACAGGTAGAATTCTGTAGTGTAGTAGTATCTACATGGATTTTGATACTAAAATCAGTACATGGTACAGATGGATGATGAAATTAGAGAAAATATTACTTGAGGATTTATTTGGTGTAATTATATCATTCTTAATTAAGTGAGGTTTGTGATAATATAGTATCCATGAATAAAATACTCATTAAATCAATCTCAAGTAAAGTATTTACCTGTAAATTTTAATGGTGATAAAGTTTTCGCATCAACTCCTCTTATACCTGCACCTACTACATATAATACGTAAAACATGTTGCATATTATTATTAATTTAAATTACGAAAATTGCTTATATTTAAAAAATAGTTTTTGTAGATCATTGTTAGATTTAAGCAAGTTTAATTATTAAAACTTTATGGTTATAAGAATGCTTATATGTTTTTTATATTTGGTTATTATGACTTATATGTTTGGGTAAAAAAAATCTACTATTAAAACTATATTAGATATTATTATAAAATATTAACATCTCATCTTAAATTTTCATCAATTAATTGTTATTATATGAAAAATCTATAAAACAAGAAAAAAAAATACAAGGAAGGAATATGAAGGAACAAACCAAACTCATGCAAAAAAAAAATAAACAGTTAAGAGAAAATCAAAATTTGAACTAGATGGTAACCAAAGAAAATCTAATCTATTAATAAGACCAAACAAAACTATAAACACATTAGTTACTCTAAGAAAATATATTAAAGACTTTAAAATTTATATATTTACAAGTAAAAACAATATCAAAATTATGAAAAACATGACGAAACAAGGAGAAATTGTAAGTCAAAACATGAATAAACGTAAATTGAACACATACATTTTATGTTCACAAATAAATCTTATCATATCATGATTCTCACACAATCATATAATCAAGAAGGAATAGGCACTTACCTTGATCCATGAGTGATCCTAATTGAGCAGTTACTTTATCTCCTTTATCCCAATCTATCTCTTGCAATTCCGTTCTTGTCTCACACTTTCGTGATGGTTAACAGTGAGACAACTATTATTTGCAGAGACAGAACCTTATAGCCTTTAGTACCCAATCTCCATCAGATGTAGGTTTTCATTAGGTATATCATCAGATATATATTTCTCACATTAACCAATGGGCCTTTAATTCTATTATTATTATTAAATCATATTTGGACCCAAAGCCCAACTCTAAGTCATGTGAGTCACTTTATAGAAATTAATTTACATAATTTCTTACATTCTCCCACTTGACTCATATGAGTTATAATACTTTCATGATTTAATAATTACATAAATGCGCATTTAAAAGGCCTTACATAAATTGGTTCTATCATTATTCATAATCAAGAATACAGAAATAATAACAGTCATGGCGGTTACATGTCATTTGAATCAACACATTTCCTTCCATGTACTAGTATATCATTCTTTCTCCTTAATATGACTTTATAGTGAGAAATCCATAATAGGTTCAAACATAATGTCATTGTCATCAATAACAACATAATTTGTTTTCCACACCATAATAACATAATTTGCATGCATATACATAAAGTAGAAAACAACATAAATTTCAGAAACTTTATTTATCAATGAGCTCAGAGTGTCAAATAAGCATTAACAACATTCATAATTCACTAGTAAACATAATGCCCATATTTACAACATGACCAGTAAATGTTTTGGGCGGTAACCCTTTTGTTAAAGGGTCAGCAATCATAAGATCAGTGCTAATATGTTCTATTGACACTTTATGTTTCTGAACTTCTTCTTTAACGGCAACGTATTTCAATTCCATATGTTTAGCACCTTTGGAATACTTGTCGTTTTTAGAAAAGAAGACTCCTGCGGAGTTATCACAATAAATTTTCAGCGGCTTGGTAATACTGTCAACAATTCCAAGTCCTGAAATAAAATTCCGCAACCAATTAGCCTGAACTGTGGCCTCAAAGCATGCCACAAATTCAGCCTCCATAGTGGACGCATCGATGACTGACTGCTTCGCACTTTTCCATGAAATCGCTCCTCCGGCTAAAAGATACACATAACCAAATGTAGACTTTCGTGTATCCACACAGCCAGCAAAATCTGAATCTGTATATCCAATCACCTCAAGATGATCAGATCTTTTATAAGTAAGCATGTGATCCTCCGTTCCTTGCAAGTATCTTAAAACTTTCTTTGCAGCTTTCCAATGATCCAATCCTGGATTACTCTGGTATCTACCAAGCATACCAACTGCAAAACTAATATCTGGTCGTGTACAAGTTTGAGCATACATTAAACTCCCAACAATAGATGCATAAGGTATATTCTCCATCTGTTTCCGTTCCAAGTCATTCTTTGGACATTGCATGAGACTAAATTTGTCTCCTTTCTGTATTGGAACAGGAGATGTCGAACATTTATCCATTCTGAATCTCTCTAAAACTTTATTAATATATGCTTTCTGAGACAAACCTAACAGTCCTTGTGATCTGTCACGGAATATTTCAATTCCTATCACATAGTTTGCCTCACCCATATCTTTCATCTCAAAGTTATTAGAGAGAAACTTCTTAGTCTCACTTAATAGACCAAGATCATTAGTTGCAAGCAAGATATCATCAACATACAGAATCAGGAATATAAACTTGCTCCCACTGACCTTCAGGTATATACACCGATCAACGATGTTTTCCTTAAACCCAAAGGACACAATAGTTTTATTAAACTTAAGATACCATTGCCTAGAAGCCTGTTTAAGCCTGTATATTGATTTCTTAAGTTTACACACCATGTGTTCCTTTCCTTCTTCAATGAACCCCACTGGTTGGTCCATATAAACATCCTCTTCTAAATCCCCATTCAGAAAAGCAGTTTTGACATCCATCTGATGCAACTCAAGATCATAATGAGCTACTAATGCCATGATAATTCTAAAGGAATCTTTCTTAGAAACAGGTGAAAAAGTCTCCTTATAATCAATGCCATCCTTTTGAGTAAAACCTTTGGCAACAAGTCGGGCCTTGTAACGTTCGATATTGCCATGAGAGTCACGTTTAGTCTTAAAGACCCATTTACACCCGACTCTCTTGCATCCTTCTGGCAATTCTATAAGGTCCCATACATCATTCTGTGCCATTGATTTAAGCTCATCTTTCATGGCATCTAACCACTTATCAGAATTATCATCATTGACGGCGTCTGAAAATGAAACTGGATCATTATCAATACTTAAGTCATTTTCTGACTCTTGTAGATAAACCATATAATCATTCGAAACAACAGACTTTCTTTCTCTTTGAGATCTTCTTAATACTATTTCTTGTGGTTGTTCTATTACAGGTTCATTGTTTTCTTCATGATCATTAATTTGTTGTTCTTCTTCATTGTTGAGTGGTTCAACTACATTAGGAACAACAATACTTGAAGTAAAGGTACTAGTTAAAGGAACTTGTACTCTAACTTCCTTAATCTCCACATTTTGTGAAATATTACTCCCACTGGTTTCACCATTTTCAATGAACCGTGCATTTCCAGATT
The DNA here is from genome assembly GCF_000499845.2 of Phaseolus vulgaris. Classification (NCBI taxonomy): domain Eukaryota; kingdom Viridiplantae; phylum Streptophyta; class Magnoliopsida; order Fabales; family Fabaceae; genus Phaseolus; species Phaseolus vulgaris. Next base: position 47,297,915 of record NC_023757.2, on the reverse strand, counting down.
CAACAATTCTTGTGCTATGGGTAGGATAGTAAAACATATACCCTTTTGACTTTGCTGGATAACCAATGAAATATCCACTGATTGTTCTTGCATCCAATTTCTTCTCTTGCGGATTGTATATTCTGACTTCTGCCTGACATCCCCAAACATGCAAGTGTCTCAAACTGGGTTTCCTTCCTGTCCATAATTCAAAAGGTGTCTTTTGAACTGCTTTACTAGGAACCCTGTTCAACAGATACATGGCAGTTTTTAAAACATACATCCACAATGAAACATGTACAGTTGACTTACTTAACATGCTCCTAACCATATCCATTAAGGTTCGATTACGCCTTTCTGAAATACCATTTTGTTGTGGTGTACCTAGCATTGTGTATTGAGCACAAATACCACGTCTCTCAAGGAACTTAGCAAACGGACCAGAGTGTTGTCCACTTTCATCATACTTTCTATAATATTCACCACCTCTATCTGACCTGACAATTTTCACCTTTCTGTCTAATTGCCTTTCCACTTCATTTATATAAACTTCCAAGGCATTCACCGCTTGCGATTTTTCATGCAGTAAATAGACATAACCATAACGTGAAAAATCATCAATGAAGGTGATAAAATACCTTTCTTTATTGAAAGAACTTGCATCAAAAGGTCCACATATATCAGTGTGTATAATTTTAAGAAGCTGAGTACTTCTTGTGGCTCCCTTCTTTGTGTGTTTTGTTTGTTTGCCTTTAATACAATCCACACATACATTCAGATCAGTAAAATCCAAACTTGGAAGTATTTCATACTTTACCAATCTCTCCATTCTTTCCTTGGAAATATGTCCCAAACGTTTGTGCCACAAGAAAGCAGAACATTCATTCACCAAACTTCGTTTAGTGCCAACATTATGATGCGAGGTCATAAGAGTTTCAGCATATAGTTTATCGAGATTCAATCTATATAATCCATCATAAAGAGTATCAGATCCAATAGACTTAAGTCTTGCCGCAATATTAGTCATTTCAATGACATGTTCGTGCATAGTACGAGAACCATCAAATTCCATGGTGGTTAATATACTCATTAATGTCCCAACAAGAGACTTATCAGTAGTTTGGGAGCGCTCTTCCACAAATTTCATAAATTCTTTTGCACCATCAGTTTTGGGAAGAGCAAACTTAATATTACTTGCTATGCTCATTCGCATAAAGATACAGGAACAATACTTGATCACACATGCTTAACATTAATACTTTGAGTCATAAATTAAACATACTATACAGATTCAGAAAACATTCTATGTATACTAATGTTCTCCTTTGGGAGATCCATTAATACACAAAACATAATGATGCTAGTAGTATTAACTTTATTTGGTAAGATATATGCATTAACTAGAAACACTTGTTATCTTTGGATATACAAGCAAAACTAATAACACATACTCACTACCAACAATCATATCCATTAATTATAAGGGCAACTAATCAACCTTTGGGTGATCCATAATGCCCTATAATAATGAATTTCCATTTACCCGTATACTTCATAATTTAGCATCCATTCTATAGGTAATTGGAATAAAATTTATCAGTAATCTGAAATTAAATAAAACTTAAAGATTTGATCACTTTGGTGATTAACAAATCTATCATACAAATAATTCCAGAAATTATATCATTAATTGAAATAAAATTCATCCATAATTTGGAATTAAATAAAACTTAAAGATTTGATCACTTTGGTGATTACAAATCTATCATACAAATAATTCCATAAATAATATCATTATATGAAATAAAATTTCATCCATAATTTGGAATTAAATAAAACTTAAAGATTTGATCACTTTGGTGATTACAAATCTATCATACAAATAATTCCATAAATAATATCATTATATGAAATAAAATTTCATCCATAATTTGGAATTAAATAAAACTTAAAGATTTGATCACTTTGGTGATTACAAATCTATCATACAAATAATTCCATAAAATTTTAATTCAAAAAATTAATACATAAAGCGGAAAAATAATTTTCCATTCCTCACTTTCAATCAATTAATTAAACTTTAATTTAATGAACATAATAAAATTTCATTAAAACTTTAATTAAACTTTAATTTAATGCAAATAAAATTACATTAAAACATAATAAAATTTCATTAAAACTTTAATTAAACTTTAATATAATTCAAATTGAATTAATTAATAATAATAACATAATAAAATTTGAATTAAAACATTAATCAAAATAAAATAAATAAATAAATAAATAAAACATGACGTTAGGTGCAGAGAATTACTCTCACTATTTTATTTATTTATATATATTGTTTCATTATTTTATATTATAATACAATTATCATTATTTTATATTATAATACAAATATCATTATTTTATATTATAATATAATTCTCCGTTCACTTTATCATGAAACCCTAGAAAAAAACACAGCCACCATTTTTCACTTTATCATCAAAGGGGTGTCAACCATAACTAAATGTGCCACGGGAAAAGATGACTGCAGTTTCATCTTTCTTCAATTGAATTAAAAAAAAATGACATAAAGAGGCACACTCCATAAACCCCTAATTTTAAAATTAGGGTTTTTTCAATTGGGATTAATTAAAATTAGGGTTCTTTAATTTGGGATTAATTAAAATTAGGGTTCTTTAATTTTGATGGTTTAGGACAATTAGGGATCTATTATAGAGGAATGAAAACCTTAATTTATAAATCCTAATTTTAAAATTAGGGTTCTTAAATTGGGAATATTTTAAAATTAGGATTCTTTGATTTTGGAGAAGCGTTAATGGAGAATCACAAAAAATGAGCAACGAGGCTCTGATACCACATGTAAGTCAAAACATGAATAAACGTAAATTGAACACATACATTTTATGTTCACAAATAGATCTTATCATATCATGATTCTCACACAATCATATAATCAAGAAGGAATAGGCACTTACCTTGATCCATGAGTGATCCTAATTGAGCAGTTACTTTATCTCCTTTATCCCAATCTATCTCTTGCAATTCCGTTCTTGTCTCACACTTTCGTGATGGTTAACAGTGAGACAACTATTATTTGCAGAGACAGAACCTTATAGCCTTTAGTACCCAATCTCCATCAGATGTAGGTGTAGGTTTTCATTAGGTATATCATCAGATATATATTTCTCACATTAACCAATGGGCCTTTAATTCTATTATTATTATTAAATCATATTTGGGTCCAAAGCCCAACTCTAAGTCATGTGAGTCACTTTATAGAAATTAATTTACATAATTTCTTACAGAAATCACATTAATGTAAGACACATTTGTAATGGTTAATTTTAAATATATAAATTATAAGGATAATAATAATCAGCTTAACATAAATAAAACACTTGATTGTCAGATAGACATAGATCCTCCAACTAACCTCGAAAGATATCTAGTAATATGATTCAGACAATATTTGACATCATCCTAGCAATATTAACTTTTGACCCGCTATCATCATATATAAATTAATATGCATACACAAAAACTTTTAGCCTTTAAAGTTAACTAAGTCATTTGATAATGGATTTTTAATTTAGTTGTAGCAATTTCTTAATTAATATTTCTATTGATATATAAGTAAAATGTAGACCTATAAGTACATTTAAATGAAATTAAAATTATCATCCACATTATGATGGATACAAGTAATTTTTTTTCAAAATGAGTTCAGAGATATAGTCCTAGTTTATAATAATTAGAATGTGAGATGGCATGAAAATTTCTACTTAGAGAAAATCTTACTAGAATCCTTACCTCTAATAGTCTTTTGACTTTGACTTAATGCTTTTCAACTCAATCGAAGTTTGTTCTTTTATACACAAGGATAGTAACAATTTATTTCTGAGGGGAACATATCCAACCTTCTAGAAATGGTTAAACTAGGTAGTTCAACCTACCACTCCATCTTGGTGTCACCCCATTCTTACATACATGCCTTTGGGGCTTAATGAAGTTTAGTGTAAGGATTTAATATCTCACGGTGAACCAAAGTTTGAATTTTGACTATACAGTGTGTGTTGATAGGTCAATAGAATTACCTTTTATGTATGAGACATTTGAGGGGGGAAAACACACTTAAAAGAAAGAATTTCATTATTTGACCTCAAGCAATGAAGATAATGTATAATAAAAAGATGAATTCTCTGTTCATTGCAGCATTATGTTTTACCTACAACGATTCCAATACGTATTGTTCCTGAACATTGTTGCCACGTATGTGAAGTATAAAAATAAAAAAATGCAATCTGAGTCTAACAGTGCATAACACTTTTAATAGTCAAGAGTCCATTCCAAATCCACCACCGAGCACCTATATAGATGCTAGAAGTAGTGTAAATCTGAAGACAAGTAGGAATCTGAAGCCATAAATTGCCAACACCACCAGATGACATTAGCATTGTCCCAATTCTCCCCTCTAAAGTATATGCAAAACTCGGTGGGAACACAAGACATGGCGTAGTGCTGAGTTCATAAAGATACAACACTTCACCAAATAATATTCAGCTCCCACTTCCTACTTCCTATCCCTTGTCCTCAATCAATCACCCCTCTTTTTCTTTGTCCTTATTTAAGCTCAAGCACTTCTCCCTCTCCCACAAAACTATTCTTTACCATGACCTTCCTAAGGGAGGATGAAGTTGATGATCATGATCATGATCAGCATGTGTCAATCAATGACAATCATGCCAACTGTGAAATTGTGACTCCTGAAGGTGACAACTTAGGAGAATGGCTGAGTTTAAGCCTCAAAGGAGAGATGCCTGTGGAGGCAGCAGAAGAACAAAACTCATCAAAGCCTCACCACAGCAAGGTGTTCTCATGCAACTTCTGCATGAGAAAGTTTTACAGCTCACAAGCCTTAGGGGGTCACCAGAATGCACACAAGAGGGAAAGAGAAGCAGCTAGAAGCTACCAGTCTCATAGGATGATGGGAACAAGATCACCAATGGGGTTTGCTTACACTTCTCTGGCATCTAGGTTTCTGGGAATACAGCCTCACTCCATTAATGTGCACAAACGAGGCAGAGAAAGGTCTGGTATGGTGGCTAGATTCAAGGATGGCAACAGTAATGGGGCTGGAGTGGCATCATGGACACCCTTTATGCTTGAACAGGCTGTGGATTTGTATTGGCCAGGTAGCTTTCGGGTGGACTTGCCAAAGCAAGAATCTGATGTTAATAAGATTGACTTAGATCTTCGCCTCTGATGCAATTCTCCAACTTCCATCACAGCCCCCATTTGCACCACTGCTACTGTTTTCTTCTTCATTTCCCAATGCTATATCATGTCACTTGTGCCAATAAGGTCTCAAGGCTACTATGGTAATTCACTACTTTTATTGGTTTGAGAAGGGAAACAACCATGTCCCCCGTGTACTACAAGTCAATGCTAAGTGTGTTTCATTTCTACTTTTAAACTATCATTACGGTTTTAATTATTATAATTTATGTTTTTAAAACTATTTTTTATTTTTTAACTTAATTTAGTCTCTTTTTGTACAAAAACATAGAATAAAATATATTAAAAAGTATATATTTGATAAATTTGAAAACGAGAGAGTAGGAGTGATTTTGGACATAATAAAGGGAAGGTAGAGGACAACAAAATGGAACCAAATTGATTCCCTAATCTGTTGAAAGTCACGAATTTCCATCCAACATGCAAGCGACAATATTGCAACAGTTCTCACAGGTTAGGAAAAAACTACCAAAATAATAAATCTAAGTGCGTGTCTCATTACCGTTCAGAGCTAATTTTACTCATTGTGCCACATTTTAATATAAAATTGAAACTCAAATAATTCTTCCGCCTTATAATATAAAGTATTTCGTTTTTTTTATCTCTACTCTATTTATTAATTCTGTCAATGATAATGTTATAATAATGTCATCGCATAATTTATCAACAATATTATTATTACTAGCGGGCAAACAGATGCTCTCGCGCATGTATCCAATTTTTTTTTTTTTTTATTTGTATATAATTAAATATAAAATTTAATTAAATTAAATAATATATTATTATTTGTATTAATTTTTTATTACTTATATTTATATTTATTTTTAATTAAATATGATTAAAATAAGATAAATAAAAAGATGAAATATGAAGAAAATTAACAATACACAATTTCAGAATCTCAACATTAGGATTTTTGAAGCATTAAGGAGACGGAAGACCTAGTGAAGTGGTAGTGATGAAATATTGAGGAGATGGAAGAACAACAATATAGTTTCAGAATCTCAAAATTAGGATTTTTGAGACATTAACATGTTTTTATATTATTTCTCTCACAGTTCTTATTTATCACTCTTTCATATCTCAAAATTAAGATTTTGGAGGATTTTGGAGACATATGTTTTTATACTATTTCTCTTTCACAGTTTTTTTATATATCACTCTTTGGTCTAAAAAAGAGTAACCGTCCATAAATCCACATTTCACCCCTCTCTCTCCACTCTTCCCTAATAAAAGGCATCAATCTCTCCACTTGCCAGGTAAGTGAGAACAAATAAAATAAAATTTTAAAATTAAAAATATGCTTATTTAATAAAGAAGAATATCAGTTTAAAACAAAAAAGTAATCAATCTCTCCACACTCCTGTCACTTAGGTGATAACAAAAATTAACGTACCAATCTCTTCATTAGGTGAGAACAAATAAAATATTTTACTTCCATACTCACCAAAAAATGAATCTTTAACAATAAAAAAATTTCATCTATGACATCAAAATATATTAATTTTTCAAAATAATATTAATTATTTATTTTAAAACATTAATAATCAACACCCTTTTTAACACTACCTTAATAATCAACACCCTTTTTCTATAAAATCTCAAACCAACAGCTAATAAAAAAAATTAAAAAAACAAATAATAAACTTTATCTATTGATTTTATTTTATTTTGTTAAATTCTTTTTGTTTTAAAAAAATAAAATCTACTAACCGTTTCTATTATTACACAACAATTAAATATACACATTTTTATATTACAGAAATATTGAACAAAAATAATTTAAAAAATGAATGATCCCATTAGAACTCAAATCAACTCAAAGATAATGGTATTTTTAAAAAAGGTTGGTATAGTTACAAAATGAGAGAGACATAAATAATAAATTATTATAAAAGAAAAAATAAAAAGGGAAGAGGAGAGAGAGACTAAATAATAAATTATTATAGAAGAACCAACTGAAAGAAAAAAAAGATAGAAAAGGAAAAGAAGAGAGAGACATAAATAATAAATTATTATAGAAGAACGAACGGAAAAAAAAAGATAGAAAGGGAAGAGGAGACAAAGATGTAAATAATAAATTATTACAAAAGGACGAACCGAAAAAAAATAGAAAGAGGAGTTGTTATGGCATTAGTAAGCGTGCACCGATTGGAGAGGAGTAGCGTGCACCAATGATCGAGTCACGGAGTTGTGCCCGTCTCCCTTTCAATTAGGTGTCTGACTCAGTGATGGTACTCTGAATTGCATATGTTAAGCCTTCTTTCCAATAACTCCATCGGAACCATTCTTCGTCTTCGTCACTCTCCGTTAAGAGGAAACATACTAACAAAAAGAAGGAACATACAGAAGAACACTTCTCTTTCTTTCTCCTTCTTCTTATTATCCAAAATTAAAAGTAACAATTTCTTCTAAAAAGGTTGGGTGTTAGTGACTTAAAATAAGGAGTTAAGGGGGGAGCACTATTAAAGGACTTAAAATAAGGAGTTAACAGTTAACCCAAGAAGTGGGGAGTTAAAATATTTATGAAAGAAGTTAAAAAGAAGATGTTACATTTCAAAATTGTTGTCACTACTCACATTTCCTAATATTTGTTTCTCTCTCATCATTTTAAAATAAATCATATCTTTCAATTCAAAACCGATAATCTATTTCAAATATTTTTAAAAAGTAGAAAATGACGCAATAACCAAAATAATGAAATAAAACCAAATATTAATCTAAGGAAAAAATAGGAAAAAATTTGAGAACAGTTAAAGAGGGAATCCCCTTTATATATAGGTATAGATTAGAAATGTCATTAGAAATGTCATGTCAGTACTCAAAACTGGAATAATATATATAGAGAGAGGCTAAAATAATTTTTTTTTACTATAAACTAAAAACAAAATAACATATTTATAAAGACTACAAAAATATATTTATAAAGAAGTGAAATAAAAAAAATGACATTTATAAAGTATAATTAAGTGCCTCATTAAAATTGGTCGATAATTATTAGACATTTTAAGTATATTTGTTTTTACTCCAATAATTTCATTTGAAAATATTTTAAATCAATACTTTTTAGCATGAATATAACTTAACTATTTTTTTTATCTTATTCAACTACTCTAATATTTATTATTATAAAAAATTACAATAGTCAACTAAAATATATTTTTTCTTTTAGTATCAGGATTATTTGTAATTATCAATTTTATAATATTTAATTTTAATTTTTTGTTATAGAAAAATTATTTGTAATAATGTGAAGTTTCAAGAATCTCACATTTACGTGTAAGTCTCTTCATATTGATACATATTCTAATTATTATCAAATTTACAGAAGTAAGATTAATCAGTCATTTTATATTGTAATGATTTTGGTTGGTCATTGAGACGAATCAATCATTTTGGTATCAGTTTGTTGTACACAAGTGTCAAACGAACATAGAGAATAATAAAAAAAATTATACAAATTAATTAACAATGAAACCGAGTCTATAGTACTAATAAAAATACAAAATAATAAAATTTGTGTCATATTATCCGAAAAGAACATCTATAATCAATTGTAATCCAACAAACATGAAGAAAGTGAATTAGTTAAATAAACAAAACATCATAATAAGTAATTAACAAAATGTTTGATTACTAACCAGTATTAAATATGTTATAATAATTATAATTAAAGTTAGAATTAACTGGGTGAGCCTCGAAGTTAAGTCTCTTGATAAATATCTAAAAAAGTTTTAATCATTAGTTAAGTTTTGTTATCATATTATGATTATTATTATAGTTATTAGTAAGATTATCAATACTAATATAATTAATAACATAAAAATTATTAATATTATTAAATATTATTAAAATTAATAAATATTATTATTATTATTATTATTATTAAATATTATTAAATATTACTAATATTATTAAATATTACTAATATTATTAAACTCTAAATGAAGAGTGGAAATAAGTGATATAATCTAAGTACGGGTATTGGAGGAGTTTAGATAAAGCAAAAAGTTATAAGAAGGAGTCCCTGTGGTAGAGGGACTTAAGGAAAGTTTGCAACAAAAATAAATAGGGAACCATTTAATAATAATGTAGAGGAAGATTAGGAAATGGAATAAGGCTAAGTTGTGAGAGGATGTTTGGACTACTAAGGAACCTTTAAAGAATTGTTTTCCTAGATTGTATAATATATCAAATGGTAAGGACAAGAAAATTGCATAATTAGGGATGTGGGATGCCCAAACATGAGAGTGGAACTTAGGATGGAAACGGAAGAGATTTGTTTAGGAAACCTGGGGAGAGGAGAAAACTGGGTGTTTATAGTAAAGTCATATTGTTATTGCTTACCAGATGATACTGGTTTCCAAAGTAGAATTTATTATTTTGCTTTATGAAGTGTTCAAACTTCTCGTGCTGCACAACTTATTGTTTGGCGAATATATTTATGGACTACACAATTCAAAAATCTAAAAATATATTTCACATTAATCCATAATTTGAATGTATTACAAAACATTTCCAAAAATATGAAAATGTGTTCTGAAACACGTAATTCAAAATGTATTTTTGGATCTAAAATTATTTTTTTAAATTGTATAATTTAGAACATGTTTCCAAAATTCCACAATCCAAACATGAAGATTTTAGATATTTGCAACATTTTCATAGAGGTGCAGGAAGAAATTATGAGGTGCAAAATTTGAGAAAAGAAAAACGCATTTGTTGCCCTTTTGAGTCTCTGATTGGGCTGAACTAAGCAACACAAAAACCCAAACCTAACCCCAACTTAGCAATATTGAAATGAAACTTAGAAGACCCACTAGCTTGCTACTTCCAGAATTTATACCTATATTGGAGATCTTGAGAACATCGAAAATCGCATTCATTTATCTTGGGATATTGACATTTTTGTAAAACTTTTATTTTACTTTTTAATGTTCTAAATGACATTCATTTAATCTGTATTTTGAATACATTTTCATTAGTTTTTTTCTCTTGGTAAAGTTTTCATTGGGATGTCTATATATAGCGTTTTCCTCGTTTGCAATAAAATTAGTATTAATATGTTTTAAATTTAAGACATTTAAAAAAAAAAACCATCGAACATGAAACTTTTGTTGTTACGTCAGTTACAATATCTTTTTATAGACTAGGAAATTAATTAATTAAAGTATTAAATGGTTAATATTATCTTCACAATCATGTATATAAATGTTTTCATAATTAGTATAGAGTTTCCATTAGCTTTGCCCATAATTAATATTTGTCGAAATTTAATTTGAAAAAACTGTGTCAAGTACCATTCAAACTAATTACCTATTGATATGCCAGTAATATTTATTAATACCCACTTACTAAACCTTTAAAACATATTATTTATAAAATAAAATAGAGTAATAAAGTATCAATTATTTTTTATTTTTGCATGAACTTTACACAGTATATTGAGATAGATTATTAAAAAAAGGCTTAAATGAAGTTTTAATGCTTTTAAAGAGTACACAATATGCTCATAAGAAATGTTTTATACGAACATCATAATATGAATCCCAACATAAAGTTGTGTTGGCTGTCACAAAAAGGCCCTGCACGATGATACCTTAAAGCAGACACTCCAACAACAAAAAACTTCCAATCCCTTCAACATGATTAAGAACTCATGGCATCACTTGTTGCTCAGTGACTCATTTGTATCACAAACTTCTTTTGTAACTCGCTTGCTTCCTTCAAAGCTGTAATTAATGGCTCCGTGAGTTGTTTTTAAAACTAATGTTATATTCACACTTTGCACTTCATTGCTTTCCTTTTTACATCTTGACTTCTATGTCCACTAGTGCTCCCTTGCCTGCATCTTTCAACTTGTAAAAAACATTTTATACAAGAACAAGTTCTATGCGTTAAACTACCAACATAGTTATCTCAAACATTTGACACTTCAATAAAGCACACGCTTAATCTCCAACTCAATTTTTGTTGAATCATATATTGGACAAACATTTCCTCTATATCTAAGCATCAAACCCTTTATTTGACAAACTTGTTACTTATGTAAAACTTGAGACTATCAATCAATGAAGTAATATAGTTATCTCTAACATCATTTAATGTTTCACTTATGTTGTTAACTTGCAAGTATATGTTTAAGTAGAATATGCAGCTCTAGTCCACTCAACCATGGTTATTGCTCTAGTCCAGTCATCTGGATATTTCTTTCTCCAATTTCCATAAGGATGCTATACAATCTATATACTCCACATTTTCATCAGAAAAGTTCAATGATGGTGTACTAGACCCAACAAATACCATTCTTTTGTAACAAAAAGTGTAATGGTATAAGAACATTTTATGAGAGCCTATAAAAAATTAAAAATTGGAGTAGCAAGTAAATTTACCTTCTGTATATATGAGGACAATTTCTTCCTGTACCATATCAATTTTTACCTGCACGCTATATTTTTTTAATTTTCAAATTTTTTAAATCCAGAATAGAAAATATAATTAAAAAAAAATGTATTCTTGGATAAAAATTTCTGGAATTCAAAAGTGTGTTCCGGATCCTGGAATTAATTTTTATTTACACCCTTTTTTATTTAAGGTTATTTTCGTTATTTTGAAGGGGCAGGTTGGATGAATGCTGAAATTGATATGGTGCAGGGAGAAATTGTTATATATGGGGTGAAGGTCCATTTTATACGCTTAATATTGGGCTGTTTCTTCCTGCACCTCCATAGGTTCTTTTGTTACCCTCATACGAAATATGAAAATATTTTTTTATCCTTCTTGTGTCACTGTCATAGAATAGCTTTTGGATTATGTAATCCGGATATGTATTTGAAAAAAGACTTCTGGATTACATAATCCAAAAATTAATCATGCATTTGAAAAAAAAAGTTTCAAAATTATGTAATCTAAAAGCTAATTACGAATTTAAAAAAAAAACTTCTGAATTACGTAATTTAGAATATTACGGAGAAATATTTTTGAAAATAACAAAATTTATGGAGGTGGGAGAAGAACATATGAAGGTGCAGGAAGAAACAGTCTTGTTAAGATCATCCGTTACCAAAGTCCAAGTCCAAGACTCTTGGTCTTTAGCTTCTACAATAGCAAAAGCAATTGGGATCATCGCATGATTTCCATGGGGATTTCTTTTTTCACCCCATAACTTCTTTCTACACCTTTATAAATATGAAAATTCTGACATTACCCATCTAGTTTATTTATTGTTAGATTATATTCAAAGGTCACCTTCATTATTGTTGGGTTGTTTATATTAAGGAGATTCTGAAATATCATTGGGATGTTTGCCAAATCCAGGTATCTCTTTTCATACTTAAATATCACTTGTGATAGATTAAGTGTTCAGCATATATATCGCGCGCTGATGTGAATCTATAAGAAGAAGCAAGGTAAACAACGTTCACATAAAATATTCTCCAAACACAAAAATTAATTAACCACCAACTAATCATTCATTACATTCTAATCCTATGCATGGGTTTAAAAACCAATTAAGTGCACTAATTACAAAGCCACAACCAAAAAGAAATAAAATCATAGATTAGTTTATCTTGTTAAATAGTTGGTGAGTAATATCAAACCACCAGAAAACCAAAAGTGTTTAGGAGTAAATATTGAATCTTTACTGTAACAACTAGTTGGGTCCATCATGATTCTGCTGCTGTGACGAGCTTATATGTCCTCAATTTACAGGTTTACATGCATCACCTTTTGTTATTTCTCAATCATACACACATTGATAAAAGTAAAAGGAATTGCCTTTTTTTGTTAACTTTCTCAGGCATTGGTCAATTTATGAAGGTGGAAAAATGAAATTTAATATCCTAACCAGCTAAAAAGATTCTTTTTATCGTAATCCCTCGATTTACCTATTTAAAAATAATTATTTTAAAACTCTTAAAAAAAACAGAAAAATATGAATATTTGTCTACAAAAATGAAGCCACCTTGGGCAACATAATCTTTTGTGTACCCCGATTCAAACTTTGTTAATTCTGATTTCCGGAAAACATGCAACATATTTAATACCCTATATATATCAATCAGTGTGTGTGCTCCATATATATATATATATATATATATATATATATATATATAATGACATCTAATCCAATACACTTGTAGACTAGCCATGTTATGTTATGCTCCTCAAAGCTATCCAATGCTTATATGCATAAATAATACATATTATATTACTTGCAGATTTCGAAAGTCATTATATAAAGAACTTTTGTTTTTTCATCTATCTCCTTCGAAATAATCACTGAATAAGAGTTTCAAAAATTATAAAATATGAGGCAAACCCCTCAATGAGCTCTTGACATGCATGGCTCATCTGTATAATATATTATTTGGGTCAACAGTTTGAGAATGTAAGTCATTAGTTGTCTTGGAAATTTTGTAATAAAAAAATATATGAAAAACCATAAGGATAAGTATAGCCACAAGAAGACGACAGGTTTTGAAACATGACAGAGAAAAGTCACGGAGAGCTATTCATGTTTCACGCTGTCTTTTTTAATCATTATGTCCTGAAGACAAAGGTGCCCTATCTTTAAGAACTACACAAATCCTCATTATCATACGCAGACTTCACGATTTGAAAGTGGCCTGGATTTATATTCAAAATATGATGATAGAATTTCTTGAATCAGTTGTAATGAAATATGATGAAGACAGTGCAATATTGCAATATGGGGAATCATTGATGAAGAGTATAGAAAGAGAGGGAAAGAAAGAAAGAAAGCAACAGGACATGAGGGAGATGAGATGAGATGAGAAGTAGCATGCCATTTTATTTTTTTCTGATGAACTTGGGAAGACTGAGACAAATCAAAATTTCTAATTCTATACCAGACAAGTATATATGGATGTGGTTTTTCTTTAGATGAGTATGTGAATGTATTATTCCAACTCATTCCCTGCTCTCCTAATCCTACCTTATCCAAACTGTTTGAGAAAAAAAATCACAACTGATTAAATATTTTACATTTTCTATGATCATCTCTATTTTAGGTATTCGGGGAATCCTCCTTAATAGACGAAATATTCCTATTATGTCAATGCCAATTGAATCAATGTTATTAGCTGTGAATTCGAACTTTTTGGTATAAACTTTTGATGTTCTTTTGAATTGTATAATAATAAAAGATAAATTTATAATTAAATAATATAAAAAATATTAAAATTATAATATTATAAATTATAATATAATTGTATAAAAAATTGTAATTCTCAATATATTATTAGTTTTGAAAAATTAAGACAAATATCCAAGTCAAATAAAATAAACTACAAGAAAATCATGAAATAGAAACTAAATTTTAGATATCAAAATAATTAGTTGCAATAGTAATTAAATTAGAGACCATTTTATAAACTAAAAAAAAATTGTTTCTAATTAGCCACCCAAATTTTAACTACCAATTATTTAGTTTCCAAATTTAGTAGAAAAACATTGATTGATAATAGATATCAATTTAGAAACTATTTAATAATAATAGAAACTAATTTAGAAACATTTTTTTTAGTTTAAAAAATGTTCTCTAATTTAGTTACTATTGCAACTGACCTTGGTATCTAAAAATTGATTTTTATTTGATGATTTTTTTTTTAGTGTTGTGTGTAAATAGAAATATTATTTTGGTGTATATATTTTATATATTCTATTTTACTCCTGCAATTATCATTATTATTCTTTTTACAATTTTATTTATATTTTTTAAATCAACTCCTCGAATAATTTATTATTTGACAATCATTATTATTTTTTTATTTATTACGACACTACTAATTTACAATTTCAATATAAATCAACCTATTAAATTATTTTATTTATTTTATTTTAATTTAAAATTATCTTTTAATCATTTATGGAAAATATCAATAATTGAATTTGCAACTAACAAATTTTAAAATATATTTACAAATATACATTAGTTTTTAAAATACATATGTAGATGTTTAAACAATTTTTTTTTAACAAATATTTACATAAACTGTTTTCAGATTAATGTATAATAACTATTTACTATTTACTTGTAAAATATATCTTGAAATAATTGATAAAAAAACACGTTCTAACCACAATGTTTTTTAACTCAAATAATTTAATTCATTTTTTAAAATTTAAAAATACGTAATTAACTAGTATAAAATATGATAAAATTAGAATAATATACATAAGTTTTACTATTTTGGGTTAAACGATTCCTTAAAAACACAAATTAGCCAATTAAAAATATATGTAAATATTTTTTGCAAAAACAATAATGAATTAACTCAAATGATTTGAAAAAATAATTTTAATTTAAAAAATATCAAATAATTAATTTTAATAGAGTATGTCAAAATTAATTAATTTATCAGTTTTTCTATTTTTATGGGAATTTAAAAAATGCCGATAACTTTCTTTTCGTAAAGAGTTAAGCAAAAAATTTATTATTTGCTGAGACACAATTCTAAATATTGATATTATCAAGCAAATAATTTACTATATTAATATATAATCAATTATTTTGGTGGAAATCATGATATTGTTTACACAAATATCACTTAAAATAACCGATTATATTATTTTTGGTGAGTTTTCATATTCAATCAAAATAAAATAATTTATTATCACTTCCAATTCTATTAATTCTATTTTTACAAAAAAAAATTAAAAAAAATATTTGAAAATGGAAAAGATTTTAATTAAAAATACATATACATTTAATCTCTTGGAACTAAAAAGATTGAATACATATACACATAAAACTATAATAATATATTATTTAAATACATATTTGAATTAATAAAACATAATAGTATTATTATTTTATTATTTTAAAATATTAAATATAAAACTTCTACTTTGATCCTAGGTGTCTATCAGAACCAAGAATATTATATATACATAATATTTTCACAAATCAAAACATGAAAAGAGTAAGAGAAGTTAAACCATCAATTTTATATAAATTATAAAAAATTTATTGCAATGTCAAAAATAGTTCAATGTAAAAAGGGTTGTCAACAAATTTTTACCTAGTTAATAACTTCTGAATTTCAGTATTCAATACCATAATCCATATATTATGTTTGATTAATTCATCTATTCTGAATAAAGTTGAAAGTAAAACCATAATCAGTTTTTGCCAAGTTCAATCTTATTCCTTATAACTTATTTCAACTCATAATATACCCAGTTACACTATTTTGACACTAAT
This sequence comes from Phaseolus vulgaris, assembly GCF_000499845.2. Taxonomy (NCBI): domain Eukaryota; kingdom Viridiplantae; phylum Streptophyta; class Magnoliopsida; order Fabales; family Fabaceae; genus Phaseolus; species Phaseolus vulgaris. Next base: position 47,281,402 of record NC_023757.2, on the reverse strand, counting down.
TATCTCTATTTACCTAGTTGTCTCGATAATGTATTTCAATAGCAAAATATCATATATTCTCATTTAAATACTTATTTTATGAGTGCATTCAATTATATAAATTTCCATACACAATTCCTTTTACATCAAGATTTTATTTCAACAACATTTTCAGTTAACTCTCATTATCTAGAGAAAACTTTTTATTCAAGAAAAGTGTAATCACACATTCTTCGTATAATTTCCTGACACTCAAACCTAAAAACTATAACCATCATAGCTTGTTTAGATTAAAAAAATATCTTATTTCTTAACTTGTCAAAATTTGGAATGTAAAAAATTACAAATGCTAACAAAACAAGAAAAGAAAAGGTTTGAATTATAATTTATAGGAAAAAAAAACTTACTCAAATCAAGGTTTTAATAAAAAAAACCTTGAACTTAACTCTATTACCTGCAATTCTGCGGCTTAAAAGTTAAGAACAATTATCTCATAAACTTGGAGAAAATATATAAAAAATGTTTATAAAAATGAAATATCTTACTTTTTATTTATAATCTATTAAAATAGTGTATCCATTCTTCATTTAATTTAAATTATTTTCTCGAAAGCCTATGGAAACATGGTCTTATTTGACCACATGACAGAATAACTAAATATTATGATGAAGAGAGACAAACTCATTGATGAGATTATTACCTTTTATTTTTAGACCGTAGAGTCACTAAAAAATTATTAAAATAAAAAATTAATTAAAATAAAAAATTAATTAATTATTATATTATTAAATCAGATATTATTTTATTAAAAAATTATAAATATTTATAAAAGTTTATATTATTAATAAAATTTTATAATGTATTTTTTAAATTGATATTAATTATCAAGTTTTAACTATCAACTACATTAAATTTTAAAACTTAAAGTAACTAGTAGTTAAAATTTTAATAATTAATATTAAATAATAATTTAAAAATTATTTTATAATATTTTATTTTTTATAAAAATTATTTTAAATATTAATAATTTTTTAATTTATAAAATAATATTTAATCTAATTAATATAATAAATAGTTATTTTAAGTTAATTACTATTTAATATTTCTTATAAGTGTTAAGGTTTATAGGAAATATATTTTAAATATCAAAACTTAGCCTAGTATTAATAAGATTTTGAAGTTATGAATAAGGGATGCCAGACATTGAATTCATTTTCCGAACTGAGTAACAACCAACAACACAAGACTAATCAGTTAGGAAAATAAAAAATAATAGTTTGACATCTTAAATTTAATAACTTTTTTATGTGATAGTTTAAAAATATATATATATAATAAAAAATAAAAAAATAATATTAAGAGTTGTAATATAATTATATAAAAAATAAAATTCTCAATATATTATTATCCAATCAATGAGTACATTTATATCATATTTCAATAGTTCAATAGTACATATCACGTTAATGATATATATATATATATATATATATATAAATCCTGGGTGGAAATTGTCTTAGCTAGACTTTGTATCTAGACACATTGAATATTATGAATTCCAAAAAGGAAAAAGACAGATTCTCAACGTGTGTCACGCAGATAAGCAAATGAGTGGTGTTCAAGGAGTTTTGGTTCCACTCAAATGAAATGATGGAAACAAAACTCTCTATCCTTTGATTTTCAACATGTGTAGCTCTAGGCTCATTTTAAGAAAAAAAAATTTTTTTTTCACAGAGAGATATTAAGAAGGGATTGAAAAAAAGCAATAATTGAAATGAAAATAGAAAGAGATATAAGTCATGCTACAGGAGTATACATATCGTACACATTTGTTTCTCTTTGAGATTGTGACAACATTATACATTATTATTGTGTCACGGACCCGAAAGATATTGCTTGCTGGTACCCACTAACAGGTGTGAAACCATGTACATGTACAGTAGAATCGTACGTACGTGTAATCCATCACGTCACAATTATACCAGGGTAACTGGGGTTATGCTTTTTGTTCTACTTTGTTGTTTCTTCTATCTCTACTGTTCATTGCACTTGCAGTGTTTCCCAAAGTTATTTACTATGTTCAACTCGTTGGAGTTTGAGTTTTTTTTATGGGTAATAAAAAATAAATTAATAGAAACCATTTTAGGGTGGTTCAATCTTTACAAAGGGGTGGTTCAATTTTTATAAAAGTATTTATTTTGGTCAAAATCTTCTAAATTAACTTAAATACCTTACCCTAACTACACCTAGCAAACAACTCAAGAGATCAACCTCATATATTTCACAGGTTTCAAACACTAATCAGAAAAGGAAAACGAAACAGAACGAGTTTTTGCAGAAATTCAAAATCAAACTTTTACTTGTATCAAAACAAAAACTTCATATTCATCTGTCACTTTTCTTTTGAAAACGATGGAGCTTGAGGGTATATGTATCTGCACTTGAGGTGGAAATAATAGAAAGATTACCAATGTCTATTTACAATTTCTCACATGCAAAAATAATTAGTGTATAACTTACTATAAGTGGTATAATTGAGAGAACTAAGGTCATTAACAAATAAGAATGTAATTTTTTTTTTAATGATTTATTCTATGAGTAATAACTTTAATTATTCAATACAACTTCTGTCACTATTACATGGGCCACCGCTGTCCCTCCACATAAAAAATGTGGTATGAAAATAATGTCATCTAAGGGTGATTCATTATCTCTTTTTAAATCAAATAGTTTAGTCTAAATTTTTATAGTTTTTATATTAAAGATAATAATCTTTGTTAAGATAAAACATGAGTGAATACGTAACTAGAATGGTTGAGAAAGTGCATAAAATTTAAGAGAGGCACAACGATACCAATTAATGTCCGCGTAGAAGAATAGTCGATCCAATATAATTAAGTAACGTATTCAAACTTGATTTATGGGCTTGATCTCCTAGTCAACCATGATACTTAGGGTGGAGAAATTGGTTTGGTTTTGCAAATTTGTGTCTTGTCACGTCGATGTGTTCTAGCATTTCGCGACATGAAGTTTTCCCTTGTGGAAACTTGGTGGGATTCATGGATTAAATGCTCTTTTAATATGATTATTTTCCAACTCATTTTTTCCTGGAAAATCATTGTAACTTTTCAAACCTTCTGAGAATTACCATAAATATTATGGTAATTGGAAACTCATTATATCGGTCAGCAAATACGCCCGAATTTCGTATCTTTGAATTGCGAAGCATTGTCAATATGAAATCTTTGTTCTTTCAATCTAATACCTAATCGTTTATGTCACGTAGTGAGGTTACTTTGGTCAAAAAATGAAGGCCACTGTTGAAATTTAATTTCAGTTATGTATATCGTTACCCTTTAATACGATATCGACAGAGTCGTGTTTGGGATAAAAGGATAAATATGGCTCAAACAACACAAGCATTCCATGGTTTGAAAAGGTCCTTGATCTTAACCAAAATGACCAGGGAATGGTAATATGTGTAAAACAGTAATACCAATAAATATTCTTTCATTCTCTTCCTTCACTATATATAGGAGTTAATTTTAGAAAAGTGTTATGTCACTTTCGATCTTTTTTCAAGCAAATTAATTCATCTGCTTTTTATTTTTGAACATTAAGTTCTATATCAGTAACACCGTTTTGCCATGCCTGGAACCAACAGGATATGTATGTATGTAACCAAGATTGTCAAAGTTAAAATGATTTGTTATAGTTGCTCCTGCTGACTTTGGCAATGGAGAGATAATTGGACCCAAGTTCTGGCATTTACACCTCTATTCAATGAACGTGCTTTTTATCAACTTTACAACGCTCATCTATTCAATGTTTTCAATCGTGATAGCGACTGTGAAAACGATAGCATTGCCTTTTTTCTACTATGCACGCATGCTCTACAGTTCTGTCATGTTTTGGGTCAGTTTAGAAATGTACCATTTGGTTTAGATAAAGGAGAGAATAACAATTAAATTTTCGATGCCACCTTACTCTTAAAGTCTTCACTACGATATGATTCACATTCACAGCACAACCATGTAACCGTGTTCTATTTTTCTTTTATCAACAAAAAAAATCCCATATACAAAATACTCTTTTAAGTCTAATTTCCCTCGTGCCACCGTTGTATTAATTAGGCGGATAAAGATTCCGTGGGGAAAGGACACAAGAATTTCACTGTACAATGTGCAGAAGCAAGAATAATAAACACTTAGATTAGTTTACTGTAGCAGCTACTCCAAAAATAATCGAACATGTTCAGTAGTTGAAATTGATGCTGTAAAGTTGTGCATCCTCTTGATCAAGATCGGATATCAAATATCTTTGTTCATTGAACTTGCACTTCAGAGTTGTGTACCTTCCGTTGAAATTGGTTATCAACCTTCTTCAGTCTTTAAACTCCAGACTCCAAGAATATCTATCCTTCAGATTTATATCCATTTTTTGTCGATCAGGCTTTTTCAAACCCATTAAAACAATCTCAAATAATTACAAATCCGTAAAAAACATATGAATCTTCGGTATTTTATAAGATTGCGAGAAAAAGAGAGTTTCATTATTTATGTACTTACAAAAAATTTTGTTCTTCCTTAAGATCTCTAAACTACATGTGATTCCAATTAATAATGTTGTGTGATTTTTTTTTCAGTGCAGTAGTTAGTGGAGATAGTATACATACAAAAGTACATCAATGTCATTTTGATTTTTTTTTATTTAACTAAAAATCTGATTTTAGATTATATCTAAAGCTATTTGTCTAGATTTGTTGACGTGTTTATTTATGATTAAAAGTTTTTAATTTTTAAAAGTTTTAATTTTAGCAGAATAGTTGTGTAGTGTTATTATGTATACTTGTTTGGTAAGTTAAATTTGATTTGGTGGAATTTCTAGTTGTTTTCGATTTAATTTGTAATAGAATTAGAACATGATAAATTTTTTACACTTAACTAAAATTAAGATAAATTTTCATATTAATTTTTAAATTTTAGATAAAATTTTAATTATTTTATATTAAGAGATACAGACTATATTACCATGTCCGAGGGTTACTAGTGTCGGAACCCTAGGGAATAATTTCCCCGAAACTCAAATCAAGGATTAAGATACACATGCTGTATGAACACCTCTGGTAGAGAAGAAAAAACAAGAGAATATTCAAATGTTCTGATGCGTATTTGACTGCCAAAATATTCGTTTCCGTTGCTGAGCGATAACATAAAAGCAATCTAAATTGACTAAATTATGAATTTGGTTCCTCAAAAATCATAGAAACTCAAACCTTTATTGGAACTTTGCATAATTATTATAGTTCCTGGATGCTAAGAAGTATTCTTAAAAAATCATATACTAAACATAACTTTAGTAGGGTTAGAAAAAATTGAACTTGACTTTTTAAAAGAAATATAAAATAACTTTGAAAGCATAGGGAAAATAAATGAATAGCTAGGTAATAGAGTAGGATAATTGTTTTATTAAAATTAAAGATATTGGAGGCTGAAAACAAGGAATCACAACGTAACTGTCATAATGAAAAAATAAAACCAACCATTAACCTACCCCTTGAATTCAGAATTATCCCCGTTCACACAGACACAAAGAATCAAACAAAACCCTCAAATCCAAACCTAGTCAAATAAAAAAGTTGCAATATAAATTCATATATCTTATCTTGCCATGCAATGACCGTAATGCATCTTTCTACCCTATGACCTAAATTATTAACAAATCTTCCGAATCACCATTCGTTTAGAAGTTATCGTCACCTAATTATGTTTAATAACAATAATAATCTTAAAATAAGATAATATCCATAAAAAATAGTGTTCGTCTTCCTCCTTCGGCTCTCGGTCTTGGGTGAACACCGAATGGGGGTATCTGCGGAAGACACTCCAACGCTCAAGTCAGTAAAGCGGGTGATCAATATTCGGGTAGGTGCCCAGTAATAAATGACGTACCTTTCTCCTTGAGATGTGTGCTATTTATATTATTTTAATGAGTTTACCTTATTGGGTCTGATTAGTGGAGTGGATCTCACTTATGGGTGTATTACCTAATCTTTAATAACAGATTAGCTTCACTGACCTTGGTTTGAGCGTTAATTGATGTATGTGTCGGCCAGCCTGGCCGACCATGACGATTTCTCTTGTCTCGACCATGTTTCCATGGTCTTGGCCAAGTTTCCATAATCTTGGTCAGGTTTCACTGGTATCGGGCAGCTAGGTGGGTCTCGGTCAGGGAAACCGAATGTCGGTCTCGCCCATACCAGTACAAATAGAAAAGTTTAATCAAATTTAAAGTCCCTCGTAAATTTATGTATTTTTAATTGAGTTTTTATTTAAAATTTTGTTTCGAGTATTTAAAATTTTGTTTCAAGTGTCCAAAAGTTTTCAATTGAACTTCTACCATTTGATTTTGTAGGTATCATGTTTTTCTATCTTCATGAAAAATAAAACATAATATAATTAAATTTTAAATCTCTTATAAATTTTTGAATTTTCATTTGAATCTTTAATAAAAAAAAGTTATATTAAATGTCCAAAATATTTTTAATTAAATTTATTTCATTTCATTTTATCATTTTGATAAATATAAAAAACTTTGGACATTAGTAGAAACTTTTAAAAATACATAAATTTATAGAGAACTTCATACTTATTTAAGGCAAACAGAATTATGTTCATGTTTCCCATTCTATCCTTCGGTTTTTCTTACTATTGAGCGAAAATGGTTAATTGGATTATTTATTTAAATTATTAGCAGATATAAGGCATTGTTATATCTCCCTTTTCAATTATATAAACACAATCGTCATTTTATTTTAAATTTAAATATGTTTTTAGTTCGTAGAAACTGAGATAGTTCAATTTTATTTTTTTAAATATTTAAATTATAAAATATATAACTTTAAGTCCTCAAATTGAAAAATATATAGTTTCGGTACTAGATTTTATTATTCGAACACGGTATTTATAATGTAATCACTCTTTGTTTATTTATGTGTTAAATATTTTTAGATTAGAAGGACTTTTTAAAGTGATTTTAACTATAAGGACTCAATTTGAAAGTCAGTACAAATATATAAGGACGTAAAAATTAATTTAAAGATATAAATATAAAAAAAAATTTATAAACTTAATAGTTTGGATTTATTGTGTATTTTAGATTAGTTATGAATTATTGTAAAAAATAATTTATATTCCTTTTTAAATAACATGGTTAAATTAATTTTATATTTTGATATGCTACCTGAAAAAATAATTTAAGATACTGGATAAAAAGCTTATTTATTATCAAACCAGAAGTTACAACTAATGTTACTATTCTTTGAAATATATCAGATACACGTATTATTTAAAGAAATTTTGACTTTCCGAAGTTTGGGTTAAATAAAATATAATCCTATACGATTAAAAATAATTCAGAAAAAATCAAGTTTGAATAGAACGGTCAACACTTTAGTTTTAAGTGTCACCTTTCAACTCATTTAATACTCAATAAATAATCATATTATTTTACACGCTTTTTTCATAACACTTTATTACAACTCATCATTCTATACATCTCTTTCAATCATATTATTTATTTTAACTCAACCCTATTTTTTTTCTTATTTTATCTATTTTAGTTATAAAATATAGCACGCAAATAAAATTTCTCTAATAATTAATGAGAAGCGAGAGTTGACCAAGTTTATCTTCAAGTTCCATTTTTCAGCAGATCGAGGAAGCTGTACTTGCTGCCCATATGTTTGAAAATTAGATACATTGATTTTTAATAGAGTTAATTATGATATATCTATTTCATATAAATATAAATAAATAAATTAATATATATCATGAAATTGTATTAAAATATACTTTTATCAAAAGAGTCAGATGATGACCAAATCGCCAATTTTTATAAAATAGTTTTATGTTGTTATCCAATTTCATACAAGATAAGTGTTATGAATAGTGTTTTTTTTTTTTAAATAACAGAATGAACTGGTAAACAATTTCTCATCTCTTTTTATTGTGTGTTTCTAATTTAATAGGTGAGACATGAATTTAGAATCTATTTTTTTCCTTTTGCTTTTTTTGAAAATAAAAGTATATTTTTAAAAATTGAAATGAGAAGCAGGGAAGGATTGTTTGAAAATAGGGATGAAAAGAGGCTTGATCTCTAACTGTTGTGATAAGAACAGAGGATTAAAGAAAAATGAGAGTTTGAACAAATATAGGTAGATGGCAGAAATAGGGTGGGATAAGATGGAAAATGGTGGAGTGAAGTTTTGTTCTAACTAAGTAAAAACTTGTCACAGTCCCGGGCTCAGCCGGCAGCCATCACTTTCTGATACCAACACACCCTACAACCCCAAGGCCGCATGGTTGGCCCCTAACGACTACACTGAGGAAACTTTTGCTGACGTGGCGGCATATGTTGACCCACATGTCGGCCACCATGTTCCATCCCTGGCCCACGTGTTTCTTCAATAAGCTACACTATCTGAAACACACACAATCCTTTGTCCCGCGGATCCCCATTAACTCCTACAACGTTATTCCAAACACTATTTGCTCCCGCCAACCATGACGTTCACTGTGTCACATGCTTCATACTTCTAATTCATTTTCCCCTTCTTGCACCACTCTATAAATACCACCCAAATTGCTCAACTTTTATCCATCCATACTCATCTACTTCTTCCACTCTCTCTCTCTTCTCTTACCTTCTCATATACAACCAAAGAGCCAGAGCTAGAGTTGTTGTTAGCTAACTAGTCTAACTTACAAACACATTCCTCTATTTAGCTCTCTTTTTTTGTGTTGTGATAACCATCATCATGGCCATTGCTGCTGACTTATCTCCCTCCCCTCTTGCACTTCCTCCTACTTCTGACGACAAGAACGCAAAGGCTTTGCGCTTCATTGAGGAAATTACCCGAAACACTGACCGTGTCCAAGAGAGAGTGCTTGCGGAGATTCTGAGCCAAAACGCTCCGACCGAGTACCTCAAACGGTTTCAGCTCAATGAAGCCACGGACCGTCACACTTTCAAGTCCAAGGTTCCTATCGTTTCGTACGAGGATTTGAAGCACGATATCCAACGCATTGCTAACGGTGACCGCTCCCCTATCTTCTGCGCTCACCCGGTCTCTGAGTTTCTCACTAGGTACTTACATTCATACATACATTAGTACCTCTTCGCATTGCACGCTAGTAAAATGTATTAATTAATCGACAAACTTTAATTGGAGTAGGTAGATATTTTTATTGAAAATTTCACCTTATTAATCTGCATTAACCTTTAAGACATATACAATTCCTGAGGGTATACATAAATTGTGCTGATATGAATGAATTAGCTAACCTTGGGTGAAACTGCAGTTCTGGAACATCTGCTGGGGAGAGAAAATTGATGCCAACGATTCGTGAAGAGATGGACCGTCGTCAGTTACTTTACAGCCTTCTGATGCCAGTGATGAACCAGTATATTTCCGTTCCTTACACATGTGTAATTATAGTTTGTGTTTTATTTATGTGAGGAGCTAATTGATGTTCATACGTTGTTACATTTTCGCAGATACGTGGGTGGGTTGGACAAGGGTAAGGCTCTCCTGTTCCTGTTCATCAAATCGGAGACGAAGACGCCGAGTGGGTTAGTGGCACGTCCTGTGCTGACTAGCTACTACAAGAGCGAGCAATTCAAAAACAGACCCCACGACCCATACAACGTGTATACAAGCCCCGATGAAGCAATCCTCTGCCCTGATTCCTTCCAGAGCATGTACACGCAAATGCTATGCGGCCTCATCATGCGCCACGAGGTTCTCAGAGTGGGTGCCGTTTTTGCCTCTGGCCTTCTTCGAGCCATCCGCTTCCTCCAGCTCAATTGGGCCCAATTGGCCCACGACATCTCCACCGGAACCCTAAACCCAAAAATCACCGATCCTGCCATCACGGAACGCATGGCTCAAATCCTGAAACCCAACCCGGAACTTGCCAATTTCATTATCAAAGAATGTTCAGGAGAAACCTGGGAACGCATAATCACCAGAATCTGGCCAAACACCAAGTATCTAGACGTGATTGTGACAGGTGCCATGGCGCAGTACATTCCAACTCTTAATTATTACAGCGGAGGTCTACCTCTCGCTTGCACCATGTACGCCTCCTCGGAGTGCTACTTTGGGCTTAACCTAAACCCAATTTGCAACCCCTCTGATGTATCCTATACCATCATGCCAAACATGGGTTACTTCGAGTTCTTGCCTCACGACGACGACTCTTCAACTTCATCTTCCACCTCCTCACGTGATTCGCCACCGCCTTTAGTCGACCTTGCTGACGTTGAACTCGGTAAATCCTACGAACTCGTTCTCACCGGATACTCTGGTCTATGCCGTTACCGTGTGGGTGACGTCCTCCAAGTCACAGGGTTCCACAACAGCGCCCCGGAATTCCGCTTCGTGAGGAGAAAGAACGTGCTTCTGAGCATTGACTCCGACAAAACGGACGAGGCGGAGCTGCAGAACGCGGTGGAGAACGCCTCCGTGCTGTTGAAGGAGCTCAACACGAGCGTGGTGGAGTACACGAGCTTCGCGGACACGAAGTCGATCCCGGGGCACTACGTGATTTACTGGGAGCTGTTGATGAAGGACTCGCGTCACGCTCCCTCGCGCGACGTGCTGGAGAAGTGTTGTTTGACGATGGAGGAGTCGCTGAACAGCGTGTATCGACAAGGGAGGGTCTCAGACCATTCTATTGGGCCGTTGGAGATTCGTGTGGTGAAGAACGGAACCTTCGAAGAGCTTATGGACTACGCCATCTCCCGAGGCGCCTCGATAAACCAGTACAAGGTGCCACGGTGTGTGACCTTCACTCCCATAACGGAGTTGCTGGACTCCAGGGTCGAGTCCGTTCACTTTAGCCCCGCAGAACCTCACTGGTCCCCCGAACGTCGTCGTTGAAGGGTGGGTACGTACGCACATGCAATTGTGCGCGATATTAGTGTTAATAAAAATGTTAGTAATAAATGAGGGAAAAAGAGAGTGAAAGGAATGGGTGGTGGTTCATCAGTGGAACCCTTTCAAACTGTCTGGATCTGTTGATTTGATGTTACGTGGCTTTCATAAAATAAAAAAAGTTTATGTCTTTTGCTTTACATTTCTGTCTGTTACAATAAGCTTTAATGGCAGCATCATGGATCTGTCCCAGACATCTTTGTCTTTCCGTCTAGGGAACCCATCATCTCCACACTTTTAATTACTCCATATTACATATATATTCAAGAAGGATAATAATACAGTCAAAATCTTAATTTTTATGTAGTTATACTTACTATTATTATTTTAATATATTTTATATTATTTAATAATAAATTTATCATTTACTATAAAAATTATACATAACTTTAAAAGTTATCAAATTATCATTTTTCATTAAATAAAATCAATCTTTTTCTTCAACAAAATGAAAATTGCTTTTCATACATTTTAATATCCTTTTTTTTTTGCTTCACGTGCATGTAATGTAACTTTCATGGGCAAAAAAGTCAGATACACGCTTGGCTTTTGTCTCTTCTTTTCCGTGTGGAGGTATATGCAAATATATAGTATCAATAATAATAGATTTACAATTCACATTTTTTTTTATATAATCACATTATAATTTTTAATATCAACTGTTTATGTCTTTTATGTCCAACGCTTCAAAAATAAGCATTTTCTGGCTAAGTAAGGAGGTTAAACAAGTTCACAAGCATTTACATCGTTTAGGTTTGGCATTTTAAGGATTATGAATTGTGAGAAGAAGATACTATCCTAACAAATATTTACATCTCTTCGTGCTTCGAGGTTTAGGAAGCCACCCATCTAAGATTATGTTTTTAGATTTTAGACATTTAAAATTATATATGTATTTTCTCTCTTCCTTTCTAACTTCTCTACGTTGAAAATAATAAACACAATATACTCACAATCATGCACAAAGTGAATGAAATGTATTAACTTGTAACTAGTTCATACACCTTTCATATATGAATTACCATTTCAAAACTCTCTCAGCATTGTTCAGCATCTAACCCAAGCTTGGTCAAAATGTCTGCAATTCCACTCTCAAATTTGCAGAACTTTTGGTCCCTTAGAAGTGAAATTGAGTCTCATTGGGTTTACTTCTAGAATGTACTACTGGTTTTAGCCAAATTTATTTTTTTGACTTGTTATCTACCATTAACAACATGTTTTCCTCAGTCCTTATCTTCAATTCTTCAAACAAAGTCTTCAGTCATAGAGCTTGGCAAGCATTCACACTAGCAGCTATATAATCAGCCTCACATGAAGACAAAGCCACGACAAATTGCTTTCTTGACCAAAGTAAATTGAAGCATCTCCAAGCATGACTGCATAGCTTGTGGTGCTTTTCCTGTCAGCTTTATGTACCAATCATCATCAAAGCATCCAACCATATTGTGATTAGAGCTGCTAAATTTGCTAAGGACATCAAAATCCATAGCCAATTGTTCCCTTAGCATACCTTAGCAACCTCTTAACAAACAAAATGAGATTCTTTTGTTCCAGGCTCATGGAGGTTGCTTCGAGACATACAGAGCCTTATGTAATTTGTGCATTTGCTCTTTCATTCCTTTAACTTCAAATCCATGTTGTTAAACAAATACTTTTTCCTAGCCATTGCACAATTTAGGCAACAATTTTTTTACTGGTATTTAAATGGGAATATTTATTAATAGGGATGAGTTTCTCTTACTTTTGGTCTAGCGGGTCTCAGCGGGAGGTCCGTACGACGGGTTGTTAACTAAGTAATAGAACGCGTCCTTGATAATTGTGTTGGTTGTGTCTAGACTGTGAGAACTCCCGCTACATAGATAGTTTAATATTACTTATCGGCGTTTAACCATCATCAATATGATACATTAACTTCTTTAAATAATAACAATATTTTTAGTCTTTAAAATAATATATAATTTAATTAATATACTAATTAATTATTTTTTGTCTTTTAAATTTATTTTTATTTAATCTATTTTTATAATGATAAAATAATAAAGCTTACCCGTTCAAACATATTATCGTATCCAGTCATAAAAATTCTTATAAGAAAAATTAAAAAAAAAATATTTAATAGAATTTTTTATATTGATCATTTAATATTCTTATTAGAAACTTTTCCTTAATTTTAGATGCCTAAAAACATAAAGATAAGTTATAATTAATACTGAAATTACAATTTCTTCAAGTAATTTTGTTTCTTGATCGGTATCAAAATATCACTTCCCATCATTGTAATGTAATAGAGGTTGTTTCTTTCTGCACCTCCATATCTTTTTTAGGCACTCCAGGTTAAATGAATAATACCATTTTTTCCTTACAAAAACACATTATAAACTTTATAATCTGAAAATGTATTTTTCTATTTACACCCCAGAATCTATAATCCGTAATACTTTTTTTCCTTAAAAAAACCCATTATGGATTATAAAATTCTGAAAGAATTTTTAACTTTCAGATTCTATAATTAGGAGTTTTTCCTGATCATTCATTCTAAATTAAAAATAATTAATATAATAATAAATAACTTAAATATTTTAAAAGATAATTTTAGTATTTTAAGAAGTATGGGTGGAAAATAAGTTATGAAAATGGAGAAAGAAGGAACTTGTACCTGTAGTAGAAGGACGGACTAATGTCAAATGAGTCAAGCAATGCCCAATAGACTTGATTGTAAGACAAACTTTTGTGTTCATAGCCCAATCTTATATTTTAATGCGAGTTGAAATCAGTATATTTCAGATTAAAACAAAATTTAATATATTATCATTTATTCATTTTGGGAACAATGACATTGGAAGGATGAAGCAATTTTTTGCATTTAGTTCAACATGTTACTTGGTTTTACAATGTTTTTGTTAATATAGAGGTTTGAAAGAGTGACTATTTTGCGCTGCTTAATAATCTCCCTGTTATATATTTTTTACTCGATTTAATGTGACTCGGTATTGTTCAATTAAGTTTTGTATTATTTTTTTACTTGGTGTTTTTGGTGAATGTGAAATAAATTCGTGTCAAAAATATTGTTGTAATAAAAGTAAAAATTAAATTCCATTATTGTGAAAATTGAAGAAATCACTGAAAAAATCAACAGTGATAAACAAGAATATTGAATCAAATTCTCAGTTAATTAAGCTGATAATGGTAAATTTCTTGTTGTTATTGTGTTTTTACCAAATGGCTCCTTTTTTATTGATTTTATTTCATGCATTATTTATTTCACAGAATTATTTAATTGCTTAAATCGTGTAGTTTATTATAGCTATGATATTAAACTATTCTACTAAATAATATTTTTGTTTTACTTAAATCATGTAGGTTATTATAATTATAAATAACTTTTTCTAAGTTTAAAAATATAGAATAAATGATTTTATGATAGGCACGTTGAAGTCAATAGTTTAAAAAGAAATCAACGGGTTACGGGCCTATGAATTTTGTGTTGCATATATTTTGTTTACATAAATGTAATGTCAACCTGTTGGACATCATTTTTTAAAGTTTAATATATTTATATTAAAAAATTCAAATTCCTCTTAATAATTTTATTGATACAACTTATTAAAAAAATATTTGTTTTTAGGATAAAATTTAATATTTTAGAAGACTCGTATTTTATACGCTTTATATTCTTTTAAGATAAGATTCGTATTTTATAAGATTAATATTCATTTTCAAGATACAGTGCAAAATGGGTTAGTTCTGAGATATATAATTGTTGGTTATAAAAATGTAATAAATAACTTAGTAGTGAAAAGGTTATAAAAATAAAATAAGAATCATTAATCTACATTATGTTATTTAGAAACTCGTGTATCGAGGAGGTCTCCACCACCGTCACTGTTGCACGTTCCGGTGGCCCGCCAACGTTTGGCAGCTTCTCCTCCCCTTCTTTTTCCTTTGTCGCTACTCTCTCTGCCTCCATGCTTTCATCTGCAAACAGATCCGTGATCTTGGGAAAATGTTCTTTCTATAATTTACTTTTAAAAAAAAACTTATAAATCGTGATTTTAATAACAGTTTTTAGATATACTTTAAAAAAATAAAAATCTATGTTTCTACATAAGTACAATCTATTCATGTAAAGTATGGTTTGTTTTGAAGTTTTGGTTACTTTCTTTCTCAGTTTTATCTTTAAAAAATATATGCATAGATTTATTGGTTATTAATTCAGATTTTATTATTATTAATTCAGATTTTATTATTTTTAAACTATTTTACCGTTATATTGTATTAATGGTCAATTTACAGATCTGTTATATATATATATATATATATATATAATTGAGTGAATAAAAATGAATAAGATAAGTTTTACAATTTTGTATAATTACGTTCAATTAGTTACTACAATCTTTTGTCTTCTCTTATTTCCTTTAATTGGTTCCTACAAGATTAAAAGATGAAAAGATTATTCTTTATTTAAATGTGAGTTTATTAAATCAATTATGAGAGGCCTAATATATATATTTTTATAACTATTTAATAATCTATGTAAGAATGTAGTGATACATATACCTAATTTATTTATAGATAAATGATTTTTTTATCCATCACAAGAATTACCATTTAATCATTATAGGTTTCGTTGACTTTTTTAAATAGATAACTGTCAAAAGTAATTTAATACTATTTTCTTAAGTTGATATAACAAAATGGATAGTGTAATTAATGTCTTTAATAATATATTATTCATATATGATATGATATTAATGTATCCAAGTAATTTGACATAATTAACAATAACCATGGATAGTAATAACCATGGATAGTGTCATTAATATCTTTAATAATATACAATTATTCATATATAATAATTTTAATATCTTTAATAATATATTCATATATAATAATAATAATATATGTAATTTCAAGTTATTTGATTATGAAGTTTTTATTAGAGATGTTGAAGGATGGAGAGAACTCTTCAAATAATATATTTAAAGATATATGTATTGAATTTGTCAAGATCACTCAGAATTGGAAAACTTGTTTTTTTTCATATTGACACCATATTATTTTTTGGTTTGATTATTTATGTTTCATCTTCTTTGACGATGTTAAGTTTAATAGTACAACTAAAAAATTTATGTTGAAGATTTCACATTAATTATACACATACCAAATTATAATATATATGTGGATGTCAGAGTCACTTTTGTGATATTAAGTTAGATTTAAATTATATTTTTTAAATGATATTAAAGTTATTGAGAGTTGATTTTAATCAAGTTTGTTGGGTTGTGTCATCCACTATTGGATTTTTCTTGTCTAAATCTCGAGATATCCATGTTGATAAAAGATACATGTATCAAATTTATTTAGATTTATCTTAATCAAGTTTATTGAACTTATCTATTATC
Source organism: Phaseolus vulgaris (assembly GCF_000499845.2). NCBI lineage: Eukaryota > Viridiplantae > Streptophyta > Magnoliopsida > Fabales > Fabaceae > Phaseolus > Phaseolus vulgaris. The sequence continues at coordinate 47,265,019 of NC_023757.2, read as the reverse complement.
AATTTTTTCTTATTCTTACATTTCTTATGTCTAACTTTTATGAGAGATTGTGTTAAAGATTTCATATCCATTATAAATATAATAAAATTATAATATAATAAAATACATGTAAACTTTATCTTAAAATTAATTTTTTCAGCGAGTTAAATTTAAACTTTACTTTTTGAAATATATATATATATATATATATAGAAAAAGGCTAAAACTAAAATATTTCTTTAAGGAGAAGTCTATAGAAATCTCTCCAAAAGAAGGGTACTATCCTATCACAAAGACTAAAACAATATGAAAAGAATGATACCTAATATGAATGGAATGAAGAATCTAACAACAATTTAAAACTGTACATGCGATAACAACTTTTAATGTAAATTAATAGCGAAGGTCTCATGATCTAAATTAATTGTGTTACAAAACAGCATTTGTTATTGTATATTGAAAATCTGACATCGCTTTTGTTAAAAAAATTGTGAAAGGCAAGGGAATGGGATGTTTTGGTGGTTTGAAGAAAAGCAGATATGGAAAAGCTGACGTGTAGAGGGTAGTGGTCCGCGCGCACAAACATATATTCCATATGCGTGCTTCACACACTCCCACCCCATGTAAACGCATTGTAAGAGTGAGACGGCACGTGACATGGCGAGTCTCACACCACCCTTTACCATTAAAATCATCCAGAAGAGGAAACGTTTATTCGTCAACCTCTCTTCTCACTGCACTCACAAGATTCCAACGCCATGTCTCGGAACCCGCAAGAGCAGCCACTGTTGTCGGACTCCTTTCAGGAAGAAGAGGAGCGGCAAGAAACAGCCTACGAATCCTCGGAGAAGATCGTGGTGGTGGGAATCGACGAGTCTGATAGCGAGGAGAATTGGGGGAGAGTGCCTCCTTTCTCCTGGAAGAAGCTATGGCTCTTTACTGGGCCGGGCTTTCTCATGAGCATAGCGTTTCTGGACCCGGGCAACCTCGAGGGGGACCTTCAGGCCGGTGCTATTGCCGGCTACTCCCTGCTGTGGCTTTTGATGTGGGCCACGGCCATGGGCCTCTTGATCCAGCTCCTCTCCGCCCGCCTCGGCGTCGCCACCGGGAAGCACCTTGCCGAGCTTTGCAGGGAGGAGTACCCTGCATGGGCCCGGATAGTGCTTTGGGTAATGGCCGAACTCGCTCTCATTGGCTCCGATATTCAGGAGGTTATTGGAAGCGCTATTGCTATCAGAATTCTCAGTCGTGGGGTTGTGCCCCTTTGGGCTGGAGTCGTCATCACTGCTCTTGATTGGTAATTCAACTAACCGCCCACCTTCTAATACTGTTTTTTGTTTTCATTGCCCAAATGCTGGACTTGTTTATGTTGTGCGTTTTCCATTGTAGTACTACTACTATTTATGTTTATGTACTTACCACATTCTTCATTTTGGTATTTGTCTAAATTCCTTCCTTCATTAAGCTGTCAGAGATTTTGATAGGTCGGATCCAAACCACAATAAATTATGGGTTGTCCTGCCGCTGGAGTTGATTTATAAATGTTTGCTATTTCAGTTCAAAAGTGAAGTTGCTGACTCATTGTATTTTTTGTTGTTAAGGAGATTTTGTACTGTATATTATGAAATATAAGGTATTTGCCACTATCATGAATAGATTCTCCCTGGGTATGTTTGTTTTCCCAAAAAATAACTATACCAAAATGCTTAGACCTCTCTGCTACCCATAGCATTTTTTTTAATGTTTTACTCTGTCTGCCAGTAGGGTAATCCCAAATTAAACATGGGTACTTTGTTGCAGTTTTATTTTTCTCTTTCTAGAGAACTATGGTGTGAGGGCATTAGAAGCTTTTTTTGCTGTTCTCATTGGTTTGATGGCAATCTCGTTCGCGTGGATGTTTGGTGAAGCAAAGCCAAGTGGCAAGGAACTGCTTCTTGGTAAGGAATTTTAACACGTTAGTCATTATAAGTAAAATGTAAGGTTTCTTTTGTTTTGAATCTTATGAAGGGTTTGATTTTGTATCTGCAGGCATTTTGATTCCAAAACTCAGCTCCAGAACTATACAACAGGCTGTTGGAGTTGTGGGGTGCCTTATCATGCCTCACAACGTGTTCTTGCACTCTGCTCTTGTTCAGTCAAGGCAGGTTGACCGCAGCAAGAAAGGCCGGGTTCATGAAGCTATTAATTACTACTCTATAGAGTCCACCCTTGCCCTTGTAGTCTCCTTTATCATAAATATATTTGTCACAACAGTCTTTGCTAAGGGGTTTTATGGTTCTGAACTTGCAAACAGCATTGGTCTTGCAAATGCAGGACAGTATCTTGAGGAGACATATGGGGGTGGTCTGTTTCCAATTTTATATATATGGGGTATTGGGCTATTAGCAGCAGGTCAAAGTAGCACTATTACTGGTACTTATGCTGGACAATTCATCATGGGAGGTTTTCTAAATTTAAGATTAAAGAAGTGGACAAGGGCGTTGATTACCCGAAGTTGTGCAATAATCCCAACCATGATAGTTGCTCTTTTATTTGATAGTACAGAGGAATCGTTAGATGTTCTGAATGGGTGGCTCAATGTTCTTCAGTCAGTTCAAATCCCCTTTGCACTTATTCCCTTGCTTTATCTGGTGTCAAAGGAGCAGATAATGGGCACTTTCAAAATTGGCTCTGTTCTCAAGGTATATATATATATTGTCATTCAATCTGCATTTTGATCTCGCTGGTCACTTATCTGATGCTATTATTATGTATGTGATAAAGGACTTTGTGATGCCAACTTAATTCATTTTGTACGAAATTGCTGTCTGTATTGTTTGGTCAATGATATCAAACTTCAAATTTAATTAGGAAGCCTATAATTTGGAAATGACACGATATATAGAGCCCTTTTCTTCTTGCTGTTGGAGACAATTTAGAACTTACTAACGTATTCCTTATCTCTTTTGCAATTTCGAGTCTGATTCTAAAGAGACAAATTGGTAGGCCTGATTTTACTCTCCTGCCTTGAGAACTGAAAGGTGTGCGGTGGACTACTACCGTTCCATCTTTTTCCTTTATTATCCTACGAATTATGGGATGTTTTATCTTGCTAATAACTATCTCCATGTCATTTATCAGTACATGATAGAGTACCACGGAATTTTTTTATCCTTTTTGTTACTTATCATTTTAATAATGATTTGTTCAATATGAATATGTTATGCAACATAATTAATCCTGCTGCTGGGAACGGCACATTATGTCAGCATTGATATAACTTTATTGCAGAAAATATGCATCGGTCCTTCCTCTCATCTCGAGGGCGTTGTTTCACTTTTGTCCTCATTTTTTTTCAAGTTCTGCCAATAATTGGCTTAATAAATCATTAGTATATTATACATGAAGCCCACATCTTTGAAATTGTCGATCATTCACTTGCATGCAAGCATAGTTATTGTTGATGTAGAATTTGATCGTGCTAGAAAAATAATAAAGTGTAGTGGATATAATAGAAAATAGGAGATGTGACTGTGGAGTGTATGTATTGTTATTTTGGATATTCTTTAGTATCGAACTCCAACGTGCTACATTTCAAATCTATGAAAGAACTCCCACTTTTGAATTCTTTGTCTGTAACAATTTGGAGAAAGAGAGGCCTCATTTGATACTGACTTATATTGTATTTATTAATGTCTAAGAAGATAATATCTGTCAGTGTTTTATTACCTGGGAAGCAAGAAAAGTGGGCATACATTTTGATAATATAACTTTAGGTATAGTAGACAAAATATACGTTTGTCATCTGCATTCGTTTTGAAGTTTTACATCTTTCCTTTAATTTCTCTTTTGGATATGGTGAATTGATGCTTTTCGTTTCTCCTCTGAACTTCCTCAGTTTTTTTGGCTTCCAGAGAGTTTTCTCCACAACTTCTGTGGATCTTGAATGCATTTATTTGGTTTCTGTACTAACCCTTCTTTCCAAATTCTGCTCATAGTGTGTTGTGATTAAGTACTGAATTGACTTATGATATGGATGCAGATTGCATCATGGCTTGTGGCTGCTCTGGTGATAGTGATTAATGGCTATCTTTTGACGGAATTCTTTTCCTCCGAAGTTAATGGTCTCTTGTTTGGCGCTGTAGTGAGTGTAATAACTGCTGCGTATGTTGCATTCGTACTATACCTTATCTGGAGGGCCATTACCATTTTACCTTGGCAAAGCATAACACGAGTAAAGACAGTTGTTCATTCAGAGAGTTAGGTAATCAATCTTTAAATTTGCAGAATAGGAAGTCTCATTCATTTTCCCGCAATTGTTATTCCTGTATCTAGTCCATGCATTGGGCGGTGGCACCTTACTGTTTGCCTGTAACTATGAACTATGGCTGAGTAGATTTTAGCACTGTGTAATGTTACTGTCACATTTTGTTGTCAAAATGCCAAAAACACTAATCACTTGAGGCAACCTTCAAAGCTCAGAGTGCAAGCAAGCAATCGTCTTAGTTTTTTTCTTTTTCTTTTCCTTGCTCTTGTTCGTATTCTATCCAGCAGGAACTGTGATCAATAAGATCATACCAAAAGATTAAAGCTACTTTGCAGTCCATTTAAGCAATATAATGGTAACATATTGATTATAGATGCTTAATATTATTATATTATAAATCAATCTAAAAACTTGTTATTGATAAACTATTTCTTTAAACTTCTTAAAGTGTAATTGAATTTACAAACCCTTATGGTTTGTTTAATTTTTTATTTAGAAAAAGAAAGGGATACGAAAGAATGAGAAAAAAAAGTAAAAAGTGAGAAAATGTTTTAGTTGTTTGATAGGATAAAAAAAGGAGCGGAAAGAAATTTAAAATTTTGTTCCTCTCTATAGTAGAAAGTGAGACAAAAAAATGTATATAAAGTTATATAAACACTTGGCAAATAATGAGCAATATAGTATTATTAATCTATCAAAAAATAATATTTAGATTTAGTTTATTATTATTATTATTGTTTCAACGTACTTAATCAAGTGAGTATTTATGTTATCTTCTTTAATGATTAAGTAAAGTCTATAATTGAATATAAGAAGAGATATGTATTTTTAAAAAATAAAATATTAAATTATAATTATTAACTAAAATTTAATTTATACGTGATTATGGTTTAAATTATATTTTGATTAAATAATTATATTTTTCAAGTAATACAATATAGAAAAAAGTTAATTCTTTATTTTAATTTTAGTAAAACAAATTTAATATTTGGCACATGATATAAAAAAAATGTAAACAAATTAGCAGGATAACACATCTCTTTTGCCTATGATCTAGCAAATTGACAAGTTAGACAAAATGCACTCAATATCCTGCCTTTTCCCCAAAATTGATGGGAAACCAATCCCTCATATTTAATCCAATTTCTATCCATTAAGTAAGATATAATTTTAACTGTAAATTTTTTACTATATAAATACTATAAGAAGTATATATAATTATTAATAGAAAACATAAAAAGATCATTATGAAATATTTTAGTTTTAAACTATTTATTATTAATATTAAAATATTTTATAGCATCTCTTTATTCACTAAAAAGGAAAAATGTTTTTTAACTATGATATTACTATAAAGTTTGCATCCCTAATTTGTTGTTTTTAATATATTTATCTTAAAAATTATATAAATAACAGTTTTTGTATTAATTTAAATATAAAAAACTAATTAATGGTAAAATTATAATTTTCAGATAATTATTTTAAAATTCAAATCAATCATGATTTTTTATTGATCCAAAATGCAAAATAAATTAACTCCACAAAACACAACAATTAAGTTATTTTAAAATTATAATATTAGAAAAATGGAACAATTAGGTGTCAAATTTCTAGCAAGGTTGAAACTTGGTCAAAATCACACCCATGTTGAAGTGAAAAGGTGAATAAAATTAGTTCATCTAGTTTGTCTCTTCTTGCTTGAAGATGTTGGTTAAAGTCTAAGAAGTTTTAGGGTAATAATATTTTGTTCCCAAATAATGGAAATTTGATCATAATTACTTTAGAACATATTATAAGGTTATTTTTAATTGATTGAAAGTGTAAAAACTCTTACACTAACACCCTATTAACCTAAAATAACGTTTTTATATTTATATTTACTTCTATGTGTATTTGACCAGCTGAGACTCATACATACTTGAACTTAATTTAGCCTATTTTTATTTATTTTTTGCTAGAAATAAGGCATCTTACATGTAAAATCAGTTTATCCTTTCTATCATAGTCTTATATTCATTAAATATTTTCTATATATAAATTAGAATAATTATCTTACATAAAACTAGTTGTAAGAATCATTCTTCAATGATTTTTAAAAGCTTTTATTATAACAAGAACGTTTTTAATCTCTCTCTCTCAATATTTGTCCCCTTTGGATATTTTCATTTTTAATCATAGATCGAATTTCAATAATTTTTTTATCAATATAAACATTTTATCAAAAAATCCAAAATGTTTTTATATATTTAAAGTATTTATTTACATAAATTTTATTTATATAAACATTTCCGTTATATAAAATAATTTCAAATAATTTAGTATAAATTTAAATTATTAAGGATATATTGATGGATTATTTACAAACAAAAATATAGTTGTGCTTTGGTTAAATTTTAATTTTGAATTTCATATTAAACTTATTTAAAAAAAAATCCAATTCATTAAAATTAAATATTTTTTAATTTTATTTTGTTAGAAAAACAAATAATACAGTTTGTAGACCTTAATGTTTCTTTTTGGATTGAATGATGAAAAATCAGATAATAAAAAAGAAAAAAGAAAATAAAACAATGTTGTTTGAACTAAAAGAAGAAAAGTGAAAAAAATATATTAATATTTTTATTTTATGGACTGAAACAATTTTCCACTTTAAGTAGCCAATTTATTATTTTATGTAAAAAAATACAAAATATATTAGCATTTCACAAATTCAATTATTTTTACACTTAGAACTAGAATATTCGACTATTGAACCCCATTTCCCTACCCTATCCCCGTTTTCTACTTTTCTTTCATCTTCTTTCGTCTGTATCATTTTGTCCTTCTTCCCCAACGAGTACCGCACAGAGTAAGTTTTTGAATCTCTGATTTATCGGAACTGTGCTTAATTTCTTCAACTTCCAAGCTTCGACTCAGGACGCTCCGAAATTTCAATTTAGGGTTTAGACAAAAGCTCGCTCAAACACACTGTTCGTTTCGCATTGCAACGAGTTTCTCGCATCAAAACTAAGGTATTACTAATCACCTAATCACCCCTGTTTCCTATGTATTTTAACTGAACGTCTGGATTTCGTTTTTCCATTTTCATTCCGTAGTAGATAGATTTTAAAGTTCTGCTTGTGAAGGAAGGGATGCAATATTTCCTTTCGGTAAAGATTTGATATTTTCGTTATGACTGTAAAGGAACTGCAAATGCTGTGTGTGTCCTTAGTATCATTCTGAAATCGATTGAAAACCTTAAAAGTATTAAATTACCATTATTATTACTTCTTGAACCGTCTGAAGTTTGCCCTATTCCATTAATAAGTGGAAGGCATATACGTAGGAATGACATTGCCCCCAAATTGTCTGAATACATCTGATAAACTAAATTATGACCATATTGATATGCAGAACGTAATTGGTTTAGGTTAATCGTCGATGAAGGTATGCAGATAGAGGTGGGAGGTAGCCTTAGGTTGAGAATTATGAAAAGAAAAGGGGATTTTAAATACCAGATTCATGTTTAGTTTGGACTTCGATATGAATATTTGGACTTCAATCTGTCCCAAAGTACTGTTTATTGTCATTCTCATGTTATTGTTAATGTTTATTATAGTTTTTGACCATTAAATTGATCTGTTTTGAAGTGCTGTTTGCTTGGTTGCGTGAATATGGGTGTCGAGGAGCAGGGAGAGGAAATTAATGTACAGTCTGTGATAGAGCAGCTTGGTCAGGCATTTCTTGAATTGGAAGCTCAGAAGGGGGAGTCTGAAAATAAGATTCAGTGGGTTGAAATTAAGCAACATTTCCATGACCTTGAGACAGAATTGAATAAGAAACGTGAAGAGCTGGAAGCTAAGGAGAAGCAGTATGAAGCGAAACAACTAGAAGTGGATACACTACTTGAAGAGAGGAAGGCTGCGGTTGCTTCAGAAGAGCAAGACCTCTTAGATCGGTTGCAGGAGCTTAAAGATGCTGCTGTAGCGTCCATTGTAGAGGCTCATGCAAATCACCGGAATGCAACTCTGGAGTCTGTGTATGATGGGGAGAACAAAGATAACAAGGTAAGCAGCTCTCTTGGCGATACAAATTCCTCAGAGGATGATTTTCCTCATGAGTCAGCTGAAAAGTCTGAAGGTGTGGCTGTTGAGGTTAGGCCACATCCAGAGCTGACAGAATTTTGTGAACAAATGGATGCAAAAGGTCTTCTGAATTATGTTGTGGAGAATAAAAAAAAATTGTCTGTTATTCGTGAAGAAATTTCTGTTGCATTAGTTAGTGCAACTGATCCTGCACGATTAGTGCTGGATTCACTGGAGGGGTTTTGCCCCACCAATGAAACTTCCCAACTAAAAGATAAAATCGGTGCTGCCCAACCGGGCATGTGCAAATACTGCATTATAATTTTGGAAGCCATGGCCACCTTATTGGCAAGGGCTAACCCAGGTGCAGATCACCTTCTGAACCCTGAAACCAAGCAGCAAGCCAAAGCAATTGCTGATGAGTGGAGGCCCAAGTTAGCTAGAGCAGATATTGATGCTGCCAATGGAAATTCATTGGAAGCAAAGACATTCTTGCAGCTTATTTCAACTTTTAGGATTGCTTCAGAGTTTGATGAAGAAGAACTCTGCAAGCTTGTACTTGCAGTTGCTCAGCTTAGGCAGGCTCCTGAGCTCTGCCGCTCTATTGGGTTAATTCACAAAATTCCAGGTTGGTGTTCTTTTAATAAACTGACCTGTGATGTCTGCAATGAAGGATTGCCCTGTCAGATATCATCCATATGCTAGACAAGCAGTTTTCTTTAGGGGTCAGTATAACTAGATTACTTGACAAAGAGTAGACACGTGGGACATTTGATTTTCATGCCAAGAGTTAATATGATCAACAGATGTTGATTATTCTAATCTTTATTATTATTAATGCAGTTGTTGTAGAAACATTAATCAATAATGGGAAACAAATAGCCGCTGTACATTTTATTCATGCCTTCCAGCTTCAAGAAAGTTTCCCCCCTGTGCCCCTTCTGAAGGGATACCTCAAGAATAGGAGGAGAAATTCACAAGTGAAGACTGGAAATGTGCGTGATATTGCTAGTGCGAAGGTATGCTGTGTTGCTTGACACCGATTCTGATTGAGCTATTGTCTTCATTTTGATTTTTCTTATTCTGCATTGCTATTGTTATATGTGCATCATCATTTACTTGCAGAATGATGCCAATGCACAAGAGCTTGCAGCACTGAGAGCTGTAATTAAGTGTATTGAGGAATACAAGCTTGAATCTGACTACCCACTTGATACACTTAAGAAAAGGGTTCTTCAACTAGAGAAATCAAAGGGAGATAAAAAGAGAAGTGGAGACTTTAGCAAACGCCCTCAATCAAAGAGGTCAAGGCCTAATGAGAGATATTTTTCACTCCATTCATCTGGTGTTAGCGCGGCTTCAACTGTTGGCTTGGGTAGGCAGGTTCCCCATGTTAGGGCACCGTATGCTGGAAATCTCGATAGATATCCCCATGCTGGTACAATCCCATACGATTTCCAAGTTCCTGGCCAATCTATATACTCTGGACCAACTAATGTTCCTCCTTCTAACTATGGTCGTTATATGGGTACCAGTTTGCAATCCTCGCACCAGCCTTACATGTGAGATATTACATCCAAGTGTAGTAAGACTACAGACATGAGAGCGATCCACTCATTAGTATATGTTCCGTTTTCCATTGAGAATTTGCGATAGAGCCTCATGTATGTTTGTCAGAAAGCAACTAGTTAGTTTTTGTTCGCATGCTCAGGAGTTTGTTAATGGAAAATCAAAACCCACCGTTAGTGATTCTATCCCGACATTTAAAATGTACCTTTTTTGTTATTTTTTTAGCTTCTAATGATACCAAGGGTAACTTATGTTAAATCAAGTGTCCATTACATTGATATTTTGGGAACAAACAAGCTGTAGTGTAAACCTGGCCCTTATATGTGGTTTAACCGAAAATACTTGAATTTTATTTTCCGAGTAAGATACGTATGCAGTCATATATCGTAGATGGGACCTATTAGCCCGAAGCGAACCTTGTTACTGGAGAATATTTTAAGTCTTTGGACAAATTTTTTGTTATCATTTTTTTTATAACATGGGACGTTGAAGCTTGACGAATTGGTTTGTAATAAGAGTATTTTCAGTAGTGCACCAATTTGTCCTCTTAACATGTGCGCAACCAATTCCTTAGACTTTGTCACGCAATAAATAATATGAAACTACTTTTTGGCTGCTAAATGGAGAAAAGGACAAGTTATGGCTTGTTTGTTCAGGAATTCAGCAAGCACCAGCAGATTATTTATATTTCTTGACTTCAAGCACACTCAACAAAAGGAGTGAATTTTCACTCTCTCTTAACGTCTGGTGATGGTTACTTCAATATTAAACAAATCTGTAATGACAACGAGTCCAAATGAGATTGAATTATTTTTATATTAAAAGAAGTTAGGTTGAATTTCTTTTTTAAAACAAACAATAAATAATTCAACTTAATAGGTATATGAAATCTTAATAAGTAATTACTAGCTAACAAATATTTGATCATTTTTTATTAGTTATTTTACTTTTTTCTTCAACATTTCCTAAATCTCAATTTTACCATAGTAGTTTTATTATTAGAAGTGAGAAACTTAAGGGATTACTAGTTAAAAATACCTTTAAAAATTCAGTATAGGTTTGAATTATTTTAAGTAAATTGCCATTTTCACCCTGCTGTTTAATTATAAATTGCTACAAAGTAAAATTATTGATTTTTATAAGAAAAATGATTTAGTTTATTAAAGGTCCAAATTTTAATATTGTCAATCTACAAAAACTAATTTTTATCATTTAACGGAAAATAAGATAATTAAAAAAGAGTAAATAAATAAAATTAACCAAAAAAAGAAAAATCCTAAATTAAAATACATAAAAGTGTAACGGAAATTGAAATGAATGAATATGAATATCTCATAACCTTATATTGAGAGACGCTTAGTTCACTTCCCTCCTTTCTCCAATTCAGAGACACACAGACTATCCACCATCCTTCGCTCCTCTCTTTCGCTCTTTGGATCCGTTACCGCAGAAACAGCCATAACTCGGATCGTGACTCGCTCGACAAGCCCGAGTCAGCAACTCATGGCGCGGGCATTCACTCACCTCGTCCTCATCACGTTTATCACCCTCTCCCTATTCCTCCAACTCATCGCCGGCGACTCCGCGCTCCTCCGAAACCGCTACCCCGGCGCTCGCCCTGCCATGGTCCTTCCCCTGTACCTCTCCTCACCCAATTCCACCTCGTCAGCGCTCGATCCTCGTCGCCAGCTTTACGGATCCGAGTCCAAGCGCCATCCTAACGCGCGTATGAGACTCCACGACGATCTCCTCCTCAACGGGTAAACCTGTTACGTCGTCGTTTCTCGCGCTCTTTCTTCTTCGCTTTTGTTTTATTTAATAGGACTCGGTAATTGGAGATTTATGTGTGTGTGGAATTCAATGATTCAGGTATTACACGACGCGGCTTTGGATCGGGACTCCTGCGCAGATGTTTGCTCTTATTGTTGATACGGGGAGCACTGTTACGTATGTTCCGTGCTCCTCTTGCGAACAGTGTGGCAGGCACCAGGTAATGCTTCGTTGTGTTTTTTTTTTCCTTTTCAATTTGCGTACATAATAATGTTTCATTGTGTTGTGATGTGATAAGGTTGGTTATCTGTTTTTTTCCTTTTTCAGACACATCCTTGCATAAGTTATTTTGGATACCTAAATACTGCAAATGGAAAACGAAAATTTAATTGTATGAAAGAACTGCTATAGGACAATGTGCTTATGGTCTAGGCTTTTGTTAGTGTCAATGCGCTGCCAGTCAGCATGATCTTGGTGAGAGTAAAAATGGAAAGGAGTCAAATGGGGGAGTGTAGATTGATAGCATATTTGGATAAAATAGAAGTCTAGATACTGATAATAAAATGATTCATTCGTACCATTCTTCCATTTTCTACTTTTCTATATTTACGTTTAGCACCGACACTTTGGGTAGTATGTAAGGGTGGGAAATAAGGCAACAACATATTTGGGCTTACAGCTTCGTTTGCCTTGGTTTGTTTATTACCTGAGTTATTCAGTTGGTTAAGATTAGGTCTTTGAAAAGACCTAGTTAGGTTAACATGATGACGCTTATGTGTGTTAGTTTTTAAATAGGAAAGAGATAAATGAACACCTAGCACTATCCAAACACTCCTATTTTTTTTTTGAGTCATAAATGACTAAAATAGAACAAACAATAAATAATAATAAATAAAGCTACATAGGTGGGTGTTGTTGGGATCTTTGATAAATGAGTGGCACTCTTTTTAATATGCTTGTTTTGTTTCTGATGTATATATTTATTAATTTTACAAGCAATTCAATGATTTTTTTGTCGTGATTTGGTGTCTATGCCTTGAGACCTTGATTTTTTGGGCCTATAAAAACATATTTGAAGGCTTTCATTCAATATTAGCCTTCAAATAGGATTCAGAAAAAAACTTGGTTGTTGTATTTTCATATATAACTATGCAAGGCCAACAAAAATGCTTATATCATCATCTGGAAGTAGTAGGTCATGCTAAGGTCGTGCAAAGATTGCTCTAACTTATTATTTCCATCCCTATTAATGCAGTAGACGAATTGTGCTTCCATTGTGTTTCTGAATGTCATCATTTTCTTGTAAGATATAGACATAAAAGAATCACTTTGTTTAAACTTGTTGTACCAATGCATGTTAAGTTGTTACCATCCAATTTATCTTAAGTGGTAGTGGATTGGATTTGCATGTCCATTTTTGTTTTAACAGGACCCAAGAAGACAAAAGAATAATTGTTTTAAACTTCTTGTTTCTGTGTAAGTCCATAACTTTATCTCAAGTAGACTGGACTTGTGTGTCCCATTTTTATCTTAACAGGATCCAAAGTTTCAGCCTGATTCATCTAGCACCTATGAGCCTGTCAAATGTACAATTGATTGCAACTGTGACGGTGACAGGATACAGTGTGTGTATGAGAGACAATATGCTGAAATGAGTACAAGCAGTGGTGTCCTTGGTGAGGATATCATATCCTTTGGAAATCAGAGTGACCTTCCTCCTCAGCGTGCAGTTTTTGGCTGTGAAAATGTTGAGACTGGTGATCTTTATAGTCAGCATGCTGATGGCATCATGGGTTTGGGTCGTGGAGATCTTAGTATTATGGATCAACTTGTGGACAAAAATGTAATAAGCGATTCATTCTCACTATGCTATGGCGGAATGGATGTTGGAGGGGGTGCAATGGTTCTTGGTGGCATATCTCCCCCATCAGACATGGTCTTTGGATATTCAGATCCTGTGCGCAGGTGTGTTACAAAATTCTCATCTTGTAGATACGAGATGTAATGCATTTTCTTAACAAATGCATTTTATTAATCTCACACATTTACTCTAGTTTCGGGGTGGCGACAGTCCATATTACAATATTGATTTGAAGGAGATACATGTTGCGGGGAAGCAACTGCCTCTAAATGCAAATATTTTTGATGGGAAACATGGAACTGTCCTGGATAGCGGTACAACTTATGCGTACCTGCCAGAAGCAGCATTTCTTGCATTTAAAGATACAGTAAGTTCTTTTGTAAATATTTTCATATGAAGTTGGAGTTTCATTTTTATAGTTTCACCTCTCATTTTCTAATTTTTGAGTTTCATGTTATTAGGCATATATAATTACATGAGAAGGTTTAAAAGGAAAACCTGAAAATTTTTAGGCTATTAGAAATGGACCGGCTAAAATCAACTTGGCGGGGGGTGGATTGTCAACTCCCAGGTCTTGTAAAGTATTTGGACTATGTTCCTTCCGATGTGGGCCATCTTAATTCCCCCTACCCCGTCATTGAGAATGAAGCTTTGGAGTGTTTTGAAGTTTACTAGATTGAAGGTGGGTTATTTAAGTTAGTTCAAGGGGGAGGGTTATTTAAGGTTTTTAAAGAGTATTTATTTAGGCCATGTTCCTAACCAATGTGAGACGTCTTAATAGTGGTAAAGCAATATACAAATACTGTAGGAGTTATCTTGAAATATATTTTGGGGAAGCCTGGACTTCTCTGTTGCATGAAGAGGAACAACCTCTACATGCTGATGCTGTTGGCGGTGAACCATAATATGACATTGCTTCTCAACATATTATGGCGTTGCTAGGCTAGGTGATAAGTGGAGTTGAAAGACTTGAACACCAACACTAATTTTCTTGATGACATTTTTTTAGAAATTTCTTGGGAATTTATCTGATTGAATTTGGCAGTTAAGTCATTCTGAGTTTTTTTTTACCTTGTTTTATGAAAACCATTGCATGGAAAACTGTATGGAGATCTCATTAAGTTTGAATGGTTTCTCAAGTATTTGGTGCAGATTTTGGTGCCAGGTTTTTGAATACCAACCCTTGACTTCTTTTTAGTTAATGGGATGCCAAGATTGATACTGTTTAACCTTTTCTGAATAAATTTTAGAGGTTTTAAGAATCATAAATAATTTTCTTCTTTTAAATAGTCATATTATGTATTTCATATATTCTTTATCAGGCATTTTCTGATATATAAATAATTTGAAGAATCTCCAATCTGTTGATTGTAGGCTTCATTTGATGGTTTCTTTGTATGTAGTCTAGGTTTATTAAGATTTTAAGTATTGAATTTCGCTTCTATCAGTGAGCATCATCTAAAGTGTATTTTTTCAAGGCAAAGTTTTAGCAACAAAATTGTATTTTATAGACTTGCTGACTCTGATTATACTTATTTGGCTTGCAGATATTAAAGGAACTTCAATCTCTCAAGCAAATCAGTGGTCCAGATCCAAATTATAACGATATATGTTTTTCGGGTGCTGGAATGTATGTTACAATAAAGCTCACATTACTCTTTAATTGCAGTTTACATTACAGTTTGGGTTTGCTTGTATTTCAGTGTTGCTTCTCAACTCTCTAAAAGTTTTCCAGTGGTTGACATGGTATTTGGAAACGGTGATAAATATTCACTGGCTCCTGAAAACTACATGTTCCGGGTTAGTCATACAAGACTATTTATTTGTAGCTTTAGCTGTGTTTACAGGCTGGTGCAATTGTTATCAAATGTTAATGATTCCATATTCCCTACTTTTCATGGGGCCATTCTTCATGAAGCATTCAAAAGTGCGAGGAGCATATTGTCTAGGGATTTTCCAAAATGGAAAAGACCCTACTACTCTGTTAGGAGGTATCTTCACATGAATCTTTTTCCTCTCTAATTTTGTATTGTATGGCTAGCTTCTTTGGTATAGGTTTCAGCAATTCTTTAGCGATAATTTCCCTTGTCATTTTTGTTCACGTAGGTATTGTTGTCCGAAACACTCTTGTAATGTATGATCGGGAGCAGGAAAAGATTGGTTTCTGGAAAACAAACTGTGCCGAGTTATGGGAAAGATTACAGGACTCCCTTGCCCCATCACCATTACCTCCAAATTCAGAAGTAAGCAATCCAACTGAAGCATCAGAGCCTTCAGTTGCTCCATCTTTGTCGCAGAATAATGCTCCTCCAGGTATTATGAGCAGCTAGTCTTCAAATGCATTTAAAGTATAGAGACATCATCTGTTAACATGGGTCGTATCAGGCGTTGTGTATTTCTTAACATTGTTCATCGTGCTTTTAATATCTCAGTAATTAGTAATTTCTTTTGATTGTATACTCATTGATGACGAATGTACTTTAATAAACCCAAATGTACAGGTGAACTCAAAATTGCACAAATAACAATGTTAATTTCCTTTAACATCACTTATGTGGATATAAAGCCTCACATTACAGAATTGGCGGGACTCTTTGCTCACGAGTTAAATGTTAATACTTCCCAGGTTAGAAAATTATTACTGCATTGCATGAATATTTGTTGCTTAATAATATATTGAAGTTCAATTAACAATTTTAATAAAGTTAAAAAATGTTTGATTAAAAATATACGTGTACATGGTATGGTCCGTTTAGGATAGGTGGGGATTTTGGTAGAGGTTCCAAGCTTAAGGCTCTCAAAATTTGTGGTCGATTTACACTGCTAACGTGCTTTTTTTTTTTTTTTTACTTTACGAGGGATGTTTACAGGTTCACTTACTGAATTTTACGTCTTCTGGAAATGATTCCCTCAGTAAATGGGCTATAACCCCAAAGTCGGATGCTCATTATATTTCTAACACAACTGCAACGGTAAGTTGACATTTTTGCTCCCTACACTTTTATGAAGACTGCCCATTTGATGGTGATTTTCTGTGCAGAATATAATTTCCCGGCTTGCTGAACATCGCGTTCAACTTCCTGACACCTATGGAAATTACGAGTTGATTGATTGGAGTGTTGAGCATCCATCGAAGTAAGTTTGAAAGTAAAAAAGCCCTAAATTGGGAATGTTATCCGTTCCATATCATCTATATTTATTGTCTCCCAATTGAAAATAGTACTGCTCAGCGAAATGTTGTATCTCTCGTTCTCAGATAGACGGACGGTTTCTCGTGCATTAATTCAACTAACCGTGCTTTTTATTGTGCATGTCTGATATATTTCCAATCCGTAGCATTGATTTTAGATTGAACAGATTGCTTTCTCAATTTGAAGCTGTGGACAAAATTGTTTGGATTTTAAATAGCAACTAATCATGGGCTTGGTACAGCCCTTTAACTTTTTTCTTCTAATTAGTAAGTAGGGTTCAAAGATAGTTCTATGAAAATACTACAAGTTTGATAAAAAGAGATAGCTAACAGAAAAGGTTTCGGATATAAGGGTGGATAGCAATGAAGCAACACTTCAAAACAGCATTACTCAGAAATATAAAATATTAAGAAACTCTGTACACGTTTTAAATTTAACACATTGGACAATTTATTTTTCTTTTCATTTAAAGATCAGCTCCTCGCCTCACACTTTCTGGATATGCCCCATATGTTTGTATATGGGTTTTACTATTTTATGTATTTGTCTATTGTGTTTTTTGGCCTATTTGGGTTTTAAGGTCCCGGTGTCTAACATATTGTTGCCTCTTTCAATGCACAGTCGAGAGTTGGAACTAATAATCTAGCTTTAATCTTATTTTTTTTTAAACATTATATTTTTATGAGTTTATTGAGCAAATTAATGAGATAAATAAGCTTTGAAGTGGATTATCACCATGTGCCTTGTATTCGATAACATGTTTTTCTGTAGAAAGTTGCCAACTTCTCAGTCTTTCAGCTTTTTTATTTATTTTTGGTTAGGGCTTTATTTCCTTTGACCTTTCTGAGAATGATGTCTTCTCTTCTGCCTTGGGTAGTTGTGGGATATCATTTATAGAATAGAATAACCTCTTCCTTTTGGAAAGCTAACTTTAGGACTTCTCTCTCCGTTGCTACAGAATTTGCTTCTGTAGGCCTTACTGGTCTTGGTGATAATGCTCTTGTTTTTGCCACATAAACGGTAGATGTGTATCCGGCACATACTTGTTAAGTAGAAATTCTTGGTTGACATTCCATTTAATTGGCGGGTGCAATGGCATTGTGTGTAAATTTTCTAATATTATCAACACAACCTTGCATGCATAGATAATTTTTATAATATTGAACTGAACGGCCCTGCTAGCATTGCCTATCTAAAATTTTCTCGTTATTGAATTCGGCTTATCAATATATAATCACTTCAGATATTTATACATACTTGCCTGTAATGATGCAGGAATTGGTGGCAGCAATACTTCTGGGTCCTGGGTTTAGCTTTTCTGATCGCATTACTTATAGGACTGTCAATATTAGGAACGTTCTTAATTTGGAGAAAAAGACAGCAAAACTTGCATACATACAAGCCAGTGGATGCGGCTGTTACTGAGCAAGAACTCCAGCCATTATGAGCTAAAGCTCGTGCTACTGCTTTTTAATATCTTACTTGATAGTGTCAATAGTTCAGTGGCATATTCAACTATTATCAAGATAGCAATTTATGCATTCACTCAACTGATGAAGGTTTTTTTCCCCAAAGAAATCAGGCTGTCACTACGATCCAGTTATCATTAAACCCTGCTAGAGGTACATAAAAATTTCTCTAGATATGACATCATCTGTAAAAGCAATTTTGTTTGTGAATATTGTAATATACAGGTGAATCAAAGGGTGGCAGCATAAGGTTGAAATACAATTTCATATATTGTAATAATAATTTTTACATTTGCTTTCGGCTGGTTGCTTTTCACCGAGTTATGTTCTTATTTTCAGTTTCTACTATTCTCAACTGGGGAATACTGTCAAAGAAAATTAGACTTTAGATCAAAATTTAGAAACCACTTTTACGAATGCATGATAATAAATTCGAATGTGTCATTTTTTTATTCTCGTAATACTTTTTTGTATCTTTAGTGTCATATCAATTTTAAGAAACACATACTCTGCCTTGTCATAATAGCAAAATATTTCAAAAAACCTTAAAATAGTCATACTTAATATTTTCTTCACTTTTACTTGATTATATTTTAAATAAACTTTACTTAATTTGTTTTGCTTTACTTAAGAATTCGTGTTTTTATTCTAAGAAACAATTTCTTATATAAGAAACTTTTTCTTTAAGTTGAAGAAATCTGATGCACCAAGTAAAATATTTCCAATGATAGATTCCTTCAAAATTTAGTGAAGATAACCTCATTAAGAAAATGGTCTGCGCTAACTGAAATGCTCTATAAGAAGCTAACAACTGAACAATTCCTTTAGAAAGGTTGCTCGATCAACAAGGAAATCATTGTATTTGTGGTCAGCTTTATATGGTTCCAATACTTTTGTGCAAACTGGGGCAAATACCAAATGTTTGAAGTTCCTTTCACCTATCCTTATTACTAAATCTTGTGCTACTATAGTCTGGCAAAAAGGGTCATAAGCATGTACTTTTTACGATCACTTCCAAAAAAGAATAGCCAAATTGTCTATTATGTTTCAGAACCATACGAGATGCCAATCAAGATTATTCAAGACCCAAATTACGAACATTTCAAAACCAACTTAAAAAGGTGAGAATTAAGCTTGTAAATTTCGACTACGAAAGGATTTATTTATTTATTTACAAGTGGTTTATTTTAGTTTCTTTTTTCTTTTGTTTTTTTGCGGCCAAACTTAAAAATCTTGTGTCCTTAAGCAACTATTTCTTCCATTAATGCAACACGCGCTAAACAAAAAGCTTCAAACTGAACTAACAAACACTTTTATCATGCCCTAAATTTTCATTAGCTTCATGGTTGGGAAGCAAACAATACAAACCAGAAAAAGAAAAGAAGAATGAGTTAATACAGAAAAGGAGCTCAAGAAAAAATTGTGCCAGATGTGAGAACTTATACCCATTGTATCACAAATTGATTAAATCACCTTAAGTAGAGGAACTTTCTCACACAGACAGTTTTATATCTTAATATTCCAGAGCAGTTGTCCAAGTACCTTGCACACTAGGATGTTTAGTTACGTGTCTTGTCCTCAATTTCACCACCTTCCTTCCTAACGCATTCCTTAGCCTAGTTGCGTGCAAATGTATGTCTTCTGGATCCATATTCTTCACACATATCACTCGCTGATTCCTGTTCTCTGCATTTCATAACTTAATCATCAATCACAACAAAAATGTATTCCCACTATGTGGGATCGACTACATAAATCAAACAAAACAGTACACAGGTATATTGGATTATCCTTATTATTTGGATCTTCTTTTCACAATAGATGCTATCTATCTTTCTCTCTAATGCATTAATCTTGGGCAGTGTGTCCACTCATCCATTGTAATAATAGAGCTAAATTTATCGTTTCCTTTTCCACCCAGCATTCAGCCCCATGTGAAATCGCATAGGAGAATCATCAATTACAACTAAGATAAACTAGTAACAAAGCTACAAAAGAGCACAAGAATCTTACTGTAAAATCCCTTCAGATGTGGATGCTGACCACGTATTAGTTCAGTAACCACCTCTAATTGAGGATTCTTCTCCTTAAATGCTGGCAAATGAGACTCCATAAATGCCCTATCAAATATTTAAAACTAAAGTGAGAATACACTGTTCAAAGCAGGAGCATATATTATTTTTAACACTTTGGTTCCAGGCCTTCAATACTAGGTATAGTGCAAGGCCATCAAAAGGAAAATTGAGGTTATCAAGAAAAACAGTTGATTGAAAACTTTCTCTAACTTGGTTGTTAAAAGGCTATGATTGGCATGAAGTCGAAGCCAATAAGGCACAAAAAACAAAACTCTTACATTTCTGTAAAATCACCAATACAAACAAGAACAAATTGTAGTTTGTAATTTGTAATTCATAAATTTTCCCAGTCAGAGGTGAAAATTCAGTTATTAAGTAGGCAACTAGTTTCCAGACTTGAATTTTACTAGTAACCAAAATCGAAGAACAAAAATTAAGCAGGCAGCAAAGGAGAAATAAGATCAAAGAAGGGCAACACAATATCTGTTCTGAACAACAGTAATCTGATTAAAACCTTGTTATTATTAGAAGTAAGCTATTATGTAAGCAATTTCAATTGCTAAGTCCTGGAAGGAATATTCATTTATTTATCCACTCATTAAATTACATATCATGTATAAAAGTCAAGACGGCAGAACATTTATGAACTATTCCACTATATCCTTTCAAAACCCACAATATGGCCTCATATTTTTGCAAATTTGCAGTGTATAAACAAATAAAGAGCAGTATAATAACTTGGAAAACCTATAAACCCAGATACCCAACAAATAAAGCAGTATTGTTCCCAATAACATGAATAAGAATATTGGCGTAAATGCATTAGACTGAAGACATAGTAAGAATGCATCTGTACCTTATACCTCTGCTACTTCCACCCCAGTTGCAATAGCTGACAACCAGCTTGTCAAGTTGCCAAACTCCTCGCAAAGCCATCTGCAACTTCGATTTCGCAAATTTCCAAAATGAAACTAATAGGAATCACAATCTTCTGCAAATGTGATGTCTCAAGAAATGAAGGCAAATTAGCTGCAATTAACATTGGCAAAACATGTTAGCCCACTTTGAACAACGAAGTGGCCAAAAGGGGGACAGGATGGTTGGCCCATCTTATTTTGGAAACGGGTTAAATATATTAACCCCCAGTATTTTGCAAATTGGCGGGTTAGCTGGCCTAAATAATTAAAAAATGAAAGAAATAAAAACAGATAAAAATATAGATTAAACAAAACCTCATGCAGACCTATGATTAATAATTAAGAATGAAGAACAAAAATAAATATTAAATAAGATTCTATGACACTCCCTAAGAGGCTTATATAGTGTATATACAGTGTACTCTCTCTTAAACTGGGAGAATAAAATTAAGGGTTGCATCATTCATGAAAGGGCTACTTTATTGAACTACTTTATCAAAGTGCTTAAAAGCAATATGGTAAGAAAATTTAACAAAGTCGAACTTGATTTATGTAGGCAGTATAACATATGGTTTGATTTCCTTGCAATCTGAAATCACTAAGGAAGAATTATGTGAAATTCAGTACGAAACCAATAACAGTTAATGAGCTCCCTGCATCAAATCCCAGATGTTGTGTCGAAATCAAGAGGCAAGTTTTCACATCAAATTGGCAGAGAACAACAGTACAAATTTAATACTAGAGAATGCCATTTTGTGGAAAGAACTTCACAGGTTTGCTGATCACTCTTCAAAATTCAACTAATAAAAACAATAGGTTTCTTCACCCACAACAGTAAGAAAAAAAAAAACAGAACACTTCCTCCTCTCCATCATAACTTGAAAAATAATCTCAAAGAGTCAACGAACCCAGCCATGCAAGAATTTGAAACTTTTAGTATTAAAAACTAATATTTCATTTCAAAATTCCAAGAAAATCTGAAACATGGTTTAAGCTCTTAAATGGGATCAAAATGTTCCAGTACATGGTTCTAAAAAAATCCTCTTCCCAAAGTCATATACAGATAGCAAACACAGAGTTTAGAGGGTAGATATTGACCATAGGAACAGCGAACAGAACATGAACATGAACTTCGTATACTGGCAATTTTTTTAATGAGGGCTAGATAACTTTGTTACACAATGAAATTCACAAATTTAGTTCTAAAATCATCATTTGAAACCAGGCGCGCACACCTTCCAAGGTTTTCAATCAAACACAACCACAAATCCAAATTGCAATCATAGATTGGGTTGTTCAGATGAATGTCTGAGTCAACAAAACAGGAAACGGAAGTTACCGGCGTGTGGCGGATCCAAACTCTCAGATGTAGCTTCCGTCGAATTGAGTAACTCCACTGGAATAAGAATGCAAAATTAAACCCTAGAGCGATTCAAAAGGTTTAATCTTGTTCACCCGGGTTTAGATCTGGCGTGTTCACAAATTTTTTATACCGAGTTACTCCCTAAAATTTCACCGCTTGCCACTGGCTAAGATATAATATTTTTAATGGTTAAAACAGAAGAAGTACTTATTACATTATGGGTATTTTTTTATGAAACCACATAATGTTGAATTTACGTTAATACCCTTTTTTTATTAATATGATTTTATTAATCGTCTTTCCAAAATTACAGTGGTAGTGACAATTATAGTTCTGATAATTATTAAATTGTAGTAAAAACAATTGTGACCATGAGATTGGTAGCAACCATAATGACAATGGTGATAAGCCTTTGATAAATATATTTAATAATATATATTACTTTATTAATTAGATTAAACTTACCTTTTGATGATGTAAATTCTAATCCATCTTCCTATAATTTAACTTAGTAGAAGTATTGATGGGAAACTATTGTTCACAGGTCTCAATTTCTCATTTATATTTTTATAATGTAAAAGTTTATTTTTATTCTTCTTTCTACGTTCAATGGGTATAAAATGTTTGTTTTATTTTGTACTTGTTCCCTACTCGTTTCTTGACTTTTTTTAAAATATTAATTACAAATATTTTACAAAATAATAAAAATTATAATAAAATAAATATGATATTATTAAGGATTTAATATAAAATCATACACATTTTTTTTTCTAATATTAAATATAAAAAAATATAATTGAATAAAGATAAAATAATTATAGAAAAAAGGTAAAAAAAAATATCAAATGTGTGTACTAAAATAAGTTACGAAACAAATAACCAAATAAAAGTTAATATAAGCTTGTATATATCACATAATAAACTAAATATATTTTATTAATTTAAAACGATAATACATATGTGATGATGAATTCATCAGTCATCTAAAAAAATCAAATATATATTAATGTAATGCAATCAATTCACATAATCCTAAAGGGACATGTCTCTCAATCCTAAAGAAGAAGTTCTATCCACACATAGTTTTTGATAGATCTCAAACAAGAAAAAAATGGAAAGATCATTCTCGAATGAGAATCAAGAAAGAAAAAGCTATCTTCAATTCTCAAATTCATTACAAGAATTTCAAAGTTTAACTTTATTCTTAAGCTCAGAGTGCTATTGAAATCATGGGCTAATATTCCTGCTTCTTCCTGCACTCATACATTCTTGTGACACTTCCCTACTTTATGCGAAAATACATTTTTGTCCTTCAATAAAAAAATATTTTTTTTTCTGGATTTAGAAAAGGATTATGGATGGTGTAATATTTTTTTTTTCAAAAATTAAAAAAAAACTTATAGATTATATAATCAGAATGATTTTTTTTAAAAAAATACTTTCGAATTCTACCAATCCAAAAAAAAATTCAAATCATAAAATGGTTTTCAAATTACATATTCCAAAATACATTTTTTCTAAAAAAAATGTTTTGAATTACCTAATTCAAAATATAATTTTACAAACAGACTAACTCAAAACTTTTACTAAATTTAAGAATAAATTCCGAATTACCTAATTCCAGATTCAGATAGTCACCGGATTACACAATCCAAAAGATAAAGAAAACAAACATCCATAACTAAAACTTTAAACATTTTAACTTTTTTACAATTTTTTTTTTAAATTATAAAATTTATGGGAGTGTGCAAAAGCGGAAGAAACAGCTGGTTTGTGAATATGATTGTCCTCACAATAGTGGACGTTGTTGTACAAAATTAGAGAATGCAACTCAACAAAAAATTTACTTATAATCCTTGTGTTCATTGGTGTGAACAACGTCAAATCCTCTAAAACTTTCGAAATATTTCTTAAATTTATAATCATAATTAATGTCTCTCAAAGCTCACAATCTCAATTATGATGGTTTATAATATCTCTAGTGCTCCCAGGCCAAAAATACAAACTAATGACACGATAACATATTGAAGTCGTAACAAGTTTCACAAAAGATGAAAAACAAATGAAATCAAGTTATGCAAAAGTACACGTAGTGCATTAAGAGTTTGGCATGCAGGCTATGCAAATTGAGTCCAATTGGTAAAGAATTTGCATAGTCCCGTCAAAAATCTTCCCATCAAATAAATAAAATGATTAAAATACTCCATCTAATTCAGTCTCATTCTAGAAAGTTTTTTCTAAAATATATTTAATATAAAAGTTATTCTGGAAAACACATTATTAAATGTTCAATCAAAATATATTAGCTCATCTCGTATTTTTTTGTTTATAGCTATATCTTATTTTTCTCTAGGAGTTTGAAGAAGCAGGTGATCTCCCTAGAAGCGTTTATGTGTGTATATATATAATATATTAACACAATTTTATAATAAAAGCTTAAATAATTTTTCTATCTCTTGTAAATTTATATTTTATATATTATTGTTGATTTATGTTTTGATCTTCATGTTTTATTGTTAATATATATATATATATATATATATATTCTTTTGGTTCCTAAGATTTTTTATTTATTTATATTTTAATTCCTATCAGTTTTATATATGTATTTCTTTTAAAACTAATCCGTTTGAAGGAAAAAAAAATCATTAATATGATTGTAAACAGTATCATTTCCCTATAATTAATGTTTACACATGTGTTGGGGATCCCACATCGACTAGAGATTAGAGCCTTTCATTATATATAAGTGAGTGCAAACCTCAACCTCATGAGCCGGTTTTATGGCGTTAAGTTAGGCTTAAAGTTCACTTCGTAATATAATTTCAAAGCCATTTCGAGCCTATCCTAGCGAGTGTTTGTATTGGGCCTATCGTGTCACCCGCTATTTCATTGTATATAAGTGGGTGCAAACCTCAAGAGCCAGTTTTATGGTGTTGAGTTAGGTTTAAAGTCCACCTCGTAATAACATATCATCCTATTCCTATTCAACCAAAATATAGTTACTAATCTCATAATTTATCACGTAAATGTTGTTAATAAATGACAAAAATAGAAGTAAAAAATAATTTTTTTATTAAGTACCAAAGTAGAAAAAAAAAATATTAAAGACAAAAAAGCATAATATGAAAAATTATTAACTGAAAACAAAGGAAACAGTACATGTGTCAGTTTACATAACAAAATGTGTATTACAATAAATGTTATTAAATAACAAAAAAATCGAAAAAGAAGTCATCAATAATTATAATTTTTTTATTTAGAACTACGTAAAAAACTAAGAAAATTTAATAAAGTTATTTAAGCCATAAAAAAACAATAAGTTTTAGTGTTGCATTGATGGCAGTTGGATTGGTGATGTGGTATGGGTGGCGCCAGTGCAGTAGTTATAATACGGGTACCAGTTGTTGATCCAAGGAGTCAATGGCATTGACGCCTTGAGACGCAAATGAACCATTAACACGCGTTGGGTTGAGTAGAAGCAAAGAAAAACCGGGAGAACATATAATGTCAATTGAAAAACAAAAGGGAAACAATAATTTATACATTTTTCTTTGTTTTCTTCTGTCTTGTTCCTTTACTATCTTCATTTTCACTCAACCAAAAAGCATGATTCGAAGAGTAACAAATAATAATAAAATAATAGTTTTAATCAATTGGGAAGTATTAAGAATGGTTAATTTGAACTGTATTGTTATTACTTAAAATTAGGTCTAAAGATTGTAATTCGTATTGTACTAGAAAATTGAAAGATAAGTAATATTTGAAGCGGTTATCGAAGACTAACAGAAAAGCTAGCATGGATCTAAACCCAAACGAAGGAAGAAACGGGAAGCAGCAGCAATGAGGAGGACATGAATGGAATAATAAGAGTCCCAAGTAACAATGTAAATAAATGTAATGTGTACCCAAAAGAGGGTGGAAAAAGAAGAAAAAGGAAATAAATGATACAATACAAGAATATAATAACAGCAACAAAGGCTGTCTAGAAGACCAAAACAAGGGTAGCCCAACCCAAAGCTAAACCTCCTAGAACCTTCTTCAAGCACATGATGGTCTCTGCTCCACTCTGAAAATATAAAGCAAAAATGTCAGATCCCACTGTTAATAGTGTTAAAGTATTCACAATTTGCAAATCCTAGATTTACTCAACAGTTACAAAGTAAATGTGTAAATGGTTATCCTAAACAACTCGACAGGTTAATAGTGGCGCGTGGCCACACTGCAAGCTTACATCTGAGTTCACTTTCAGTTTTGAGGTGGTAAAAGTGTCAAACCCTAACAACAGCTAAGTTCAAACAAGTTATAGAACCTGTGTTTGTACGAACATAACAACATAACTTTGATTCAAAAGACAAGGTTATCTATCTCTTGTATCCACTCTTTTAGCGTTGTTACTGGTGGATATGGGACTTACAACGACAATAAATCACAGATCTGATGCACATTGTACAAAATCAGCGTTGAAAGAACACAGTAGAGATAAAACATACCTCATCGTTGGCAGAAGATGCAGGTCCAGGGGAAGAAGCATCTTCGCTGGGACCAGGAGCCCCTGTTGGTGGAGCAGGGGGACCGAGCAACGACGGTGAAGGTGCTGGAGCACCGTGCTTCTTACTCTTCTTGTGCTTTCCCGGAGCCGGAGCCGGAGCCACAGGGGTGGGGGGCGCCGCCACGGGAGCAGCTATAGGCACAGGCGCAGGAGGAGAGCTTACCGGAACTGGAGCCGGTGGGGAGCTCACTGGCGCCGCAGCCGGAGGAGACGCTGCCGGAGGCTTGGTAGCTGGGGCAGGAGCCACAACGGTGGGAGGAGATGCCACCGGGGACGATGCGGGGGTTACGGCCTTAGGGGACGCCGCGGGAGTAGAGGATTTGGGGGAAGCAACGGGAGCAGGTGATTTGGTTGTGGAAGGGGCTGCAGCAGGAGTGGAAGCGGCGGGAGTTGGCTGTGTGCCCGACGGCGCTGACGCCGGAGACTGACCTCCGACGCCGGCGATTACAATGCAGATGAAGGCGAGAGAGAAAATACTGTTGCGATCCATTGGTGTGAATCGCAGTGTGAAGAGTGAATGTGTGTGTGGAAGAGAGAGAGAGTGATGGAGTATGAGGGATGTGGCGAAAGGTTTATATAGGCCCTACCTAGTTTTCGTAATCGATGAGGTTGGTCTTTTTTTGACGTTGATGATGATGACGATGGCTTTGTTGGAACAGAACGGATACGTGCCCATTCATCGGGACCGATGGTTTTTGTGTCATGGACCACCATTAGCCGTTAGATCAACGTGTCTGACGTACCACTCTACACCGCGTTTCAAATCTTTCTTTTCTTTAATTTTTATTTCAATACAATACCATCTGCCAGCCTAAAACGCTCTATTTTTAACTCAACAAAGACGTGTGGCTGTTTAGGAAAACTATCCACTTTCCCATTAATTACTTAAAATGATGAAAGGATTAGTTTTAATGCTTTTGAAGAAATATATTTAATGGTGACAATAAATCAGGTTACACCTTCCTTAAAATGTTCTAATTCACTTGTCAACCTATTATTAGTCTAATTTTATTTTTTATGCATGCTTAATTTGAAGATCTATCTCATAATAAAATTTTAAGTAGGCTCACAAAGCTGTCTTGCAATATAGATCAATAAGCTCAGAACTCACGGGTTTATTAATGAATCATACATTTACATTTCAAGGACCTGTCAACAAATAAGCTTACAAATTAACTACTTTCACTTCCTATGAAAAAGGCTAAAATCATAACTTTTATAGGAAATTTAAAACAAGGTAATACATTAATTATTGATTAGAGAATCCGAATTGAGAATTGCGATATCAAGCAGATATATAATTAAATGTAAAGTTAATTGCGATATCAATTATAAATTGAAATTAATAATTAGAATTAGATGTTAATGTTCACTTGAGATTCTTTTTAAGATATTAAAATAATTGAAGGAAGAAATTAATGGTTGATTATTGTTTCAGACAAAAGGTATAGACAAATAATGAACTAGAACATTTAAAGTGATATAGGATAAGTTATGTATTAGAGATATAGGATAAGTTATGTATTAGATGATGTTTTGTGTAGAGTGTTATATGAGCAAAATTCAAACTTCTTTATTTATAGTGATAATTAAGTAATTAAAATTAATTGATTGAATCTCATAATTTAATATTATACTATATATTTGGGTCGGATAACGAGCATAAATTATCAATAATGGTCCATGAACTTACATTATAATATTAAATAATTATATATTGAGTTTAATAGTATTTAGTAAAAGATAGGAGAGTTGAGTTAGAGTGGATTATGTATTGAAGAAACATAATTTGAATTGAAAGCAGGATGATCCAGTCTGGAAGGGTCCCAGATGGAGATTAGGCGCATGTGACAGACAGAGGGACATAGCGGGTGGGTGTGTGAGTGACCCTTCGGCTTATGTGACTTTCTTTTTTTGCTTCTTTTCCAATTACCACAATCTTCTCTCAATTCTCTCTTTGCTCCTTCTCATTTGCTGTTTTGTGGGACCTTCTTCATACTCATACAGCTGGCCTTTTCTCACGTGGGCCCAATCCATTTCACGCAACCAATCATTCCTCATACACCTTCTATTATCTCAATTACACCTTTTATTACTTAATTATTATTAATATTATTTTATAAATTTTATCATTTAAATTTTTTTACACATTCCATCATCCCAATTTTCAACTTTTACTACCGATTTTTTCTCATATTTTTAACCACATCTTTTATTTTTTAAAACAATTTTCGCGACACGTTATTAATCTTTTCAAGAATTGGAAGCTGCAAATGGTTAGGAACACAGCGGAACACAACTAGCAGCACCGCCACAAGTTGTGGGTCCCGCGTGAAAACGCCTTAACAACCATAGCTTTAATATAAGATTTTATTTCTTTAAGTAGACAAAAAATAGAATATTGTTTCTTTTTAATCACAAATCTGGAGTGTAGCAGAACGGTGTAGTTGATATATATTTTAAAGGGAAAATAAAAAAATAAAGAAAATGAAAGCTGATCAAAACTACTCGCCAAGATTTGTTTTGATTTGTTTTCTCTTGTTTTACCAAATTCAAACCAAATAAAAGCTGTTGGTTTGATTCGCTATGTCGCCTCCAACCTTTTTATTGTTGCATTAAATGATTCATTAAACCAATCAACACAAAACATCCAAAACATTTCTCAGATGCTGGCGTTTCAAAAGACCTGCAGGGTGCTGTTAAAAACTCAACCGTTAAAATTAATCAAATTTAAATAAACCCATTTATTCTTAATGCACTATTTTTCATGACATTTTTTAATTTTTTTAATTTATAAATAAACTCTTTTTTCTTTCAGAATACTCAACGAAAAATTGTTCTAAACCAACTCTATCTAACTTAACTAATATTCTTGTATTTCTATTAGTAATGACTGACAATCCTTAATCCGTGCTGACTCTAAATAATAATCGTTAACAAGTCAAAATAATAATTTTTTATAAAATTATTTTTTTTATTGTAAAAATACCACTTCATAATCTTTTTTGTCTGTTTTTAAATATTTGAACAATAAAAAGGTTAAACAAGTAATTTTTTAAAGTAAAAAAATAGTAAAAAAGTTAAAAAAATCTATTTTCTGAAACCATCAAACCTAGAAAAATTAATAATACCACAAGAAATATAGCTCTTAGTGAGTAAAATCCAGTAACAGAAGATTTTCATCAAGTATACACCATTTTGATGAATTTATATTTCATCATTAATATAATTATAACCGTGACCAAATTATAAAAACCAGTAACATCATTAATAATGATTATATATACATATATTAAGAAATTATAAGTAATGTAAAAATATCAACGAGAAATATTAATTTTAGCGCGTATTATCATTAATAAAGAACTTATTAAAAATAATTTGTTAAATTAAACAACTGAAATGTAATTTAGGTAATAGAAACATAACTTTGGCGTAATTTTGACAGTAACTTCTAACTCAAGGAACTTTTTTAAGTAAAAACTCAGGTTATTAAAACTTTCTGGAGTGGAGCTTCATAGGTTTTTTTTTTAAAAAAAAATTCTTTGTAATTTTTTTGTTTTACTTTTACATAAAAAATTAAATTTTTGTTGATTTTTTTTTTTAGAAAAAAATCCTGAAGCAGCAGTGTCAAACTCTTAAATTTACATGAAGAAACTTTTAAAACCAACTAAATACATAACTCATTTGTAACTTATATAAAAATGATTTATTTTATTTTAAATTCATTTCCTTTTAGATAATATTTATTACGAATTTTATTCAATTTGTTTACATCATATAAGTGACAAACACTGGTCGTTTATTTTCTATTGCTAGTAACGTATTCATTAAGTATTACAATACTGAAAAAAATAATTTTATCATATTATTAAAATTTTCAAAATAATATTGATAACTTTCTAGAATTTTTTGACTTATTATTGTTATTATTACTAGAAATTTGAAGCTTTTATGTTTAATTAATCCGTCACGAAAAATATAAATTAATATATAAGTGAAATTCAAACTGTTTTTTATGTGTGTTTGTAAACATTGTTCATCTTAAGTACAGAATAATTAGACTAAATGTCATAGTAAAAGTCTTGTACACATTTTAACAAATAAATTAAATTTAAAAGTTATTACAATCATTAAATTTCACTTTATCATCATATAATAATGTCTTTTATGATATGAAAAAATAGTATAAATTTCAATTTATATTTTAGTTCATATTTTCAATCAAAAAATTTATTTAAAGTTAATATATTCTCATAATTTTTGCTTTGGTCAGTTTTAACTTCTTTAAAATTATAAAGAGATCCAAACTACGTATAAAAAGTTAAATATTTTGAATTTTGATAATCAATTAAAAATGTATTATATATCATACATATTATATATAAATTATATTAATAGTGTTATTAAATATTTTTAAAATATTAACTAATAATTGTTACTGTTATTTATACTTTATATATATGTATATATATTGCAAGTTAAAGTGTTTAATTTTTTGTATTAATTTAAAATTAAATTTATTATTCCATTAATATGGAAAATATAAATAAATAATGAAGACAATGTTTTCATTAGGGACGATGCTTTTGTCACATGAACTATATTTTTTAATAAAATTTAGAAATAATCCTACAAATACAATAACCACTTAAATATCAGAGACAATTGGTGATGAATTAAAATATTGTCATAGAAATTCTTTAATTTATGATTGTTTCTAATTATTAATAATATTCACATTTTATTCATTTGTGGAGAAAAGAAAAGAGTATATAACAGAAGTGATGAAGAAGAAAGGAAGGAGTAGAAAGCCATAAAATTGGAGATTGGTAAGGTGTAGTGTTGAGGCCCACTTGACTTTGTCTTTAATATAAAGGACCACTTGACTTACAACACAAGAAAATGTGATAAAAGGGCATGATTTGAGGCGCTAATATCGAAACGATATTACAGCAGCAACATAGAAGCTTGCAAATGTGAGGGTGTTGCAACACATCGTGGCAACGTAGGACACGGTCACACAGGGTTTATGTTAGGCACAATCGTACTATGTTCAGATTTCCCCCT
Organism: Phaseolus vulgaris; assembly: GCF_000499845.2. Taxonomy (NCBI): domain Eukaryota; kingdom Viridiplantae; phylum Streptophyta; class Magnoliopsida; order Fabales; family Fabaceae; genus Phaseolus; species Phaseolus vulgaris. The sequence goes on along the minus strand of NC_023757.2, from coordinate 47,232,893 downwards.
TCAGAATTTTTGTCTCTATTTATGTACATTTTAGTTAAGAAAAATAAGAAAGATTTTTTTTTAAAATATAGCCTTCTTTTGGTAAAAATTAAATATATATTTTTACAGAATTGGAACGAAATTATCCATGTCTTACTCGGTTTAAGTCGACAAGTTATTCACTATGATCATGAAAATTGCTCATATTAATATTTTTCATATTCAAAACAAGAGTTAAACAAATTCTATTCTTGAAGATCACTGATATTAATGTCTCATAACATAATCCATGAATGACAATCGTCTCTGTTGAGCTAAGAATTCACAAACATCACACCAATATTTTATGCTGAATGAAGATAATATGATTTGCAGATTCTGTGTCCATGTTACAAAGAAAATTGTGTGCACCAAAATATCAGATATTTTTATGTTGATATACGAAAACATAGCGGAGATACTACATTGTATGATATGATGCATACATGTTACTGAGCTATTTGAACCTAGGTATATTCAGATGAAAAAAATGTGCAAAAAAAGGAAAAGCTACCCTATTACATACATGTAAAACTTAAAAAAAATAAAATTATGAGCTCTACATTTATATATAACAATAACAAATCTAAAAAACGAAAGCAAACAAACAAAAAGCAATAGAATGCTACACAAAGGAACCATTGACTTTTTATTTTGTCAATACCGTGTCTTACTATGCCACACGTGGCGGTGAAACAAATGGAGTGGTGAATGAGTTGATTTGGTAAAGTTTGAAAATGTTTCGGGAGAAAAACCCTATTTCTATTTACTTTAACATTATAAACTTAAATATTAAAAATTGATTATATATTTTTCGCTTCTCACTTTAATGTAATTTGACTCTTATTCTTGAATTAAAACGTGTCCTTGCAATCAAAGTGGGGGAATGAAAAGCAAATAGAGATTGTAAGAGTAATAATTAAGAAAGGGGAAAGAGTGAAAAGATGTAAAAGAGGTAATGTCATTATGCAGACTGCTTTACAGCTTCGTATAAGAGGGAAGGTGTCAATTATGAAATGTTGAAAGCTTTTGTAATCACTGTATTACTATGATTATTCTACTTCACTTTCTTACTTTTGGTTTCTTACTTTTGATTTCTTGGCTATTAAGGCAAACCATACACCTAAAAAAATATGGAAGGTCGAGTGAGCGATATACACGTACGTAAGTTTCTTTAACTCTAAGATAATCATTATTTTTCTTATATTCATTGTACTATATTCCATGCTTTTCACAGAAGGAAATTTTGATGCGCATTTATACACTTCTTAGTAATTCTTTCAGTCTAATATGTACTTTACAGTACTCTAAACTTTTCTATTGGTTTGTGTGCTCTACAGTATCCTACTAGGGTTTTCTTTAACATATAAATAATTTTTAAATCCAACTATATAACATTAGAAAACTTGTTCTGAACCATCATTCTTATTTTATTTTTTAATTAATTTTTTTAATTCATATTCCAATTCACAATAAATAAAGCCGTCAATTAAAAAAAAATAAAAAACAATTTAAAAAATCATTGTTTAAGGAGATAAAAAATAACTAGAAGTTTTATTGGAACCAAGACATGATGAAACTTTGTACTTTTAATCACAATTATAACTGACATTTCTTCTCCTCATCTAAAAGCTTCAATGTGAACCTTGACATGATTATTACATATCTAAGTTTTAATAGTTACTCAACAAAACTAAATTATAATATTACGTTCATGCAATCTCTGCAAACATAAAAATATATATGGAATAATTATGACAACACATTCAATCATAACTTTTTAGGTCGCAATTAAAAAGCTAGAAGACCTGATTAAAAAAATAGCATCATTATACATATACATATACATATATTAAATATGATTTGACTAAATTTAAATTTTTACAAAATTATATGTGAATTTGTATTTCAAGACACGATTTTTTAATATAAAAATTGTATTTTAAAAATACAATGATCCATTTACACAATTTTCTTAAAATTTATCTATTTCCATATTTTTTTCATTGAAAAAAATATCCTTGATATATTAAAAAGGCCTCGTAGGATATTTTCGTATTGTATATGAAGTACTTAATTTTAGAGGCTGAATTCATATAAATCAAACTACAAAAGAAAACATAAGAAGGATGTGTTATGTTCTAAAATAACTTTTCTAAAGTAAATTTTCAAGTGTGGAAATTATCATTTTCAATTTCAATTAGAGAATAATAAAAGTTTGCTTCACAGTTTAAGGGTGTGTTTGGATTAGGGGGTGTGGGGGAGTGGAAAGTTGAGGGTGAGTGGGAGTGGAAGTGTGAAGAAAGTGTGAAGAAAGTTGATGTTGTTTGGATTGTGGTATGTTAGAGTGGATGTGTGAATAAAGTTTATTGGAAATTGTGAATGGTGTGATAGTTGTGAGAGTATTTTAATATATTTTGAATAGTAAAATTTGTAAGATTACAATTTTACCCTTTATATAAAAAAAGAATAAATAATGATTAATCCTATTTCATATTTTAGTTAATTATAATTTTAAATTAAAGTATAATTATATTATTTAACATTTTATTAATTAAGAATTTTTTTTTATTTAAGTTAATTTATTTACATAATTTTAATATTATAAATGATTTTATAAATTATGTTATGTTATATATATACAAATATATATAAAATTAATTTTAATAATAATTTTCATTATTATGAATAGCAAAATAAATATATTGAAAAAAAAATAGAAATTTGGAATATAACATGAAAATTAAGTAGGTGTCAAAATATATAATGTAAAGTCATTACATGAAGAACATAATAATGTTAATTAGAAAAAGAAAAGACATTCCTAGTAATAACATTTGAATCCTTCTTGTGGAGATCTTCAAACGGTTTTCTAGAAGACATATCTTATTCCGTTGTATGATAATAATTTCATCTTTTTCATCGGCAACGTCTTCAATGCACCATTTGAAAAAATTACAGCCTAGAACCATGCCACTTCTAATCTGTTTTGAAGAAAACAATAAAATTGAACAATGAATAAGTTTAAAATAACATTCTTAAGTTTGTTTGAAACCTAATTGAATAAATTTTACCTTGTAGTTGGGACAACCCCAAAATTTTTTCCCAGCATTTTTTTGTGTTGTCGCTATTCTCAAAACAGCAAATTGTCCACAATGACAAATAGGATCAACGAAGGCACTTGTGGTCCCAGTAGCATGGGTAAAAGTACCACGTTTTTGCACACTACAACCAGTACAACTAGATGACGACGTGTTGTGATACGTAGACATTAATGACACTTAACCAATGCTGTCGAAGTAATAAGATGGTAAAAAAGTTGCATTAAAAACAATATGATTATGTAAATAAGTAGCATGAAAAGTAGCATAAAACCTTAACAATAACAATGTCAACGTCAAAAATAACAAATACAATTCATCAATGTTCAACATGAAACTTAGAAATAAAAATAACAATGACAATAACATAATAATAACACACTCAATGGCCTTGATGACGTCGAATGTCAGCCAGAGTAACCTCCATTCTGTCCAATCGGGTATTCATTCTTTCCATGCCGGACAAAATCTGATTTAACAATTCCCTTTGAGTGGGGTTTTCCTCCTCAGGTTGACCACCTTCATCATCTTGTGGTGGCAATTCATCCTCTTCATCATCTTCTTCGTTTGCATGTTGTGGTCTACCAAGTTGCCATATGCCATTGACCTGGAATATATTTAATTTTGTCATACTTTTTTTACCAAAGTAATGATTCCAGCCTAGCATTGTTGCTTGTTCATTGGACAAGTCAAAGCCATACACCTGCAAGATCCTCGTTATCAAATTTGCATATGGGAGAGGCATCTTGTTATCCCGGCATTTGATGATCTGTTGCATTATGTAATGAGGCCAATTAATGCGTACATTATTCTTGATTAACCACATCATGAAAATATCTTCATTCAGCAGTTGTGCATAATTGCTTCCTCGAGGGCACAAAATATGCACCCATGTGTAATGCAACAGTCGGTCATTCATGTTCAGACTACCGACATTTTTCAGATTTTGACCTTCAACATCTTCACGAATCATGGTGGATAGTGCTAGTGCTCGATCAAAATTAACTTCCTCAGGGATCGTCCCGGGGGTTAACTTAAGACCGTCATATTGTAGATGAGCAATGGTCATCCAATCCACTTCTTTGATGTGTATCATTTTGCCGCAAATCTCAATGGCAAGGTGACCAACATGTGTGAATTTTGCATTTGTATAAAAAACCCTTACCAAATCCTCATAATACGGAAGATTAATTCCGAGGAAAGGTTGTAAACCTTGCCAATTCAGAAGATTTTGGAATTGAAATCCTGGACCAGCAAAAAATGGAGTATGCATCACTTTTGGTGGTAATACTGGTCTTGCGTGAAAGTTCTTTTCAAAAACCACCATTTGACGCCTGGTACTGAAGTATCTTGAATAATCAAGAACTTTTGGAATCCTCGTTGGTGGAGGAGGAACGTCAACATCTTCTGCTGGAGATTTACCCTTACGGGTTCTGTTACGTTTGTGGGATGATGATGCCATCTATAATGCAATTACTACAATAAATAACTAAACAGAAGTTAACATAATATCATAAAGCAATAATATAACAATGACAAAAACCAAAATATTACATTGCAAATGAAAGTAGGAGTTCACAAAACAAAATATTAGATGTCCAATAACTAATACAGACAGTCAAATATTACATACCCAATAAGTAAGAAAGAGAGTCAAATATTACATGTCCAGCTACTAACAAAGACAGTCAAATATTAGATTAATAATAATTAAAGGTAACCCCACGCAGAGATATGACATCAATGCCTAGTCATAAAGCCAAACAATTTTGTCATTCGACGCTCATATGGCATCCCAAATAGTTGCTTAACTCTTCGGGGATGGTCACATAAAAACTCATAGCATTGATCCATGAGTTGTTCATCTTGAATGTTTAGCTCCACGAGCATTGTCCAAATATCAGACTCTGAGTACTGGTACGAGGCATGGCGTCGATGGTGGTGTACATGCTCAGCATATAGGTCGTTTCTTCGTCTAATTTCGGCAGCTATATCTTGAGCTGCCGTTGCCTGTGCACGAGCAATATTAACCAACTGAGAGGCATTTTCATTTCCATCCTTCATTGATGACACACATTGTTGAAGATTAGTATTCAACATTGCAAATTGTTCATCAATGCCGTACATAGTGGGGCCTTTTCTCTTTGATCCTCGGGATGAGGATGTGCCCGCAGAGCCAGCAGACGACATAGAAGGAGTGTTTGATGGTGTGTCTGAAGGAGTGTCATCAGATTGGAATTCAGCAGCTGGTGATCGTGGGACGTAGTCATCTGCCTCCTCAAAGTTCGGTGGTTCGGGGATATAATCCATATTATTCTCCTCAAGGTTGACATTGAAATTGGTCATGTCAGGAGGTGAATTCATGTCACGGGCTGTCCTCACCCGACTTCCCGTGGCTCTATCATTAGACCACAACTCCTCCATGAGGTCATAATGGCGAATGGGAGTGAAACGCCATTTTGTCGCAGATGGTTTGGCCTACATACATCTCACATATTAGTATATCATTCGACATGTGAAGTTAAATGTTCATCTTACGTAAAAAAGTACTTATCATTGTACCTTAATCAGCTCACTCCAAACTTCGTCCTCGGCTTCAAAAAGTTTAGTGGTCTGGTTCCATGCGAAACCACTCAATCCACCAAACAAATCATGGATTTCCCTCCACCTGTCCTTCAGGCTTTTCTGCCGGTTCTTCACATTATTTTTCTTAAGACCCGATAAACCAGCCTCATTTAAAGCCATAACTATGTTAGTGTATCCTTGAGTGGTCCAGCTACCATCAATTCTATACCCTTTTTGTACCTCGTCAATCATTGCATTGAGCAAAATTAGGTCCATCTTCGCCGTCCACTTGGTGAACTCTCGATAAGAACCTGATGAATTTGAAGCCACATTTTTTCCGCGATCCATCTAATTTACTTAAATAAAGTTAGGATGACAAACATTGAAAAATGGTAGAAAATAAATTATTTCATTAAATTAATTGTTTACATAATCTTGCCACATTTCGTATGCTATATCATCCCTAATATCACACCCTATCCTGTAATCATGTTCACGAGCATGGGTGGTGCTTGGTTGGACATCTTGTTCTAACAATTCATTATCTACTTCTTCAAGCAGAGACTGATCATTGTCGACCCCGCGTAGAAAGTTATGCAGAATACAACAAGCTAAAACAATTTTTGTCATGGTATCCACATCATAATGTGGCTCAGTCCCACTGGCTATAATTGGAAAACGTTTTTTAAGCACCCCAAAGGTTCTCTCAATAACATTCCTAAGTGATGAATGTCGATGATTAAACAACTCTTTTGCATTTTGTGGTCCTCTTCGCGAATATTCTTTCAAATGGTATCTGACCCCGCGATAAGGTGTTATTACATTTCGTTTTAACATAAAACCTGCATCACCAAGATAGTATTTTCCTACAAAGATTGTGGAAAACTGGGTTAGTATATATTACTAAAACCTTTTAATTTTTCTGCACACCCAATCCCCTATAACTAACCTTCTGGAATAACCAAAGGATCGCCTCGTACCAAAGCATCTTTCAATATCCTTGAATCGGAGGCAGTTCCTTCCCAACCGGCTAAGACATATGTGAACTTCATGTCAAAGTCACAGGCTGCAAATATGTTTTGGGTTGGCCAATCTTTTCTCCCTCGAAAACGAGGCGCATCAGCACGTGCAACCTTAGCACGTACATGACTCCCATCTATGGCCCCTAAACAATCCTAATGTAAACAAAAATTCATAACTTTAATTAACCACAACCTAAAGAAGACATTACACATAATTTGAAGTAATGTTTTTATCAACAAACCTTAAAGTAGGGGAAAAATCGACTGTTGTTAAGGATGTGTGGTTCTACAACCGTTCCATTTGGTTGAATTAAAAATTCCCCCTCCAACCTTAAAATGGCACTCAAAACATTATGAAAGTGACGGGAAACTGTTTCTCCAGACCGATGGAAAAAGAATGACACACTTCGATTCTTCACATTATGCCCAATAATGTGAAGAAATTTCGCTACTTGTTCTTCCACGGTTGATCGATATGCATCTTTAACAAGTCCAGTTCCCCGTATTCGTTCACATAATTTAATGAAAGCTTCTGGTCCCATGCGAATAATGTGACGAGACTGTTCAGTGTGAACCAAGTACTCCATCAATTCTTGTCTGCGACGCTCTTTTTGTGGTTGGGAGTCACTGATACAGTTGCTTGTAGTAGCCATTGTGCGTAACAATTTCAATCCAAAGGCAATCATACAAAGAATCATGACTGATGCACCTTCATTATTTTTTTTTATTTGTTCTTCGATTTGTGAAATTAAGTTCATGTTCGCCGCAACAAGATCGTCATAAATTGCAACTTGTTTCCTCAAAGTGTACCATCTCTGCCTCGTCATAATTTCTTTCCGAATTCATACCGAACGCGGTTACCGTATCGGTGTAAAAATACACCAATACAGTTACCCTAAAACGTACTTTTAATTAATTTTAATAAAAAAATTAATCAAAATTACTATATCATTCAATAACATTATTTAATCAAACAACAAATAAATATAAACAAATAAAATAAAATAAAAACCTAAAATTTCTATTTCTACTTCTAATTTTCTTTGCAATAATTTATTATCAATCTAAAATAAACTTTTTTTTACTTTTTAAATTAGTATAACATTTTTTTTTAACATTTAATTCTAACACCAATAATTTATGTCAAATACAAATAAAAAAAAACCTCAAAATGATATTTCTACTTTAAATTTTTACTGTTTTTTTAATTAATACAACATTTTTATAATGTTTTCTATTATAACATTAATAAATTATGTTTAATCTACAAAAATAAAAACCCTATCAAAATATTTTTAAAATTTTAATTCCATTCTGTAAAAAAAAATAAAATTATATCTGTTTCATAAACAATTCATTTTGGAATAAATAATTATTTTCTACATTTATAATTAAAATATTAATTAAAAATAGCAATTCTAAAATATCAATTACTTTTTAAAAAACCTACAAATTAAAAATTTCTATTTCCACTTGTACAAATATTCATTTTAAATACATTTATTTTTATCTTTCTAATAATTTATGTACAATCTAAAATAATATTAACTACAGATTATTAACTACTTTTTAAGAAACCTACAAATTACACATTTGACATTATTCCACTTCTAAAAATATTCATTTTAAATACATTTATTTTTTTCTTATAACAATTAAATCTTATAACAAAAATTACAAAAACATTTTTTTTAATCTTTTCAACTAATAACATTAATAATTTATGTCCAATTAAAAAAAAATTAACCATACAGACTACAAATATACATTTAAAAAAATTATCTATTCTCTTATAAACAATTAAATTAAATGTTAAATAAAATTAACTTTGTATATTTATTATTATACAATATTTCAGTTTTCTTATACAATATTTATTAACTTTGTATATTTATTATTATACAATATCTATTCTCTTATTAACAATATTTATCTTAAATTTTTCACTTTTCTTTAATGACAACAACTTTTTTTGTTTGATTTAATTATAACATTAATAATTTATGTTTAATATAATAAAAAACATAAAATTTACAAATTTCTGTATACATTCTCTAAATAATTCATTTGATAGAAATAAATTTTTTTCTTAAATGTTAAAAAATTAATAACTATCTACAAAAATTAAAACAATAAATCAACTGAAAAAATTAATTTAATTAACTAAACTCCTTAACATATTTAATTAACTATCTAATAACAACTTAACATAATTAACTAAACTAAACTCTAAAAAAATTATATTACAACAACAGCCTTAACATAATAAACTAAAATAAATTCTAAACAAATTATATTACAAAACCATAATCATAAATATAAAACACAAATTAAATAAAATAATTTTACATAAAAAAAAATTAAAACCTGAAGATAAGCACTCAACAACAGCAACAACAGCAATAGGATGCCTTATAGGAAGATCAACACACCTGAAAATACCAGAAAACAAATAAATTAACAAACAATTTTATTTCAAAAATTCAAGAACATAATCGATTATGGCATCACTTACACAGAGAGGATAATCGATTATCAATGCATAATCGATTATGCTGATAGGCTAAAAAGACCATAATCGATTATCCCAAACACATAATCGATTATGTCCTGTTTCACACACATCACATAATCGATTATCAAAGCATAATCGATTATGCTGATAGGCTAAAAAAGACCATAATCGATTATCCCAAACAGATAATCGATTATCCCAAACAGATAATCGATTATCACCCATTTTACACACTATACATAATCGATTATCCCTCGAAAAATTTGCAGATTCCACCATAATCGATTATTTTGCCTGTGATATTTGACCCATAATCGATTAACCGTTGAATGAAACATATGAACTCACCTCAGATGAACCCACAGATGAACCAGATGAAGGCACATATGAACCCAGAGATGAACACACCACTTTCAGATGAATAACCTCTACGTTAATGAAGCCCCTAACACACACAATCACTTACGAATCTCTCCAACTACACACTCTATGCTTCGCTCTGCTCTTCGCTTATCTGTGAATTGTTTCACTCAGAAGCAACGTTTATAAAGAAAAACCAGGAACCTCACACACCTACCTCTCACCCACTTCATTCATGAGGTCTCAAACTTTAAGGTGGTCAATAGATTCCTGAACCAAGTCAGGAATCTCTTGCTGTGCACTTCGCATCTTGCTGTTCACTTGGCATGCATGCAGAGGCATGTGCTTCTTGAATCCAGCAACAAAAAAGCAAAAAAGTGAGGGCAAGATTGGAAATGGGTCGTGATGATTTGGCACTTCCAATGCACAGTGACACTTTCTCTTCACCTTTCAGAAGAAACCAAATTCGCTCAACTTTCTCTTTCGCTGCACTCTCACCCGCTGCAAACCATGGAACCAAATGGGGTGCTGTTGTGACTTCCGTCGTCGACAATAGTAGCACCCCTGGATCCAAACACACCCTAAGAGATTGGTAGCACAAATTTCAAGGCATTTGAACAGAGAAGTAATAAAAAAAGGCTTGCTTCAAAAAAAGTAAATTAATATATCCAATGGTTACCCAACCAGACTTTGATAAAATCATTGATTAAAATGGAAAATTCTTCAATCAACATCATTAGCAATCCTCCACAGTATGCATCTTAACCAGGTTTCATCTTGATTAAAAAAATACAACTTCCATAGAAGGAACTAACTTCATAATCATTCTAGGAACGACACTGTCTCACCCATAATATCTTTAATATTACGGAAGCAATTAGACATGATTACATAAACAATATGTGATTAATGACTCTAATCTAATGCCTGTAAATAACAAATGGATCTTCTTATTCGTATCGAAACTCTAGAAATATCATTATTAACTTGATTGTTAGTGTTTCCATACAGGAACACCTTCAAACTGTTCGAGACAATATCAACTATACTAGCATCCTCACGCAGAATTATTGTCTCAAAAACATTCTAAAAGCTAACATATACATTTGCATCACTGATTGACAATTTATTAATTAATATCCTAGATGACTGGCTTGCAATTAAATATTTTATACGAGGACTCCATATGAAACCATCATGATTTTATAATTTGAATAGCTCTTCATGGTGAAATCTTAATTGATTCATTGAATATTATATGAACTACAAAATATGAATAAATTGAACTACTATGCAACAATATCGTAAAATGTCTTACATAAAAATAAGCTGGCATTTTATTTTAGTATAAAAAATATGAATTATATATACATATAATTGTATAAATATTGTTTAAATAAATAGTGTTTATAAAATATCATTTCCTTTTAGAACTTAATATAAAATAAAAGAGAGAGATAGAAATAAAACTCGATTAAAGAATATTTTAGAGACAGTTTTATTAAATAAAATAAAGTTAGTTAAAAATTGTTTATTATATTCATTTAAGACTGAAAAAAAGTAATTCATCAAAAACTAACCAAATAAGGTATTTAATAATTTAAGGGTAATGATATTATGAAGCCCACTTAATAACCTAAAAATTTCAACACTTTAATTATATATATATTTTTTTTATTTTTTAACTTTAAGTACTGCTGCATATTATTACAAGAGTTATCAAGTAAATACACTTTTTCTTTGAAGAGTGTGAAACTATTATTTTTCATAATTTAAACCTGCACATATTTTAAAATATACAAATATAAAAAGAAAACTACACAGATTACAATTGTTACACTTAAATTTTAAAATTTTCCAGAATGCTTACATTACATTACCTAGTTACATTTATATATTTCAAGGTGTATGTTTAAATTATTAAATACTTAAGTTATAATTAAGCGTTACAGTTCATGTTTATAAGCCTTCTGGGAAATGTTAACATTGAATTTTTAAATTACTTTATCTTTTTTTTTATAATTTAAGTGGTATGCATATTCCAATCATCCCAAGCTTGGGCACCAATATATGGAATGAAGAAAGATGAATGGTCTGTATGAGATGTGTCAAGCTCTTGGTTAGCAGAGGTGAGAGGCAGCATGAGTCCATACTGATTCTGTTACCGAATAAAATGATAATGGTTGTCTTGTGATGTGAAACCACATTGATTATCATAGAAAAAAAGTTAGCTAGTTTCTATGAACACTTGATTCCTAGATAGAAAAGTAGATAAGCCTTAACTCACTGGTAGCTGCTACCAAAGTCCTGCATTCAACTTTTTATAAGGATCTACCAACTCCACATTTGATGCTAGTTCAATTTTCACCTAATGAGAGAACCTCCCATGCAGAAGCAACATCCAGAATTTGGCAGTTCAGCATAACTGAAACAGTGAGCCAACAAGGAAGATCCTTGAGGAAAGAATGTTTCATGGTGAACCTTATAGTATGTCTCTGTGACATGACAAAATTTGACTCAATTGTTGGATCACATTATTGAGTCTTCTGTATTCTCCAACATCTAACTGTCATCATGGTACAAATGAGTACTAGGGTCCAATGGGGTACTTGCATGACTTGCAACTATAAAACCCCTGCATCAGTAAAGAGATCAAGGCATTATTTTCTTTGGCGTAAGGACCCATTTGAAAAATCAGATGCTTCTATTCCTAGAAAATACTTGAGGGTCCGAATATGTCTCACACCAAACTGTTGGTTAAAGAAGTCTTTGACTGTGGATAGTTCTTACGGGCAATTACGCATATAATATAAAGACGTATACGGATAAATTAAGCAGGGAAAGAATCAACTCTCTTAATGAAAAAGGATAAAATCAATTGATGCCTCTAGAAATCCGTAGTTAATGAGGAAGGAAGACACCCGAGGAACCCTTTATACTACTTACTGCTAGCTTGCTTAAGTCCGTAAAGGACTCAAATAGCTTCCATGCATGTCTAGTAAATTGTTAACACTAGTGTGGGTTAAAAACTTGATGTGAATGAGAAATACTTGATGTTAACTTGTGATTACTATCCATCTTGCATTGCTAAAAAAGGGACTCTTCATAATGATTTTTACATCGTCTTCCAACAGTGTATTTTACCAGTGTTTACTAAACACACTTTAAAATAGACATATATCCTAAACATTACAATTAATTATTAATTATAACAAATGTATCGTATTTGGTGGAATCAAAAGTTAATGTAATTATATATTAATAGATAATGTTAACCAGATTAATGCTAAACAAAATATATTTTTAATATTAATTTAAAATTATAGTAATTAAAAAAAATCTTTTACAACGTCTTTATCTTGAATAAAATAAAATACAAAAACAAATTGTAGTAAATAAAGAAAATAAATGTTAATTAAGGAGATGAGAATTGGGGACGGAGGAAATGCGTGTGGATGAATAAGATGAGTGTGGATTGAAAAGATGAGTGTAAATATGAAGTAGATGAGTGTGAGAAATCTATATAGAAGATAAGAAACAAAAATAATCAATGATTATTTAAAAGATCCACAAATTCACAACATATAAATTAGTGTTTGATTCACTCATGCTAACTTAAATAAATATTAAGGATGCATTATATTAGTGTTGGTTTGATTGATACAAACTCAAATAATATAATAAATAAATTAGTGTCAGTTTAATGTAAATACTAAAATTAAGAAAAATCAATGTCAATTAAGTTAAGATTAGTAAAAAGTTTAAAAATAATTAATATCAACTTAGAATTAACTAAATAGACTCTATTAATATTTAATATTAAGTAGATTTTATTAGCGTTAACTAAAACGAATATTTATTTATTAAAAAAATAAAAATAATTAGTTAGACTAAGTTAACTCTATTATTAATAGTTAAATCACTTAAAAATAATTTTACACTTTTTTTTTAAGAAGAGTAAATTTTTGACGTGGTATTAAAGTTTATTTTAATATGTTAGCATTTAATCTATACTAATACTTAAAAATTGATTTAATATTTTCTTGATATATAATGGAATTGTAAATAGAAAATTACATTGTTGAAGTGTCAATGTAATCAATTCCTTTCAAGTATAGTGATCGGCTTGTATCTTTATAACGGTTGCATTTACCTTTTTCTTTATTTAGTAGGACCGTATGTTAAATATTTGTGTGACATTCGCAGGTAAGTGTAGATCCATGTCTTATATATTGTCAGTGTCATTTATGAAATTAATGAAGAAGAAACATAAAAATTGTTTCACTGCATTCATACTATCATGGGTTCTGACGCAATTGCTATCTACCAATATCAACTAACCCTCGAGGTCAATTAATGACTGGTTAATTAAGTGACCCTAATTACCAATAAACTCAATTTAAATTTTCATATAGGATTATTATGTCTGTTTTAGATATAATTTATAGAGACCATGCGGCATGTTCTTGCTTGCATATTATATTTCTATATGAGCGATTACTCTTTGAATTCGAAACTTAGATATATAATTCCATCATACAAGAAGTAGGGGAGTTTAATACTAACTTTCAAAGACATCTTGATGAAGAGCGTAAACCTTGTACGCTTGTCATATGTAACTGGTTTGTATGTCTTTATTCACGCACACACAAAAAAGCTTCTATACACTTTTAACTTTGCTACTCCTTTCCTCTTTTTTTTCTCAAATAAATTCTTTTGGTTTCCTTAATTAATCTTTAAAATCATGTTTTCAGACGTAGGGAGGACAATACGAATTTGCTTCTTTCACATTAGTTTGTCTATTTTTTTGTCACAAAATATAGATTGGGTTGTTCCTCATGCATAGAAAATGCATTTTCATTTTATTGATCCATCTTGAATAAAAGTTCATCTACGAACTTGCAAACCAACCCGTATGAAAAATAATTTTTTAACTAGTGAAAAATAATTTTTAAAGATAAATTTTAAATATTTTATTTATTAAATTAATTCTTTTTTATTAGATTAATTAATTAAATTATCTTACAATATTATTCACATCACACATGTGTAATAAGATATGGGTAAAAAAATTATTATAATGTTATGATTTTTGATTAAATTTTAATTTTAATTGTACTAAATAATTGACTAATAAAATATCTTATTAAATATATACATATTTTTAAAGTAATATATGTATACACATTATTATTATTCTAATTAAAAGAATAATATTTATAATATATAATACTATATTTAAATTTTATTATAAAAATGACTTAGGTTCAACTACTGATGAGTATTGAAACCTAAACAATCTATGCATTTTAGAAAGACAAAACACACCCCATATAAAAAAATCATCAAGCCTTACCAAATCTTGTGAAGGTGTTAATAAGAATTAGGGATTAAATGAAGTTTCTTCCTACACCCCATACTTCAAAAAATACATTTTTTATTAAACGTTTTTTCTTTAATTCCAGAATGTAGAATCCGTAAAGTTCTCGGGTTATAGAATTTAGAAGTTAAAACTTGTGTTTCAGATTGTACAATTCATAATACAAATTTTGTATTATGGATTGTACAATATGAAATATAGATTTGTATTCAGATTGTAGAATCTGAAATGAATAAATTTATAAATTTTGAAAGTATGACGATAAAGAAAAAAATTATAGAATTTAAATATATGAGTTATATGGACCGTCCCACTCCACACTTGGTCCACACATGCTGCAAGTTAAATAATACGAATCTAAACAGACCAACAAATTAAAATACAATCCATCCCATATTTTTTCTTATAAGACCGTAGATAACTTGTCCCATATTGAAGAACCTCCATTATGCTAAGAAGCTTTTCAGTTTGTTTAAACTGGGGTAGTTTTGATTCTCTAAGGTCTAGTTGTTTGTTTTAGCTTTCGCAAAAGGTTTATGTATAAAGGTTGAGACACTCTTGAAGTGTCTCTATATAAATTAATATTTTACTTGCTGATAAAAAAAACTTGTCTCATACTATCATAAATATGTCAAGATAATAATCATGTGCATATAGATTTCGAGATAAACATATTTAGAATGTTTAAAAAAAATATAATCTTATTATTCAATTTTGTTTATCCTAGTTGCACAATTCTTTTGTTATCTATTTTAAAAGTATATTTATATGTAATTTCTTTAAAAGAAAGTGAATAGCAAATGTGAATATTATTGTATATAAGTGAGTGCAAACCTTACCCCATGAACTTATTTTATGGGGTTGACTTAGGTTTAAAGTCCATTTCGCAATATTTCTTTCTGAAATATAAAATAAAAACTATAATAAAAATAATTTCAGATATTTGATTTTACTTGACCATGTTTTGTAAAATTTAATTTGATTAGATATAGGTTGATATATTAACCGTTCACATTTAATAGTTTTTCATTTTTTCTATCCGTATAAAAGTTTATTTTTTTATTATTATATTACCTTAAAAAGTTTTCATGGTACTCAAATTGACAAAACTTTAAAGGAGAAAACTATCGTAAAATAATATTTTTTATCTGAGATATTGATATTTAAGACTATTTACGTTAGAAAGAGTTTGACGGAACAAAGGTAAATTTTACTTTCAAAACAATTATTCAACATAAAAATGTGTGCATTTATGTCAGACCATAAACTGATTAACGTGAATAGATACTAGGCAAAGGAAAAAAAACTCAAAATTTAAGTTGATCACTCCATGGTACAACATACATTTTGGATTTTTTTTAATGTAATTGATTTTGCCTTAAAACAAAAATTAGAAATGCAGAAAAATAACAATTGGCATATACATATAATATAAATCAAATATCTGTACAAAAAAGTTCAATAAATAAAATATAATTTAATATAAAAATTAGTTAACTTAGAAAATAAATCTAACTACATTATATATATATATGAAAGAAAAAAAAGTTATTCATATTAATATTTTATTTATTAAATATCGTGGGACAACAAAATTTTATTGTTGAAGATCTTGTTGAAGATCTTAAACATCTGACTTACATTATGATGCAAAAATGATAAAAATAATTTTGAGCTTAGTAAATGTTGAAATGTGTTATTTTTGTTTAAGATGCAATAATACTCCTTCAAATGATGACTCACATCCATATCCAATCTAATAGTTACATTCAAAAGAATCAACCTATTTAAAATGAGAAACAAGTAACAAAAAATCCATAGTATTTTAAAGAGATTCTTAAACCTATGGTATTTAACAGGGATCCTGAAAGATTTTTCCTAAGATTTAAAAAAATCCTAGGAAACACGTTTCTCAGAAATGATTTAGCGAAAAAGAAACTACAGCCTTAAATAAATAACTTAATAAAAGTTTTAAACCTGAATAATATAAAAATAAATCAAGGTTAAAACCAATTTTTGTTGTATTGATTCTAAATAGTTGTGTGTATCAATTTTAGTGTATTTTAAGTAATATACTATCGATAGACGAGATAACCCATATCGAACTTCTTCACTGTTTACTTCGGTGCTTTTATATCAATTAAAATATCTAACATGATCGATATAAAAATCTTTATTACATAAGTATTCATAATTTGTAAATTATGTTAGTGAAATTTATAACCAATAATGTTTAGGAAAAAAACTAATTACAAATTTTTTTATGATTAAAAATATAAAGGAAAAAAAAACCAAATTTATTCAAAATTTAATAAATTAAACTTACTGAAGACAAATATTTTTTTAAATAGTTAAAATACATTTAGTATTTTTAATTATGTGATTTTTTTTTTTTTTAAAATTCAAACTTAATATTTGGTGACAATTTTTTACTATTATAAAATTGAGGAGAGGACTAAATTTACATATAAATTTAAGAACTGATTCATTTGAAACTGTAAAAGCTAAATTCAAGTTTGACGAAAAATTCAAATTAAATAACAAATTTTCTTGATTTTTTTATATAGTAATAAAACCTAGTTACATTGAATAGAGTAAGACATCATTTTTATCAAATATAATTGGTGAGTTTACTACGATAATATAATGTTTTTCTTGAGTTAAAATGTGTAGTTTTCCAACTTAATGATTTCCAATTAGTCCATAAATAATAAATTCTGAAAAATATGAGCTATATATAGAATATTTTTTTTATTGTGTGCTCATTCTTCCCTACGGGACAAACACCATCCAAGACTTCAACATCTCAATTCCACAAGCCATGGAATTCCAAATCCCAGAAATTTCAACCAACAAGACTGGTCACAATTTGAACTGTTCCTGTTTCTTCTGTATCTTGTCTGAAACAGTGCCTTCTGTGAGAAGAACCAAAATAGCTAAATACTTCAAACAAATGCCTCTCAGAAACAACCAAGAACATGTCCTGGTCCTAAGTGGGATCTGGAAAATCGCCATGACTAAACCAAACGACCCTGAATTTCCTTCCCTTGGCATCTTCACATGCATGGCCAAACTGATTAGTAAAGGTGTCACTGACAGAAGTTGGCTTCTTAGGCACCAGAACATTTATATACCCTACTATGCAGCACATATCATTGGTTCCTATACCATGATGAAACCCAAGTTTGCCAAAAAAGCAGTTAAGTCCTCAGTGGTTCAGCCTTTGCTTGAACTTCTTCGGGGTAAGCTAAAGTGGGTTGAACAAAGGGCTGCACTTAGAGCAATGGGTCATCTAGCCAGCCATGAAGCAACTTTTGAAGCAATTAAAGCATATGAAGTAGAAATCATAGAAGCAGCCACGAATATAGCTTCCACGTGCATGAACAAGGTATATGATGACTTTGTTGGCTTGAAGAAGACAGAGAGATTGAAGTACCATAGGAACCTTTTAACAAGAGGGTTCGGAGGCTTTGAATTGGAAAACAGAAAGGCAGAAGAATGGGCCAGCCAGCTTCAATGTTGGTCTCTCTTTCTCCTACACTGCTTTGCATGTAGACAAAGATCTCTCAGGTTAATATGTAAGAAGAAATTCTTGAAGGACTTGTGTGGTATGTGGGGGGGACTATCAAACCCCTCTTCACCTTCTGGAATAGGACTTTTGAAAACTCTCTGTCACACACAAATGGGAAGAGAAAGCATAGCAAGTTTGCAAGAAGTGGTAGAGAGTTTGTGCCACGTGTCGAGATCCTCAGATGAAAGGCAACACATGGCAATTGAAAGTCTTATGCAACTTCTCATAGACCCAGTTACAAGGTACAAAGTGATAGACACAGCAGCTCCAGCGCTTGCTGATTTGGTTGAATTAAGAGACCTCAAAGGGAAATACAAAGTTGGAAAAGCAATCATGCAGGTGCTCTTACACGATTACCACAAGATCAAGGTTCGCGAGTTTTGTTTGAATAGTGAAAGAAGCAGGAGAAGGTTAGAAGAATTATGGGATATGAAGGTAGAGAGAGTCAAGAGAGAGAAAGTGATGAGTGTGCAGGAAACTAGAGAAAAAGAAGCCTTGTCGTGTGTTCTGAAACAAGAAGGAAGTGAGAGATTTTTTGCAGGGGAGATTGAAAAGGCTGTGGTGAAATACTCAGAGGCTTTAGATTTGTGCCCTTTAAAACTAAGGAAAGAGAGAATTGTGCTTCATGGGAACAGAGCTCAGTGTTATTTGCTTCTTAAAGATGCAGAAGGTGCCATCAGTGATGCCACTAGAGCACTGTGCCTATCGGGAGTGGCGCGTCCTCACAGTAAGAGTTTGTGGAGAAGATCACAAGCTTATGACATGAAAGGGCTTGCTAAGGAGAGCTTGATGGATTGTTTAGCGTTCATGAACTCAAAGGGGTTCAAGATACCATACTATGTAGCAGGAATTTTCAACAAGCAGATGAATTCAACGTGGCTCTTTGCTTCAGCTCAGTCAAAGTGGTATAGCAAACACGAAGAAATGAAAGAATTCGTGATGGGGCGGAATCGGATTGACGTTAAGAATTTGAGTCAGAAAACGAGGAGAAAAATGAAGGTCAGTTCTAATTACACGCTCAAGTTTTTCTTTGTTTGATCTCATTTTAGGTTCTACATGCAAGGTTTAGTTATGCAATGCATGAGTAATTTATAATAGTTATCACATTATATCACTTATTAGAGCAAGTGGTGAATGGAAAGGCCTTAATGAACTGTTTTCATGTTTGCATTATATATAGGGATGAGTTGGTATATTGCAGAGGAACCTTTCAGTAAAGAAGAGCATGGGAGAGAAGAAAGTGAGGAATTGATTTTATATGAAGCTGCTACCATGGAGGAGATGAACCTCCCTCAATGGCTCTTTTACATTGGCATGCCCAGTACTTTTGCCTTCATTCACAAGAAAGGGGGAAAATATTATACAATTTTTCTGACACATTAACTATATTATTTATAATCGTTGTGTGTATAATTAATTTTTCCTTTTTATTTCTCTTCATCATATTAATAATCTTATTTTATATTTGTATCTGTTTTTTATGCTATGCTTTATTTTATTAAAAACTTGTATAAAGTACTGAGATATTTCTTCCTTATAACCTTTTTCTTACCAAAATTTTGGAACATTTAATTCCAGAATGTCTCACTTTTAATGAATAATCATGCAAACTTGAGGTTAATATTATCTGAAACACAGGGATTGAAAGAGGTTAATATTCTCTGATAAAAGGGATTGCAATGAGGGATTCTTTAAGAACCACAATTTTCACCTACTTCTTTTCGTCATTCTTGTATTAATAACCGCAATTTTCATATTACCCATTTAACAAAATTCTCAACACTATAATAATCCACATTTTTTCAAGTATAAATGTAATAATTAAAAAAAATATGTAAAATAAAATATGAATAATTGTTTTCATGTGTCATAAACTCATTATTTTTTGTTATTTTAAGTGCAATCATTATAATTTCCAAATTAATTTAAGAATGTATCAAAATGGTGTAAGCAATTAATCACATTTGATCACTATATTAAACATAGCATTTTCCATCAAAATGTAATGCACAAATTCAAAAAAATTATTTCACCTAAAGTCCAAAAGAACAATAAAATTTGAATCATTGTTTTTATGTGTCATTCACTCAGTATTGTTTTGTCATTGTAAGGGAAATCACCATGATTTCCAATTTAATTTATGCATGTACCCAAATGGTGTACACAATTAATCACATTTGAGAACTTATGTTAACTATCATATTTTCTACCAAAAATTTAATACACAGATACATAAAATTAAGTCACCTAAAGTTGCAACGATGAACAATAATCGGACCATTGACTTCAAAAAGAACTTATTGTCATTCACCTATCATTTTTAAGTCAATGTCTATGAATTTCAAATTACAAAATTCATTTTACCAATTGTAGAACAAAGTTAACTACCTTTTATAACTATGTTAACCAAAGCATTGACTTCTTATGTCATCCATCCACTTTTTTTTGTCATTTTTAGGTCAATAATAATAATTTTCAAATTATATTATCCATTTAATCAAATTCTTAACACAATTAACCACATTTGACAACTATGAAAATTCACATTTTTTTCACCTAAATGTAAACGCAATAAATAAAAATATGTCGCTTAAAGTCCTAAGTGTAGTAACTATTATTGGTTCCTGAATAAGAAGTTCAATGAAACATTAGACTCTTTTCGTACCGAATAAAATAAACTATACTATCTAATAAATTGTATGATATGGATTTCACATATGAAAATGTGAGATTGGTGTACGCAAAACTTGGAAGTATCTAAAACTTTATTTCTTCTGTAATTGTGGTTATAGTTTTTATGATTTAGAAGTACCTTTTATACTTTTTATTCATTTTATACATATTAAATAATATTTTTTAAAAAATATTTTTTAAAATCTTAAATAAAAAATTTACCTTAAAATATTACCTATATAAAGTTATATAAAAAAATAATACAAATAAAACTATTCTTCCCAAATAATAAATTTAAGTAAGTTACATTATTAAATATTAGTTTAAATAGAATATATTTTTTTTAAAAAAAATAACTTTATTTTAAAAAATTTCTAAACAATTTTTTCATAAATATTTATAAATTTCACTTTGTTCACTATTATTCACTCCATTAACATGAGTCAATATTCAATCTTATTACCCATATTAAAAATAAAAATGATATAATAAAGTTTTAAAATACAGTTTAGTGAAATATATACGTATTATAACTGAATCGTTATATATAAAATTAAAACTAATTTCATTAATATAATTTAAAATACAAGAATACATATTTAGTTTTTAATTTTACTTATATTTTTAAAGATGTCGAAAATGATTTAGAATCTTAGTCACGTCAATACAAATTTATTAAGTAAAAGGTCCTCTTTAACCATTTCATTTGACACCAATTGGATGTACATTTCATCCTCTTTGTTTGGATGATGAGATTAGAGTAAAAAGATAGATTATCTAAATTAAGTAAAAGAAAGTTAAAAGAGAAAAGAAATTATACAAATTTCGTATTAAAATGTGTTTAATATTATTTTATTATTATTATATAGTATTATTATATGGTTGCTGATGTATAAAATCGGTTAGTTTGAAAAGAATTCCTGCACTAGGTAGTCTGTTAATTTTACAGTTCATATACGCAAATTGAATTTAAAAATATAGGAGGGTTTGTCATGTCTTTGAAATTTCAATCTGAAATTCCAACTTTACATATTTGTGGATGGTTATGTCAATCAATTAAAGGTTTATGATCTTTATTAGGTATCCTTACCTGCACAAATGATGTTAAGTAGCTGCTCAAGAATTAAATATCTGGTCAATCACTCACTTTTGTTAGTTGTTTTTTACCTGTCCCGCACTTCTCGCTTGCACCTCCACGTATCACCATTGAAGATCAAAATATATTTTCATGGCATATCTCAATCCATTCCTATATGTAGAAAAGACAACAAATCAAATATTTTTTAAGAATGATTAAGAAGGTATTATTAAAGTTATATGCCTACCACAAAGTGAAAAGATGCTTTCAGTCAGATTAATTAATTATTTCAATCATAAATGAACCTTTTTTTGCTTGGTTTGATATTTGAGATGCATTCACCTAGAGTTCATTTGTTTAAACTTTTATAGTCAAATAGTAACTTTTCTTAAAACACCATTAATTTTATATTGTTTTTATTACATTTGTTAAAAATAATCTGAAGTTAAAAGAATAAAAGGTATAATTACAGTAAAAACTATTTAAAACAGTTTCTCATAAAATAATTATTTTTAAATTGTAAACTATCACTTTTTAAATCTCTAAAAGGTAATCACTAAATTATTTTAAATTAGAATATTTTTTTTTTTATTTTAAACAAACTGGTCCTAATCTAGTAAGAATTAAAGTTCTTTATACTATATATATTATTTTTTTGGTTTTATATTCTACTTATCTGCAATTCACATTTGACTAAAACTAATGTAAACTGAGTCTGTTGAGTTTATTTAAAAGGATAATTTATTTTAATATTTATCTTTTTCCTTTACCGAATTCAACTCTCAAATTTAATCTAACGGAATTAAGTTCCTTGTCACTTGAACCAATAGAGATTGGAAATTTATTTAAATTTCCATTTTCTTTTCTGCTATGTTATTTATAATTTGTTGATTGTATGCAAAAACAGATTAGCCATACAATGATAGATTGAATTATGGTCATGATATTTGTTATCTTTTGTTGTGCAAAAGGCTTCTCTCCGTGAAGTGAAAAGGACAAAAATAAATTAATGTCATTAGAGTGTATGAAACTTGAAGAAACATTCAAAGCACGATTCACAGTTCATGAAAAGGACAAATCAAGTTGGCGATATTAGTCATAAAATGTTCTGGTTTAAATATTATTTTATGACCTCTTATTGCAATAAAGTTGGATTCATGAGCCTTATCCGACCAAACTACTTTGGTTTCTTCTGCGCACTACACAATAAAATACCTCAAAAGACAGAATATCTCAATCATGGCCGTAAACCGAAGCTTAAGGCATCACGGGAAGAGTACAGATAAAACAGGAAATAAATGGAAGGGTGGAGAAAATAATAAAAGGATGTAAATAATTATGACAAGACCAATTGACGTTGCGAAGAATCTGACAAAATAAAATACAAACATAAAGCATTCGGCTTTTATCACTTTCTATTGAAGCAGCGTGAGGAAAAAATAGTGAGAAGAGAAGGTCATTTTTCATCCAATGACATAATAACTTTATTGTATATAATCTTTAACATATGATTACAATGTAACTAACATGTCAAAGTTAATATGCAATTAATCTCATGGTCATCATAATTACAGGAGCTCAATCATCAGAAGAAAAGTTCAAAGCAGCGATAACCGACCCTGTTGTTGCAAAAGTTGACGCAACATCATGATAATCTTTCCATGAGGTTGTCACCTTCAGAGATGGGTACAGCCACGTTTTAACCGAATCCACAAACGAGTTTGGATCTAAGTTCAGAATGGCTTCCCAATCAACCTGTAAATCCTGTGGGATGCTTCCCGTGAACTCCATGTTCGCAGCAAGTAACAAGCCCAGCATAACGATAAATCCAACTGCAGCAGATCCCCTAGACAGTGGCATGAAGTTATACCTGAAAAACAGTTCAGTCAGATTAACAAATGATTTTCAAATGCTAAAAAATCAGAAGATAAATAAACCAACCCATTTTGAAAAAAATATACCAATAATATGTCATCCTTAAAATTGCATCTCGCACGTTTTCAAGCATGTCGAAATCAGTAGACCCGTAATTTTCACCACAGTAAGCATTGCAGATAGTCTGAATCATAACATTTCCAAGATGAGTACAAGATAAATACTATAATTCAGCTAATAAGTTGAGCCATTGTATAAAAGCATATTTTCAGATGAAACTTTGACAATAATAAAATCTGTTGGCTACCTTCTATTTAAAAAGGTCAGCGAAATATTAATGATAATTGAATGATACATATGAGGATGAGATCATTGGAAAGGATGTCAAAACAACATTATATCATCCACCACTGTCAGCTAATTAATACACTAAAAGTTGCTTGGTACGAGAAACATACTTCCCATGCCACTGTCATTTCTTCGTCAAAATCCTCCCATCTAGCAGGTGTACTAGGTGTTCGGATTGCAAAGTCGAAACCGTGCTCCCCCCTGAAAAACATGTTCAGTTTCCAATTAAATTCGTAGCGTGAAAACTAAAATTTTACAAGGCTTGTCTGTCAAGCTTACATTTTTACAACAGTTATCCTAGTCCCTTCAAGCTGCTTCCTGAAAAAACAATATCATCCAAAATGTAAATAAATGTCAATGAAAATATGTGTCACTGTTACCACTGTGTACACATACCCTTCAAATGCAGTACTGTTGCACCAGGTAGCCAACCAAAAATCCTCACCAACAACTCTGTAAAGATCAGAGCATGATTTTGCATGCATAATCTGCATACCAAGCATTAAAGTGTTTCAGAAAAGGTTAGACTACAACGATGTTGTTCTTCAAGCTATAGGTAATATTATAAACAGAAAAACAAGCAACATCAGCAAGTAAAGTTTGATATCATTCAAAAGAAAGGAAAAATAATCTACAAGCATTTCTTTGTCAAAAATCTAACTGAGAAAAATGAAATCGTTGAGCATTAATTGTATTTATCTTGTGGACAAGTTTGAACGAGTTTCTACAAAAATCCTTCTAGGAAAAAAAATAAGAAAAAATAATTTAACTTCTCTACAAGCTAAATAAAAAATTAGAGAAACTGAGTTTTTCTATAAATTAGCTCATGCATGTGCTATTTTAACTTATGGAGTAGCTAATTCAATTTTCCTTTATTTGTCTCTCCTATAAGAAACTTCCGGAAAAGCTCGTCAATCAGCCTATGTTCACAAGCTAATGTAAAATACCAAAGTCAATTGATTAGAAATAACAGATTAAATGTTACACAGTCGATCTCAATTGATGCATAAGAAACATAGTCTATCATGTAACTTGGGAATTTCAATTTTCTAGGGTAGACATTCAGCCTATCTAATGATAAGGATGGTTTCTGTGCGCATAGTACTTTGATTGCTATATGTGGCTGAGCCTGAGTGCATGAAGAACTGGGTCTAATGACACTTTAATACATAAAGAAGAGATTATGTCTATCCCACATGTACAACTTCAGTATACCACCCAGCCAAATAAGTGCATAAGAGGTTTACTGCTGATATCAACAGAACTAAGTAACTTTTCCAAAGCTACAGCTTGTGGGGTTAAAAGTCAGTGAGGAGGCCTATTGCAGGCAAGCAACGATAAAGAAAAGTGGTACGACATATCTAAATCAACAATCAACAACTGACCTCTTCTAATTTCCCATCTTCTGAAAGATGAATGATCTTATCTGTTTTGCTTCGGACAAATGTTTTCTCTTTCATTACAGCCTTTGCAATTTCTAATGTTCTGTAACATTAAAAACAACCACCATTTTCAAAGTTAGCCTACTACTACAACAACAACCAAGCCTTTTTCCGACGATGCGGAGTCAGTTACAAGTATCAATGATGTCATATTGTTCCTTTAAGATCCAGTCTATCAATATAGAATAAATCAATAAAAACAGCAAATAGGTTTCACCTTTCATAATTAGGGAAGTAACGGACAACTTTGGCTTGCCCAAGAATCATGGGTGTGTGAGAACCAAATCCAGCAATAAACTCATCACTGCAGTGCAAAACAAAAATTCAAAATTCAACACAAGTCTTGAGTCCAACTCTGAAATAATAATCCGAGGAAAAACCAGGCACATTAACCAATGTTGTGATATGTTAAAATAAATAAGAAAAGAACTGTTGTATTTTAGACAAAATATATACAGACTGAAATGATAATCAAGCGCGTACACAGTTTCTCTGATCCTTGTTTCTCTCTATCCTCTCTATTCTGTCTTTTTTTCCCTTTCAACCTCTTTCTTTCTGTCTTTCTATTCCTTTCTCTCCACTTAAATTCTATATCACGGTGCTATTAGGCTGGCAACCAATAAAGGCAAAAATTTATCCAACCTAGACCAATAAAATTGAGTTTATTGTTACAAATAAAGGAAAGTTTATACTTCAAAAATAAAAGAGTTTGATTGCAAAATTTTAATATATGTAAACTCAATCTTAGCAAAGCAATCCACAAGAAGTGAAAGTACTAAAACTTAAAAATAACATGAAGGCTGAATATATATATAATACATACATAAGTGAGATACACTCATGTAAATTTCTCTCAAAATCTAAAGTCAACCAAATCTTAAGATTGGAAATCATTTGAAAAAGGGCATAAGTTAACACACATACACAAAATGTAACAAAGAAACAAAAAGGACAAACAATAAGTTCAAATAACCAAATTCTTTTATAAAAAACATCCTCATTCCGAGGTGGGGGGAAGGTGATCATTGTTTAGTATCAAAGAGGTCGTGGTTGGTTATCTAGAAGTAAGAGAAACTCCACACTTTTACTCAGCAGATAAAATGAGTAAAGGTTAAGTATTATTACGTAGTATACATAAAATTTTGTCAACTTATCTTTGAGATTAATTTGGTTTAGTGTAAATTTATGTCGTCCTTCTCTTCCTTCCCCAATCATGTTATAGTTCTTTTAACAATTATTTGCTATTAATTTTACATAGGAGCAGGAGTTGTCTAAACTGGAAACATTTGATGTAAAAATACTACCTCAAGTCGGTGGAGATGGGTTTGAAATATGAACATGACTTTACAAACATTTAATACTTGAGAAAAATACAAAGAATAGAGGATGAATTTGAGAGCTTGATTCCCCTTTCTTAGGTTCTCATATTTATAATGACATTGGAAGTTCAAATATAATGAGGAAAAAGAAAAGAACAAGCAAGGTCACGTAAAAACTAGGTACAGACACAAAGCACATAACAGTTCTTCAGGAAAGTCTATTTAAGATGACCTATTATAATTTATAACACTCTCTCTTAAGTTGGAGCATATAAATTGTATGTACCAAGCAGAAAACAAATAAATTCAATTCAAAGGTCCACTAAAGGATTTTGTTAACACATATGCAAGTTGATCATTTGATCCGACAAACTCAGTCCATATTTCTTTGGACAACAACTTTTATTGAATAAAATGACAATTGATTTCTAGGTGTTCAGTCCTCTCACGGAATACTGGATTGCGACAATGTGGAGAGCAGCTTGGTTATCACAATACATCTTAGTTGTTGAACCGCACAAAAATCTAATTCTTGGAGGAATTTTTTTACCCATATAAGCTCACAAGTGAGAGATGTCATTGCCCAATACTCAGGTTCAACAATTGATTGGGCAACTACATTTTGCTTCTTGCTTTTTCAAGAGATAATATTTCCTCCAATGAAAACATAATATCTTGTAGCAAAGCTTCTAGCCACAGGAGACCTTGCCCAATCAGCATCACAATATCAAGAGATTTGAAGTATTCCCTTTATCTTCATAAAGTAGCCCTTGTCCTAGAGCCTTCTTGAGGTACCGTAGAATACGCACGATAGCAATGATCAACACAAGGATTCTGCATGAACTAACTTACAATACCAACTACAAAAGACAAATCTGGTCTAGTAATGGTAAGGTAGATAAGTTTTCCAATCATCCTTCTATATCTTTCATGATAAGAGAACACTTATCCCTCTTCTAACATTAATTTCTGATTTGGATCCATAGGACAATCCACTTGTTTACAATCAATGATATGTCTCTTCAAGGATACCTAAAGCATAATTTCTTTGAAAAATTAAAACGCCTTTCTTTAATTGGGCTATGTCAAAGCCCAAAAAATATTTGAGACATCCAAGATCGTTAGTCTAAAAATGATGTATAGGTGTCCCTTTAATTTAGATATTCTAGCAACATCGTTCCCTGTAATGACTATATTATCAACATACACTATTAAGTACACACATTTTCCAGGGGAAGTATGACAATATAAAACATAATGATATGCCTTATTGCGTTTCAGCCCAAAGGTTTGACCAATATGATTAAACTTTCCAAACCAAGGACGTGGAGATTGCTTGAGACATAGAGAGAGAGAGACGCAATTTACAAACTAGACTAGACTCCCCTTGAGCAACAAACTCAACAGGTTGTTCCATGCAGACTCTTCCTCAAGATCAGTATACAAAAAATATTCTTAATATTTAATTAATAGAGGCCAATGACCAATGATTGTCATGGCAAGGAAAAGTCTAATAGTAGTCATCTTGGCCATCGGAGAGAGTAAGTATCATTGTAGTTGAGCCCATAGATCTAAGCATATCCTTTTGCTACCAATCAATCTCTGAGACAATCAACTTCACCATTAGGCCAACTTTTATGGAATAGACTCAAAGACAACCAAACATCTTCTTTTCGAATGGAAAAGGAACTAACTCTCATGTATCAATGTTCAAGGAACTACATTTCAACAATAATGGCTTGTCGCTATCTAGGATAGTCGAGCGCATCTTTCACATTTTTAAGAATGGTAATAGAAGTTATAAAGGAGATAAAAGAACAATAGGTAAGAGACAAACGATAATAACATTGAAAATTTTAAATAGGATGATAGATGCGCGTGTATAGCTTTGTGAATGACAATAGGCCAACTAGAATCATCATGAGTCGTAGTATGGAACGATGATGGTGAAGGACTTGACGAAGATGACTCATCACACGGTATTGGACTAGTCATTTGGGTCTGGGTGATGGCCTCGATGAACTGGGCTAATGAAAGGAATTTGGATTATTGGGAAAATTTGGAACAATGTTTGAAATTGGATACACAAAGCGCTTATCTAAAGGCACATGCAAGACCTATTGGACAAAGTTAACATCTTATGTGAAGGAGGAGGAGTTTCTTCAAAACATGTGACATTTACTAACATGTAATACTTTTTAGTTTCAGAGGAATTACAACGATACCCTTTTTGAATACTAGAATATCCTAAGACACATTTGATAGCTTAGGTTAAAAGTTTGTCCAAATCTGAAGACACATCATGTACAAAACATGCACAACCAAAGACACAAGACTCGAGGAGAAATGGAAAAGGATGTTTATTCAAAAACACAATGGAATATAGAAATTTATTGTCCAAAGAAGAAAAGGACATTTATTAATAAGATAACAAGAAGTAAGAATGACATGACCCCAATGATGGACAGATAGATTGACACCAAACAATAAGGTACGAGTAGTTTCAACTAAGTGTTTATTCTTTTTCTCTATTATACCATTTTGCTGAAGTGTATGAGGACAGGTGGACTAATGTAAAATAACATGAATTTAATAGAGTAGAAAAACCATAAGAAAAGTATTATTTTGCTTTATCACTCCTTAAGATCTTGATCACTTGGCCAAATTGGTTTTTAATTTCATTAAGGAAAGACTCAAAGATATTCAAAAGTTTAAACCTATGTTTCATCAGGTACAACGAGAATATTCATCAATAAAAGTGACAAAATAACAAAACACAGGACGTGACTCGAATGTGGCCAATTCTCCTACAAAAAGGAGCATTGAGAATGTTTGCACCCACTTTGAGTAAAGGAAGACCTATTGAAAGAGGAATCAATCAATAATCAAAATTAAAACCTAAATGGTCCAAATTAACATCCAAATCAAATGGCCAACAGATTGATAACAAGCCAATAATTACCCACAACCAACAACTTTAATCTCTCAAAAATACAATGAGCACCAGTGGCCAAAAACAACACTTCTACATAACACAGCCAGTGCCAACTATAAAAACAACAAACAGTGGTGGAGGAAGAGTTTGAGAGAGAGGATGAAGCCCGAAAGACAAAGGAGAGAGAAACTGTGAGGAACCCTTGATGTCACACACCAAACAATAGCAAAATGAAGAACCAAGAGCGCAAACATGTTCAGAAGGCTCCAGTGAGTCGAACGGTGGCAATCCAAAAGGAGTCTGATCATGTGGCGACGTGAGACACATGTGCCTAGGTCAACCGAGAAGAATACGATGTGTGGTGCTGACAGAGTTTGGACATGCGACTACCAGGGTTGGATCATGCTCCTCGAGGCACACCAAACTATGTCATCAGCAGATGAAACTGCAGCAGCGACGCGGACGGCGGCAGACAGCAACAAATGCTGACTGAATACCGTTTTCTTTGCCAGACAGACAAAGATAGACAGAGCGAGATTGACCAGCTCTAATACTAATTTGAGAAAAATACAACAAATAGACTATGAATTTGAGAGTTTGATTCCCTTCTCTCAGGTTCTCATATTTATAATGATATTGGAAGTTCATATACAATGAATGAGAAGAAAGAGAAAACAATAAGAAATGTCACATCCAAAACCTAGGTACAACACAAAGCACATAACTTCCAATAAAGTCTATTTAATATGACCTATTCTAACAACAATTTTACAATAACAGTATTAACTAAAAATTAGAGTGGGAGTTTGAATTTCTGTAAGTTAGCTGACCACAAAAGATGACAGTTCAGTCATTCCTCTAGAACTACAGGATTTTAAACATCAGCACCATTTATATTAATGTGCTCTAAAAAAATAGTTAGCACAAAGAAGGGATACCTTAGTTTGTTCACCCATACAACAGGGTCACAAGGCTCTGAAATCTGTCTCCACCTAACAGCTAATGAGTAAACATCATGCCATGACAATATTCGGCTGGATGATCTTTCGTCTATAATTCCATTTGAAGGTGTTACTGAGGAACTGCTTGTACTACAACCAGCACCTCCTCTATTTTGACTGGTCATATTAAATCTTTCTCTTCTCCTGGCCCTTTTCCCATTCTTTGAGTTCCCTTTATTTGAACATTTCACTTCAGCACGGAGGGAACGCCAAGCTTTGGAGACCTTTTGTGCAATTTCAATAGTGGCAAGTCCAGCCATACGATGCTAATAATAAGGAAATATTAACACACAAATTTAGACACGTTAATAAGATGATATTATCAACAATAATGAGAAAAAAACCACAACTGTTCACTGAATGCATGTCACTTTAAAGTGAATATATGAATTATAAAGGAAAAATATATCAAAACTTGCACATATCCATGATTTTAAAATAAAAAAGTTCTTTTAGATAGAAAATTTCAAGAAAGGAAAGTTATATTTGTTTAATTTTAGTTATAGTGTAAAATCAGAAAACTGAAATTCCTTAACTGTACCATTTTATAATCTTATTCAATCATTATGCACTATTATTTCTGTCACTAGATAAAACAAAATAGAATCCCTTGTATTAGAGACCTAGAAGTAAATGGAAAAATATAGCATGTTTCCTACTTTTGCAATTTGATTCTACAATATGATATGAACAAGAAAAATTATCAGAATTTTTGGATGCAACAAATCCTTTTCTAGGTCTTGGAGCAAAGAAAAGTACAAGTACGCTATGGCACATGAAAGACTGTCAGAATTAAAGTGGACCCCAACAGCTAAGGGATTTACCTGACGTCTATTAGGCAGAAATCCTGGACAATCATATTGGATTTTCATGCCAATGGAATCTGAAGCCAGTAGAAGAGCAGCCTTCTGCTTGGTAATAGTAAACTCTTGCTTTTTAAGCTTTCCCTTTCTTAAAGACTCACGTAAAGGAGGTTGCCTGAAAACCTTTTCGCATACATTCTTTGGGTGCAATTTCTTGCACCAGTATTCCTGAACACAATAAAATTGAAGATAAAAATAACCATCGCAGAAATGGGAACCTCAGCATATGCTTTAACGTGGATAAGCACATTGTGGTTTAAACCTAATTATTATTGTTGCCAATTTGCTTGATTGCAATCACCCCTTGCCCGCCTTAGAATCTCAAGGGTGGTGGTTTGGTCCCACATCAAGTAGATATGTGGCTTTAATATAGCTTATAAAGATCAGGCAGTCCTCACCTCAGAAGTTAGTTTTGTAGGATTGAGTTTAGATCTTGGACTCATTTTTAAATGGTGTCAAAAGTCTATCTTAAATCCATTATTAGGTCATCTGCATTTGCCACACTAACTGATAGCCCTAGGTGTGAAGGAAAGTGTTGGAAAGCCACCTTAATTGCAGCCATCCCTTGCCTGCTTTAATTACAACCTCAAGGGTGGTAGTCTAGTCCCACGTCAACTAGAGAAATGGTTTAAATAAGTTAATAAAGTTTGGTTGATCTGACTATAGATAGTCACATAATTTGTTCAAATGAGTAGAAAACTGTAAATTTGTTTGTGTACCAATTCATGGTTCATTTACAAACTAGTATGCTCTAATACAACAATGGAAGGTGAACAATGGGAAAGACATTCACTTTGGCAGTGAAAAGTGTCATGCAACAATGGAAGATGAAGAATGTAAGAGTGGAAATGATTGTGAGCAGTAAGGCATTGTGGAACGTAAGGCAAAGCAGTGGCAAGGTTAGGCAAACCAAAGGAAAGACAATAATGGAAGTTGAAAAGAAAGCTATTTTTATTTTTATTTTACTGAAGTTGTAGACTTGTAGTTGGAGGATGGTGTTGTCAGTTGTGCACCATTTTTCTTGAGAGAAGTACAGTAAATAGTTTTAAAATGTTAAAGGCCAGCTTAAGAAACAATATCAATTATTTAAGGTCAACAGAATAAAATAGTATTAAATTATTAAAGGTTAGCAAATTAAAGGCCAACAAAATAAATCTCTAGTAATATCTACAATATATAGGCAATTCATAACTTTTACCAAATGAAAAAAAATATATATATATATATATATATATATATATATATATTGGTGGTAATATTTATTTACCGAAACATACATACTATGCATGGGTACCAATACTTACTTTACTAGGTCGCGTGTGGCACCCATACCATAGTGTATGGTAAATTATGTAACTATGGTCCTGTCCTTACATACAGGTTTTGGAGATTGAGTTATGCCCTAAGCAAAAAGCCTAGGAGCTATACATCCTTTTAAACCAACACTAAAATTCTGATAGTCATGCTTATGGAAAAACTTATATTTTCTTCTATTCTTCCTGTTTTTGAGGTAAGTGGCCTACTCTACACACATGATCATAATCACTAATTGAAATCAGGAAATCCTAAAGTAATGTAAAATAGGGTTTTCCAATTAAGACACCTTTGAATAAAGAAAGATTAGAATACCGAGGAAAGTAGAATTGTTTTCATAAAACTTACCTTAAAAAGTGCATCAATATCCCCATCAATATCAAACCAGCAAAAATCACCATTAAATTTTGAGGCTGTGTACAGTGCAATCTCTTTCTGCAATACGGAAAAAAAAAAGATTCAGGCACACCATAGAACTAGGCTCTTAAATAATTAATGAAACTTAAGAAATATCATGTTAATTCCAAGAGCCCCAATGCCATATGGAGCTGAATCAAGGCAGGGCAAGTTCTACTAGTATGCCTCAATGTTGATATAACAAAGTGACACAAGGAACTAAAGCAGACCTATTTTAAAACATGCCAACAGAAATCCACATGCATTCTAGCATTTTTTATATTGTTAGGCTTATAATATCTCTCCTGCTCCCTTTTTTTTGTGATTATGTCTCCTGCTCTAGATGAATGTTGGCTATTACGTGTTAGTAGATCTTATAGCACAGAAGGAAAATTATTTATGTTCTTTTTTATCAGTAAAATAGGATTAAGAGGGAGAACAAAAAACAGATGAGTTACAATTAATAAAACAAACCTGATAAAAGGCAAGGCACTGGAGCACAAACTTGTCCATTGAATCCAGTTCCAAATCCAATGCAGCATCATAATCCTTGACCTGAGACCATTGAAAAACGTTGTAGTGTGACAAACCAACAATGCACCCAAAAATTAAATTAAAAAGTTCATACCGCCTCTTTGAATTGTCCAACAGCATGGTAGCAGGAAGCTCGTAAATACAAACACTCGATGTTGCTGCCATCAATGCTCAACCCCATAGTCAAATCTTTGATAGCCTTCCTGTCACATCCAAACCCAACCGATAATTGGTATGAAACATTGAAAAACGACTTACATGGAACTTAGGGACCATTTCAAATCCAAACTCAACAAATTTTATACTTTTACCAGTATACCCATTGTCCAATAATTCATATACAATTTATCACTCAAGAATCCTAGATTTGTAGACAATAATAGCAGTAGTGATTTTGGGAATCAGAATTCAGTAATAGAGATAATACAATTACATGATTTTAGTTTACAACTTTAGGAATACCACAATCACCACAAATCTCCCTCAAAGTGCTTGTTCTCAAATACAAACCTAAATTTACAAAATATAGAAAATGAACCTCCTTATAAGATTCCATTTCAAGTATTACAACTGTTATTAAAAACAGCAAGTAATCTAAGTTCCTGCATGATCCCTCCTTAGTTCCTAAAACTAGTATTTCTACTATCCAAATATGTATCCTTAACTGCCAGAGTGCCGCTATATCTTATACTAGCGTTCAGGACAAAATCCTAAAGAGTCAAGCAAGTAAAAAAACCTCTATAAATAAATATTCAACTTCTTCAATTGATAAGCAGCAAGTAAGGCTGCAGAAATACCTGTGTTCACCCATTGCATGGAATAGAAGGCCGCGCAAATGATAAGCTCTTGCAAACCTAAGATCAATATGTTAAAGCAAGAAGCCTCAGATAAAGAGGATAGCCATAAAGTACATCAAGTGGAAAACTATAGAAAAACAATGCCCATACGAGTAAATACAGTTAATTCATGACAATTACCTCCCATCAATTTGTAGCATATTATTTAGACATTCCAGAGCTTTGGTTGGCATTGCTAAATCTTGATAGAACTGCACAAAAACCACATATTCAGAACAACACTACAATGAACATCAACCAACAGAATAGCTTAAAAAGCCAATAACTGGTAATTATTAAGAAAAGGAGCATCATACTTTATAGCTATTTACCTATGGCTGCCAGATCTTTGATAAAGTTGTCAAATACATATTCAGACCAAAGCTAGTAGCCTATTATTGCTGATCTTTGATAAAACTGTCATATTTCATACCAAAGTAGCATACAAAATCATCTAGCAGAATATCTTTTAAGCCTATATATAAAAAGCTATAAATATTGTGGCCTACCACATAAATAAGCCTATAATTGAATTAAAAAAATGTAGATAAGAACAGATCTGATATGAAATGGATACATCAAGCCAAGTTGAATAAGTAGATTGAATTACAGGCAGACAAAAATAACATGGATGAAAGTAGTGAAGCCAGATATAAGTACAGATAGCATACAGAATTCAAGCATACAACTAAACACATTTGAAGAATACATTCATTTCTTTAGTATGATCAAACTATCAGTATGGGTATTGTTGAATAAACACCTGAGTCAGATGAGCCCATGCTTCAAGGAAATTTTTGTCAAGTTGAAGTGACTTGAGATGAGCTTCTTCAGCTTTCTTATATTCACCAATTGAAGATAATGCTAAACCCTATTAATTCAATTTGTTTAGTGAAAGACTGAACTGAAAAGACCTTCCGTACAAGAGATCCAGAAAACAACGTCAAATCAATGAGGATTCAAGTATTAACACTTAAGGCCCACCAAGTATGTGTAGGCAGATGTATTGTCCTTATCTAGCTTCACGCAAGCTGAAAGGTCTTCAACAGCTGCATCAAACTCTTTAAATTTGAAATTGACAATTCCTGCATTGAAAATTATGTAAACACGCATTAATTAGTCTAAAAACTGAGGGTTCACTAGATTATTTCATCAATCAATTAGGTAGAATATATACAGAAGTTCCAACAATAGTTTTGGAAAAAAAATATCTCCCTATTGTTATGTTAAGTATTCAATCTCAGATAACAACACGTGGCGACCAAGTCTAAAACTGCTAAAGTGGGATAGCAGGATGGACACTGCTGTGAAGTCTAGTAAACCATACACATAATTTATATCATACACCAATACTAGATAAATACACAATTTTTAAAGACAAGGTGTATTATATCTGAATTTTGTTATTGCTATTATACTTCTGTTATTAAACTTCTTTCAATAACTATATTATATGTTTTACTTTATTAGGACTCTTCAATCCACTTAGTGAGAAAACTGCAAGTTCTCCACAATTTATATCATACACAAATACTAGATAAATACACATTTTTCAAAAACAATGTGTATTATATCTGAGTTTTGTTATTACTATTATGCTACTGTTATTTAATTTATTCCAATAACTATAGTATATGTTGTACTTTATTTAGGACTCTTCTATCCATTAGTGAGAATACTGCAAGTTGTCCATGAGCGGGCACATATGAAGTACATATCAGCCCACTTTCATGATTCTTGTTCATGAAATACCTATCCACTTCAATGTTCTTGGTTCAATCATGCTGAACGGGGCTATGTTGAATGCCGATTGCTGATTTTTTTCATATTAAAGCTTCATAGATTTGTCCCACTTAAATCTTCAAGTCTTCTAGAACAAATTTAAGCCTCAGTAATTCACGCACCCATTTAGGCATAGCAAAAAGTTCAGCTTCAGCACCAAAACTGGTACAACACTCTTAACTTCACTTCTCCAAGTTACAAGATTTCCTCCGAGGAAAGTGTAATAGCCAGTAGTAGTTGATCTTTGGTCAACAATTGACCTTGCATAGTTGCCTTTTATGTAGGCTTCTAGTGCCATATTCCCACTTTTTTTTAACAAAAATGCTCTTCTTGGGGTCCCCTTTACTGTGGAACTCTGTGAATAACCAGCAAATGAGTTTCTGATGGGTTCTATGTACATTGACTAATTAGGCATCATATGGCCAGGTGAGCCTTCTTACAAGGTATTGATAAAAGTTTTAGGGTTGGATCTATAAGGTTACACACAGGTTTACAGGCTGTCTTGCTATTTCCCTCAGCAAAACTGGTACACTTCTTGTAGAATATAAAGATTATTTTCCTAGGGTCCACCACTTCAAATTCTTTGGTCAAGCACCGACTCAGGTTGTTGTTCTCTCTTATCCCTAGTTAATATAATGTTATCCACGTATTCATGGATCCAGTAATGGAAATGTAAATATACCTTGTAATTTCAAAATGTTGTTAACTCTTCAAATGCTTTTGAAAAAATGGAAATGTATGCTTGCACAAGATTTATTAAGGGTTAAAACAACAGTCATGCCAGAGAAACTTATCCAAATTTAATGTCTGAACTTCTAGACATTACAAGAGAGCAACATGGAGGCATAGCTAGTTATTCAAGTCCTACATAAATCAGTTATCCAAATAAAAAATTAGTTAAAGACAAGCTACCTCTTTCATGTAGAATATCTGCTGTGTCAGGTTCAAACTCTAATGCCTTGGTCAAGTCTTCAATAGCCTGATATCATAAGAGAGGACGGAAATAGCAATTGTCACATTTATAGGGTCATACTTGTGCAAGGAATGGAAATGTACAAAATTGTAATATCTACACAATAACATCTTTCATTTTTTTTCATGCAACCTGGAAAATATTTGCAATATTTTCTTGTCTGAGACATTTTATACAATATCACATAAGATCTTATAGGTCATACATAGAGACTTCAACAACATTGAATCTTGAAATATTGAAGAGCACAGAATCCTTAATAACCAAATAGTTTAGCTTTAGCACCAAAATGATCAAGTGTTGAGTTCAACTTAAAGCCTACAGCTTTAGATGGTAATGTTCAAATAGTATTAAGAAGTGATAATTTCATTAATTATATAACAAGAGGGCTGCCTGATGCACAAGGCCCCCGACCTTTGACAGATTCAACATGTTAGCCAGCTACTATCTTCAAAGAAAGTGTTGCATTCTCACCTCAACAAACTCTCCCAAGGCTGCCCTGGCCTGACCTCTCCTTTTCCATGCCTCACCAGCCAATGGATTGAATTGTATAGCCTAATACATGTGAACTGTTTATTTAAAGAAGAAATATCATATCTCTATATACACCTGCTAGACAGTGATTATTCCAGTACCTTTGTAAAATCAACTATAGCAGCATCAAGTTCCCTCTGGAATGCATATGCGGTACCTCTTCCTATTAATGCCTCAGGATAAGCTGGATCCTTTTTCAGTATCTGCAAAATGATAGGTGTGCACGGCTACAGTATGTTATTAATGGGAAAGAAAAAGAGAGAGAGAAAGATAGAAAAGTTATGAAAAGACGAAGCCAAGAGAATCACTAGTAAGGAAAAAGTTTCACCTGGTCAAAAATGGATATGGCATTAACATATTTTCCTTCATTAACCTGAAAAAGAATCGTAATATCGAACCTTCATCTAACCACACAGAAACTGTTATGTAATTTGCTGTATTCAGTTACAAGTATGAAAACAAACCTCTGCTATACCCCTAGAGAGTCGAAAATCTACACTGATAGAATTTGTATTTGAAATTCGAGCAACACAAAACTTCTTATTTTTCTTTGCTTCACCTTTTCTTTCATCAGAAAATATAAACTTGCTAATTGGGTTTCTAAAAATTTCAGTGACATTAACCGAGTCACCACTATTGGTAGATACTTTTTCACTTGATTCTGAAGCATCGCTAGAGTCATTACATGATTCAGAATTGTAACTAAGTGTATCAAGAACATCAGGGCTTCCATTCACTTGGCCATCAGATTTATTAGACTCTCTATCTTCATCATGTGTTTCACTTTTTAAGTTGAAACTATCAGCAGCCTTCAGGCATATCTCAGATTTATCACTGGTAGCATTGTCGCATAATTCAGCCTTAGTGCCCAGCGTATCTTGGAACTTAAAAGTTTCACTCAAGTTCCCATTAATTGGAGAACCTGATATGGTTTGCAGAATGGATGGCCTATGTGTTTCACCTTCACACAGTGCATTGTTTCCTTGTTTTGCTGTCGCTATAAGCTCTTCAAGCTCTAGCAGCTGTTTCAAGTCAGCAGACTGATGCAGAGCAAGTTCATAGCCCTGCTCCCACACCAATAGAGCATTTTCTTTCCTTCCCAACACAGAGAGAGCAGAACCTAGATAATAGAATAAAATAGCCAGAAGTTAAAATAAAATACAAGACATATTTGAGCATGAGAATATTTTACTCAAACCTTTACCATGAACTAAAAGAATGACATGATGCTAATCTATAAACAGCAAACCAAATCCACTATAAAACAATTCCAACATGATCATCATGCAACAACCAACACCATTCATCATGGGAGACAAATTGTCTTTTCACTTGACTTCCTCAATTTCAGTGTATAATCAATTATTAAACTAGTCAGTTTTTCGGACACACGTCCAATACACACGTAATGTCGTCAATTTTCTTCAGTTACACAGAAATTGTATATTGTAGCTTCTGTGCAATGCGCCAACACGCATAAAATTAGTAACAATACCCACATAAAAAAGAAATTTTTCTTAAATTATGCAGAAGTTGTACATTGTTGCCTCTTTGCAACGGGCCAACATGCATAACATTCAGTAATACATACATAATCACATCAATTTTCTTAAGTTATGCAGAAACTGTATACTTCTCTTCTGTGTAAAGCACATCACCTGTAACATATGCAGTAATACACGCATAAATTTTCTGCAATTACACAGAAGCTGTACAATGTCGCTTCTGTGCACATAATATTGAAAGATGACATGGAACGAACAGCACCCTATCCGTCTATTTAATTAATCACGAGAAATAGCATATCTAAAATAGCCCTGGGGAGCTAGTCAGAAAAAAGTCAAAAAGCGGCACAGTAAAATTCCAAGGCGAAATACACAAGGAAAAATTATCTTACAGGTAACGTTTTACTCAAACCTAACTAATTCAAATATCACGCAATTAGGATAGGTAAGAAAAGCATAAATTTAATTAATAAAAAAAACAGAGAAAGAGGAAAAAACGAGATAGAGAAAGGGATCAAATTTAACAAGATAAAAGAACCTTTGAGAATGTAAGCTTGAAGAAGCGTAGGGTCAAGCTGAAGCGCTCTATCGCAATCCTTAATCACGTGCTTGTGAAGCTCCAATTTGCTGTAACAGAAGGCGCGGTTGCTGAAAGAGAGAATAGGAACAGGATCGGGCGTCACAAATAGACATATACATGCGAAGCAAGCATTGAGAAAAATGATAAATGAATGAGATAAAAAGGGAAGCGAAACAGGAACCATAGGTCTTGGACTGCGGTGGAGTGAGAAATGAGGGAATCGAGGATTCGAATGGCCTTGGACCAGTCCTTGGAGGCGCAGAGCCTGGCCAAGTCCACGCGCTCGGAGGAAGAAACAGGAGTAACCATGGTGGATAGGGGACGTGAGGTGCAGGATCAGTGGTGCGGAGTTTGAAGATGAAATTGGGGCTGGAAATGCAGTGAGGAAATAGAGAAGGTAATTGCGACGGTGATGGTTGAAGAATGAAGAGTGCAGACCTTGGGAAATTGGGTTGATTGAGAGGAAGAAGGCGAGTCCTTAAAGAGTAACGGTGCTTCGAATGAACGACCGGTCACGTGCACCGCACAACGCGTGAATTATACCTGTGACAAAGCTTTCCTGTTCAGTATTCTTCCCCCGGCCTGCCCCATATTTATTTTACGCATAATAATAATATATGCTTCTATCCTAGTATAATTCATTTTACACATTTTACTTTTAATACATTTTTTAATATATGTTTTATCTATTTTTATTATTTTCTAAATAATCATCAAGTGATTCCTCTCTACTCTCTACATTTTATTTGTTTATTTTAACTATTCAAATTTTCTACTCCCTTCAATTTTTATTTGATAATGAATTCAAATTCTTTTATGTGTGTCTTTTTACGTGTGTGTACGTGTGAATGTTTCTATCTTAACTAATAAGTATTAAACTTGTAGTCTTGATACTAATATCAACACTATAACTAAGGTTAAAATTGATTAAAATATAAGTTAAGATTACATATATTAAATGAAATCCTGTTACTTCTTTAACGTTGTATTTCATTAAGATAACTTCTCGGATATACTTCTATCTTATAAAAAATACAATTCAAAAAAGTCAAATTTTGAATAAAATAAATAATAAATATTTATAACCTAATTTCTATACTTTATTTATTTAAAAATTATCTCTACTTAAATTTCAAAGTCTAACGCATTAGCTACCTATATTTTTCTAGTATGAAAAACAATGACTACCAATTTCAAAAAAATTCTTATGTATGCATATTTTATTGGATAATTGTACTAGCTTTGGTATATTACAGGTTTTTCTAATTATATTATATAATGCATGTGTCGTTGTTTTTTTTTTAAATGAGATTATTTTATTAGTAGTGAAAAACATGCATCTTGTGTCTATATTAAAAAAATGAAAATGGTAGTTATATATAATAAATAGTTGGTGGTTTGTGTTTTCTTGTATTGTTAGAGGAGGATGGATGTAACATCCAAAACTTATAATACAACATTTTTAAATACAATGCTTAACAATAACACATTTATTATTATTGGATATTTAAATAGTTTATTATTTAGAAGTTAGTAATACATTATATATATGCTAAACATCAAATTGATAAAAAATTAAATATTAAAATAAATAGAGAGAGAAGATATAAAAAACACTGGGTACAAGCTTATATCTTCCTCCAAAACCTAACTATAAATTAAAAAGAACTAAATCATCATATTGCAAAAGGTAATTATAAATATGGTGAAATCACTCCCAATTTTATAAAACATAAATAAATTATACAAGACCGACAAATTTTTTTATTCTAAATTAGTCTTTATAAATTATTTTTTAAATTTTTATTTATAATATAAATTATTTTAAATACTAATAATTTTGTAATTTATAAAATAATATCTAATTTATTTAATATAATAATTTATATTTTTTATTTCTAAAATTACTTGTTATTTAATAAAAAAATTAATAATAATAAAATAAAAAAATTAATTCTATAATTTATTTCAAGATATAAAAGCTTGTCTTCAAACTATCATACCATTTAATTCTTAATCAATCAAACATAGAATATTAAATATTTAAATATCACCTCAATACATAAGAGTTCAAACAGATTAATCCCAATTCCAAATGGTAGAATTAGTCACGCATACTCCTAACACCTTCCATTCTCCTCATTGGTTACAATTCACTCAATGATGTTTTTCTCTCAATCTAGCACACTATGTTGTATCTCTAGCCCCCTATTTAACCTAATTATTTAGGGTTAGCCAACTTCCTGCGTCGTGTTCATGGGCTTAATGATAAAAACATA
Organism: Phaseolus vulgaris; assembly: GCF_000499845.2. NCBI lineage: Eukaryota > Viridiplantae > Streptophyta > Magnoliopsida > Fabales > Fabaceae > Phaseolus > Phaseolus vulgaris. Next base: position 47,190,094 of record NC_023757.2, on the reverse strand, counting down.
AAAATAGCCCAATTAATTTGACGCATTATCGCTACTGAGTTGGACTTTTTTTCTCTCTTTTGTGTGTTCTTAGCCTTTCAACTTTTTCCTTTTAGCATATATAATTATTCTTTAGTCCAAATCTCCATTATTTCCTAGAAACCAGCAATTAACACCTACTTTTAAAATAAAAATGTTCTTATTCAATTAAAGATTTAAAGATCATAAAAAATTGTATAAATTTATAAATTAAGGATTATTTTATATGTAAATTAAAAATTAATACTCATAAATGTCTATATTTTAATATGAAATATTACGAAAATTATATATTTATCCGAAAAAGACTTACATGTTTTGCATTGGGTGCCCTAATCAAATATAAAAACACTTGTATATTTTTGCAAGATCACCATTATAGTCATTGAGCCAACCCTCTATGGCCTAAATAAAGTGACATTTTGGTTGGGCAAGACTCAATGCTTGCTGGGCTAGCACTTTAGACCAAATGCTTTTCTCTTTGCCTATATTTTGGCAAGGCAAACCTCTCCCTTCGTGGGCAAGCTTTGGTTACTAAATATAATAACCTTCGCCAATGTTCTGGCTTGGCGAGCTTCCTTGCTTGTTGGACTAATTACTTTTATTAAACTTCATAAACTTACAATTTAAACCAAATAAATCTGCTCCCGCTGCTTACTTTCCTTCTCCACAAACTTTTCCTCTTTCATCCACTATACCTAATCACCTTCCCTACCCTTTGAGCATTCAAATCTCATAATTTATTGACTTCTCCAAATCTCAATACCATTTTAAAACCACTCCCCTCCCATCCTTAATTTGTAGTATTTGTTCCTTTTTTTTCTATTTTCTTCTACATGATAATCATTTATTCCATCTTGTGTTTGCTTTTCTTATGATTATTAATATTTGTTCTTTATTGGTGTTATTTTGGAATTATCTTATGTGTGCTACTTGTGGGTGTAGTTTTTTTATTAGAAATATGTGCATTATTCTTAACATTGTGAAATATTAAGGTGCTCACAAAGTGTTTGAGAGAACGCCTCAACCAAGATTTTCTGTTTAAAAGATTCAATTTCGAATTTTTGTGATTAATTATTTTCCATGAGATATTTCATGATTTTTCTTGGCAGTGTATTAAATGACTTTTCTTATGGTTCCTATTGGTTTGCAATTATAAAGTAAGCATGTACTTACACATTTTGGCATAATGCCCATGGTTTTCAGGATGCTTTAAACATATTTGATTAATGTTTAAGGTTAAGTGTATGTTATGAAATTTTCTTTGAAGGTGAGTTAAGTTTGATCAAAATCAATTAGAAACTATTGAAGATATAGATTACTAGGCGCAACAATGGTAGATTGGTTGTTATTGCCTAGGGATCAATTTGATCCTTCTGCAGACCAATGGGACCATCAAATGACAAACCATTTGGAGCCATTGAAGAGTATAATGTTGAGTAATTTATTCTAGATGAGTAGGAGCTGATAAGGATGCTAATGATGATGAGGAGATTGATTAATCTTTTAGCAACCAATTCACAATTACTTTGTGTTGTAGGACCTTGTTTTATTTTATTGTTTAGTTTGTTTCAGTTTCATTAACATATTTGTTTTAATTATTAATATTTTGGTTATTTATTTCAGTAGTCACTTAGGATCATGTGTTATCTTGATTTTTATATGATAGTAAAAAGTATTGGTGTAATGTCTGGGTAGGTTATGAAGTTTAATGTTCACTTATAATTTGAAAAAAAAATATCCTTTTTTTTCTTTATTATCTTTGTGAGATTGAAGATCAAATTTTAGTAAAAAAATATTCTTATGCGTGATGGTTGAAAATAAGTTAAGGGAGTTGTTGAAATCTAAACTAGGTGAGCTGTGTGCTTTAAAGTTCTTTTAGTTGAGTAGGAAAAATGATCAAAACAATTTTCTTCATGAAATTTCAGTCATTAAACCCAAAAAGCTAATCCATTATATATTTATACCTTATTAACCCCTTTGAGATTTAAAATTATATTGTTCATTACAAACCCTAAACCCTAGATTTGGCCATAATTTTGTGTGTGTGATAAGTTTGAGGGAAAATTGGCTCTAAAAAAGGAAAAAGTAAAAAGAAAATGAGTTGGGTATGCAAAAGTTAATAAAATATATTTGCTCATAAAAAGGTATATTTGATATATTTATCTTCTTAAAAATGAAAAATGAATGAAACAATTAAATTAAGAACAATTAAGTTTAGTCTAACTGAAACAATGCAATTCCTTTTCAAACCACTATTGCTTTTGTCTACACTCAACCATACTGTGTTCGAAAATTGACATACACAAGTAGCTGTCATCCCTTTTTCAAAGAAAATTTTGACACCATAAAGTTCAAGATTGACTCCATTTGAAAGCAAAACTTTCAAGAAACTATTACCTAATTTGAAATGCACTGAAACATTCTTCCAACTATAAGTGTTTGTATTGCTCCTCAATTAATTATTTTTGAAGCACATAAATCTAAAAGAGACATATAAGTATTGTTTTGAATTAGAGTACTCTTTGCAACCAACTTGTCTTCCTTTCCTCCTCACGTCCTACTGTCTCTCGCTGATCACTTAAGCTTGGTTACTCGACCAAGGACTATCTTTCGGTTATATGGGTTTGAGCTCACTCTTGACTACTGGACATTGACTCACTCTCGATAACTGGATTTGGGTTCATTCTTGGCTATTGAATTTTGGTTCACTCTCGGCTACTGAATTTGGGTTCACTTCCAATTGGGTGAGAGGTCTACTTATCTGGTAAACAGATCACCTATTTATAATATTTGTTAGTGAAATTTATTAATTTAATTGAATTTTTACTTTTCACACCTTATATTTACTAAATATATTTTTAATGTTTTAGACTTATTCATTGTACATTGATACAATGTTAACTTATTTTATTATTTCTTTATATTATTCTAGTTTCATTCATATTTTTAACACGGCCTCTAGACCTCTTGGTCTCTCGACCTCTTGACCCAATCAACTAAATTAAAAATAATGTTGATTAAATTATCTTGATCTTTTAACTATATTTAGTTTTTTAAAAGAAGTTTTAAGTTGGAAATAATACAAAAGCAAACATTAAAAAAATTGAAAATTGTGTTTTCATTACAAAGATTATTATAAATTTGACTTACAACTAACATAATGATTTGTAATAGCATATTTTTCACACTCCTGTATGAAATTTAACTTACAATTATCATAAAGATCATTATAAATGCTCATATGAAGAACGTTATCTTGGAGACAGGGGAGTTACTTTTATGTCATTTTCCAATGAGTAGTAAAAATTTGCTAACGGTTGTTTCTAATGCAAAAACTAGATAAAGAGTACGTATTTAGATTTCAATTGAAACATAACTTTTAGTTTTTTTTGAACATTGTGTTAGTTGACATTTTTTTAATCTACTGGAAAAAAATTCACCTAAAATTTTATTCTTTTCAATACAGTTGAATTCAATTCAATTTAATTTTCTAACCGATAGAAACATAAAATGATGTTATCCATCTATATTAATTATCGTTTGTATTATCCAATTATATTAATTATTATGTAATAATTGTAGTGAAAAAAGAGTAATATTTCCTTAAGTCACATACTGGTAGTTCATTAAAATTAGAAGTTGCTATCTAAAAGTTTTCAATCTATCTTTACAAACTATGTTACTATTTCCCTTAAATCATCATAAAGATGTTCATACACATAGGAGAGATTGAATTATTAGAAAAGCCTTTTAATGCATTGGTTCTGATATTAATTATGAGTCTTCAAGTAAAAACATTCAAAATGAATAAATCCTAAACAAACTCATAAAAAAATAAAAACATTATCTTTAAACCAATTTAAGATAATATATATGTACAATTTATTATTATCATATACTATTTATCTTAAGACTTTCAACTTACTTTGAATTTTTGACATAGTATACTTATTTAAATAATAATTTTAAAGTGTGAAATTAAATTTGTTGTCTTTAACATCTATAAATACTTAATTACAAAGTATGGTTTTTTTTATTTAGTATTTAGTGTAAATTCTTGACCAAAATCAAAGATAATTTTGACAAAATTTACTTATGAAAATTCAAGAGTAGAAATAAAAAATAAGGCTTTAGAAAATATCCATAAAGAAAAAATAAAAGAAGATTTTTTTTTTTGAAATGTACAAAACATTGGATAGGTAATTTCCGAAATTTAAAGAAAAATAGGTAAACTAAATTTAAGCATTTAAACGAAACCATGTGAAATAAAAATGAAAAGAAATTGGGAGAAAGAAAATAAAAGCAATAAATAAATAAAATTACAAGAAATGGAAAGGAGTAAAAAATTAAGGTGCCAAAATCTAATTGAACAAGAAATGCAAAGAGTATTCTGAAGATAAATATGTGAAGGACATAAATTTGTTATATTGAAATTATTAAAATATAATTAGTATCAACTATTTTTTTTGTCAGAATATTGAACTTTACTTGTTAAACTCTCATGTTAGATAAAAATAGACAAAAAAATATATATAACTCATACGTTTATATTCTAACATGTTATATTTGTTAGATCTAATAAAAGAGAAGAAGGAAAAATTATATTTTTCCATTAAAAATAAAGGCTAGATTACTTCCTTAGCCCTTTATATGTAATAATATATTTAATTTGCTCTTTATATTACTTTTCGATGTTTAAATTAACATAAAATGATGTATTTTTTCAGACGGTTTGACTAGATTGTGTCAATTGACGGGAAGGATTTAATTAATACTAATTTTAAAATTAAGAAACTAAATTAATTTTTTTAATAATATATAAACATGAATATAAATATATTTTAATAGGTGGGTGTGGAAGAAAGGAGAGGAGCTCGAATACACAGTTAAATCAGCACACCTCTATGTAAGGAAGGATGAAGTAAGAGAGGATGGGACGGTGTTTAAAATGTTTTGGAAGAGTAAAGTCGTATCTACTGCTTTAGTTACGGCTAGGAGGATGTTGGAAAACAAGTTAGCCACTAAAGCTAACCTGGAAAGGCGCGGGATCATAGTTGCAAGCTCCACGTGTAGTCTTTGTGGGATCGAGGAAGAGACTAGTACCCATTTGTTCTTTGAGTGAAAAAGTTACTTGGTTATTGTGGAACTATTGTTGTGCATGGTTGGACGTGTAGAGCGTGTTTCACAACGTCCTATTGTTAAATTTTTCCCAGTTTAGATGAGTAATGCGCCTGCTTCAGTAAATGAGGTTTAAGGAGTGATTTGGATGACAGTAGTCAACGAGGTTTGGAAGATCATAGCAGCAACACTCAATTCTCAGGGGTGCAACACTAAACATATAGGACACTGTGATGAACGTGGAGGTAAAATCTGCTAGCATAATGTGGTAAGAAGTGAAGGGGTCCATGATTCTTTTCTGTTCTAAGAAGCTGACTGTGCCTATGGTTTTCGGTGGGAGACTTTTCTCCACCTCTGAAGCAATTATGCAGTGGTCATCTTCTTAGTTTTTTCTTTCCAAGTGGACCACGTCTGATGTGGGGCAGGGGTCATCTTATAGCTAAGCTGTGTACTCACTGATGTAGGATGTTCTGTCATATATAGTTGTATGCTTAAGCTATGAACACTTTTTGTATACGGGTTGGGACACCCCTGAAGTGTCCCATTCTATTTCATTAATTCATTGCTGATTAAAAAAAAATAGAAACAGGATAATCTTTAAAGGGGGAGTAGTAGATGTACTGGAAGTTTTTGCTTTGGTTCAATTAAAGGTTTGATCATGGGTTACATACAAGTCACACTCTCCGCATTTTTCCTTTTCTGATTGGTGCATAGATCCATTGGTTGGTATGATCTCATGATGTATTCATTTAAGTTGTATGATTGTTTACCTCAGGTGTCCTCCTTTGGGTTAGCTAGGAGAGTTTTGTATAGGCAGACACGAGAGTAAGTCTTGTGAAGGAAGTTATGGTTGAGTTTATATATAAGGGTTAGATCACTCTCATATTTATTTATTTTTTATTGCCGATAAAAATAAATAAATAAATGTATTTTGACAAATTCTTCCTCCCCTTTCATACTTTTTCCAATTTTAATAATATTCTTTAATTGAAACACAAACTAAAATTAGTAAAACGTCAAATCTACGTTAGCTTTCTTTTAATAAAATATATATAAATAATAAGAGACTAAAATCTCAAGATATCTTAAATAAATTATTTTGTAAAATACTTTTGATATTTTTTATTTTTAAACACTAAAAAAGTTAAATAAGAGTATTAAGTTATTTGAGATAATTTGTGTTATAAAAATATATGTTAACAATAATTAATTTATTTATGTTTGAAGAATGAAAACAGTGGAATCAAATAAAATAGAAAGGTATTTAAAAAGTATATGTTTCCTATTATTAGTTTGAGTGAAAACAATTTTTTTTAAAATCTTTAGTCATTTTTTCGAAAGTCACAAAACTAAAAAAAAAAGCAAAAATAAGTATAAAACTAAAAAAAAAAATATTTTTACAATGTTGAACGTGAAATATAACATGTTCTTATAAATCTTCTCACACGCGCTTAAATAATGAAACTATTATTTCAAACGTTGAATCTGAATAAAAATGAAAATATTTTAGAATAAAAATGAAAATATTTCAGTTGGAAGGAAAATATACTATTGGAAATGAGATATGGAATGCAAGGTGGACCTGAACTTATTAAAAAAAAGTGAGATTATAAATTAACTTTTTACATTTGGTAAAAAGTAAGGTAGAGAGGTGAAAGTAGAATTTACCATATTTTTTTTATCAAAGGAGGGAAGATGACCAAGTTGCATTCTGCACTTATAATAAAGTATGAAAAATTGTGTAGTTTTGAGAAGATATTTTTGAATTAAAACAGTGGAGGGATGTGTAAACACGTGCTGGTAGTTTATGATAGTTGCATGGAACTTGGAAGTTTGATTAATGAATATAATTAAAAAATTAGCATTTGGTTTTTAAATGTGGATTCCTTTCTTGCCAGCTACAAGGTAGCCACAAAGCAAACAAGAAAGGGATAAAGTATTGTGGAGCAAAGAATCAAAATGAAATATTCTGTTGTTTTAATCAATTTTAATTTACTGCTACCATATATTTAAATGTTGCGTGTTTCAATTAGTTAGCTTCCCATGTTTATCTTATATTAAATTATTCTTGTGTTTCTCAACTCCCATACTTTATATTTTCTAGGTGTTAGTTTCTACAAGTTTCTGCTCATTTTATATTGGGTTAAGAATCCCTTGAAACTACCTACTATTTCAACTCTATAATATGGAAGGTGATTTTATGGTCTATTAATGTTTATAAAATGAAAAATGAAAATATTATATATTTTAAATTTGAATATAAATAATGAAATACTTTTTTTTCATTGTTAAATTAATATAATTTAAATCATAATTAAAAATTCATGCGAATATTTTGTAAGAAATATTTCAAACTTTTGCAATGTAGAGTTTTTTTTTTTCTTTTTGTAAAAGATAACATTAGATTAAAAACATTTACAGATTTGTATTGATAAAACACGAGTGTGATAACTTAAGGCCGTTCTTTTCCGATTTTATATTTCTAAAAATGTAATCTGTGGGAGTATTATGATTGGGAAATTATTTTTGGGTATGTTTTGAAATAAGTTTGGTTAACTTGTCATATTTTTAGAAGTGTTTTTAAAATTTAAGTTAATTAAAAAAAACAGAAAGTAGAAAATAAAATAATTACATTTCCGACAATGCAACTTCTTTTGAAACTAGGTTCAAGGATTACATTAACTTGATCTTGTATTGGGAGAGGATCTGACTCCGTTATTACCTTGATATTGGAACAAAACTTTTGTTTTATTACTATGATGTTTTTACTTATTATTGCTGATAAAAAAAAAATTGATGTTTTTATTTATTATCGTTGATGAAAAAATGATGTTTTTACTAAGTCTAATTTTTAAGTCTACAAAATAATATATATATATATATATATATATATATATATAATCACTATCATAATAGATTATGATTATTATAAAACTTAGAATTAACACTTATTATATTTCTAAATATATACATATAGTTTACATTTAATTTTTCTATTATAAAAAGAAACTTATACAACGTCACTCAAAATTTTACCAATCATGTTGCACTCTAGTTTCAATTTTTCTTTTGTGAAGCCTTATTCATAGGTAAATTTGTCCATTATTACTTTTTGGTTGCATTCTAATTTGATTTGTAACTCAGTTTTCAATTGTAACTTAATTTTAGATTCTTCTTTTGAAATTTATAAGTATAGACAAGGATAAGCAAAGAAAGTCCTATAGCATTAGTGCAAACTTATCTCTTTTTTTCCTTTTTTTCTAATCGTTATCATTATTTTTTTAAGATTTTTATCATCATTATATTTTCTTTTTTTTTAATAATAATTTTTTTATGCGATTATAAATAATTGTTTTTAATTAAGGTGTCAGTTTAACTAAGATGTCAAGTAGCATTGTGATGCCTAATATAAAAGTTTTTTATAAAAAAAAATATATCATGATTTTCTTAAGAAAATATTTAGTAAATTTTAATAGGTAATGAATAATACATAAATGACTGTGTGTTATGAAGTATCAAACATAAATGACTACTATAGTTGTTTTTCCAATTCAATTTATAATTCATTATAATGTTATTATTATTTGTTTAATATAAAATATTATTATTTTTTATTTACTCTCATTTGTTTTATATATGAAATATACCATTAAATGAGTGTACAATAATATTAATGTATTAAATATGACCCTGATGTTCGGAACAGGATTGCATGTATCATGATAACATCAGTGTACAATGATACTGTTTTATTAAAATATGACGTTGGTCTTTGGCATAAGATTTCCTCCTATAGTGTGTAACGTGATAACACCAACTAGCATCTTTGTGAGCTAAGAAAATGTTAACTTCCAAATGATTTTTTATTTTCCTTTCCACGTTTTCAGTTTGGTTCTCACGAGTTACATCAAGAAACCAACTTCTACTTGCCAAAGAGAAACAAAAACAAAAGGCAAAATGAGTTTCTGGTTTCTCTTTCCATTTCCCAAGCAGCCTTAATTATATGAGTAAATCTTGTATGGGCACGTTAGTTTTAGACATTTAATATTAAAAAAAGGCGTATTAACATGATTACGAACATAAAATCTTTCTCACATTATGTTTCACAGATAAAAAATCGACATGATTGAAAAAAATATTTTCTTTCACATTCTTTTTAACGAAAGGTGATACCAAAAAATATTTTCTACTATTGGATAATCTTCAAATTGATCTCATACTTCTCACATTCTTGTTATTTTGGAGTGTATAAGTGTACATATGTAAAATATTCTTGTTTTAAATCGATGTTGGGTATTCAAAGTAATAAACTATGTAGAAAGAAAACATACCTTTGATTAAATGATGACAGGACTTCAATTATTATTTTTTAAATTAAATACTAATAATAATCTGATTAACTTATATAATTAGTTTTTTCATATTATTAAAGTTTATTATGACGTATTCATGGACTAATTATGTTAGTCTTCAATTATATCTCTCAACTTATGAGGTCATCGAATATCTCGACCTACTCTCGACCTATCACTATAAGAAAATCATGAAATAAAAATCAATTTTTAGATATCAAAATAATTAGTTATAATAGTAACTAAATTAGAGACCTTTTTTAAAAAAAGTGGTTTCTAAATTAGTTTCTATTATTGTTAAATAGTTTCTAAATTCTTATCAAATTAGCAACCAAGGTTTTTGCTACCAAATTTAGAAACTAAATAATTGGTAGTTAAAACTTTAGTTGCTAATTAGATACTGATTTAGAAACTATTTAACAATAATAGAAACTAATTTAGAAACCAAAATTTTGTTTAGTTTATAAAATGATCTATAATTTAGTTACTATTGCAACGAATTATTTTGATATCTAAAAATTGGTTTCTATTTCATAATTTTCATATATCAATGTATTCTTTAGTCATTTCTAAAACTCAGTCATCATATTTAATAACGTCTAGTCTTGAGAACCTAAATTCTTCAAATACATGAGTTCTATGTTTATTAATATATCTTAGATGAGGGAGTAATTAATGTTATTTATCCTTACCACACTAATGAAAGTATATTAGTTGTGTGATTATTATGATTATTAATAAATGAAAAACATAATAAAAAAAGAAAATGAGTTTTTTTTTTAATTTTGTATGATAATATAATTGTTTCTCCACATTATAATCTAACAAATTTAATTATGATAAATTTTAAATAACTCTATCACTGTAAAAAAAATAGATATTAAAATTAGTTTAACCTAAAAATCCAATTTAACAGGTAATGTTTCAATTGATCTGTATTATATTATAAGTTTATATTTCTAAACAATGTATCATCAAATACTCAATATTATATATTTTCTTTTTTAAGAAAAACAAATCAAATTGAGACTAAACATAACATAGATGGTAATTATTCTTATATTTATTTCTCCAAACTAATAAAATTAAATAATTATTATTATTATTATTAGGGTTAAATATATTTTTCGTCCTTGTATTATAACAAGAAATTGATTTTCGTTCATGATCCAAACTTTAGATCATCCAAGGTATTTGTAATATGAAAATGATTAAAATGAGTCATTATGTATGTGAAATGATTGTTAGTTTTTTTTAAAATTTGTTGTTGTTTTGATTTTCAACTTATGCCCACTATAGCTATTTCTAATGGAGTGATGAAGTGAAATCTTAAATTGAATCAATTTCACATACAAAAGGACCTATTCCAATCATTTACATACCACAAATACATGGATAGTCTAAAATTTAAATAAAAAATGAAAATTAATTTCATGTTATTATACAAGAATGAAAAAACATATTTAACCCTTATATATTATTTTTATTAAAATTTAGAATTTTACTTATTTCTCAAATTCGGAGATTTCTTATTTTTTTCAGACGGCCATATGTTCTAAACTCAAGTTTGAAGCAGAAAACTACGGATTGAAATGTTTCGTGTTTTCCTTTTTTGCGTTTTACTTTCACATCTATGGGTATGCCTAGAGTTCATGAATGTGGGGGAGTGGGAGGATGCTAGTGATTTGTATGGCAATGAAGTCACCTGTATATATTGGTGAACTATATGATACCATATTTGTTTAATTTTTTTTGACATATTTCATGATTATTTGGGACTTGATGAGGGCCTTGATCACCGACACATGTCTTTGAAAGTTTGCTAGATCTAAATATGACGTGTTGGATGAGTTTCCAAGTGATGCTCTAGCTATTTTTAATCAACAACTTTATGCATGTTGCTTAATCAATCAAGATGATAAATTGTCATTATTAACTTTTGTTTAGTGATCAGTGGTTAACAGAGAGTAAAACTAAGTAAGAAAAAGAACAGAAATAGATAAAAAAAATTATAGAAATATTTATTGTTTGGTTTAAAAAATAATAGAGAAAAGATAAATTTGTGAAGTTCTCTTGAAAAAAGGATTATATATATTGATTATGTTTTATTTTTGAAAATGGAAAAGATCATATAACCAATTATAACATGATATATAATGTAACTAAATTTACAAGTGAGTTACTATTGTATGAAATGCTGAGATAAAAATAGTAATTTTTCATTGTTATTCACATATTCAATACGAAATTGCTTTTAAAAGACTCTCACATTGTTTAAAAAAAAAATTGTGACTCCCCCTCTCTTAAGGAGGTTTAGGCTTAGGTTGGTCTAAACTCTAAGGAGTTAAATGAGAAATTTAAAGTTAAGACATGATGTTGTAGATGTCTTTGTAGCAAGGGGGTAAACCATCTAGCCGTTATAATAGAGGAGGTAGAAGGAGGTCAAAGGATTATGAAAATACATCTTCAGTAAGATGTTACAAGTACAAAAAAGAATGATACACTAAGGTTTTGTTTAGAGAAATAGAAAAAGGCTATCAACCTTGATAGACTGATTGTGTCTAGTGAAACAACTTTCGTGAAAAAACAATGAAAATGATATTTGCGAAAAATATCCAATAAAATCTTATCTTTAAGGTTCCTAGACCTTATGACACTGTTAGAGTGTCTCAATAAACTTTATAGTCTCATAATATCTACTAATAATTGAATTATCTGATTAAACCATCCAATGACTCTCTTTTAAAAGAAAAATCATTATTCACGTGTCTTTCTCTAAATCCATCTCTGACACATTTTACGCATGTCAAATATAACGATCTATAAATAAAACTTTCTACCTTCCATATAAACTAACATAGAGTTAAAACATTTAAGTTATATTATAAGTGATATTAAAGTTATATTCTAAGTGATAGTTTGATGAGATAAAAAAACTGCTTAAGTTATAATATCTATGTTATATACTTAAGTTCAACTTCATTAATACTTAAATTGAACAACATTAAGTTTTTGGGTGTTATTCTCTTTTATTTTTCACTTTCTACTCTCAACTAGTTTCATATTATTGTTTGAGTTGCTGTATTTGTGTGATAGATAGATATTGGGGTGTGAATTTGTTGAATTAATTTCCTTCTTGTTGACTCCAAATAGTGTAACATATATTATGAGAGAGAAAGGAGTAATTAATAGAGAGGAGATGAGAGATTGATCCGGATGAGGTTTGATTTTAGCTAGACTCCATTGTGACCTAGTCATCCCAATGGTGCACCACTGAATAAGCATTATTAAATACACTCCCACTACTCATCAATTCCATCACCTACCACCACACTTCAACTAACATCAATTAATCTCATCAAATCACATGAACCACGAGCCCCCATCCCCATATCCCTTCGTCTTTTCGAAAGGGACACACTCCTAATTTTATTTTTCTCAGAACCCCAATAATGGACTCCGCACACCACATCACCCCACCAATCATCAATAGCCCTAGATCAACTTTTAAATAAACACTCTTCCATATTCAACCCTTTTTAGATACTGTGATAGTGTAACCAGCTATTTTCTGCTTTTCAAGTTTCATAAGTCTGTAGATATAAGCGAAAAATATATATAAATTATTATTCACCTCAAATTTTGAATGATATAGAACTTCTTTCAGACATTACATTAAAAATAATACAAGTTCTTATGATTAAAAATTAATTTACACTTAAACAAACTTGCTTCGTTGCAATGTCGAGGCCAATGTGTTTTAGTATCACGGGAATAACGATATCGGGCGAACTCAGTTGCGGTAGGTGGCCCTCCGTCGACAGGACTTCAACGACGGAGTCGCCGCCAATGCGTTGGTGGAGGTACTCAGCGACCACGATGGGAACCGCTAAGTCCTTCTTGCTTTGGATGATGTGGCAAGGGACTGTGACGAGGTTGAGAATTTGCCGCATGTCGCTTTGGAAAATGGTCTGCAACACGCTGAACGCAATGTCTGGGCGCATATTGAACAAGGTTCGGCTGAACTCCTGCACCACCACGGAGTCCATGTCCCCTCCAACGGCCATTGGAGCGAACCCTGAGCACCATGCCTTGTAATTCGCCGCCATAGCGTTGAATAGTTGGTCCAGATCTTCCTGCTCAAACCCTCCGAAATACTCCATGTCGTTTACATACCTTGCATTCCACATTCAACGTTATTAACCAATTCAATAATAATAATAATAATAATAATTTTTTATACAAAAAAAACTTCATTGAAAATATAGATTACTCTTTGACTAACTTTGTCTTGTTATTTGCCTTATAAGATAAAGAGTATTTTTTATGAAAATTATTGGTTATTCAAACTATATTGATGAATGCTATTAATTATGCGAGATGTTCATTACTGAAAATATTGTCAGAAAAGATACTTTAAGGTTTTCTTTGTTTTCTCAAAAGATGAATATTTTTGTTGACAAATTAAAATGCTGAAAGTAATATACGATATAGATCCACTTAAAAAAGTCATTTAAAACTTTAGATTGGTTACTAATAAAAGAAAGTAAACTTATATTATATGTTTCTCAACATTAACCTCAAAATAAAGGTAGATTCCTTTGAACAAGTATCTCGAGAGTATTAATTAAAAATGAATAAACAAGAAAGATTCAATAGTAAATTACAGTGAGGTATAGTGGTAATAATAATAAAAATAAAAATGAATAACATAAGAGGCTTTAATTGGAACATAGCAGTGCAGTTATGGACGAAGTCAAATAGAGATGATGAGTGAATCATATATATTAAGCTGGAAGAAGATGAAAGTAATGGTTGTGTTACCTAGGGTTAGCGGAGAGCATGATGATTTTGGCGAATAGATCTGGGCGAGAAATAGAAGCGAGAGTACCGATCATAGCGGAGACAGAGTGACCAAGAAAGATGCATGAATGAACACAAAGCTCTTCTAAGATAGCAAGCAGGTCGAAGGCATAGCCTTCCAAGGTGGAATAGCGGTCGAAATCGAAGTAATCGGGGTTGGTGGTGCCGGCTCCCATGTTGTCGTAGAGCACGACACGAAAGTCGTCGAGGAGATGAGGTACGAGGTGTTTCCACACGGATTGGTCTGTGCCAAAGCCGTGAGCCAGAACTATGTAGCGCGTGCCGGATCCCAAAACCTTCACGTTGTGAGCTTCTTCCACAATCCCCATTTTTTGTGTTTTGCTATTGACGCCTAGGTGCCTAAGTTTCAGACCTCCTCCTCCTATTTGTACATAAGAAACAAGGCTGTGATGCCAACGCAGAGAAGGACCAGGCCAATACAATACTGTATTACAAAATTATATTCTTCCATTTTTTTCCTTACATTATCCTTTTCTAAATAAACAAAACAACATGTTGCATACAATTTCTTAAAAATCAGAAGAATAAAGTATACATTTACATGTAATCATATAAGTTTGTTGATTTTCATATTAAAAGTTAAATATAAATATATCAATAAATTATTTGTGATGGAATATTCGAGTAAAATTATTCTACATCGTTATTAAACTTTTACTTTATCAGTATTATTTATATTACTGAAAAAAAATATGTTGTGATATATGTATGCGTATATTTTCTTTTATACGTAATTATAATTATAATTATCAGGATAAAACTAGTTACTACAACAGTTACAACAATAAAAAAAATTATAAGAAAATTGTGTATAGACTCATCATCTGACACCCACAACTCATTATCAACAAACTGTCTCACGTCTTTTACTTTACCTCAAGAGCATCCCTGGTGAAGGACTATATTTTTTTCATACTAGCTTACTTCACCTACTGGTTTTAGTGATTATGACTAGGAACATGTCCTACCACACGCAAATTTATTAAGGATATTTCATCTACTTAGGAGACTCCTTAATATCATGGAAATCAAAGAAGCAACCAATTATCTCTCGCAGCTCCTTCGAAGCCGAGTATAGAGCCCTTGTCACCACCACATGTGAGCTACAATGATTGTCTTACCTTCTGTCATGCAAGTTGCTGACATATTTACCAAGCTCCTTGCTTCCGCACAGTTCTTGAGGGAGGGTGTTAACATATTTTGTTTTTCTGTTTTAAGTCATTGAACTTTGTTTGTTTGACCTAACTTTTCTTTTCTATTTCAGCTAGGTCTTAATCTTTTTCTTATATATACACATGTATTTTATTCTCATATACACAAGTAAATAAGAATTTCTTTTGTATTTTCTTTTCTCTGTTTTTCTCTCTTTTATACTTAAGTCATTATCTCTTTTTCATTTGTAATTAGGGTTCATCAAAACCTCCTTTTCTCCATTGCTATTATATGCGTTCCATTTGATGCCCCACATACAAAAAAATATTCATCTTCATTGACTGTAATAGTTACAACAACAAAAAATTATAAGAAAATTAAAATTATAAGAAAATTGTGTATAGTTATAAAAAAAGTAGCAAATATATAATTATATGTGAATGTGGTTATGCTGTGTTTCCATCCACCGATTTATTTTAGAAACAGAAAAAAAAAACACTGAACGGCGAATTTGAATGAATATGGTAGAAAAGAAATAGAAGAAAAAAAACAGAGAAAGGTGAATTTCATTATGTAAACATGATAAAAGTTGTGCATTCTCTTTTAACAACAATGGTGACTTTGGTGTATATTGATCCAATAGTGTTATGGTTACATATATGATTTACGGTGATCGACTATAAAATAAAATAATAATAGATACATGTAACTATAGTCTATACTTGATTATGTGTAATGCATCACTTTCTAATTATATTTGTATATTTAAAAATGTAATTTTATTATTTAAAATTATTGAATGTCACAAAGCGATTTCATGTATAGTTGTTGATGATTATTTTTAACAGAGTAATTAATTTTTAAAAATTGTTTAAGAAATTATATATTACTTAAAATGTGTAAACCTTAAATATTAAAATTGTATTATTTTATTTATCTTGTCAAACAAATTTTTTAATTGAAATTTTAAAATTTATAACAAAACTAAATATTTAATTTGGGATTATTTTTATTTATGACAAAATGTATTTGTTTAAGCAAAATAAATTTGGAAATTCTTAATGCTTGCAGGTTATTTAAAAATTAATCTTAATAAAAAAAATTCAATGATTATTTTAATAAATGATTAAATTTAATATCTTATTTTTTTTCACTTACATTAATCTCGTTATCTACAAATCTTTCACTAATTTTCATCCAATTTTCTTATATTTAAACATCACTCTTCACTTAGTGTTTTCTCATTTTGATTAAAGTTATTTTTTTATAATGTAGACATTTGTTATTTCTTGATCAATGCTAATCATGATTTTCTTAGTGAGCATTGATGAAACTATCTTTTAGGTGCTGTTAGTCAAAGTTTTTTTTTTATCAACATCAATCAATAAGATCAATTTTTTGTTAATATGTAAGTTAGGTTTATTAGTAAACATCAATATGAATTCTTTTTCAATTCACACTATCGGGATTATTTTCTTGTTGATGTAGAACAAATATAATTCTCACTTATCGTCGACTAGGTTGTTTTCTGGTTAACGTTAACTTGATTTTTTTTTCAGGTAAATTTTTGTTGCAATTTGTTGAAATTATTTGTAATCAATAGTACTGTTATTGTTATTTTTCATCAAAACAAAACACAGTTAACATTCTTTTAATGTGAACTTGAAAGACTTTCAATATAACCTTGATATAAGACTAGACAATGTTAGTTGGGAAATTATCTTCCTAACATGTCAGTAAAAAATTAAATATTAATCTTTACTTTGTGTAATGTTAATCAGAATATAGTAAAACAATAACTTTACCTTAATCAAGAGAACATTTGTTAGTTGTCATTGAAAAAGAATCTTAATAGAGATTAGTTGGAGAAACATGTATTGCCTCAAAAATAAAATTGAAAAAAATAGTTTGAATGATTGATAATTTTATCATTAAGTATTCTTTAATATTAAAATAAATTTTTATATTTAATAATAATTGATATATTCTATTAAAATGAAAAATAAAATTTAATAAACTTACCTTGTATTATTTAAGTAAAACATTTTAAGAAATAAAATAGTTTATACTAAAAACTATTCAAATTTATTGTATTTTAATTTTTTTAAAATATTAAAATTCCTAATTTAAACGCTTTTAATCATTCTTCGTCTCGTCACTTTTGCTTAATAGCGTTGGAGGTTCTAACATATTCTATCAGGGTACACCGCCAACTCTACGGGGCGTACAAAGTAAAAGGTGGTTGTATAAGTTAAAGGGAGGAATATATTTAGTAATAGTAATGTCATATTGGATAAAGGCCCAGTGGACACCTCCTCTTAGTTCCACAAACATCTTTCCAATTATATTTTTTTTAATATTTACTGAAGAAATTATATTTAAAGTAAATTTCAATTAAACGTAATATGAACATATTTTCAGTAAATAAAAATTTAAATATTTTTTCTCATAAAAAAAAATTCACAAAATTATTTTTATTAGTATTTCAACCAGTTATATCTAATAACAAACTTTCCCATTAAGAGAAATTATAACCATAATATCACATTACGCATTATATTTTATTATATTTAAATTAAAGTAGTGACAATGTGTGTTCGTTCGTCCTATATTTAACCTTTGTGGATTATGGGATAGGTAAGTGGAGCAAAACAAATTAGTGGATTGAAATAAATTATGCGTTTTTTTAAACAGACTATCGACTCATCCCTAATTTAAATATTAAAAATTAAATAAAAAAATTCATCATTTATTAATTGATTAGGTAACTATTAACTTATAATTTTAGTTAATAGAATATGTTTATATGACTCGTTTTCGTAACTTTTATTCCTCACAAAAAGATGTTTTCTTCTTAGTTAGCCACTTATTTTTTTCTCCAGAGTTATTCCACCCAAAACTCTTTGCATTTTTTTATCAGTACTCTTTGTGTGTGTATATATACTAAAATATAATGATGTAAGAATTAAATCTTTATATTATATTAATGATATTTTACTAATATCTTATGCTGCTTTACTCTATTTATTTCAGCGTAATCGTGTGAAAAAAAGTCACATGATTGTGGATATAGTGCGATGGGGAAGTTATACATAGATGGTAGCAGAGTCACAGGTACTCGTTGATGTTGGTAGAAAAGGGGATAATGGATGCTAAGCTAAATTTATTGACCTTCATAAACTAATAAATAAACTCATTTATCAAACAAGGTTATTACTTTGGCCAATATAATCCTTGATAGCCTTAATATAATCCTTTAGAAAGATTCGCATAGGGTATTCTCCAGTGGGTCCAAGTGTTTGTTCACTTCACATAAATGAAGACTGATATTAGTTAAGAAAATTCATATACTTTTTACGAAAGAAACGCGTATCTTCTATGTCCATCATTCATTATGATTGCAAGTGACACTATCACGAGCAAATAAGCTTTATGATCTTTATTTCAAAATAGTTGTAATTTTTACTACTTAATTTTTTTAATATAATTGATGCTTTCAAATTTTTAATTCAATATTATCAGTATAAACAAATTAGTTTTCTTTCTTATTTAATATAGTGTATTGATAAAAAAAAATGTGAGATTAGTAAAACTATTTTGGAAAAGAAACAAGATATTTATTGTTCTTATTAAGAAATGTGTACACACTTTATTTTACCGTTGTTATTATAGAATTACTAGTAAAAAAAAGGAGATATTTCGTATCTCTAAATCTTTTAAAATAAATTATAGTTACACATAGTGAATGATTTATGATGTATTGTAATTTTGGAAAATCTAATAATTGTAAAAGTGCAAATAAAATGACAGGTGAATAATACTAAGAACAATAACATCTCGCTCACACACGCATAACATGATATCAGAACAAGAGAGATATGAGTCCGCTGTGGTCATTTGAAGGGTTCAGTGCTCCACAGTTTGTCCAAAATCAATATCTTCATAATCGAGAATTAGGGTTTCGTTCTTCTCTCAACAAAGCTTAAATTGGGGTCTTTTTTCCGCAACTGTGTTTGCAGAACAATTTGCAGAAGAATCATAAATCACAAACAAGGTAATGTTTTTTCAAATTCAAATTTGATTTCAGATGAATTGTGGCGCCTTTTTCGGACTACATATACCTCCTCTTATGGATTGATTTTGCACTCCATGCACGAGGTAATCTTTTATACCGTTTCTTCATCTCATTCTCACATTTCTACTATGTTTTTATATTTTTTGTATTTTTAAAGTTTCTTGCTTTTATCTTTTCGACTGATTCTTTTGATTTATTTTATTGTTTGTTTTTGACATTTTTTTTCTCGGTTTCTTACATGTTTTTAGATTTTTTTATCAAAGTTTCTTGCTTTTATCTTTTTTTTTTCCGATTTTCTTCATCTCTTTTACCATTATTTCTTCTGTCGTTATCATATTTTTTGTTATTTGTTTGTTACGTTTTTCGCTTTTTCTAGTGTTTTCTTATCAAAGTTTCTTGCTTTTATTTTTTTACCAATCCTCTTCATCTTTTTTACAGTTTTTTTTTCTCAAGTGTTTTCTGTGTTTTTTTATGCCTTTTTTTTTGTATTTTCTGTTCAAGATTCTTTCATTTTGTACATCTTGTGTTTTCTATTGCAGTTTTTTGCTCTTGTATTTTTTTGTTCATTCTGTACATCTCTTTTATCAAAGCTTATTGCTTTAATTTTTTTTTACCGATCCTCGATTTTTTTTTCCTTAAGGGTTTTCTGTGTTTTCTAATGCAGTTTTTTTTTTGTATTTTCTGTTCAAATTCTTTCATTTTGTACATATCTTTTTTCTCAGGTGTTTTCTATTGCAATATTTTTGTTTTTGTATTTTTTGTTCAAGATTCTTGCTCATTCTGTACATATCTTTTTATCAAAGTTTCTTGTTTTTATCTTTTTTTACCGATCCTCTTCATCTCTTTTACGGTTTGGTTTTCTGTGTTTGTTTTTTGATGCAGTTTTTTTGTTTGTATTTTTTGTTCAAGATTCTTGCTCATTCTATACATCTCTTTTATCAAAGTTTCTTGCTTTTATCTTTTTTACCGATTCTCTTCATCTCTTTTACTGTTTTTTTTTCAAGGGTTTTCTGTGTTTTCTGATGCAGTTTTTTTTGTATTTTCTGCATTGATTCCCCATAACGAATAGGCTAGCTCTATCTCTAAATTGCCTATCCTGTGCTCGAGAAGGTCCCCCAGTTCCTCGGCAGCACCTCGAGGTGCATTTAGTTGTCTTACATGAGACTCGGGATATTCCTCACTCCATGGCACCTTTCGCTCATCCATTCCGCCCGTCCAGACGCGGCGCCCTTTTTCATTATCATCTACCGCCCTTTCTTTCCTCCCGGCTATTCACGCATGAAGATCGTCGTATGTATGCTCGACTTCGGTTGCCGGTGCGTGTAGGTAGGAGTACATTATGGCAGGATCAGTCACCCGGGCAAACCAACCCTCCTCCAAGAAGAATTGTGCTATGCCCTCCCGATCCCTATAGAGCGAAAGAGCTGCCTGGTGATCCCTAGGTTGCAGCACGTCCGGTCGTTAACTCCTCGCGCCGCTGCCGCCGTTTCTAGGACCGACCGACGCCTCGCCTGCACAGGTACCTACGTAGTGTAGTGTCGGTCGCACATTCAACATAGCGTTCGGACATCTCTTTTTTCATTCTGTACATCTCTTTTTTCTCAAGTGTTTTCTGTGTTTTCTATTGCAGTTTTTTTTGTATTTTTTGTTCAAGATTCTTGCTCATTATGTACATCTCTTTTATCTCAAGTGTTTTATGTGTTTTCTGTTGCAGTTCTTTTTGTATTTTCCGTTCAAGATTATTGCTCATTCTGCACATCTCTTTTGCTCTTTTTCATTTGTAGTAGTTGTGTTCCAGTTTTGTAAGGCATATGTTCATGAAATTTCTATTTATTTCTGGCTTTCGATATTTTAAATTCTTCATGTCATTTGTTCTTCTGTTCATCTCATACTTTTTTCAACCATTTCCAGTTTTGTGCTTTTGATTCAAGTTTGAAAACGTTTAATAGGTAATTGTGTTTGTGCATTATTAGCTTTCATTTTATTATTATTTATTATTGTACATCTCTTTTGCTCTTTTTCATTTGTACCAGTTGTGTTCCAGTTTTGTAAGGCATATGTTCATGAAATTTCTATTTATTTCTGGCTTTCGATATTTTAAATTCTTCATGTCATTTGTTCTTCCGTTCATCTCATACTTTTTTCAACCATTTCCAGTTTTGTGCTTTTGATTCAAGTTTGAAAACAGGTAATTGTGTTTGTGCATTATTAGCTTTCATTTTATTATTATTTATTATTATTATTATTTATTATTTCATATTTTCAAAATTTACAATTCCAAATTCTTCTAAATGTAATTTGGCAATATATTTTTGCTAAAACAATGTTTCGCTTCTTTTACTATTTTAAGTTTCGCTCTGTTTTGGTTTGAATGTGTGTTTGATTTTAATTTGAAAATAAAATTATAATATGAAATTATAATTTAAGGTTTACAATAAAATAATGTAATAATTATTTTCTGATTCTTATACTATTTATACACATAATATGAATTTTATTGAAGCATATAATTTAATAATAATTTCATAATATTTATATCTATATTTATGTATAAAGACAAAATTTTATTGTAATTATTTTTAATATGTACAATACAATAATAATAAAATAGAAGTTCGTTCTGATTATAGAAATATTAGGGCCGCATTCATTATTCATTAAATATTAAGTAATTATTTCATTAAATAAACACATTAAAAAATCAATTTTTGAATAGCATTAAAGAAATGATAAACTTAATTTGTGTATTATGTATTTTAGTTTAGGATTTAGACTTTAAAAATAAAAATAAAAATACACATATGATAGTAATAAAAAAAATAGAGATATAGAAAATAGTGATAAAAAAATATAGAAATACACATGTTAATAATCAATACATGTACAAAATTATACTTATAATAATATGAAATTATAATTTAATGTTTACGTTAAAATAATGTAATAATTAAATTTTTATTCCTATAGTTGTTTAAGGTAATTACTTGTCATTTTTCTTCTATTTCTGAAATTTATAGCGGAGGATTTTCTAAGATGTATTAAATTAAATTAAATGAATATTAAATATAAAGATAAAGATTTAAAAGAAATAAATAAATATTAAATATCAAGATATAAAAATAAATTTAAATATAAATATTAAATAATTAAAATCAATTAGATTAAATATGAAATTAAATATGAAATATTAAATAAGCAGGGGTGGTATGAATGGATATTTGAATTGGAATTGATTGAAATGAAAGTGATTATAATGTGTATTGGTATGGGTAATGTTTATGTGTATATATGTGTATTGGTATTTAGAAAAAATTGTAAAATAAAGCTATAGGTATAGGTATAGATAAAATAACTACAGTGCAGTGTAAAATAAAGAATAACAATAGTAATAATAATAAAAATATTAATAATAGTCATAATAAAAATAATAATCTCTTAGCACATAATATCTTACCGAATGTATAATAAATAAAAAATTTACGTTTTTAAAGATTTAAGTTTTTTAAATAAATAAAGTTTCTAAATATATCCATATTCTAAATTATTTAATTTCTCTTGATAAAAATTTAAAATTAATAAGATATCTAAGTTTTTAAAAATTCTAAACAAATACGAATCCTAAATTATTTTATTATCTATTTAAATAATAATTTTAAAAAAAAATTTGTAAATAAAATTTTCTACTTAATTTAATTTTTTCAAGTTTATTTAATTTAAGCATATTAACATATATTATTTCCAATTCCCATATTATTATTATTATTATTATTAATCTTCAAATATTTAATTTTTCATATTTTCAAATTTTACAATTCCAATATCATTAATTACCTTTTATTTATATCTTCTTCTTTTTTACTTCTTCTGCACACTTATAATTCCAAGATTATTATTATTATTACCAATAGTTTTTAAATATTTAATTACCTTTCTGATTCACATAAAATGTCCAAAATTACTATTATTTAGCATTTCAATCGAATTCTTAAATAAATACAAAAATTAAATGATTTAATGTTTTACACAAATAAAAGTTATTTTAGTTTATAAAAGTTAATTGAAAAATTATAAATATCAAATACCATTAAATAAATGAAGTTTTCAGTCATTTAGATTTTTCAACTCATGAATAGTATACTAATTGGGGTTCCCTGAACTTCTTTGATAGTGTTTTTTTCAGCTCCATCTGAAGTGATTCCTTTTGTTGGGTAAATAATATGTTTTTATGTTCATCCTCTGTACTTCTTTGATTATGTTTTTTTCAGCTCCGAAGTGATTCTTTTTGTTGGATAAATAACCAGTTTTTATGTTCATCCTCTACACTATAAGACCTTTATATAATGTAAATTCATTTTCTTCGTAAATATCTTATGGGAACATAATATTAGAATATTATTTATATAATGTAAATTTGTTCAAATTATTTTTTTCTATTGTAATGTATTTGTCATGGCAAAAATTTATTCATTCCTTTTTATTTATAATTAATTTGTGGAATACTAATTTATGTAGCATACACACTGACACGGGAACACAGGGAAACCAGACACGGATCTATATATTATATAATAATGAATTATATAAATTGACAATAAAGATTTATGTGCAAGAGTATTAATTTATATGACAAAATGTGGCTTCATAATTTAATATGATTTTTGCCTAAAATATGTTTATGGAAGAAACACACATTTTTTATTACTTGTACTATAACTGTACTTGGTATAATATAACGAATTAATTTTTTAATTGCAATAATTATTCTGAGATATTTTTGCATATTAACTTAACATGAAGTTGGTCAACAATACTTCATTTTCTTCGTAAATATCTTATGTGAACTTAATATTAGATAATTATTTATATAATGTAAATTTGTTCAAATTACTTTTTTCTGTTGTAATGTATTTGTTATGGCAAAAATTTATTTATTCATTTTTATTTATAATTAATTTGTGGACTACTAATCTATTTAGCATAGACACTCACATGGGGACACGAGGACAGGGGACACAGATCTATATATTATATAATTATGAACTATATAAATTGACAATAAAGATTTATGTGCACAAGTATTAATTTATATGACAAAATGTGACTTCATAATTTAATATGATTTTCGCCTACAATATGTTTCTGGTAGAAACAAACATTTTTTATTACTTTTACTATAATTGTACTTGTTATTATATAATGAATTAATTTTTTAATTGCAATAATTATTCTGAGAGATTTTTGCATATTAACGTAGCATGAAGTTTGTGAACAATACTTCTCTTTCTTCGTAAACATCTTATGGAAACATAATATTAGATAATTACTTATATAATGTAAATTTGTTCAAATTATTTTTTTCTGTTGTAATGTATTTATTATGGCAAAAATTTATTCATTCCTTTTTATTTATAATTAATTTGTGGAATACTAATCTATGTAGCATAGACACTAACACGGGAACACGCGGACACAAATCTATATATTATATAATTTTAAATTATATAAATTGACAATAAAGATTTATGTACACAAGTATTAATTTATATGACAAAATGTGACTTCATAATTTAATATGATTTTTGCCTAAAATATGTTTATAGGAGAAACAAACATTTTTTATTACTTTTACTATAAATGTACTTGGTATAATGTAATGAATTAATTTTTTAATTGCAATAATTATTTTGAGAGATTTTTGCATATTAATTTAACATGAAGTTGGTCAGCCATACTTCATTTTCTTCGTAAATATCTTATGGGAACATAATATTAGATAATTATTTATATAATGTAAATTTGTTCAAATTATTTTTTTCTATTGTAATGTATTTGTTATGGAAAAAATTTATTCATTCCTTTTCATTTATAATTAATTTGTGGAGTACTAATCTATGTAGCACAGACACTCACACGGGGACACGAGGACAGATGACACAAATCTATATATTATATAATTATGAGTTATATAAATTGATAATAAAGATTTATGTGCACAAGTATTAATTTATATGACAATATGTGACTTCATAATTTATTATGATTTTCGCCTACAATATGTTTATGGTAGAAACACACATTTTTTATTACTTTTACTATAACTGTACTTGGTATTATATAATGAATTAATTTTTTAATTGTAATAATTATTTTGAGAGATTTTGCATATTAACGTAGCACGAGGTTGGTGAACATTACTTCTCTTTCTTCGTAAACATCTTATGGGAACATAATATTAGATAATTATTTATATAATGTAAATTTGTTCAAATTATTTTTTTCTATTCTAATGTATTTGTTATGGCAAACATTTATTCATTTCTTTTTATTTATAATTAATTTGTGGACTACTAATCTATTTAGCATAGACACTGACACGGGAACACCGGGACACGGGGACACAGGGACACACACACACACATATATATATATATATATTATAATTATGAATTATATAAATTGACAATAAAGATTTATGTGCACAAGTATTAATTTATATGACAAAATGTGACTTCATAATTTAATATGATTTTCTCCTAAAATATGTTTTTGGAAGAAACACACTCTTTTTTTTTTATTAATTTTACTATAATTGTACTTGGTATAATATAATGAATTAATTTTTTAATTGCTATAATTATTCTGAGAGATTTTTGCATATTAACTTAGCATGAAGTTGGTGAACAATACTTCATTTTCTTCGTAAATATTTTATGGGAACATAATATTAGATAATTATTTATATAATGTAAATTTGTTCAAATTGTTTTTTTCTATTGTATGGCAAAAATTTATTCAATTCTTTTTATTTATAATTAATTTGTGGACTACTAATCCATGTAGCATAAACACTGATACGGGGACACGAGGACTGGGGACACGGATGTATATGTTATATAATTATAAATTATATAAATTGACAATAAAGTTTTATGTGCACAAGTATTAATTTATATGACAAAATGTGATTTCATAATTTAATATGATTTTCGCCTACAATATGTTTCTGGAAGAAAAACACATTTTTTATTATTTTTACTATAAGTGTACTTGGTATAATATAATGAATTAATTTTTTAATTGCAATAATTATTCCTAGAGATTTTTGCATATTAACGTAACATGAAATTGGTGAACAGTACTTCATTTTTTTTTCGTGAATATCTTATGGGAACATAATATTAGATAATTATTTATATAATGTAAATTTGTTCAAATTATTTTTTTCTATTGTAATGTATTTGTTATGACAAAAATTTATTCATTGCTTTTTATTTATAATTAGTTTGTGGACTACTAATCTATGTAGCATAGACACTGACACGGGGACACGAGAACAGGGAACACGGATCTATATATTATATAATTATGAATTATATAAATTGACAATAAAGATTTATGTGCACAAGTATTAATTTATATGACAAAATGTGACTTCATAATTTAATATGATTTTCGCCTACAATATGTTTCTGGTTGAAACACACATTATTTATTACTTTTACTATAATTTTACTTGGTATTATATAATGAATTAATTTTTTAATTGCAATAATTATTCTGAGAGATTTTTGCATATTAACGTAGCATGAAGTTGGTGAACAATACTTCTCTTTCTTCGTAAACATCTTATGGGAACATAATATTAGATAATTATTTATATAATGTAAATTTGTTCAAATTATTTTTTTCTATTCTAATGTATTTGTTATGGCAATAATTTATTCATTCCTTTTTATTTATAATTAATTTGTGGACTACTAATCTATTTAGCATAGACACTGACACGGGGACACGAGGACAGGGGACACAGATCTATATATTATATAATTATGAATTATATAAATTGACAATAAAGATTTATGTGCACAAGTATTAATTTATATGACAAAATGTGACTTCATAATTTAATATGATTTTCGCCTACAATATATTTCTGGAAGAAACACAAATTTTTTATTACTTTTACTATAACTGTACTTGTTATAATATAATGAATTAATTTTTCAATTGCAATAATGATTCTGAGAGATTTTTTCATATTA
This sequence comes from Phaseolus vulgaris, assembly GCF_000499845.2. Lineage (NCBI taxonomy): Eukaryota > Viridiplantae > Streptophyta > Magnoliopsida > Fabales > Fabaceae > Phaseolus > Phaseolus vulgaris. Next base: position 47,162,450 of record NC_023757.2, on the reverse strand, counting down.
ACGTAGCATGAAGTTGGTGAACCGTACTTCTCTTCCTTCGTAATTATCTTATGGGAACATAATATTAGATAATTACTTGTATAATGTATATTGGTTCAAATTATTTTTTTCTATTGTAATGTATTTGTTATGGCAAAAATTTATTCATTCCTTTTTATTTATAATTAATTTGTGGAATACTAATCTATGTAGCATAGACACTGACATGGGAACATGAGGATACGAGGAAAGGGGACACGAATCTATATATTATTTAATTATGAATTATATAAATTGACAAAAAAGATTTAGGTGCACATGTATTAATTTATATGACAAAATGTGACTTCATAATTTAATATGATTTTCGCCTAAAATATGTTTCTGGAAGAAACACACATTTTTTATTACTTTTACTATAATTGTACTTGGTATAATATAATGAATTAGTTTTTTAATTGCAATAATTATTCTGATAGATTTTTGCTTATTATTTTCTTCGTAAATATTTTATGGGAACATAATATTAGATAATTATTTATATAGTGTAAATTTGTTCAAATTATTTTTTTCTATTGTAATGTATTTGTTATGGCTAAAATTTATTCATTTCTTTTTTATTTATAATTAATTCGTGGACTATTAATATATGAAGCATAGATACTGACACGGGGACACGGGACACGGGGACACTGATCTATATATTATATAATTATGAGATATGTAAATTGTTAATAAATAATTATGTGCACAAGTATGTTCGAGATTATTTTTTGGAGCAGAAAGATGTTTTTCATGACTGATTCACAAGGATTTGTTTCTTATTTTTATAATCGTAATAATAATTTATACAATAAATTTTGTATTTTTAGAAAATTAATGTATTTTTCATTTTTAAAATTCTGTTAAAATCGTACTAGAATTGTTAGAAATCTAACAAATACTTTTTTAATTGGACACTTCACGGATACGTGGTCTACAGGTGTCATACAAGAATCAGTGTGCGATACGAATATCGGACACTCACACACCATTTAAAACGAGTGTCCAAACTTCATAGCTACTAAGGAGTGTCCGAATTTCATAAATACTAATATTACAAATTTATAATTATTAATTTCATTTGCTCAATTTTACAATTTTCAAATATAAAAAAAAAATTTAAATTATAATATTAATATTTATATATAGAAGGTTGTAAAATGTTTTTATAATTGTTTTTTATGTATTCTTAATTATTTACTAATAATTGAATAATTGATCGATTTGATTTTTCTTAATTCTTTACTAATACTATGAAATTTTGATTTATAATTTTAATTTACTCTACAATAATTTTTAATTTTGATATATAGATTTATTATTATAATATTTTTATTTAAATAATGAATATTTAAAATATTCCCGTGCATATACTAGTTGGTGTACATACATCTTAAGGGGGTATGGAATTTTATTTTCAAAGATTTCCCACATCGACTAGTTTCTTATAAAAGTCATTCTTTATAAACACCTAATCCACTAAAGAATTTGCCGAGCTCAGTAGCGCTAGCTTGTAACTCATGTGAGGGCAATAGGGTGATGGAACAAGGCTCTATGTATGTTTGGCCTGCCCACTCCAACCCAGCCGGTTTAACCTTAGAAGGGCTCCCTCTGCAATTATGATGGTATTAGCAAATTATGGCCTAAGGTTCAGACTGGAGGGGGAGCCCTGAGCCTAAGTGTTACTAAATTATTATACTTTTTGTAAGATCTTTCCAAAATGGATTGGAAAAGTGTTACTAAATTATTATTTTAGTGGTCGATTTCAAGTTGATTGAGATATTGGAAGGTATTATTTGTTTGTTACGGTTTTGGTAAGTTATGAAAAAAAATATGTATATAAACTATTATTGACATCGACTATTTAATTATATGAGAATATTAGGTGTACTAGAACAAGTTCCCTAGGAATAAGAGTTCGTATTTAGAACTTTGTTTCGTTCCTACAAACAGTTACCATGTTTTGATTTCAAGTCTGTTCCGTTAACATAACATCATTATGATCAATCATTCATTTGAGATATTGTTCACTTTGAAGCTTAGAACTCTATCGTAATTTTGTACTTAAAAAAAGACACCTCAATACAAAAGACACCTGAGGCTGGTTTTCACATAACAGTGGAGGGTTTAACAAGGCTGGCTACATATGAACCATCACTTTTTTTATAATTTTGACTGATATTTTTCAAACACTAAGTGATAACCCCTACATTATGTGTGGTCAAACGACTATTATTCTTATAACGCGAAGCTATAGTAATAAAGGAATGAGAATAAGCTAATTTATTAAACTCAACTTTTTGTAAGATCTTTCAAAAATGGATTGGAAAAGTGTTACTAAATTATTATACTTTTTGTAAGATCTTTCCAAAATGGATTGGAAAAGTGTTACTAAATTATTATTTTAGTGGTCGATTTCAAGTTGATTGAGATATTGGAAGGTATTATTTGTTTGTTACGGTTTTGGTAAGTTATGAAAAAAAATATGTATATAAACTATTATTGACATCGACTATTTAATTATTGAGATATTGTTCACTTTGAAGCTTAGAACTCTATCGTAATTTTGTACTTAAAAAAAGACACCTCAATACAAAAGACACCTGAGGCTGGTTTTCACATAACAGTGGAGGGTTTAACAAGGCTGGCTACATATGAACCATCACTTTTTTTATAATTTTGACTGATATTTTTCAAACACTAAGTGATAACCCCTACATTATGTGTGGTCAAACGACTATTATTCTTATAACGCGAAGCTATAGTAATAAAGGAATGAGAATAAGCTAATTTATTAAACTCAACTTTTTGTAAGATCTTTCAAAAATGGATTGGAAAAGTGTTACTAAATTATTATACTTTTTGTAAGATCTTTCCAAAATGGATTGGAAAAGTGTTACTAAATTATTATTTTAGTGGTCGATTTCAAGTTGATTGAGATATTGGAAGGTATTATTTGTTTGTTACGGTTTTGGTAAGTTATGAAAAAAAATATGTATATAAACTATTATTGACATCGACTATTTAATTATTGAGATATTGTTCACTTTGAAGCTTAGAACTCTATCGTAATTTTGTACTTAAAAAAAGACACCTCAATACAAAAGACACCTGAGGCTGGTTTTCACATAACAGTGGAGGGTTTAACAAGGCTGGCTACATATGAACCATCACTTTTTTTATAATTTTGACTGATATTTTTCAAACACTAAGTGATAACCCCTACATTATGTGTGGTCAAACGACTATTATTCTTATAACGCGAAGCTATAGTAATAAAGGAATGAGAATAAGCTAATTTATTAAACTCAACTTTTTGTAAGATCTTTCAAAAATGGATTGGAAAAGTGTTACTAAATTATTATACTTTTTGTAAGATCTTTCCAAAATGGATTGGAAAAGTGTTACTAAATTATTATTTTAGTGGTCGATTTCAAGTTGATTGAGATATTGGAAGGTATTATTTGTTTGTTACGGTTTTGGTAAGTTATGAAAAAAAATATGTATATAAACTATTATTGACATCGACTATTTAATTATATGAGAATATTAGGTGTACTAGAACAAGTTCCCTAGGAATAAGAGTTCGTATTTAGAACTTCGTTTCGTTCCTACAAACAGTTACCATGTTTTGATTTCAAGTCTGTTCCGTTAACATAACATCATTATGATCAATCATTCATTTGAGATATTGTTCACTTTGAAGCTTAGAACTCTATCGTAATTTTGTACTTAAAAAAAGACACCTCAATACAATAGATTAAGGAAGAAAGATATATGTAAATTGTCTTTGATCTTGACTCCTTGATGATGTGAAACTATTGAGGATAACAGAACAAATATACGAGACATCCTAAACACTCCAAACCAGGAGTTGATCAATGGAATTTGGGGGAAAGCTTGGATTTCTTTGATTTTAGACTGGAAGGTAATGTGTGAGGTTGGTTTCACAGAGCAGCGATAACCTCCTGCTCTTGGTAGTGGAGGGATAACTGGTTGCCTGCACCTTCGACCCATAATCAACTAGATGTGCCAAGCATATGAACCATCATTTTTTAAAAAAAATATATCAATGAAAATTAACTAATTTTTTATTTAATTTTCTATTCTGTATTTTAAACACATGGTTTATTTAAAACAATTCACTTTATTCACCACATTTTTTGTCCAAAGTCATTGGTATAATAATTTCAATACATCTATATCATCGTATAATTATTAGATATAGCTATTCCTTTCACAGTCAGTGATTTTCAGTTAATTATCAGTTAGAGAGAGCATCGATAACTTAATTTGTGAGATAATTTCATTTTATTACTATTAATAATTATAGTATGTAGAGAAGGTTATATTTTATATCCTTTTAAAGTTATAATTTTTGCTTTGAAATTGCTTGAATGTTGTATTAATTTTAATACAACTTTGGGTTTGAATAGTCCAATTGAAAATCAACAACTAAATAAATATATGATATGAACAAAAAGAATACAAAAGACACAATTGAAACTTGATAAAATTGAATGTAAAGAGTTTAAGACTTATTTGAAATTTTTGATTTATTAAAAGTGAATAAGTTAAATCAATTTAGTTGTGCTTTAATTTTTTTCAATGATTTGAGTTAATATACTCTGACTACATAAATAAATGACTTGAGTTAATATACTTTTAGTAGAAAACAAACTTAAATTAACGGTTAAAACTTGATAGAGGATTAAAATTGATTATTTTGGATTGTTTGGGCATCAGTTTATTCTGTTAAATTTTGTAGCTAAAGAATTTCATGAATTTGTCTTGTAAATGAAATTTCAACTCTATAGTGATTAAACAATTTTTCAATTTAATTAACTGAGTGAATTTTACAAATCTACAGACATGTTTCCTTTAATAATGTTTGTTTTGAAATTAAAGGATATAAGTAACTCTTAGAGTGAGTTGTGATCTTGTAGCATAAATACGGACACTGACACGACATGGATATGGACACGGAGATATGTATAATCTCTAAAATGTAGGACACGGGGACACAAATCTATATATTATATAATTTTGAATTATATAAATTGAAAATAAATATTGATGTGCAAAAGTATGTTTCAGATTCTTTTGGGAACAGGAAGATATTTTTCATGATTGGTTTAAAAGAATTTGTTCATTATTTTTATAATCATAATAAAAATTTATACAATAAATTTGACTTTTTAGAAAACTATTGTATTTATACCTTTTAAAATTGTGTTAGAACCGTGTTAGAATTTTCAAAAATCCAACAAATATTTTTTGAATTGAACACTTCACCAATAAGTGTCATACGAGTGTCGACACCGATACATGTGTCTGACACGGATACACCCATTTAAGAAAAGTGTCCGAGCCTCATAGGTAGTGATAACTACATGTATTATGCAAATAGTAACTAATAAGGTATTAGATATAGATATTGTATCAGTGAGAGTCGTACGATCGATGTCATGTCTTGACTCCATCAGGTCAATCGATGCCATGTTTCGGCCTCATTAACGGGTCGACCGATGCCATGTCTCGACTCCATCAACAGGTCAACCGACACCACAAATCCAATTACGCTTAATCAGAGTTAGTGAAGCTAATCAACAATCATGAGTTAGGTACTACACTTCTAAACACGATTCAAACTCTCTAATCCGACCCAATAAGAAAGACCCACTAAAATAATATAAATAGCACATATTCCAAGAACCAAAGTACATCATCATACAATACTCAAATTACCGAGTGTCAAATACTAAAACTGACTTGAGTTTTGAAGTGCCTTCTGCAGTACCATCCGAGTTTGGATTACGAGAAGACTGAGAGATGAAACGAGTAAAGGAGAGGAAGGAGCTTCCAAAAGGAATTGAAGTACAATCAGACAGACCGATAAAGGAAGTGGAAAAACATTTTCAGTAATTCTTAAGGCTCAAACCCGTCGAGAACCGATGTGTTTTTTTCTCTTCCAAAATTTCGTTAAGCAAAAATAATAATTCAAGTTGAGAAATCTACTACCTGTTAATTAGTGAAATATCTTAAACTACAATGAGTAATTAATTGTTTGTGTAGAGAGTGGCAGTATCCAAAGTACGTAGTTTTTGTTTGTGAAATAATCAGCGGGCAGTAATTGAATTTGATACTGGTGTACATACAACTTAAGGGGGGTATGGAATTTTATTTTCAAAGATGTCGCACTATTTTTCCAAGATTCATGTAAGTCGTATCGTAGTATCTCGTCATGAAAGGAATACGACGTCCCACATCGACTAGTTTCTTATAAAAGTCATTCTTTATAAACACCTAATCCACTAAAGAATTTGTCGAGCTCAGTAACGCTAGCTTGTAACTCGTGTGAGGGCAATAGGGTGATGGAACAAGGCTATGTATGTTTGGCCTGCCCACTCCAAGCCTTTTAACCATATAAGGGCTCCCTCTGCAATTATGATGGTATTAGCAAATTGGCTTAAGTTCCATTGATCCAGTTCCATTTCCATTGGTTTAAGATAGGATAATGGAGGGGTAAAATGGAATTTGAGCCGCCTGCTTAGTGGTTCTCCATCGGTTCAAACTGGAGGGGGAGCCCTGAGGCTGGTTTTCACATAGCAGTGGAGCCTTAACAAGGCTGGCTACATATGAACCATGACTTTTTTTATAATTTTTGTAGGTGATAAAACACTGAACAACTAAACCCAGATTAGTAGTATTTGGATAAACCCTATCTAATCATATAATATAACAAGTTTAGTTTAGATAATGGAGGGGTAAAATGGAATTTGAGCCGCCTGCTTAGTGGTTCTCCATCGGTTCAAACTGGAGGGGGAGCCCTGAGGCTGGTTTTCACATAGCAGTGGAGCCTTAACAAGGCTGGCTACATATGAACCATGACTTTTTTTATAATTTTTGTAGGTGATAAAACACTGAACAACTAAACCCAGATTAGTAGTATTTGGATAAACCCTATCTAATCATATAATATAACAAGTTTAGTTTACGAAATTATTGCTTTATTGTCCACAACCTATCCTGCATTTGAATAGTTCCTACACCCAATGCCATCCTTCTGTTTGTACAAATAAAGGTGCAAAGAATAAGTACAACTTGACTGATATTTTTCAAACACTAAGTGATAACCCCTACATTACATTATGTGTGGTCAAAAATCAAATTGACTATTATTCTTATAACACGAAGCTATACTGATAAAGGAATGAGAATAAACTAATTTATTAAACTCAACTTTTGTAAGATAATTCCAAAATGGATTGAAAAAGTGTTACTAAATTATTTATTAGTGGTCCGATTTCAAATTGATTGAGATACTATTATCGAAGATATTATTTGTTTGTTACGGTTTTGGTAAGTTAAGAAGGAAAGATGTATATAAACTGTCATTGACATCGACTCCTTAACGATCGATATGAGACTATTGGGTGTACTATAACAACTTCTCTAGGAATGAGAGTTCGTATTTAGAACTTCTTTCGTTCCTACAAACAGTAACATGTTCTGATTTTAAGTTTGTTTCGTTAAGATAACATCACTAGGATCAATCATTCATTTGAGGTATTATTCACTTTGAAGCTTAGTACTCCATCATAATTTTGTACTTAAAAAAGACACCTCAATACAATAGATTAAGGAAGAAAGATATATGTAAACTGTCTTTGATCTTCACTCCTTAATGATGTGAAACTATTGAAGATAACAGAATAAATATATGAGACTTCCTAAACTGCATTTATTCAAAAATAAACTTAAATTTTTCAATATTTTTCATATAAATGTAAAGGATATATATATATATATATATATATATAATCTTACATAAGTTCAACATTTTTCTGTTGGATCGTATATTTTAAAAATTATCTTTAAATTAAAAATTCATTTTACATGGATAATATTTATAAAAACTATGTTAACATAAAATTATGTGATGCTTTATTTATATAGATGAATATCAACGTATATAAATTTTTAAAACATTAAAATATAAATGGTTTCATATGAAATTTTAATAAAATATAAAATAAATAATTATAATGATATTGTTCTAAGCAAGAGTATTAACGATCTCAAATTTAGAACATTTAGTAGAACGCAAACATAGACACATTTTAAACACAGCACAAACCCTCCTATTTCAGTCTCATTTACCATTAGAATTTTGGGGCAAATGCGTTTTAACCGCCACATATATCATTAATTGCTTGCCAACACCTTTACTCAAGAATAAATCACCTTTTGAGATGTTATATAGTCGCTCACCTTCACTTTCTCACTTAAAAACTTTTGGTTGACTATGTTATGCAACTGTTGTTTCACCTAAGCAAAAATTTGATTCGCGCACTAGACAATTCATCTTCATTGGTTATCCTCTCAATCAAAAAACATACAAATTATTTTATATAGATGCATACACTTTTTTTACAAGTCGGGATGTCATCTTCCATGAAAGTGTTTTCCTATTCTACCAACAATCACAGACACAATCATCACCTCCATCACAAGGTATTTTGCCCACTATTGACATTGACTTACCTACTCTTGTTCAACATTCACCAAACCAACCTTCTTCTCCTACTCGTCACAATACACCTGAACCTCCATCAAACCAACCCTCTTCTCCTACTCGTCACAATGCACCTGAACCTCCATCAAACCAACCTTATTCTCCTACTCGTCATAATACACTTGAGCCTCCAGTAGACCAACCTTCTCCTCCCATGCCAAGAAGTCCAACATCCATTACCAAACCTTCTTCAACCGACCTTCCTGTTCGACGATCCAATCGCACATCAATCCCACCTTCCTGGCTTCAAGACTATGTAACGGGGATCCCAAGCCAATCATTCGACCACTGTCCAAGATCGGTCGAATGGAAGCAGGTATCCAATGCATCATTTTCTTTCTAATTCCCGATTTTCTTCTACACATAGTGCATACTTTGCTAACATCACAACCACCAAAGAACCTCACACTTATGCTCAATTTATCCTTGATCCAAATTGGCAAAAAGCATGACACCGTTACCCGCTGGGCAGAAATCCATCGGATGTAAATGGGTCTATAAAATAAAGTATAACTCAGATGTTAGCGTCGACAGATATAAGGCGCGCCTTGTCGCAAAGGGTACACTCAGATTGGAGGTGTCGACTATTCTGAAACTTTTTCACCAACAGCAAAATTAACAACTTTGAGGTGTCTCCTCACATTGCAGCAGCCAGAAATTGGTTTACTCACCACCTAGATGTGCAAAATGTCTTCTTACATGACACATTGCATGAAATTATTTACATGGACTTGCCACCCGGGCATCATCAACAAGGGAGAACATTGTATGTCGACTCAACAAATCCTTTATGGTCTCAAACAAACATGGTTTTCAAAATTTTCTCATGTGATTAAATCTGTAGTCCAAGACATATTACTCTCTATTCACAAGACATAATCACTCATCATTTACTGTCCTTTTGATTTATGTGGATGATAGATATTCTTTTGACAGAAAATGATTTGACAAAAATTCAGCGTGTTAAAGATTGTCTATTACAACAATTTCGCATTAAAGATCTTGGAGACCTAAAATATTTTCTAGGGATTGGATTTTCCCGTTCCAAAGCTGGTATTTACATATCCCAAAGAAAATATGCGCTTAATATTTTGCAGGATACGGGACTCAGGTGCTCGTCTAGACAAATTTCCAATGGAACAATACCTAAAACTCACATCAGACGAGGGAGAGTTATTAAAGGATCCAGTAAAATATAGGCGACTCGTGGGACAACTGATATACCTCACGCTTACTCGGCCTGAGATAGCATTTTCGGTTCGGACCCTAAGTCAATATATACAAGATCCACGGAATGCCTCAATTTGAGTCCTAAAGTACATCAAAGGATCATCAGGACAAGGATTGCTATTGCCATCTGAAAACAATCTGACATTGACAACTTATTGCGACTCAGACTGGGAGGTTGTCAGACAAGTCGGAGATCACTATCTGGGTATTGCATTTTTTTTGGTTCTTCTATTATCTCATGGAAGTAAAAAAATAGACAAACGTATCAAGATCATCAGCATAAACAAAATACCGCGCGATGGCCAATACTTGTTTGGAGATAGTTTGGTTGCGATATCTGTTGCAGGATTTAAAGGTGTCACAACTCTACTTTTCTGTGACAATCCAGCGACATTACATATAGCAGCAAACTCAGTATTTCATGAACGCTCAAAACACATTAAGATGGACTGCCACATTGTGCGAGAAAAATTACAAACTGGATAATCAGTCCTTCATATGTACCGACACAGTATCACCTCGCAGATATTTTTATGAAGGCACTCGGCAAGAAACGATTTTTGACGCCACGACACAAGTGGGTTCATGATCTTCAGCTACCAACTCAAATTATATGCAATTATTGTATGCAATATTGTACCCAATTATATGCAATTAATTTAATAATGATAGAATCTAATGATTAGTATCCTACCTAGTTAGATTGTAATTTGGAGAGATTCCTGTATATTTCCTGCCGTCCTGGAGTTACAGTACACATAAGAATAATAAACATCTCTTTTTTTTACCATTTTTTATCATTTTCTTATAGAAATAGGAGTGAAAAAAAACAGAGAAACGTAAATTTCATTATGTGAACATGATAAAAGTTGTGCATTTAACAACAATGGTGACTTTGGTGTATATTGATCCAATAGTGTTATGGTTACATACATAATTTACGGTGAGACGTAATCGATTATATATAAAATCATAATTGATTATAGAGGTATAATTAATTATGGTGAAATACATAATCGACTATAAAATAAAATCATAATCGATACATGTAACTATAGTCTATACTTGATTATGCGTAATGCACCACTTTCTCATTATATTTGTATATTTAAAATTGTAATTTTATTATTTAAAATTATTCAATGTCACAAAGCGGTTTCATGTATAGTTCTTGATGACTATTTTTAATAGAGTAATTAATTTTTAAAAATTGTTTAAGAAATTATATATTACTTAAAATGTGTAAACCTTAAATATTAAAATTGTATTATTTTATTTATCTTGTCAAACAAATTTTTTAATTGAAATTTTAAATTTATAACAAAACTAAATATTTAATTTGGGATTATTTTTATTTATGACAAAATGTATTTGTTTAAGCAAAATAAACTTGGAAATTCTTAATGCTTTCAGGTTATTTAAAAATTAATCTTAATAAAAAAAATTCAATGATTATTTTAATAAATGATTAAATTTAATGTAGATTGTTGTTATTTCTTGATCAATGCTAATCATGATTTTCTTAGTGAGCATTGATGAAACTATCTTTTAGGTGCTGTTAGTCAAACTTTTCTTTTATCAACATCAATCAATAAGATCAATTTTTTGTTAATATATAAGTTAGGTTTATTAGTAAACATCAATATGAATTCTTTTTCAATTCACACTGTCGGGATTATTTTCTTGTTGATGTAGAACAAATATAATTCTCACTTATCGTCGACTAGGTTGTTTTCTGGTTAACGTTAACTTGATTTTTTTTTCAGGTAAATTTTTGTTGCAATTTGTTGAAATTATTTGCAATCAATACTGTTATTGTTATTTTTCATCAAAACAAAACACAGTTAACATTCTTTTAATGTGAACTTAAAAGACTTTCAATTAACCTTGATATAAGACTAGACAATGTTAGTTGGGAAATTATCTTCCTAACATGTCAGTAAAAAATTAAATATTAATCTTTACTTTGTGTAATGTTAATCAGAATCATTATGGTTGACATAGTAAAACAATAACTTTATCTTAATCAACAGAACATTTCTTGTTGTTATCTATGAAACTCGGACATTCCTCTTAAATGGCGTATCATTGTTCGATACTGAGTATAACACATGTAGAACATGTATTTGTGAAGTGTCAAATTCAAAAACTATTGGTTAGATTTATCACAATTCTATTATAGTTCTAACACAATTTTAAAAAATAAAAATACATTAATTTTCTCAAAATTCAAAAATTGTTATTATGATTATAAAAATAAGAAACAAATTCTTGTGAACCAGTCATGAAAAACATATTTATGCTCCAAAAAATAATCTAGAACATACTTGTGCACATAAATCTTTATTTTCAATTTATATAATTTATAATTATATAATATATAGATCCGTGTTCCCATGTCCTACATTTTAAAAATTTTACGTATCTCTGTATTCGTGTCCATGTCGTATCAATGTCTGTGTAAGTGTCTATGCTACATAGGTTGTCATTGAAAAAGAATCTTTTAGAGATTAGTTGTAGAAACATGTACGGTCTCAAAAATAAGATTGAAAAAAATAGTTTGAATGATTGATAATTTTATCATTAAATATTGTTTAATATTAAAATAATTTTTTATATTTAATAATAATGATATATTCTATTAAAATAAAAAATAAAATTTAATAAACTTACCTTGTATTATTTAAGTAAAACATTTTAAGAAATAAAATAGTTTATACTAAAAACTATTCAAATTTATTGTATTTTAATTTTTTTAAAATTGTAAAATTCCTAATCTAAACGCTTTTAATCATTCTTCGTCTCGTCACTTTTGCTTAATAACGTTGGAGGTTCTAAACTATTCTATCGGGGTACACCACCAACTCTACGGGGGCGTAAAAAGTAAAAGGGAGGAATATATTTAGTAATAGCAATGTCATATTGGATAAAGGCCTGGGAGTGGACACTTCCTCTTAGTTGCACACACATCTTTCCAATTGTATTTTTTTTTAATATTTACTGAAGAAATTATATTTAAAGTAAATTTCAAATGAACGTAATATGAAATTATATTTTTTCTATTCTTTTCTAACACTTTGAATATCTCAAATCCAAAATTTCAGAATTTTACAGTACGTAAATCAGTTGCAATAAGGAAAAACAGTAAGCACTTTTTTCAGAAACAGAGGAATCCTAATAGGAATAAAAAAACAGGATGATGAACTAGCAAAGACATAATAGAAAATGATGTATTGGAACTTGTATAGGTCTAGAATACAAGTATGAACTCAAATCTAAAAAGAAAATGCACAAAGGATCAACATCAATTCAGAAAATTATATGACACCAAAGCAAGAAACAATCAAAACAATAAAAGTACTACTAGAAGTAATGACATATATGGAATAACATGACTAAGACAAAACTTGACATGATTCAAAAATTAAAAGACACATCACAAATTGTAACAAGTGAAAGGAAGCTTAAGGTAAACTCTAGGAAGGATAATGCCATTCCAAAAGAGCAACCATACTCATAAGAATTATGAGTGCCATAAACCTTTTCACAAGCACTTGGTGTAAAAGAAAAAAAAAACAGCAAGAATACTCAAGTAAAATTCTAAAACAGAAACTTAAATTGCAAGAAAATAAAAGAGCTCTTGAAATAAAGTGCACACAACTCAACAATTAAACAAGAATGAACCTAAGACTCATGATACCACATGATGTGATTCCACTAGCCACATAGAACAAGATTCTTGACATTCTTAGGAATCACCTTGAGCTGGAAAATATAGAGGCACTTTTCTTAGAGTTGGATCATTGTTCTAAGACAAGAACTCACCAAAAACTAGTACCAAATCCCAAACTCATTTGGATGAACCAAATATTGTCAAATTGAATCAACAAAGGGAATGAAAGCTGGAATGACCGAACAGAATTAAACAACAAATCATATGAACCGAACAGAATTAAGAACAAAACAGAACATAGTGCTGGAAAATAGAAAAACCGAAACTGAAAAACTCAAGAACACAAAGCAATATGAACAATTGAAGAAGAAGATAGGAAGGAGAAGAGAATGCTCATGAAGATGGAAGGAGGATGGATGATCTCGCCACTAGAAGTGTGGAATGCTCCTAGATGAGAGTGATGCCGCCACTTGAGGACTCCATTGATCCATCAAGATAAGACTAGAGAAGAAGGCTCCAAAAGCTCTCCAAAGGTCACTCAAAATTTGAGTAGAGTTTTCTTAGATTAATTCCAATCTGAATTTTACAAAGGAAGCACCTCTATTTATAGCCTAAGGTGCTGAAAAATAGGTGGGAAATTTCAAATAAACTCATTTGAAATTCCCACCAAAAACAAGTCACATGGGAGGTGTGACCTTTTTCTACTATGACACCTCCCAAAAACTACACCTACACCACTCTCCTAAGTCACATGGACAATGTGACTTTATTTTACATTTTCACACACCTTTATTTAATAACCACACCTCCTAAAACTATACAAGAGTATTTCAAAGCTTGGCCTTGCCCCTCATGGGATGGACTTGGGCTCTTTGGGCTTTGGCCTTCTTGGGCTTGGGCTTGGGCATTGGGCTTGGGCTTTGGGCTTGGGCCTCATCTTTATTTTATGTCTTCTTTTAATTTTGAGAAGACTAGAAGGAAGAACTTCAAATGTGAGGGTGGATGTCCTCTTCCTCCATTAATAAAAGCCTCCTTTATTTGATTCTCATCAGAACTCCATCATAATTTTGTACTTAAAAGACACCTCAATAGATTAAGGAAGAAAGATATATATAAACGGCCTTTGATCTTCACTCCTTAATGATGTGAAACTATGAAGATAACGGAACAAATATGTGAGACATCCTAAACTGCATTTATTCAAAAGTAAGCTAAAATTTTTCAATATTTTTCATATAAATGTAAAGGATATATCAGTTGTAATATATATATATATATATATATATATATATTTAAAAAATTATAATGATATTGTTCTAGGTAAGAGTATTGATGATCTTAGATTTAGAATATTTAGTGTAGTTAAGGATACGTGAACTTTTAGTTACGGTGTAATCTGTCTTTATTTCTTGTGTATTATTTTATATATACTAAAATTCAGCTCTTATCTTCTCTGTATCTGACTTTGTTATTATTCTAATTTAATAATAAATGTTATCTTCTATTATCGAGATGAATCCATAATGCTACATGAAATTATAATTTAGCAGTGAAATTTATAAAATTTATTTTTATATAAAACAATTGATAGTGTAACGTTAATAAATATCATATTGATATAATTTGATCTTATATATACGCACTAAATAAATCGGTTTATCTGTAAAATAAGAAATGGAATAGTGTTTTATGAAAGTAAAGTGTAGTGACTTTTATGGGATTAAGAATTAATTTGTGGGAGACTCGGGAAGTACGTGCTCATGTATGGTTCATTATCATAAAATGATGGCAACCATACAATAAATCTTGTTTTTGGTTATAATCTAGGAGAGACAGAAAATTCAATGCACTTACATTCATCCAGTTAACAACCTAAAGAAATTTTATAAAAAAATCTCAAATATTTTTTTTTCAGGTAAATTTTTGTTGCAATTTGTTGAAATTATTTGCAATCAATACTGTTATTGTTATTTTCCATCAAAACAAAACACAGTTAACATTCTTTTAATGTGAACTTGAAAGACTTTCAATTAACCTTGATATAAGACTAGACAATGTTAGTTGGGAAATTATCTTCCTAACATGTCAGTAAAAAATTAAATATTAATCTTTACTTTGTGTAATGTTAATCAGAATCATTATGGTTGACATAGTAAAACAATAACTTAAGAGAACATTTGTTAGTTGTCATTGAAAAATAATCTTTTAGAGATTAGTTGGAGAAACATGTATTGCCTAAAAAATAACATTGAAAAAAAAAAGTAGTTTGAATGATTGATAATTTTATCATTAAATATTCTTTAATATTAAAATAAGTTTTTATATTTAATAATAATGATATATTCTATTAAAATAATAAAAAAAATTAATAAACTTACCTTGTATTATTTAAGTAAAACATTTTAAAAAATAAAATAGTTTATACTAAAAACTATTCAAATTTATTGTATTTTTTTTTTAAATTGTAAAATTCCTAATCTAAACGCTTTTTTTAATCATTCTTCGTCTCGTCACTTTTACTTAATAACGTTGGAGGTTCTAAAATATTCTATCGGGGTACACAACCAATTCTATGGACGTGTAAAATGTAAAAGGTAGGTGTATAAGTAAAAGGGAGGAATATTTTTAGTAATAGCAATGTCATATTGGATAAAGGCCCGGGAGTGGACACTTCCTCTTAGTTCCACAAACATCTTTCCAATTGTATTTTTTTTAATATTTACTGAATAAATTATATTTAAAGTAAATTTCAATTGAACGTAATATGAAAATATTTTCAGTAAATAAAAATTTAAATATTTTTTCTCATAAAAAAATATTCACAAAATTATTTTTATTAGTATTTCAACCATTTGTAATGTATTGTTAAATTTTATATCCAATAACAAGCTTTCCTATTATGAGAAATTAGAACCATAATATCACATTATGCATTATATTTTATAATATTTGAATTAAAGTAGTGGTAATGTGGGTTGATTCGTCCTACGTTTAACCTTTATGGATTATGGATTATGTAAGTGGACCAAAACAAATGAGTGGATTGCAATAAATTTCGCATTTTTTAAAACAGACTATCGACCTGTCCCGCTTTATCATCTCTAATTTAAATATTATAAATTAAATAAAAAAGTTCATCATTTATTACTTGATTAGGTAACTATTAACCTATAATTTTAGTTAATAGAATATGTTTATATGACTCGTTTTCGTAAATTTTATTCCTCACTAAAAGATGTTTTCTTCTTAGTTAGCCACTTATTTTTTTCTCCAGAGTTATTCCACCCAAAACTCTTTGCATTTTTTTATCAGTACTCTTTGTGTGTGTATATATACTAAAATATAATGATGTAAGAATTAAATCTTTATATTATATTAATGATATTTTACTAATATCTTATGCTGCTTTACTCTATTTATTTCAGCGTAATCGTGTGAAAAAAAGTCACATGATTGTGGATATAGTGCGATGGGGAAGTTATACATAGATGGTAGCAGAGTCACAGGTACTCGTTGATGTTGGTAGAAAAGGGGATAATGGATGCTAAGCTAAATTTATTGACCTTCATAAACTAATAAATAAACTCATTTATCAAACAAGGTTATTACTTTGGCCAATATAATCCTTGATAGCCTTAATATAATCCTTTAGAAAGATTCGCATAGGGTATTCTCCAGTGGGTCCAAGTGTTTGTTCACTTCACATAAATGAAGACTGATATTAGTTAAGAAAATTCATATACTTTTTACGAAAGAAACGCGTATCTTCTATGTCCATCATTCATTATGATTGCAAGTGACACTATCACGAGCAAATAAGCTTTATGATCTTTATTTCAAAATAGTTGTAATTTTTACTACTTAATTTTTTTAATATAATTGATGCTTTCAAATTTTTAATTCAATATTATCAGTATAAACAAATTAGTTTTCTTTCTTATTTAATATAGTGTATTGATAAAAAAAAATGTGAGATTAGTAAAACTATTTTGGAAAAGAAACAAGATATTTATTGTTCTTATTAAGAAATATGTACACACTTTATTTTACAGTTGTTATTATAGAATTACTAGTAAAAAAAAGGAGATATTTCGTATCTCTAAATCTTTTAAAATAAATTATAGTTACACATAGTGAATGATTTATGATGTATTGTAATTTTGGAAAATCTAATAATTGTAAAAGTGCAAATAAAATGACAGGTGAATAATACTAAGAACAATAACATCTCGCTCACACACGCATAACATGATATCAGAACAGGAGAGATATGAGTCTGCTGTGGTCATTTGAAAGGAACAAACATGAACAGTAAGAACGAGAGAGAACCGTAAGCAAAAGGGAAGAAACATCTGAAAATTATTATTGGTAAAAAGAAGAAGAAAAAGATACACATAAGATCTCTGACAGAATAATAAGAGGGCAAGCAATTATGTGGGCCAAAGAAGGAATGCAAAATAAAAGGAAAAAAAACGTTATATATATATCAAGGAAGGTAATTAATAAAAGAGATAATTATGAAAGTAGCTATCAAACACTAAGTGATAACCCCTACGTTATGTGAGGTCAAAAATCAAATTGACTATTATTCTTATAACGTGAATCTGTACTGATAAAGGAATGAGAATAAGCTAATTTATTAAACTCAAATTTTGTAAGATCTTTTCAAAATGGATTGGAAAAGTGTTACTAAATTATTTATTAGTGGTCCGATTTCAAGTTGATTAAGATACTAATATCGAAGGCATTATTTTTTTGTTACGATTTTGGTAAGTGAAGAAAGAAAAATGTATATAAATTATCATTGATATTGACTCCTTAACGATATGAGACTATTGGGTGTACTAGAACAAGTTTCCTAGGAATAAGAGTTTGTATTTAGAACTTCGTTTCGTTCCTATAAACAGTGACCATGTTTTGATTTCAAGTCTGTTCCGTTAAGATAACATCATTAGGATCAATCATTCATTTGAGATATTGTTCACTTTAGAACTTAGAACTCAATCATAATTTTATACTTAAAAGACACCTCAATAGATTAAGGAAGAAAGATATATGTAAATTATCTTTGATCTTGACTCCTTAATGATGTGAAACTATTGAGAATAAGAGAACAAATATATGAGACATCCTAAACACTCCAAAGGAGAAGTTGGTCAATGGAATTTGGGCAAAAGTTTGGATTTCTTTGATTCTAGAGTGGAGGGTAATGTGTGAGGCTGGTTTCACAAACCAGCAATAACCTCCTGCTCTTGGCAGTGGAGGGATAACTGGCTGTCTGCACCTTCGACCCTTCAACCCATAATCATCTGTGTGTGCCAAGCATATGAACCATCATATTTTTTTTTAAATTATATCAATGGAAATTAAATATTTTTTTATTTAATTTTCTATTCTGTATTTTAAACACATGGTTTATTTAAAACAATTCACTTTATTCACCACTTTTTTTTGTCCAAAGTCATTGGTATAAGAATTTCAATACATCTATATCATCATAATTATTAGATATAGCTATTCTCTTCACAGTCAGTGATTTTCAGTTAATTATCAGTTAGAGAGAGCATCGATAACTTAATTTGTGAGATAATTTCATTTTATTACTATTAATGATTATAGTAGGTAGAGAAGGTTATATTTTATATCCTTTTAAAGTTATAATTTTTGCTTTGAAATTGCTTGAATGTTGTATTAATTTTAATACAACTTTGGGTTTGAATAGTCCAATTGAAAATCAACAACTAAATAAATATATGATATGAACAAAAAGAATATAAAAGATACAGTTGAAACTTGATAAAATTGAATGTAAAGAGTTCAAGACTTATTTGAAAGTTTTGATTTATTAAAAGTGAATAAGTTAAATCAATTTAGTAGTGCTTTAATTTTTTTCAATGATTTTTGAGTTAATATACTCTGACTACATAAATAAATGACTTGAGTTAATATACTTTTAGTAGAAAACAAACTTAAATTAACGGATAAAACTTGATAGAGGATTAAAATTGATTATTTTGGATTGTAGGGCATCAGTTTATTCTGTAAAATTTTGTAGCTAAAGAATTTCATGAATTTGTCTCGTAAATGAAATTTAAACTCGATAGTCATTAAACAATTTTTCAATTTAATTAACTGAGTGAAAATTACAAATCTGCAGACATGCTTCCTTTAATAATGTTTGTTTTGAAATTAAAGGATATTAGTAAGAGTGAGTTGTGATAAATACATGTATTATGTAAATAGTAACTAAGGTATTAGATATAAATATTGTATCGGTGAGAGTCGTATGATCAATGTCATGTTTCAGCCTCATTAATGGGTCGACCGATGCCATGTCTTGACCCCATCAACAGATCAACAGACACCACAAATCCAATTATATTTAATCAGAGTTAGTGAAGCTAATCAACAATCATGAGTTAGGTACTACACTTCTAAACACGATCCAAACTCTCTAATCCGACCCAATAAGAAAGACCCACTAAAATAATATAAATAGCACATATTCCAAGAACCAAGGTACATCATCATACAATACTCAGATTACCGAGTGTCAAATACTAAAACTGACTTGAGTTTTGAAGTGCCTTCTGCGGTACCATCTGAATTTGGGTTACGAGAAGACTGAGAGATGGAACGAGTAAAGGAGAGGAAGGAGCTTCCAAGAGGAATTGAAGTGCAATCTGATCGACCGATAAAGGAAGTGGAAAAACATTTTCAGTAATTCTTAAGGCCCAAACCCGTCGAGAACCGATGTGTTTTTTTCTCTTCCAAAATTTCGTTAAGCAAAAATAATAATTCAAGTTGAGAAATCTACTGCCTGTTAATTAGTGAAATATCTTAAACTACAATGAGTAATATATAAGTATAATTTACAATGAGTAATTAATTGTTTGTGTAGAGAGTGGCAGTATCCAAAGTACGTAGTTTTTCTTTGTGAAATAATCAGCGGGCAGTAATTGAATTTGATATCTATACCTAATAACCTAATACAAATGGAGAGAACTCTCAGATAAGTTTAAACACGTGTCCTCTCCACAAAATTTCAGAAAAAAAATAAAAACATTTAATACCAAAATAGAAAAAATTCCACCAATCAACACAATATACCTGGACCAATCAAAACGTGTCACGTAGCACTTTTTAAAAGTAACTTTTTTCTCTGATTTGATTCCCTTTTCTCTATCATATTTCGTTTTCTCCATTCTCTCTCTGAAACTCTCTTTTCTCTAAAACCCTAATGACAACCCTTCTGCCCTCGCTTATCTCCTTTTCCTTTACTCATTTTCACCATTTTGGCAATTGTGTCACTCATATGGAACTTCTGAAGGGTTCAGTGCTTCACAGTTTGCCCAAAAGCAATATCTTCATAATCGAGGATTAGAGTTTCGTTCTTCTCTCAACAAAGCTTAAATTGGGGTCTTTTTTCCGCAACTGTGTTTGCAGAACAATTTGCAGAAGAATCATAAATCACAAACAAGGTAATGTTTTTTCAAATTCAAATTTGATTTTAGATGAATTGTGGCTCCTTTTTCGGACTACATATACCTCCTCTTATGGATTGGTTTTGCACTCCATGCACGAGGTAATCTTTTATACCGTTTCTTCATCTCATTCTCACATTTCTACTATGTTTTTATATTTTTTGTATTTTTAAAGTTTCTTACTTTTATCTTTTCGACTGATTCTTTTGATCTATTTTATTGTTTGTTTTTGACATTTTTTGTTCTCGGTTTCTTACATGTTTTCGTAACTAAAGTTTATAGATTTTTCTGATCAAAGTTTCTTGCTTTTATCTTTTTTTTTCCGATTTTCTTTATCTCTTTTACCATTATTTCTTCTGTCTTTATCATATTTTTTGTTCTTTGTTTGTTACGTTTTTCGCTTTTTCTAGGGTTTTCTTATCAAAGTTTCTTGCTTTTATCTTTTTTACCGATCCTCTTCATCTCTTTTACAGTTTTTTTTCTCAAGTGTTTTATGTGTTTTTTGATGTCCTTTTTTGTATTTTCTGTTCAAGATTCTTTCATTTTGTACATCTTGTGTTTTCTATTGCAGTTTTTTGCTTTTGTAATTTTTGTTCATTCTTGCTCATTCTGTACATCTCTTTTATCAAAGTTTATTGCTTTTCTTTTTTTTTTACCGATCCTCTTCATCTCTTTTACAAATTTTTTTTGCTTAAGGGTTTTCTGTGTTTTCTAATGCAGCTTTTTTTTTGTATTTTCTGTTCAAATTCTTTCATTTTGTACATCTCTTTTTTCTCAACTGTTTTCTGTGTTTTCTATTGCAATTATTTTGTTTTTATATTTTTTGTTCAAGATTCTTGCTCATTCTGTACATATCTTTTTATCAAAGTTTCTTGCTTTTATCTTTTTTACCGATCCTCTTCATCTCTTTTACGGGTTTTTTTTTTCTCAAGGGTTTTCTGTGTTTTTTGATGCAGTTTTTTGTTTTTGTATTTTTTGTTCAAGATTCTTGCTCATTCTATACATCTCTTTTATCAAAGTTTCTTGCTTTTATCTTTTTTACCGATTCTCTTCATCTCTTTTACTGTTTTTTTTTTCTCAAGGGTTTTCTGTGTTTTCTGATGCAGTTTTTTTTGTATTTTCTGTTCAAGATTCTTTCATTCTGTACATCTCTTTTTTTCTCAAGTGTTTTTTGTGTTTTCTATTGCAGTTTTTTTTTTGTATTTTTTGTTCAAGATTCTTGCTCATTCTGTACATCTCTTTTATCTCAAGCGTTTTATGTGTTTTCTATTGCAGTTCTTTTTGTATTTTCTGTTCAAGAATATTGCTCATTCTTTTCATCTCTTTTGCTCTTTTTCATTTGTACCAGTTGTGTTCCAGTTTTGTAAGGCATATGTTCATGAAATTTCTATTTATTTCTTGCTTTCGATATTTTAAATTCTTCATGTCATTTGTTCTTATGTTCATCTCATACTTTTTTCAACCATTTCATCTGCAGGTTTCTAATCCAGTTTTGTGCTTTTGATTCAAGTTTGAAAACGTTTAAGAGGTAATTGTGTTTGTGCATTATTAGCTTTCATTTTATTATTACTTATTATTAATTATTATTATTATTATTTATTATTTAATATTTTCAAAATTTACAATTCCAAAATCATTAATTACCTTTCTGATTCATATATTCTTTTTTTTGACTTTTGCACTTATTTCCAATTCCAATATTATTATCATTACTCTTCGAATATTTAATTTTTCAGATTTTCAAAATTTACAATTCCAAGATCATTAATTACCTTTCTAATTCATATATTCTAATGACGTCTGAAGTAGATTTGACTGTCTGAAGTAGATTTTGACTGTGCAGACTTCATTTGCAATTTCAATATCATTATTAATACCATTTTTTTTCTTTTTCTTTAGTCTTTTGCATTCTAACCATTCTCTTATTTTTGGTGTGTTCTTCTACTATGTCAAACTACAACCACACATCCTACCTCCAAAAAAGTGAAGTAAATTGCAAAGTTCTCATAAGAGCACCTGCGAAGTCTTCTGTAAAATTCGGGTATGGATGGAGAGAGTTCTTTGAGGTCGGGGTAATCCCTAATAATATTAGAGTATTATTAGTATTGTAATAGTCAAGAATTTTTATTTTTTTTTCTAAATATAATTTGACAATATATTTTTGCTAAAACAATGTTTCGCTTCTTTTACTATTTTAAGTTTCGTTCTGTTTTGGTTTGAATGTGTGTTTGATTTTAATTTAAAAATAAAATTATAATATGAAATTATAATTTAAGGTTTACAATAAAATAATGTAATAATTATTTTCTGATTCTTATACTATTTATACACATAATATGAATTTTATTGAAGCATATAATTTAATAATAATTTCATAACATTTATATCATAAATATAAAGACAAAATTTTATTGTAATTATTTTTAATATGTACAATACAATAATAATAAAATAGAAGTTCGTTCTGATTATAGAAATATTAGGGCCGCATTCATTATTCATTAAATATTAAGTAATTATTTCATTAAATAAACACATTAAAAAATCAATTTTTGAATAGAATTAAAGAAATGATAAAATTAATTTGTGTATTATGTATTTTAGTTTAGGATTTAGACTTTAAAAATAAAAATAAAAATACACATATGATAGTAATAAAAAAAATAAAGATATAGAAAATAGTGATAAAAAAATATAGAAATACACATGTTAATAATCTATATTTTTAAAATACATGTACAAAATTATACTTATAATAATATGAAATTATAATTTAATATTTACGTTAAAATAGTGTAATAATTAAATTTTTATTCTTATAGTTGTTTAAGGTAATTACTTGTGTTTAGGTAGAGATGGCAAAGCGGGCCAGCCCGTCCCGCATTGACCCGTCCTGCGCTTGGCCCGCAAAGATGCGGGACGGGTTGATCCACTCCGCAAAGTTATTGTGAGCTAGAATTTCCGACCCGCCCCGCATAAGAACTGGCCCGCGTTCTTTTTTTTTATAATTAAATTTATTTATTTTTTACATTTTGTTCTTAAAAAATTGTCAAATTAAACCTATATATTTGTTATTATCAAACCTAATTTTTTTTTTCTTTCTTTTCAAATATAGTCAAACATCAAAACATTAAACATTAAGATAAATATCAAATATCACTATTCTTCCACTTCCAAAACATTAAAAATACCTAATTTCAAAACATTAAAAATACCTAATTTCAAAACATTAAACATAAACATTAATTCAAAAACATTAAACATAACCATTATTGACATTCTTCCATTTCAATAACATTGGATGTCACCTTAGAAGAACTTTCATCCATTTTTTCATAATTATAATCTTCCCGTCATCTGCATATATTAAAACAATGACAATTAATTAATTAATTTTTCATAAAAATAATACAATAAAAATAAGATAACTTTTGGCTCAATTGAAGGCTTGGTCATGGGTAACTTCTAAAATACCCTCTGTTCCTTCCCCTTTTCTGACTGGTGTCTTGCTCCTTTATCGTGTTTTGAAATCGATTTAATTGGCATGACTCAGTTTAGGGTGATAGGTATCTCTATTTCGATGGTTGTTGGTTTTTGTGGGATGTTGGGTTGGTGGATAAGAGTGGTTGTTCTTTTTGCCCTTGTTATGGTTGCAATGAGTTTGTTTTGAGTTTGTACGGGTTTATACGAGTTTTTTTAGTGGTAGATTTTTTTGTACGTTGCCATGCTGCTACTAAGTGCCAATTTTTTTTTTCTTGCGGGTTAGCGGGCCAGCCCGCCCCGCCCCACTACTGCCCCGCGCGGGTTGCGGGCTAATGCGGGGCGGGTTGAAAAGGTCAGCCCGCCCTGCGTTTTTTACCAGCGGGCCGGCCCGCACGGCCCGTCCCGCTTTGCCATCCCTACGTTTAGGATTTTGCTTGAAACAAATTTAATTACAGTAGTCAACATTTGCAGTCTTTTTATTTTTATAGCAGAGGATTTTCTAAGATGTATTAAATTAAATTAAATGAATATTAAATATAAAGATAAAGATTTAAAAGAAATAAATAAATATTAAATATCAAGATATAAAAGTAAATTTAAATATAAATATTAAATAATTAAAATCAATTAGATTAAATATTAAATTAAATATAAAATATTAAATAAGCAGGGGTGGTATGAATGGATATTTGAATTGAAATTGATTGAAATGAAAGTGATTATGATGTGTATTGGTATGGGTAATGTTTATGTGTATATATGTGTATTGGTATTTAGAAAAAATTGTAAAATAAAGCTATAGGTATAGGTATAGATAAAATAACTACAGTGCAGTGTAAAATAAAGAATAACAATAGTAATAATAATAAAAATATTAATAATAGTCATAATAAAAATAATAATCTCTTAGCACATAATATCTTACACAATGTATAATAAATAAAAAATTTAAGTTTTTAAAGATTTAAGTTTTTTAAATAAATAAAGTTTCTAAATATATCCATATTCTAAATTATTTAATTTCTCTTGGATAAAAATTTAAAATTAATAAGATATCTAAGTTTTTAAAAATTCTAAACAAATACGAATCCTAAATTATTTTATTATCTATTTAAATAATAATTTTTAAAAAAAATTGTAAGTAAAATTTTCTACTTAATTTAATTTTTTCAAGTTTATTTAATTTAAGCATATTAACATATATTATTTCCAATTCCCATAATATTATTATTATTATTATTAATCTTTAAATATTTAATTTTTCATATTTTCAAATTTTACAATTTCAATATCATTAATTACCTTTTGATTCATATCTTCTTCTTTTTTACTTCTTCTGCACACTTATAACTCCAAGATTATTATTATTATTACCAATAATTTTCAAATATTTAATTTTTCAAATTTTCAAATTTTAAAGTTTCAACAACATTAATAACATTAATTACCTTTGTGATTCATATCTTCTTTTCCTGACTTCGTCTGCTACACACTATTTCCAGTTCAAAAATTATTATTATTATTATAAATGTTCAAATATTTAATTTTCCAGAATTTCAAATTTTAAAATTTTAACAACATTAATTACCTTTCTGATTCACATAAAATGTCCAAAATTACTATTATTTAGCATTTCAATCGAATTCTTAAATAAATACAAAAATTAAATGATTTAATGTTTTACACAAATAAAAGTTATTTTAGTTTATAAAAGTTAATTGAAAAATTATAAATATCAAATACCATTAAATAAATAAAGTTTTCAGTCATTTAGATTTTTCAACTCATGAATAGTTTACTAATTGGGGTTCCCTGGACTTCTTTAATAGTGTTTTTTCAGCTCCATCTGAAGTGATTCCTTTTGTTGGGTAAATAATATGTTTTTATGTTCATCCTCTGTACTTCTTTGATTATGTTTTTTTCAGCTCCATTTGAAGTGATTCTTTTTGTTGGATAAATAACCAGTTTTTATGTTCATCCTCTACACTATAAGACCTTTATATAATGTAAATTCATTTTCTTCGTAAATATCTTATGGGAACATAATATTAGAATATTATTTATATAATGTAAATTTGTTCAAATTATTTTTTTCTATTGTAATGTATTTGTCATGGCAAAAATTTATTCATTCCTTTTTATTTATAATTAATTTGTGGAATACTAATTTATGTAGCATACACACTGACACGGGAACACAGGGAAACCAGACACGGATCTATATATTATATAATAATGAATTATATAAATTGACAATAAAGATTTATGTGCAAGAGTATTAATTTATATGACAAAATGTGGCTTCATAATTTAATATGATTTTTGCCTAAAATATGTTTATGGAAGAAACACACATTTTTTATTACTTGTACTATAACTGTACTTGGTATAATATAACGAATTAATTTTTTAATTGCAATAATTATTCTGAGATATTTTTGCATATTAACTTAACATGAAGTTGGTCAACAATACTTCCTTTTCTTCGTAAATATCTTATGTGAACTTAATATTAGATAATTATTTATATAATGTAAATTTGTTCAAATTACTTTTTTCTGTTGTAATGTATTTGTTATGGCAAAAATTTATTTATTCATTTTTATTTATAATTAATTTGTGGACTACTAATCTATTTAGCATAGACACTCACATGGGGACACGAGGACAGGGGACACGGATCTATATATTATATAATTATGAACTATATAAATTGACAATAAAGATTTATGTGCACAAGTATTAATTTATATGACAAAATGTGACTTCATAATTTAATATGATTTTCGCCTACAATATGTTTCTGGTAGAAACAAACATTTTTTATTACTTTTACTATAATTGTACTTGTTATTATATAATGAATTAATTTTTTAATTGCAATAATTATTCTGAGAGATTTTTGCATATTAACGTAGCATGAAGTTTGTGAACAATACTTCTCTTTCTTCGTAAACATCTTATAGGAACATAATATTAGATAATTACTTATATAATGTAAATTTGTTCAAATTATTTTTTTCTGTTGTAATGTATTTATTATGGCAAACATTTATTCATTCCTTTTTATTTATAATTAATTTGTGGACTACTAATCTATTTAGCATAAACACTGACACGGGAACACCGGGACACGGGGACACAGGGACACACACACACACATATATATATATATATATTATAATTATGAATTATATAAATTTACAATAAAGATTTATGTGCACTAGTATTAATTTATATGACAAAATGTGACTTCATAATTTAATATGATTTTCGCCTAAAATATGTTTATGGAAGAAACACACTTTTTTTTTATTACTTTTACTATAAATGTACTTGGTATAATATAATTAATTAATTTTTTAATTGCTATAATTATTCTGAGAGATTTTTACATATTAACTTAGCATGAATTGCTGAACAATAATTCATTTTCTTCGTTAATATTTTATGGGAACATAATATTAGATAATTATTTATATAATGTAAATTTGTCCAAATTGTTTTTTTCTATTGTAATGTATTTGCTATGGCAAAAATTTATGCATTCCTTTTCATTTATAATTAATTTGTGGACTACTAATCCATGTAGCATAAACACTGACACGGGAACACGAGGACTGGGGACACGGATGTATATAATAAATAATTATGAATTATATAAATTGACAATAAAGATTTATGTGCACAAGTATTAATTTATATGACAAAATGTGACTTCATAATTTAATATGATTTTCTCCTAAAATATGTTTCTGGAAGAAACACACTCTTTTTTTTTATTACTTTTACTATTACTGTACGTGGTATAATATAATGAATTAATTTTTTAATTGCTATAATTATTCTGAGAGATTTTTGCATATTAACTTAGCATGAAGTTGGTGAACAATGCTTCATTTTCTTCGTAAATATTTTATGGGAACATAATATTAGATAATTATTTATATAATGTAAATTTGTTCAAATTGTTTTTTTCTATTGTATGGCAAAAATTTATTCAATTCTTTTTATTTATAATTAATTTGTGGACTACTAATCCATGTATCATAAACACTGATACGGGGACACGAGGACTGGGGACACGGATGTATATATTATATAATTATAAATTATATAAATTGACAATAAAGTTTTATGTGCACAAGTATTAATTTATATATATGACAAAATGTGATTTCATAATTTAATATGATTTTCGCCTACAATATGTTTCTGGAAGAAAAACACATTTTTTATTATTTTTACTATAAGTGTACTTGGTATAATATAATGAATTAATTTTTTAATTGCAATAATTATTCCTAGAGATTTTTGCATATTAACGTAACATGAAATTGGTGAACAGTACTTCATTTTTTTTCGTGAATATCTTACGGGAACATAATATTAGATAATTATTTATATAATGTAAATTTGTTCAAATTATTTTTTTCTATTGTAATGTATTTGTTATGACAAAAATTTATTCATTGCTTTTTATTTATAATTAATTTGTGGACTACTAATCTATGTAGCATAGACACTGACATGGGGACACGGGATAGGGGACACTGATCTATATATTATATAATTATGAATTATATAAATTTACCTTAAATATTTATGTGCACAAGTATTAATTTATATGACAAAATGTGACTTCATAATTTAATATGATTTTCGCCTAAAATATGTTTCTGGAAGAAACACACATTTTTTATTACTTTTACTATAACTGTACTTGGTATAATATAATGAATTAGTTTTTTAATTGCAATAATTATTTTGATGGATTTTTGCATATTATTTTCTTCGTAAATATCTTATGGGAACATAATATTAGATAATTATTTATATAGTGTAAATTTGTTCAAATTATTTTTTTCTATTGTAATGTATTTGTTATGGCTATAATTTATTCATTCTTTTTTTTTATAATTAATTTGTGGACTACTAATATATGAAGCATAAACACTGACACGGGGACACGGGACACAGGAATACGGGGACACGGATCTATATATTATATAATTATGAGATATATAAATTGTTAATAAATAATTATGTGCACAAGTATGTTCGAGATTATTTTTTGGAGTAGAAAGATGTTTTTAATGACTGATTCACAAGGATTTGTTTCTTATTTTTATAATCGTAATAATAATTTATACAATAAAGTTTGTATTTTTAGAAAATTAATGTATTTTTCATTTTTAAAATTGTGTTAAAATCGTACTAGAATTGTTAGAAATCTAACAAATACTTTTTTAATTGGACACTTCACGGATACGTGGTCTACAGGTGTCATACAAGAATCAGTGTGCGATACGAATATCGGACACTCACACGACATTTAAAACGAGTGTCCGAGCTTCATAGCTACTAAGGATTGTCCGAATTTCATAGATACTAATATTACAAATTTATAATATATTAATTTCATTTGCTCAATTTTACAATTTTCAAATATAAAAAAATAATATTTTTTAAATTATAATATTAATATTTATATATAGAAGGTTGTAAAATGTTTTTATGGTTGTTTTTTTTATGTATTCTTAATTATTTACTAATAATTATTAATTGATCGATTTGATTTTTCTTAATTCTTTATTAATACTATGAAATTTTGATTTATAATTTTAATTTACTCTACAATAATTTTTACTTTTGATATATAGATTTATTATTATAATATTTTTATTTAAATAATGAATATTTAAAATATTCTCGTGCATATACTAGTTGGTGTACATACAACTTAAGGGGTATGGAATTTTATTTGAAAAACATGTTGCACTATTTTTCCAAGATTCATGTAAGTCGTATCTTAGTATCTCGTCATGAAAGGAATACGACATCACATATCGACTAGTTTCTTATAAAAGTCATTCTTTATAAAAACCTAATCCTCTAAAGAATTTGCCGAGCTCAGTAGCGCTAGCTTGTAACTCGTGTGAGGGCAATAGGGTGATGGAACAAGGCTCTATGTATGTTTGGTCTGCCCACTCCAAGCCGGTTTAACCTTAGAAGGGCTCCCTCTGCAATTATGATGGTATTAGCAAAACGGCTTAAGTTCCATTGATCCAGAAATGGAGGGTGCTTACGCTGCCTGCCCCCTATGATGGAATTTGAGCCGCCTGCTTAGTGGTTCTCCATCGGTTCAGACTGGAGGGGGAGCCCTGTGGGTTGGTTTTCACATAGCAGTGGAGGGTTTAACAAGGCTGGCTACATATGAACCATCACTTTTTTATAATTTTTGTAGGTGATAAACACTGAACAACTAAACCCAGATTAGTAGTATTTGGATAAACCCTTACGAAATTATTGCTTTATTGTCCACAACTTGTCCTGCATTTGAATAGTTCCTGCACCCAATACCATCCTTCTGTTTGTACAAATAAAGGTGCAAAGAATAAGTACAACTTGACTAATATTTTTCAAACACTAAGTGATAACCCCTATATTATGTGTGGTCAAAAATCAAATGGACTATTATTCATATAACGCGAAGTTATACTGATAAAGGAATGAGAATAAGCTATAATTTAATAAACTCGACTTTTGTAAGATATTTCCAAAATGGATTGGAAAAGTATTACTAAATTATTTATTAGTGGTCCGATTTCTAGTTGATTGAGATACTATTATCGAAGGTAATTTGTTTGTTACGGTTTTTGTAAGTTAAGAAAGAAAGATGTATATAAACTATCATTGACATCGACTCTTTAATAATATGAGACTATTGAGTGTACTATAACAAGTTCCGTAGTTGAGGGTTCGTATTTAGAACTTCTTTCGTTCCTACACACAGTGACATGTTATGATTTTAAGTCTATTCCGTTAAGATAAAATCACTATGATCAATCATTCATTTGAAGTATTGTTTACTTTGGAGCTTAGAACTCCATCATAATTTTGTACTTAAAAGACACCTCAATAAATTAAGGAAGAAAGATATATGTAAACGGCCTTTGATCTTCACTCCTTAATGATGTGAAACTATAAAGATAACGGAACAAATATGTGAGACATCCTAAACTGCATTTATTCAAAAGTAAGCTAAAAATTTTCAATATTTTTCATATAAATGTAAAGGATATATCAGTTGTAATATATATATATATATATATATATATATATATATTTTAAAAATTATAATGATATTGTTCTAGGTAAATATTGACGATCTTAGATTTAGAATATTTAGTGTAGTTAATGATACGTGAACTTTTAGTTACGGTGTAATCTGTCTTTATTTCTTGTGTATTATTTGATATATACTATAATTCACATTTTATCTTGTATGTATCTGACTTTGTTATTATTCTAATTTAATAATAAATGTTATCTCCTATTATCGAGATGAATCCATAATGCTACATGAAATTATAATTTAGCAGTGAAATTTATAAAATTTATTTTTATATAAAACAACTGATAGTGTAACGTTAATAAATATCATATTGATATAATTTGATCTTATATATACGCACTAAATAAATCGGTTTATCTGTAAAATAAGAAATGGAATAGTGTTTTATGAAAGTAAAGTGTAGTGACTTTTATGGGATTAAGAATTAATTTGTGGGAGACTCGGGAAGTACGTGCTCATGTATGGTTCATTATCATAAAATGATGGCAACCATACAATAAATCTTGTTTTTGGTTATAATCTAGGAGAGACAGAAAATTCAATGCACTTACATTCATCCAGTTAACAACCTAAAGAAATTTTATAAAAAAATCTCAAATATTTTTTAAAACATGTAGAGAATTGTTAAATATTTTAGAAATATTTAAATGTTTGTAAAGGGGACAAATCCCACATTGATTAAATGAATAGTAAAATGTTTATAATTAAAAAATACTTTATCTGAATTTTTGTGTGCCAAACTTTTGCCTGGTCTACATATTAGTCACTTTCTTCTTGTCTATTCACGAGTTCACGCCTGAAGAAAATAACTTTTTAGAATATAAATTTGTCATCTTCTTTGAGAGCGCCCAGTTTCTCCTAATTTTTCAGACATCAACAATGTACTACTGTATTTCAAAGGAAACTATGTAGTATTATACAACATCATAAATTCTAATTTTGATGTCTTTATTGTAAAAAAAATGTACAATCCCTCCCATTATTATTTTTTCCCAGGAAAAGAAATACATTACCAAAGTGACTTTACATAGGAAAAAAACTAGTAATATATCACATAATAATCTAGTTTTAACTTTCTTTCTCACTCTATATCTATCTATATATACTATAGCCATTCTTTAGTAATTACTAAAATCACTTTATAGGATCAAACTGTCACATAATCATAATAATAACCCTTTAAATGCTTTGTGAACCCCTTTACACAATAAAAATCTATAAATAGGAAATAATCACTTAATTATATATTATACTCTTTATACTTCAAACATTTTTATTCACGTGAAAACAATAAAGTTTGGTCCCAAAAAAAATCTTTTACACCTCGAAATTCTTTTCCACAACCCACGTATGAGTTTGATTTATACTGACAAAACTGTTGGGTATGAAGTCAAGACCAATTGGGTTGGGCTGACTATACACCATGTTTAGTGGGTGAACTTAATCATTGTGTCCCTTTATTATCTCTATTTAAAAAATTTGTAATTTTGTACGTACTAGAATAAAATCTAATAGTTGTTCGTGTGATGTAGGTTGCAGTTGACGACGGAACAACGTTAAATCTTGTGCTGTTTATTTTCTGTCGTTGATTTGTGATTATGTGTATTGTTTCAGTGTAAGTTTTTTCATCAGAAATCAATATTTCGATTTCAAGTCAATGAAGTAAAATCATTAGAATCAATCAATATCTTTGAGTATGTTAGATTTGGGTGGTAATAATTTTGGATATTATTATAGGATAGGTAGGAGGGGCCAAATAATTGATGCGTGTAGGATAATAGTACATCACATACTTCTCAGTAATAACTTGGCAACACAGAAGACAGTAGTAAAAAGGTAAAAACAAAAAAACAATAGCCATGGGCATGAAGAAACTAACAGCAGGACGTACTATGTGGGACTTTGTTGTCCCTCATTTCGCCTCCGTCAAATCGTGGCGGATATGGTTGAGAAGCACCGGAATCACCACATCCGGGGCGCTCAGCTGCGGCAAGTGACCCTCCGTTGGCATGACCTCCACGATGGTCTTTCCGCCGAGATTCAGCTGTAGATATTCGGCCACCACAACGGGCGCCGCCAAGTCCTTGGTGCTCTGAATGATGTGGCAGGGCACCGAGACGAGGCCCAGGACTGGCCTCATGTCAAACTGGAATATGGTCTGCGCCAAACTCAGGGCTATGTCAGGTCGCATGTTGAATAGCGTTCGGCTGAACTCTTGCACCGACACCGAGTCCATGTCGCCGCCTATCACCAGAGGAGCGAACCCCGAACACCACGCTTTGTAATTCGATCGGATACCATCGTAGAGCTGCGTCAGATCTTCTTGCTGAAACCCTCCAAAGTATTCCGAATCATTCAGAAACCTATGCACAGGAAAGAAAAACAAATTTACAGGTAGAATGTGGAAATTTATTTTACTTTTTGGGTGGAAATGAGGATATTCCTGCTGTCATAAATAATCTTTCAAAATGTTGAATTCTAGTTTTTATATATCATGAAAAATGGAAATCAAATCCTCACCATATATTATTCATAATTACATGAGTTTTTTGTTTACCATATGCTCCCGCTCCACCTACTTTTTTTTTTTGAGAAATTCTATAACATCTTTCGAAATTTAAAGATTTCAGTATTGTTCTTGAAAATGTTTCTGTTTTCCTTTCTCTCTTTAGTGTATCCTAACTTATTATTCCAAAATTCTTCGATTTTGG
The DNA here is from genome assembly GCF_000499845.2 of Phaseolus vulgaris. Classification (NCBI taxonomy): domain Eukaryota; kingdom Viridiplantae; phylum Streptophyta; class Magnoliopsida; order Fabales; family Fabaceae; genus Phaseolus; species Phaseolus vulgaris. The sequence goes on along the minus strand of NC_023757.2, from coordinate 47,128,132 downwards.
TATTACTATGATTTATACGTTTCTCCTTTTTCGGGTACTATATATATATATAGCAACTGTCATTTTTTTTTTTGTATATGGTTTATGGTTTACCTTGGAGAGGCAGAGACGAGGATGAGCTTAGTGAAGAGATGAGGGTGGGAGATGGAAGCGAGGAGGCCCACCATAGCGGAAAGAGAGTGACCAACGAAGATGCAAGATTTGACCTGAAGCTCTTCCAAAATGGCCAGTAAATCATACACAAACCCATCAATTGTGTAATATCGGTTAAAGTCGAAGTATTCTGGATTTGTGGTACCAGCTCCCATGTTGTCGTATAGAATCACACGGTAATCATCAACCAGATGCGGTACGAGGTGCTTCCACACAGATTGGTCTGTTCCAAAGCCATGAGCCAAAATCACGATTTCATTCCCCTTCCCAACTATTCTCACGTTGTGAGCCTCTTCCACGATACCCATTTTTGTCGCTTTTGCTTTTGAAGGATTGATATTTTTTTCGTTTTTGGTTTTGGGATTGTGATACTTGGGTTTGCTCTCTAAGTATTCCTTTCATATCCACCATGGCTGGGAAATTCAAGAGAGTGGGGTCGAATTTATGCTGGTTGACATTCTGCAGATGATGCAAACCCCACCTTGCATAAACTTCTTTTTCTGGGAGGGCCAAATTTTGCCACGTGACACGGAAAAGTTTCAGATTTTTCAACACCTAATAAAGATTATATTCTTTTTATAATTTTTAATTACAAAACAGTCCATCTTTTTAATGCCTTTAAAGATTTCTAACGTGAAATACTAAAAGCAATTCTTTCGTCTTCTCTATTTTCTGTACAAATCTTTAAAAATGATCTGATATTTTTGTAACAGTTCTCTAAAATGAAATATGACACCAAGTAATATCAAAAAAAGAAAAATAGATAATATAATAAGTAATAATGTGAGAGGAAATTGTTCCATTTTTAGCCTCTTGTGTTTTATGTGGTTGATAAACTCTGGCATTTGTGATGTGAGTTTCTTGAATTAGTGATATAGAATGATAGCTTCATGATAAATCTTTTGATAAAAAATATGGATCTCACAAAGATCTCGTGTAAAAATTATGTGGTGTACAAGACCTAATGTTTGTAGGTGTTGCTTATAGTACTCTCTTAACTTTTGAATAACCTCTTTGTTATCTTCTATGCAATTTGTTGTCTCAATAGGTTTCTTAAAGGAGTATTGAAGTCAAGATTTTTTAAAGAACCGCCAGATGCCCATCCCTACTTCTGTGCAACACACACAATCAAGATTCTGGAGTTGTTTAATTACAACAATAAGTATGTTTTGAAGATTGATTTGGATTGGATTGAAATAATCGAAGGTAAGGATGATGATTGAATTTAAATTGATTATTTTGTACTGTTTAGAAATTGTATTATTGAAATAATTTTAAAAAAATATTTGAAAAAAATATTTGATTTTAAGGTTTTTTTTTTTAATATTTGGGTTCAAGCGAAAATAATCATGCACTTAAGCTTGTTCTTGATCAAGGGAAGGATTTTTTGCTCAAACGAGCTCGTTCTCGCTCAAGCTAAATTATTATCACTTAAACTAAAAAAACTTTTTTTCTTCTTTTCATTTCTTCTCGTCTTTTTAATGATTTGGATTATGTATGAATGTTTTATCTACAAAGTAAAGTGAATATTATTCTGTATATTTAATTGATTTGTGAAATTTTCAAATAATATGGAATTTGTATGAAATTGAGGTCTTTGGATGGAAGCTAATTGATAGTTGAAGAGCGAAAACATTCTTAAAACTGAAGAGGAGTCTCGATTGATTGAAGTGGAGATAAGAAATTTGTGAAAGTGAGATGTGGGTTCAACTCACCAAGGAAGAGTCCAGATTAAGTCTAGAAGAAGACTAACCTAGGAAGTGTTGGGAAAAACGGGTAATTTTCCCACTAAAACAGAAACCTAACAGAGCTACCCGACAAATAATATTGAATAAACAGAGCGGAATAATAAAAGAGATAAAGAGGGAAAAACATACCAGAAAATTGTTAACGGAGTTCGGCCAAATTAGCCTACTCTCTGAGCACAGCAAAAACAGCTCACTTTTATTATTATGAGAGAAGATATTACAAATTGGGATATATAACAGTGAAGGAGGAGAGTTTGATTTATAACCCTCAAACCTCCTTCCCAAACAATGAACCCACTGATGTGGGACTTGGGATTAAGCCAAAATCAACAAATCTCCACCTTGGCTTAATTTCAAGTCCCACCTAAAACAAATCTTCTCAAAACATAACAAAAACAAACTTTGCATTGCTTCAAATTTGCGCCTCAGGGCGCCAACTTCAAATGTGCAAGATATTAACCAAGTCTAAACAGTGTTCAAACTTGGTCCTTGTAACCACCTTGGTGAGCATATCTGCAGGATTCTCCGTAGTGTGAATCTTCTAGAGAACAATCTCCTCTTCTTCGAGAATCTCACGCACAAAGTGATAACGAACATCAATGTGCTTCGTCCGTGCATGAAAGACTTGATTCTTTGCTAAATGAATAGCACTCTGACTGTCAGAATATAACTCAAGTTGTTTCTGACCAACTCCCAAGTCTTTAAGCAACCCATGAAGCCAAATTGCTTCCTTCACAACCTCTGTAATCGCCTTATACTCTGCCTCTGTCGTAGACAAATCCACCGTAGACTGCAAGGTAGACTTCCAACTAACTGGCGCTTTTGCTAAAGTGAACAAATAGCCAGTTGTAGACCGTCGCTTATCCAAATCACCTGCATTATCAGAATCACAATATCCAACTATGCATTGACCAAGTGATTCATCTTGCTCAAATGTCAATCCAAAATCTAAGGTATTTTGGAGGTACCGTAGAATCCATCTCACAGCTTGCCAATGTCCCTTGCCCGGATTATGCATGTACCTGCTAACAACACTCACAGCCTGTGAAATATCTGGTCTTGTACACACCATTGCATACATCAAGCTTCCAACTGCATTTGCATATGGGACTTTTGCCATATATTCTCGTTCTTCATCAGTCGTCAGAGATAAAGGGCTACTCAATTTCAAATGAGGAGCAAGTGGGGTACTTACAGGTTTTGTATCTTCGTGTATACCAAAACGTTGTAGTACCTTCTGCAAATACTGCTTCTGTGACAGCCAAAGTTTTCCCCTCTCCCTGTCCCTGTTTATCTCCATGCCGAGAATCTTCTTGGCTTCCCCCAAATCCTTCATCTCGAACTCTTTACTCAACTGAGCCTTTAACCTGTCAATCCCAACTTGACTCTTTGCTGCAATCAGCATATCATCAACATATAAGAGTAAGTAAATGTAGGAACCATCTTCAAGTCTGCGCAAATACACACAGTGATCATATTTGCTTCTCTTGTACTTCTGATCCTTCATGAACTTATCAAATCGTTTGTACCACTGTCTTGGAGATTGTTTCAGTCCGTACAACGATTTGCTAAGTTTACAAACCCAATCTTCTTTACCATCAACCTTGTATCCTTCTGGTTGAGTCATATAGATTTCCTCCTTCAAATCACCGTGTAAGAACGCGGTCTTTACATCAAGTTGAGCAAGCTCCAAATTCAACTATGCTACCAAGGCCAACAAAATTCGAATGGAGGAATGTTTAACAACTGGAGAAAATACCTCATTATAATCAATTCCCTCCCTCTGAGCAAAGCCTTTAGCAACCAACCTTGCCTTGTAGCGAACATCTTCTTTATTAGGAAATCCTTCTTTCTTTGCAAATACTCATTTGCACCCAATTGCCTTCTTACCTTTTGGTAATTATGCCAGCTCCCACGTCTTGTTCTTCTTCAAAGACTGCATCTCCTCTTCCATCGCACCTGCCCAATTACCACTCTCTGAACTCAGAATGGCTTCTGGTAAGTGGATGGAATGTCATCAACAACTGGAAGTGCATAGGCAACCATATCCATGAAACGAGCAGGCTTCTAAATATCTCGTTTTTGTCTTCTAACTGCAATTGGCGCTGATTGTTGTTGAGATTCTTGGATAGAAACCTCTTCCTCATCTGACTCTTCTTCTGCCATAGGAGAGTCACTTGTGGTATTTCGTGTCGGGATCACCACTGTCGGCTCAAACTCCACCTGCTTCCCGGCACACTCCATCTATTGTGGAGTACTATCAGCTCCTTCTTGATTTACCTTCTTTAACATGGAAGATTCATCAAAGGTAACATCCCTGCTGATAATCGTCTTTTTTGCCTCTAGACACCACAAACGGTATCCCTTTACTCCAGGACTAAAGCCCATGAAAAGAATCTTCTTTGCCCGTGGATCCAACTTTGATTCAATCACATGATAATATGCAATAGAACCAAAAACATGCAAAGAATCATAATCAGTTGCAGGTTTTCCAGACCATACCTCTAACGGGGTTTTTCCATCTATAGCAGATGATGGCAAACGATTAACGAGACGTTGAGCATATGTCACAGCCTCAGCCCAAAACTCTCTGCCTAACTTAGCATTAGACAACATACAACGAACTTTCTCCACAAGTGTCTTGTTCATACGCTCCGAAACCCCATTATGTTGTAGTTTTTTTCTAACAGTGAAGTGTCGAACTATGCCACAATCTTGGCATACCTTCAGGAACAGATCACTTTTGTATTCTCCTCCATTGTCTGTTCGGAGAACCTTAATCTTCCTTCCTGTCTGGTTTTCAACTTGAGCTTTCCACTTAAGGAAAATTTCAAGCACATCATTTTTGTTCTTCATAGTAAACACCCAAACTCTCTTGGAAAAATCATCAACAAAAGTGACAAAATAATGCCTACCTCCGATTGACGGAGTCTTGGCAGGTCCCCACACATCTGAATGCACATAATCCATAATACCCTTGGTATTGTGAATTGCAGTGCCAAACTTCACTCTTCGTTGTTTTCCCAGAACATAGTGCTCACAAAATTCAAGTTTGCAAGCCTTTGTACCTTTCAACAATATCTGCTTGGTAAGAATTTGTAAGGATTTCTCTCCAGCATGTCCCAATCTCATATGTCACAACTTCGTTGCCTCTGCATCCTTCTTAGAGCTAGAAGTTGCTACCGCTACTGTCCCCACCACTGTACTACCTTGGTAGTAATACAAATTGTTCTTCCTCACGCCTTTCAACATCACCAGTGCTCCTGAAGTTGCTTTAAGAATTCCATCTCGCATCGTCACAACTAGGCCTTTAGATTCTAAAGCCCCCAATGAGATGAGATTCTTCTTTAACTTTGGCACGTACCGTACATCCCGCAAAATTCTGGTGGATCCATCATGATTCCGCAGCTTGATTGAACCTATCCCAGCTGTTTTACATGGATTATCATTACCCATGTAAACAACCCCGCCATCAAGTTCTTGAAATTCAAAAAACATTCCCGAATGGGACACATATGATAGGTACAACCTGAGTCCAATATCCACTCATCTGGATACGATGATGCTGAAAGCGAGACAATTAAAGAGATATCTGATTCCACATCACTTTTGCATTCTGCAACATTTGCATCTTGTGGAGCCTTCCCTTTCTTCTGCAGTTTTGGACAGTCTTTCTTCCAGTGTCTTTTCTCATGAAAGAAAGCACACTCATCTTTGGCAACGACTCGACCTTTAGACTTAGACCTCCCTCTTCTCCCCTTTGTTTGGCTTTGCTAACGACCTCTTACCACCAATGCTTCTTCTGATGTCATTGATTTGGTTTTCATCTTATCCTGCTTTCTCAATTCATGACTATATAAAGCAGAACAAACAGCATCTAATGACACATTCTCCTTCCCGTGAAGGAGCGTAGTCTCCAAATGTTCAAATTCATCAGGAAGAGATGATAACAACATCAAAGCCAAATCCTCATCCTCAAACTTCACATCTAAATTCAATAGATCTGCTAGTAATTGATTAAACATAGTGATGTGTGCATTCATAGTAGTACCTTGTTAATAGTCAAATCGGAACAACCTTTTTTTCATCTGGAGCTTATTCTGACCACTCTTCTTCAAAAACTTGTCCTCCAATGCCTTCCACAGTTTGTGTGCAGAAGTCTCGTTTTTTACAGCATACTTCTGCTCTCTGGACAGGCAGGATCGAATAGTTTCGCATGTCAATCGGTTGATGATGCTCCAATCTTTCTCCTCTACCTCTTTTGGTTTCTCTCCTTCAATAGCAATATCAAGACCCTGCTGGAAAAGAGAGTCCAAGACCTTTCCTTGCCACATGCCAAAATGTCCAGTGCCATCAAATATTTCCACCGCCAATTTCAAGGTGGACACTGGGAACCTCGACCATGATGACGAGGAGCCTGACACTCTGGATACATCCTTTTCTTCTTCTTGATTTGCCATTACAAACTCAAAATATAATATTCAATATTACAAATAATTTCAAACAACCCAAGGGCGAACCTTCGGCTCTGATACCACTTGTTGGGAAAAACGGGTAATTTTCCCACTAAAACAGAACCCTAACAGAGCTACCCGACAAATAATATTGAATAAACAAAGCAGAATAATAAAAGAGATAAAGAGGAAAAAACACACCAGAAAATTGTAAACGGAGTTCAGCCAATTTAGCCTACTCTCCGAGCACAGCAAAAAACAGCTCACTTTTATTATTATGAGATAAGATATTACAAATTGGGATAACAGTGAAGGAGGAGAGTTTAATTTATAACCCTCAAACTTCCTTCCCAAACAATGAACCCACCGATGTGGGACTTGGGATTAAGCCAAAATCAACAGGAAGAACTTATAAACGAGTAGAATGACCAAAAATGGCTAGTATTTCATGATTAATTCCATGTTCAAAATTACAAGATATTATCATTCCTATTTTTAGGTGGCTTGATCATCAAAATGAGGAGAAAGAGTGTCAAAAAAGCCTCTAACTGTAGTTTGGAACCCCAGTTTGAGTGAATCTTAGACAACAAAGTTTTAACCCTAACTTTGGAGCTCAAGATTGGTGTCACTTCCCTTGCATATCCTTCTTAGGATTTCTCTTGGGTCATTAGAGACCCAATTGAAACCCTAACTAGGTTTTAGAAAAACGTATTATACTGTATCCAAATACATTACCTAATTATTTTATGCTACTAGGCTCAATACATGGTATATGAAATCCTAAACTATTTTATACATTTATCTTGAACTAAAGTCTCGTCCAAAATGATGATGATTTGTCTTTGTTGAAGCCAGCTAGTTCTAGTCTTCTTTGTAGTTTTTGACCAAAACTCTAGTATTTTTTCATGGTATGAAGGTTTTGTGGGATGCTCAATCTTTCATCCTAAAGTTGTCCTCTTTATTGGACCTACAAAAGATAAACAAAAATCATATTAGACCCAAATATGCAAAGAAGTTCTTGAACAAAACTACACGCACTCATCTTCCTTATTTTGTTGATGTTGTGGTTGAATGGTTTCCCGTCAATTTGTCTATTAAGTATTGACACCTATATTTTAAAAGAGATTCTTTAGTTTCACTGATTACATAAGTCACATACACAAAGATATTAGATGGTGAGAAACTGATAAGAAAATTTATTACACACTATAACCCCTATAGACACACGATATTAGATATCTTGAACTTACATTGTTCCTTTCTCTTAATTTGCTTGTATCTAAGTCTTGGGTATTGGACTAGATGTTAATATCTGGTAGAGCCTACTTAATACGAATCTACATAAAGACATTAATTGATGTTTGCTTGTTGAATATCTTTAATATAAATGATGAAAAGGAAACACTCAACCAAATATTATAGTTTGAGAATATGTTGTTACTCTTTCTCTTCCACTCTTCCTTTCCTTTTATATATTTTTCTCCACTCGATTCCTTTTATTTATTTCTCTTTCTAGAATTTTGTAAAATATTTTAATACTTCTCATTAATTTTAAAAGGTACTTTCTAAAATATATTTTTACATCTTAAAAATATATTTTGAAATTAATGAAATATGTCCAATTTTTTTATGAAAAGCAAGAACCTTAAAAAAAAAACTATGTATATACCCTTGGAGTTTAGGAATCCCATTCCCTACTAGTAAAAATACATGGGCACGAGTATATGTGATCTAGATTTTTATCACATTGAAATAATACAAATTTAAAAATTTGTAAGAATAATATTAAAAACATTAAAATGATAAATTTTGTAAAAACAATATATATGGTGGTTATTTTTGAAAGAAAAAAAAGTATATAGTTATTTTTCAGTAGAGAGTGATTGTTGAATTTGTTTATTTATTAAAAGGTAAGATTATTTAATTAAAATATGAAAATAGTTACAATTACACCAAGAAATATAACCTATTAACGTGTTCGGCATTGTACATTTCTTATTAAATACTTTTTAATGAAATTTGATATTATTTTATATTATTGTCTAAATAATCTTCATTTATTTCTTTAAAATTACTATTGAAACAAACTTATAATAATATCAATATTTCATAATTTGTAATTATTAATTAAAATTTCTTAACTTAGTGTGTATATATATAGTATTTTCAAATAATCACCACAACGAACTTTTATTGATTAATGTAAGTTTTTTACTGTTTAAAAATATTTTCTCTCCATGGTATTTTTTTATTATTATTAAAATGATCTATGTAAATTGGATTAATTTTCATCAGACAAGATCATTAATTATTTTTAAGAAGTATTCTCGAACGGGTTTGGGACCTAGAGAACGATTGTTCCCTCTTTCACCTTTGGTCGGTCTACAATTCTCAAAGCTATGTTACACCTTCCTTCTCTCGGTCGTCTGGTTCCACAGGCGGGGATGGTACCTGCATAAGTCACTTCAACGTTCAAGTCAGTCGGGGTGTTAGCACTCGGATGTCAGAGTACTGTAGATAATGACATACCTATCTCCTTGAAATGTGTGCTATTTATATTAACTTATAATGAGCATTCATTGATGAACCGGATTAGAGATTTGGTTCGTGTTTAGGATTGCACTAACAACCCTTAACCACAGATTAAACCTGCACTTGGTCAACCCTTAACTAAAAGTTAAGGGTCGATTGGCCACCTGTCGTCACGTGGCCACATCGACATTGCTTAGACGGTGACTTGGTTCGAGTGTTGTTCGACTCAGTGTGTCGTCCGCTCGTACCAGTACAAGAAGCAATAAAAAAAATTATTTTGAAATTAGTTCTCCTTTTGTAAAGTTCTTATTTTTAAATTTAATTTAAAAGTAAATATACTTTTTCAACCATATTCTTTAAGATTTTAAATTAAAAGAGTGGTAATTAATTTATTTAAGAAAGTAGTTATATTGGTGAATAACAAGAAAGAGCAAGTAAAACCTTAAGGTAATAATTTGCACCAACTAAAACCACCTGTATGGCATTACAATTTACAAATAAAAAAGGTGGACCAAATGAACCCAATCAATGTGCCATTAAACTGCTTAATATTGTTAAACCCTTTAATTAGAAAGGATGAGAAAGTGAATGTGAAACTTACAAAAAGAATAAAAAATAACTAAATATATAACAATCTTAAAACTTATATCTTCATCCACCATCGCTGCTTTATTTATGCTAAACGAAGGACACCACACTACTGCTAACAAAATATTATACCTATCACACCTAATAAATAAAAGTACATTAAAAAAATCTTCAAAGTGTAAATATTAAACACTTTCGTCTTATTATCTGGGCCTCTTCCACTGAAAATTTTGTCTCCTACTCTTAATTGAATTGTAACATGAATTCCTTCTCATGTTGAAATTTTGGTCGTGTAAAATGGACCCCTCTACAAAATATTTCAAACTTAATATCCAGTCTCATACATATACACCAAAAGAATAACGTCAACATTGATTTATTCTTTGTGAAAAAAAAAATGTTTCTTATTTCATTTGATATATGTTTTTATTAAATTTCTAAGAAGTATGAATAAAATAAAATTGGATTAATTTATACTTCCACAGATATATAGCATTGGGTCTATCTTTTTGACCCAGATGACAAAACCAATAACTGTTTTCTTGATAATGGCATTGACCAGAGACAAAACCATTCTTGTGTTAAAAAACTCCATCTTTAACGATAGTACGAAATAAAAAAGACAAGAATGAAGGAAAAAACCTTTAATGTTTTCTTTCTTTTGTTGATTTCTTTCTTTCACGGCTTTCCCATCTTTTTTCTCTCTCCAACTCTGTGGCTCGCGTGACTTGGTGCAGTCCCCTAATCCTATTTCACATCCTCCACCCAACCAACACACAAAACATCGAAATTCACACTTCAATCATGACAGCCATAAACACCAATTCACCCATGTTCGCCCTTATCATTTAAGGCTCATCATGCATGCCCACATAACTTCTCAACAAACCCAATTCAATTATTAATTACACGCCCAAATTAACACCAAAGGGTTTTTTCTTTCTTGAAAAAAAAAAACAATTTTGATTACAGCCCTGCTCGTTCTTGTTAGAAAGCAAGAACTTTTGATTACAACGCCTGCACCACAATATTATAATTTATTTAATTCAAATTAAAGCAAGTAAAGAAAGGCACTGCAATATAACCTAATCTAATCTTAGAAGTAAAATCCAAGCATCATGCTTTTGATAGCAAAGCCTCTTCGTCGTCATCGTCATCATCATCATCAGGGTGACTTGCATGAAGTTCCTTTAGCCATTCAAACGTTCGACGACGTGACGTAACCTTCTTTCCCTGCTTTTGCCTCTGCTTCTTCGACTCCACCACTTTTTCTTTCGGGGCGTGCCTTGTACTTTCTGTCTTGTTGCTACTTTTACCACCACCGTTACCACCTTTTATCATGATCATGTTGTTCGATTGCACTGTTTCGAAAGAACAATCACAACCACTCAATAGACCACCGCCTTTGCCAATTAACTGTTTCAAAACACCATCATTGCCCTTGTTCCTGTTACTCGTTTTCACACTTTTCGCACTGTTGTTGCTGCTGCTGTTGCTACTACTGTTGCGACTGACACAGTTTGTTCTGTTCCGAACCTTGAGGTCTTGCAATCCTATCTCGGGAGCAGGGACCACACCCAAACGGAAAATTCCCCATGCTGACGTTGATTTTCTAACTGGGTTACCCAAGCTTGATAATTGTGTTGGAGTGGGTGCTCTTAACTGAGGTTTTGGACTTGGGTGCATATGAAACTGGTTTCGAATTCTGGGCTTTGTTCTCAGAGGTACTGTAGCAATTGTTTTTGTGGTGGTGATGGTAGTGGAGCTAGAGGTGCTAGTTGATGAGTTTTGGCTTCTAAGACTACTGCTTCTACTGCTACTGTTACTTGGAAAATCCAAGGATTCGTTGATAAATTGCTTACCATAATGTGGTTTAGATTGAGAGAGTGTGGCTAATAAGCCAGCCTCGGAGCTGAACGAGACACGGAATGGGAGGATTTGGCCTTTGAAGAAAACTTCATCCGCCACACACATTTCGGGTTGTTTGGAAAAGGGAGCACCCCAGGAGCGGAAATTGAACTCCTCTTGCGTTGCTTCGTTGGCAGCAGAATGTTGTTCTTGGTTTCTCGGTTGGTCGTTGAGGTTGATGGGAAGATCGCAAAGTGACAATGCTTCTTCTTCTTCTTCTTGATCTTGATCTTGATCTTCCTCTTCGTGAACTTCCTCTTCTTGGGTAGGGTTCCATTTTGCTTGGACGATGTTTGAGGTGGCCATTTAGGAAGGAACAGGTGTGGTTGGAAAGCTGGTAGGTGTCGGGGGAGTTGGGGAAGGATGAATTAAATGGGGTTAAGGTTTTTGAACAGGGTGAGGAGGGTGTGGGTGACAGAGTGACACAGGCATTTGGAATATAAAAAGAGGTAAAGGAGTGTGGTGCCCAGCACAAAAGTAAGAAATCAAATGGAGGCATTGTAGCCATCACGTAAGCGACCCGAGAAAATAGGAGAAACACTTCTTTGGTTTGGACACATGCCCCAAAAAGACACACCCAATAAGCTGCTCATACATCATTAAAAAAATATCATGTAATAATCCTCAATAAAATCATATTAATTAAACCAGTTTCTTAATGCAGTGTAAATTAGAAACATTTTGGTGGTGCTGATATATACATGATGTTTAGGCTTATGCCTTTGCAGCTTTTGGCTCGCGGGAGTAAAACGTGTTGTAGATGAGTTCTACATAGATACCTAATCTTCCACATATATAGTTTTGTACGAGGTGAGCTCCTGATGGATATTTCTCAATTATGAAATAAGGTGATGATTCAAGAAAATAGGTTTTGTGAAGTTTTAATGTTGTTCCTGTTTTTGAATAGGTTTGCCAATTGTTGTAATAAACCCTAATTTAACTTTTGTTGTTGGTTTTGAACAGCTTCATCGTGTTTAGTGTGTTAATTTAGTTGGGGTGAGGAAAGGAAGTGTGACTTTTTGGGCCTGCCAAATTGCATTAGTAGAAAGAGGACCTCTCTATCTATGTGTCTAGTGTGTAGTGTCCAGCAGGGGTTAGCCTGACTGAATAATATTGTTTTAGTCCAAGTGCGGGTGAGGACCACTACGGACCCTGCCTTATAATTTCAAATTCAATTTTACACCCAGTTCAAACATGAAGCCAGTACTGCAATGTCTTAAAACCATGAGGGTACACTCATCAAAGAAAAATACATAGTGGCAGAAAAAAAATATTATAGATTTCACAACTTATACCTCGTTTAAGAAAGACTAATAACATTTTCACATCCCTCGTCTTGATACAACCACTTATAATAATGACTATGGATATGTTGACAATGAATTGTTCATATTGTAATTATTAGAAGTTGAAGAAGAATTAAATTTTAGTGAAATGTGGACTCATGAAATTGCTAGAAGAAGTATAAGAAGAACAATTTTTTTTTATTGAAATATAGATTCATATGAAAAAATAAAGAAAGAAGAAATTTTGTAGACCGTGTCTTTTACTACCCTTTTCAAAAAGTAACATTTTTCTATAACAACTTAAAAAATTATATACTGGGCCACTTGCCGAGTAGTGAAATAGAACTTTTTTTAATTCAAAAATACATAGTAAGGCCCAATGAGGGAATAAAAAGTAACAAGATATTTTTGAACTGAAAAATTGTAGTTTTCAAAATATATCAAAATCTATAATAATATGAAATTTTAAATTAATGAGACAATTTTGAAATTTTATGTTATCTATACAGAGGATTCTCCTCATAACTTTTTTTTATACACGTTTATTTTTTCATTTTATCTTTATAGTAATATTTTATTTTAAAAATATATAATAAGAATTTTTTTATCATTTTATTGTTATTTTGGTTATTCCCATTATCTTTTTTTATTATTGATAAATAATTTTAAATTTATATCTAATTATTAATTAATAATTTTTTATCTTTAAACTTAATTTTATTTAATAATTTTGTAGTAATGGTCTTAACATATTAAGTTCTCATTGTTCATGTTCTCATTTTTCATCTTTCATCGAACATTTATTAAATTAGGATGAAAATGAGTTATTAAATAATTTTAAAATTTTAGAAGAAAAAACCTTGGTAAGAAATTAATAAAATTTGAAATATTTTGTAAGATTTAAAGTTAGGGTTCTGAGAAGAAATTTTGAGATTTTTATCTTGATTTGATATTCAGAATTCATCATCTGAAAAAAATAGATAAAACGAAACAAAAAAATAGCAATTTCTTCCTCTATACTTCCGTATTTTCTTCCTCTATCTCCATAAATCATTCAATTTTAAAACTATCCTATATTTTCTTTCTCACCTTCATAAATCAAAATTATCCCAAAGCAAAAGGTGTAGAATTTTTTTTTCATTTTTAAATTATATAATCCACAGAACCGAACTCTAAAATTTATTTTCAATTCAAAAATTATCTCAAAGCAAAAAGTGTATAATTTTGTTTCCGTTTTCAAATTGTATAATCCCCTGAGAATTTTGAATTCTAAAATTTAAAATTTTTTTTTTTTCAAAAATATATTTCCAACTAAAATATTAAAACTTTTTAATATATTTCAAACTTTAGAATTCAAAATGTAGGAGGAAAGTTGTCATTTCACATGGAGTAGGAAAGAATGGAGGTGCAGTAAGAAATTGCCCAAAAATTATTGTGAATAACATCGTCTCGTATGCACAATTAAGAAGGCCCGCCCTTCCTGGAAACAGGCCCAATACAGCTGGAAACGTCAATTCCAGATATGGAGTCGGCATTTATTTAAAAAATTATTTTCTTAATTGATCTAAAAGTTTATCCTAAAAGTAGACACATTGAAATTTAATTTATTTTTTCTTAAAGAACATAAATAAGCAAATAAATTACATGAACTAGTTTTTGTTAGTTTCTATATTTCTAAAATCTTATTTTTATTACACGTTACTACGTAAAAAATGAATAAATAGAAACGGTTTATTGAATTACCGATCTTTAATGAATATTATTTAAATCTAAGTTGATAAAAGAATTATATTTAAGAAATTAATAAATTTTAAAACACAATTAGAATAAAATTAATATTCCAGGTGCCTATTTCAGAAAAATGGTTAAGATCAGTTAAAACAAAATTAAAGTTTAATGTCTTTCTTTATAGATAAAATTTGATAATTAAAACAAAATTTAAATTTGAAGTTGTTAATTATAAACAAAAATAAAGTTTAGTAACTTTAAAGTTTTTTTCATTGAATTTATCTTTCATTATAAATATTTATTTCCAAACTCATTCCATCATTGCAACTCCAAGGTTGTAAAACTATATATTCCTTTTTCTTTTCATCTCTACAAACGTGTTTTCTCAGACAGAGTGTTCTTCCAACAAAAAGATCCACTGTTAGTGATTAAAAAGGTAAAAAAGAGACGCTATTAACTCTTCCAGTGAAATTTTGTGTTCATAAGCAAATACCCAAATCCAAAACCCTATATTCACACGGCGGTAACACTGCTTAAAAAAGAAGAATGAATAATAAAGGAAGATCAAGATCCACTCGCTGCACATGGATAAATTTGTATGCATGTTATCATGAAAGTGAAAATTGACCCCAAAAAAATAGAGATCAAATCACCAAACTAGCTTCCATATTTGTAAAGACGTAATTAACATAACAAATTAAGAGCAGAAAGAAAGCTGTAACAAGAGAAAAAGTATGATTTGGATCCATTGTATCAGCACTACAACATCATATCTAAATTTGCAACAACAAAAAAAGGATTTAGCCAACATGTCATGATCGAAAAGAAAAGCAGAATAGAGTACATGGAAATTTAAAACATGTAATAATAGATTTTATTAGGGCAGTGTAGGAGGTGGTGTAAATTCAGGGAGTCACTTGTGATTAGTGGCACCAGTTCCAGTGGCTTGGGACTTAGAGGAAAATGCAGCCCCAGAGAGAGTTGGTGCTTCAGTAGCTCCAGCACCTCGACCAGTCTTTGGTTCCTGATGGCCCTGTGTGCCATAACCCTGTTGCTTATAATCCTCCAAATCCTTGTATTTCACATAGGGACTGTCCTCTGTTGGAAGCCCTTCAAGGTTTACTTTCCCTTGTTCACTCTCTGTCTTTTTCTCCTTCTCCATCTTTCTCTTACTTACTTCCCCAGTTTCAACCTTTCTTTATATAGCATACTTCTATTTTCCACCTCCTCTGCACCTTCCCTCACTCTAACACACGTCCTCATCCCCACAAATCTCACACTAACGTGGCAGCTTTACCACCACCTTCCTGTTTCTAAAATAATCCATGGACAACAACCTCTTTCTCCAGATGCTTCTCCACCCCACGTGTACTTTGGAGTTTCGTTCCCCATTATGTAAAAACTCTATTTTTTATACTTTATATTACATTATTCCACCCTTTATTAAATATAAATTAATTTAACAAATTTGGCTACTTTTATCATGTTGTAAGGAACTAGTGAATGCAGCATTCACCATATATAAGCCTATGCATTGGGATTTAACAGACTTTTCTGAGAACTTTTTCCTAAAATACTCACCTGTTTCAACCACCCATTATTCGTCACACGATGGCCATGGCCAATTCTCATCTGCACTTAAGTATATGAAAACACAAACCCAAATTTAGTATTTTATAGCTATTATGAAAACACATTAGAATCAATATTAGAGTGGCTATTTCAATATTTATTCTTTTAGAAGTGCTTGCAACAATTCATAATAGTTGAAACACTAGATCAGAAAAAAAGGGGACCAGTCTAGTAAGTGTCAATGTCACATTGGCAAAATTTTGAAGAGTCACACCACATTAAGCAGGTCTGAAAGTTACACCGATCTGAAAACACGACACGATAGATCGCTATAATCATTTATAAATGACAAAGTTACGTATACTGTATGTATATTCATAACCTCTCAGAGTTGTTGAAATCCACTGGCCACTAGACAGTGATAGCGGCTCTTGCACTGCGCATAGGTTTCTTCTTTTCAATGTAGAAGGAATCCTATGAATAGATAAACATTATGAACAGATTTCCAATTTTCAAAATATTACACCCTAAGTTCTTTATTCTATTTTACAATCCAGCTATTTAATTCCAACTTATTCGTCTCTTATGTATTTTTTAAGCCTGCCACAGGCTTATAAACCTTTATATAAAGTATGAACTTATATAAAGACTAATTTCATATAAAAAGAATTTAAATATATGTTAATTAATTAATGAAATGAAAAAGGCAATGAATAAATATACCCTCTTGTTTTCAAATTTTACCTTATAATATAATCTTATGAAGTTTGAATAACATGCATAAATTAGAAATTTTGAAGTATATTATTTAATGTTGGCATCTATGCTAAATTTTAAGACACTAATTTATCATGTTTTGTGTGTTTGTGTTTTTTTTTGTTTAATCCATGATGATCGTATTACACTAAAAGCATGTGATCTTGTAAGCAGAAATTTTCATCAAAGATAAGTTGAGAGAAATATATATTTATGTGTGTATATATAGGAAACTATTTTCTTTTTTAGGGAACTTTATTTTATTTTAAAAAAAAAAACTTAAAAACGTAACATAAATATCTAATATTTATGTATCTTATGAATATTGATTTAGTAGTTAGTGAGATGTTACATCAAGTGTTATATTATTAATAATTACGAGAGTGATAAATATTTATTTTAAAACTATAGTGCTTTCAATGTCATATAAGAAAATATTAGAAGACACTATATAATTAAGTCATTAAAGTTTTTTTTATAAAAAAATATTTATTTTCTTAATTCTTATATTTTATATATTTTTTAATCATTACATTAAAAAAATATAAATATAAATGTTATTTAATAAAAACATAAAGGAGATGAGTGTTTATTTTAAAAAGGAAAAAAAGACAGTGTTGTTTTGTTAGAAGTAAATGTGTATTTTAAAATTAGAGGGTTTGTGAGTATCTTTAGTATGAACTCATAAAAGGTAACTGTAATTTTTTTCTCTTTTTTACAATCAAAATAAAATATATTTTATAGTCTATGATAATTTTAAAAATTAAATTGATTGTTGATCTAAATTTTCGAAATTGTTTCCTATTTTAAAAAGTAAAAATACTAATTTGAAAACTGAATTATGAGTATGATTTACCACTGTATAATGGACCACGATATGGGATTGGGGATACAAAAAAGTGTTGCAAAATAATTGTATAATTAATGACAAATAATCTAGGATAACGATAAAAATCTACCAACGTCTTTGAAATTAATGTTAAATAATTCGTCTAATTCCATTCACACCCTTCATTTCAACATCTTTCCATTTCTTGCACAGTCTCTCATTCGCTTTTCTTCACCAATGTTTCAACCATTCTTTTTGCCATTGTCGCACTCATTCCCTCCGATATTTTCTAACAAGTGCAGATGTCCCAAACGTAAACCATATTTTCAAAATGTATTTAATGTATTCTAAAATTGATTTTATGGGACATCTAATAACTCCTCAAAAATATGTTTTGGCATGTATTCCAAGAGGGAAAAACATATATAAGAAAAATGTAAAGGGTTAGAAGAGAAGAAACAAAGGTAAAAAAAACCTTGTCCTCAAACCTAAGTCATAAGTATGTGTAAAAATATTGCCAGTACTTCTTTAGTGTTGTTTTCGCGAGAATTGTGTTGAACTTTATGCATTCACTTCTTAAACAAAATTAAACTTCTAGCTCTTTACATAGGAGCACAAAACCAAATGTTTAGACATTTCATTAGCCCTTATAATGATCCAAATTATACTTATTTTATCTCTGTACTTAAACCTACCTACTTTAGTTTCTAGAAATACAATTGTTATCAAATATTTTAAATTTTGTAGTCATTACCGTCTAATGTCATAATAAACTAAATAGATTAAAAATAATATTAATAAAAAAGTAAAATATTTAAGTTAATTTTATTATTTTCTTTAAAGAGATACTTTTTATTTTATTTTATGATGTGATAGAAAGGCAGTGAAGTTTGACGGAATTAAAAGGGCTAGTTTGAATAGCATTAATGGTGATGAGCTTGGTGGCGTGTGAAAATAGAAAGTTGGTAATGAATGTGGTAAATGGGTGGAAGAAATATTGATGAATGAATGATTAGGAGAGGGTGTAGAGTGGAAGAAAAATGAGCCAATTTTAATTTGCAACAATTCTCCATGCCAGGGAGCAAACAGACCAACTCCAACCTATGATGAATTTGCAGGTGGATAAACCAACTTTGAAGACTTCTGTTTTTTGGAAAAGTTAAATATAATAATACTATAGAGTAAAATGAGTAGCCAATCAAGCACACCCGTCTTCGAGTGAGATGAACCTTAAGTGCCAGGTGTTAGCATCAAGCCCAGTTAATTGAAATTGGGGTGGCAACCACGTGCTTCCCATCAGACCATTCTAAGCGTCCAAACGCATTAACTTTGTCTTGTGCGGAAGCCGAGGAAGAAAAAGTGACCACAAAAGATTTCTTCTCATTCTCCTTCAAAGTCACCACTTGCGGATCAACAGAGATTTTCACCGACGCTGTGTCTGACGTCACTGAAGCCTTGTATGTTCCCGCGGGCCCCACGTTAGTGAGGGTCCGACTGTGCTTAACCACCCCAGACCCACTCCCTGATTCAAACAACACCGCAAACGACGGGTAGTTCAGGTCGTTCACACTGTACTGCTTGCCCGCGTTGCACTCGAATTTTCTCTTAGCCAGGGTGTTGATTTCAGAGGCAGAGTAGTTTAACGCGCAGAGAAAACCAAGATAATCATCCACCGTTAGATCATACACCAGCCCTGGGTTAAGGGCAGTCACCGGGTCCACGTGTCCCGCTCCGTGATCGAACGGCGTCGAGGGTTTTCCTGTTGCACTGTCTTGCAACTTCGCACCGGTTTTGTAAACGGTGTAAGCCGTTGTCATGAGAGCCGATCGAACCGCTGCTGGGCTCCACTCAGGGTGAACCGACTTTATCAAAGCTGCTAAACCGCTCACGTGAGGACAAGACATGGAGGTGCCAGAGATTATGTTGAAATCTACGCGCCTGTTATCAACGGGCAAACCCGTGGGACCCACGGCCTTCGACCACCCCGCCAAGATGTTGACACCTGGCGCGATCAGATCTGGTTTCAGGATCTGAGGCGTGATCGAGTTAGGACCTCTTGAGCTAAACGCCGCAACCACCGGTGATGGCTGAATCCCCACCTTCGTTCCCTCAAACAAAATACTCACAGTCGGTTTCGCCTCGGTAAACAAATACTTCTTGATGGCGTCGCCGGCTTTCTCCCCCACCGCCGACGCTGGCAAGAGGTGCGCATCGGCCACCAGCTCCTCACCGTTGGCAGCGGTGTTGCTCAACACCATGCCCAAAGCTCCGGCGGATTTCACCACTGAACCTTTTTGTACTCTAGCAGTTAATCCACGGTCGCATAACACAATCTTTCCGGCTACTTTCTCCGGAGACAAGGTTCCCGTGACGCACAGGTTCCCGTTCGTGGCGTTGCTTGCATTCCCTGCGTAAACAAACGGTAGCGGGGAATCGGGTAAAGCGTTACCTCGGTAGAGCGACACGCCGGAGAAGTTAAGCCCGTTCCCTAGAGAAACATAAGCCGGGAAGTCACGATCCAGAGTGCCAGCACCCACGGTAGTAATCCAAGGTGCCACGTTTGAGAGACTGTAAGGACTAGGACCCGCGTTACCAGCAGAGCAAGAAACTAAAATCCCTTTCTCCATCGCGGAAAAAGCTCCAATAGCAACACTGTCTCTGTAATAATCAGCCATTCCCCCACCGAGCGACAATGACAACACATTAACGTTGTCTTGTATCGCGCTCTCAATCGCCGCAAGAATATCGGAACTGAAACACCCTCCCTTCCAACAGACCTTGTAAGCAGCGATTCTCGCGCGCGTCGCCATTCCACGCGCCGTCCCGGAGGCGTAACCGAAAAGACTTGCACCGGAAACCACCGACCCCGCGGCTGTGCTGGCTGTGTGGGTGCCGTGACCGTCGTCGTCGCGAGGGGATCTAGACTCCTCCGTCTCGTTGATGGGACCCAGCATGGCCTCGCAACCCTTCGCAAAGAACCTGGCTCCGATCAACTTTCTGTTGCAGTTGGAAGTGCTGAAGTTTGTTCCCGTTTCGCACTCGCCTTTCCAGCTACTAGGAACAGGTCCAAGCCCGGTGTCATCGAAGCTCTTGCTCTCGGGCCAAACGCCAGTGTCCAGGACTCCGACGACGACGTCACTCGCGGAGTTCGACTCGGGGAACATGTCCGCGCTCTTGTCGAGACCCAGGAACTGCGGCGTCCTCGTTGTGTGAAGCTCATACCTCATCTCCGGCAACACCGCCAGAATCCCAGTCTGGCTTTCGAGCAAACGCGCTTCCTCCGGGGTTAACCTAGTAGCGTATCCGTGGATGGCGTTATCGTAGGTGTAAATCATTTGGGCTGAGTTAGACACTGATTTGAGCGACGATTCATACCACATGGCATGGTGGTCAAAGCTTTGGGGCATTTCCGATTTTGCAACGTGTACAATGTAGGTGGCCCTCTCCGGTTCTGAAGCCTGAGCCGCAGGGTAGCGACCCAGAAAGAGAAGAAGTAGAAGCAGAGGCAAAGTACAGGGAATTGAAGCCATTGGAGAGAGTGAGGGAGCAGGGTAGAGGGAAATGAAAATGGATGTAGTGGCTTTAAGGAGTGGTGTTTTTAATGCACACTTTATGGGAGTGTCCCAGTTTAGCATTGTTGTGAAAAAAAAGTAAGGAAGCGGTGGGTGGTTGTCTGCTTCTCAAATAATTGCGCTGTGACAAAAGGAGGAGAAAGAGTGAACTAAGATACTATACATCTCAATTAGCTCATTAAAGACCTTTCATTTAGTTCACATGTGCGTTTATGACCGTTCGTTCACTTATTATTATTACTATTATTATTTTCTTTTGCTTTTTCTACCTGTACCTCTTCTCGCAGATAAAAACTTGATTATGCTTTAGCTTTTTAACAGGGCCCTTCACACGTCTGCCACACTACCACGTTCCCCAAACGTTACTTCATACACCAATCCTTTACCTACTAACCTTCAACGGCATTCCTTTACCCATATTTTTATATACCATTTCTATTTACACCATTGCTACATGCATACCGTGCTACACGCTAGAGAAGTTGAAGATAAGGTGAAGCTTAATATATTGTAAATTACTAGTTTTTCGATCACGGGTATTTATTTGTAGTGTACACTTACACAGATTCCACTTCAACTTTATTAAATCGAGATATTTTAATTAGGTATGCCTTGGACCTTAGCGTCTCTTACTCTATCCTACTCAACCAAATTTTCCTTTTTCTTTTCCTTTTCCTTTTCTATACATTTCCTCCTCTGTTAATAAACTGGTTCACGGATTACCAAAACCAAGAAATTTCACTCACGGGCTTTCTTCTGTGCTGGGAATTTACATGAATTGACAACAAACAGCACACCACTTGTGTCTTCAGATAACTTTGCTCCTTTTCTGAATAAATATCTTATAGTTTTTAATAAGTGTTGTTGAGATCTTTGCCATTTGTTTATACTCCGATAACTTCGGTGACGTCAATGTACCATGCTCTTGGACTAATTTGACTTTAGTAATATGTTTCTTTTTATTTTTCTTATTCATTACAAATAAAATCAAAGTCACATTTAATGACAAGAAAAGTGTTGGTCCTCACTGCCAGTTACTTACAACCACCTATAACTTTCTTTCTTCATTTTTAATTGTCCATTTTTTAAAATATTTTTTATTTATCAATTTTAAATTTCGAGATAACATCATTTCTTTTAATTATATCTTTAATTTAATTAACATGGAAAGAGAAAATATAATTAAATATTACAAAATGAAATGAATATAATCTTCAAGCACCGCTACTCATTGGATGAAAAAGTATATCTTTTTTTAGTGAGTTGGCAGATAAGATCATATGCAAAAACAGTAAAATAATAAAATTCTTAAAGATAAAAAACTATCAAAAAACAAAAATAAACTCTTATTAATTATTTTATTTCTGCTGGCCGCCTAATAATTACATTATTCGATTTAATTTATTTGGTTGCGTCAATTATTGCTTCATCCAACATGTTAAAAGGTTACACTACCCCAATGTTTGGGAGAGAGGAAGAGAGGGGATTAAAAATAATTATTTTGTTCGTTTAATTGAAGCGCAATGGGTGAAAAATAATTTTAAAAAACTGCACGATTCTGTTTACTATTTTATATTTATTTTCTTAATATTTATCAAATTAATTAATCATATCACTTTTTTTACTATATTAAATAATTACTTTTTTTTTTCAAATCAAATGCATACAAAGTCAAAAGTTGAAAATAGTAGCTTATACTTTATCATCATAGATCAAGTTCATAATCATAACCAAACATATTAATGGTCTTTATGCAGAATGTTTTAGTAGATCAAATTAAAGACCTCAACAAAAAGATTAAATTTGGTTACTAACCTAACAGGTCACGTTGGACTGACTGATTAAAGGTAGATTGAAAAATATATGTCAGATATCATACGAAGAAACTCTCCGGATATCACCAATAATACATTTGAATATAGTAAATTACATTCAATCCCAAATTAGAAAACACTTAGCTACTTATGAGAGCTCATCCAATCTTCGTTCTTGATCTAATTTGCATAAGAAGGGCTTATCTAAGCAAATTTTTCTCCTATAATAAAGTTCTCTTCCTCTTCTCTTACTAACCTCTCTCTATAAAAATCACTTCTTTTTTCATCGTCCCTATTTTAGCTGTGTTTCAAAATTTATTTAATGAACTTTAGCTCAAGTGAGCCAATTTAGGTTAAGTTAGATTTCGGTTTTTTTTAGCTAGAGCTAGATTAGTACTGCACCATTAATCAAATTTGGATAATTTTAGCTTGAGCTAAATCTTCTTGTGATCCAATTAAGTTTTTGCTTTATTTCCATGCATCATATTCATATGCAATTTACACAAAAAAATATTATATTAAATTTATTCATTTGTTTCTTGATTCAAAATGTATAATCAGATTCAACAATTCTCGTATTAGAGTAATTTTCTAACATTATAGAATAATTAAGTTCCAAAGTATTCAATTTTGTCAATTATAAATACTATACATTTGCTCTTATCAATTACATAGTTTTTTTTTTATACATTTACTCTTATCAATTACATAGATTTTTTTTTTTATACATTTGCTCTTATCAATTACATAGATTTTTTTTTTAAATAACAAGAGACACATTGTATTAACTTTAACATTGAGAAACTATTTGTAAAAAAAATTAGTCAAGTGAGAGAAATCACTCCAAAACCATTTAGTATTGTTTCGAGACAACGTTCAAAAAATGTTTTTAAGCTTTATTCAAATCTCAAACCAACATATCTACTGTTATGGTTGGACTGCTACATCTAAAATTTCATTTATTAAAAAAATAGTTAATAGAATAACTTTTTTAAATATGGTATGATATAATTAACTTCATTAACGTTACTTAAATAAATGAAAAAATTCGCTGAGAAAAATACATTTCATTACATTGAGAAGTTACAAAAATTGTTTACGGGAGAGTTTTATGTCTTACACACGATTTTTATTCTTTGTTTGATATACCTGAGAATAAAATAAAAGATAGGAAAATTATACGTTTTCCCTTGTTTAGTTACCTGGTTCATGAAACTCTGATGTTTTATTTTTCTTTCAAAATGGATAGTAAAAGACAGAGATACATGTTTTTTTAAATCTAAAATAACTAAAATAACCTTATTTTTGTATAACTTTTTTTTTTACAAGCATATTCATATTATTTTCTATACATATTTATTTCTTTTCTTTTTCTATCAAACAACCTACAAAAGTTATTTTTTAATTTATTTCTTTCCTTCTACTTTCTACCTTCTCCCTCAAATTAAACATACCATTAAAGATCTTTAAATTTCACTAGATAGATGTGACAAATTTTACTTAATTTCTTATCTATTTTTTCTATTTTCATTTTTTTAAATCAAACACACGGGGAGTCAAAAGCTGAAAATAGTACCTTATACTTTAAGGTCATAAATCATGTTCATAATCATGACCAAACATGTTAATGGTCTTCAAAGACAGATTACCCTCATTGAAATGACCTTTGAATTACATTCTCAATCAATTCAACTTTTCATGTTTTGCTATCAAAATATTTATAATCAATAACATGGCCTTCAACTAAAATGTGTATATACCTTTGTTAAATTACAAAATAAAGCTTAATTTCATTAGTATGAAAATCAGTGAACATATGAAGTTAAAGAATTATTCTTATTTTTGTCTTACTAGTAGCAATATTTTTTGTGTGTATATAAGTTAACATGATTTTAACTTTTTTTTAACCCAAATCATCCAATTTTACTTTTTTGTATGATTTTATTATTGATGAATTCAAATATTTATTATTTGATGAATTCAAATATTTGTTAGCAAGACTTAAATCATTGTCTGAAAGTAAAAAAATTAGCAGTTAATACTCAATGATATAATTTCTAAAGTACGTGATTAGGGACTTATATTCACATTTTTTAAGCGTGAAAAAAATTTATTTGGAAATTTCAAACACTTTAATGAATTTTAATTTTTTTTTGAATTGTCAGTGTTTTATTAGATTCAGACAATCTAATAAACTACACATTTAAAAAAAAATTCTAATACAACTTAATATATTTTTTATTCCGGATTTTTTTTCAAATTTTTGGTTTTAATCTTTAAACAACCTTTTAGCACTTTTTTCTTATATTTTTTCTCTAGTTTAAATTCTTGTTATTAAAAATATTAAGTGATAATGTAACTATTATCTTCTAACAAGTATGCATTTTTTTTTAATAATTTATATTATTAATCTTTACTTTTGTTAAAATACGTAAAACTATTAATATACTAAAATCTTATAACAACTATGGATGGGAAATTAAATGTTATTTAAAAATATAATATTATTGCATTAGATTTCTTGATCATTTAACAACTTATTAGATTAATAATGCGATTACTAAGTTATCAATTAAATTTTTTAAAATAAAAAATAAAAAAAAGGAGAAAATTGTATGCACTATAAACACTACTTTTTTTTTAAAAAAAAAAAACAAAAATTGTATGCACTATAAACACTTGATCAACTTATTATTTCCTTGCCTTTTTTTATCAGTTCAAATATCGTATGATTTATTATACTTGGTATGTATTTAAACATTGTTGGTAAAGTTGACTTTAAATAAAATCAACTTTTAAGTAAATAATTTATGTTGGGATTAGAGGTGTCGTGCATCCAAATCTATATCTGCATAGATTTATACAGTAAAAGAATTGTGTATACCTCACATTTTAAATGATTTTTATTTCTATAAGTCCTACAAAATTCAGATTAAATGGGTTAAGTATACATTAAATTTTTTAATATTAATTTATTAAATATTATACAATTAATAAAAAAATAAATTTTGTGTTGAATTATACTTGATGGTATAAATTGCTCACAAGTAAATCTCGTTTAATATATGAGTTAATAGGAAAAAAAAAACAAATATAAAAAAAATCAAACTTTTACTCGCGAGTTGATCATGCGCGTGATTCACGGAATTTTGACCAAATAATATTTGAGAATTGCCTAAAAATCTACATATATTTGAGAATTGCCTAAAAATCGTTATAAAAGCATGTAGGTGTAGTTTTTCCTTATTTTACTTAGAGTTCACTGAAACATTCAAACATGGTAAAAAAAAATTAAACCAAAATTATTTTTTACCTAATAACAACAGCAAATTTACATTTACATTTTGTACATGTTTGAGTTGTCGTCAAACTCAACCCACATTATAATACACACTTCTGCCTAAATAAGACCTAATTTCACTGTAATTAAAAATATGAAAACTATATTTTGATACCCTCTAAAAAACACTCATTTAAAAAATACAATTTAATAATATAATAAACATATTAATATTTTAAACTATAAAATAAAAATATGAATATATTTAATAGTAACATGATTGTTTTTTCTTATGAATAAGCTCCTAAATATCAAAGTCATAAAAGCCATTAACAGAGTGACCATTACGTACACTTAAGTCACTTTTTACTCTCTCCAATGGCACGGTAGATAATAGTATGATGCAGCGACATTTTTCAAAACATAATGATAAAATAGTTTGTAGAAAGCATGAATTCGCCGGAAAAGCTGCCAAGAGTGCTCCGTTTGTGCGTAGACAGAGACAATGAAGCGTCTTCTGCTGCAATTGAGTGGGTGGAGTGTCATGTTCACCGCTTCATGACGCGTTTTCTGAATATACCATCCCTCGAGTTACACGCTAACAACAAGTTACAAGTTACAAGTTAGAAATACTTGTTATATCATGTTACTTATTGTCTGATTGTGATGCTACCATCGTGAGTTTTATAGTGAGATAGATACCATATCAAACTATCTTTCTTCACTTTAATAATAATTAAGGCTCATAATGTAATTAGTTTTTTAAAATGATATATGAACGGTGCAGCTTTTCGTCTTAATTAGTTATAATATATTGCATTGATGATCCATATACCACTTGAATATTGCGAGTTTTTTCATAAATTTCCGTAATTACGAGCTACTTAATTGCTGTGTTATTTTTCTGCAACTGACTACAACGACACCGTCAACATATATTCTGTATTTCGAAATTATAATGAACTTGAACGGTAGGAGTGTTTCATAGTCTTCTATTTCGATCATGTCATTTACTTTGCATACCCCTTTTTAGCTGTGTGTCCAAACTTCTACGTAAATCACAATTAAATTTAATATTTATGTTGATCTGATCTGATTATTAATGAGTGTTTTGAGAGAAACTTTAACAGAAGTTTTTTTTTCAGAAAAGAAGAGTCCCTTAGCATCACACTTTCTCATCCTAATTAACAACGTTAGCATGGCATTCAAATTGATTCTAGGCCGCCCTAACTTGAAAAAAAAGTATTGACATAAGAGGACAAAGATGAACACAACTTGGAAGGCGAGATAATCACATTTCAATGAAGAAAAAGAGACATTTGAAATGCAAGATGCGCTAAGAATCCACTAAGAAAATTCTAGATTACGTGCTCAAAAAGTCGTTAGCTTGTCTTCGAAGGAACTATCTCTGCATAAATTTAAGTCTAAAATTGAAAGAAAGTTGAAAGTGTTTATATAGTTTGGACAGTTTAAAACTGAAATGAGAAACTCAAAATTTGTTACGAGCCATAGGAAAAACCAGTTTTTAGCGACAACTTTTTCAATGACAATACTAATAGTCACTACCTTTTCATAAAAAAGTTATATGAAATGAACCTCAATGTTAAGAGCAAAAGCTTCCACAAAGGTAGAATTAACATGAATAAAACAGCACCAAAGTCAGCTCTGCCCCTTAGATTCCCACAATCAGTATTGTCTTTGAGTAGGAAGCTTCCAAGAAACTTGCCCTTAATTATAGGATGACTTCTAAACCGATAAATTCTTGATGGTGCAGAGTCAATCATAGAATTCATCATATGACCACAAGACGATAACCAATGAGATTAACACTGTAAAATATATTGCTAACAAATGTGAACTGTTGACGAAGCATATAGACAACATGTTAGTCTTCCAATAATTTAGAAGAATGAGAGTAAATATGAATGAAGAAGCAGACAAAAGTTGGTTATGGGGAAAAAAACATAAAATCATTATAAAAAAATTAAATATTTCTTAATATTAGAATTATTTAATTATAAAACATTAATAAATAATTTTGTAACTAACAAAAATAGAAGATTAAGTTAAAGAGGATATCAACCGGCATTCACTTTAGTTTTTGTGACATTAAATTTTTCACTTTAGATCGCTAAACATGACATTAAAATGATTGTTTGACATCCATTATTCCACCCTACACCCTACTAAATATTAATATTTCAATTATTTTTAATTTTTTTAATTTTAAAAATTATTTTAACATTTTATATTTTTTTATATTTTTATTAAAGACTTTTTTTTAATTTTTAAAATTTTTATTATTATAAATATTAATATTTTATTGTGGACTTAAACTGGAAACAGGTTATAAAATATCATCACCCAATGTTAGGTTAAATGTGAGGAGAGGAAGCTTCCCTTGCAAACTTAATCTACACCTAATTTCGCTTAGCTTTTGGACTCACCAAGGTTCTAAGGCCCAACATAAAATAAATGAAAGAAATTGGCAATTATATTTTTTGCACTCATGATTTCTTCCTGCACCTGCATGGATTGTTGGAAATGTATAACACTACTCTTTGAACCCGTGCAACACATACATTTTTTAACATAGAGTTTAACATTCGTTAATAAAAACAATTTTATATTATATAAAAATATTATAAAGTAATATATAAAAACACTATAAAATTAAATATATTTTTTATGAGTAAAATTCATGCTTGGATTGTGGAATTCAGAAACAAATCTTGGAATTCATAATATATAGTCAAATATAGAAATACATTGAATTGCATAATTCAAAAAAAAATTCAGATTTTTGAATTATGTAATTTAAAAATAAAGTCTGAATTATATAATCTATAATTCATTTATAGATAACACAATATAGAATACATTTTTAGATTTTTAGATTAAGTAATTTAGAATATATTTTAAATTAAAAAATATAAAATGTATTTTTGGAATTTAAAATTATATTAAAGATTGTATATTTTGTAATGTATTTTGCGAATTGTGTAATCCAAAATATATATTTGAGTTTCAAATCGCACAATCTAAACAATATTTTTGGATATTTTCAGAATGTGTAATCCAAAATATTTTCAAACTGTTGATATTTTGGGTTTTTTTTTGTACATTTATGATGGATGTGGTAAAAGAAATAGACAAATTCTCCCTCCATTTTCATACCTCCTCCTAGCACCTCCATATTAATTGTAAAATGTTGATTGTAACCTCTTCTAAAACAGTTTCATCATTTGAACATTTTAAACTATGTTCTCTAGTGTGAAAATATTTCTTTTTTGAGTTTTGTATTCCATTTTTGTACTTTACGATATTTTTCTGGATCTTTGGCTTCCTAAAAAATGATAAAAAAATAAACGAACGAAAACTTAGCTACCAACAATATAAAATATCACAAAACTTATCTCAACTACCAACGTTTATCAGCCACTCCAAACAACCACCATAAACAACTACCACAAATAATCATTACCACTTAGAAATAAAGAAGAAAATACCATATTAAAAAAAAAATGGAATTAAAAAAAGATATCAAAGTGTTCGGAAAATGATAAAAGGGCAGGAGGAATTTGCCAAGAAATATCAACAAAATTACAACACTAAACTAAACAGATATGGGCCTATGAATTTAGAAGCCCCGTATAAGAGAAAGAAAATTCAATTTATCTAATTCTAATCAAAATAGTAAACTAAATTTTGCACTCGGTTAATTATTTAGTTTAACCTTCCTCCAATTTTCTATTTAATTAATCTACTGTTACAATCACTAATTAATTAACTGTCAACTAATTATTCACTTGAATCGCAGTACGTCATTTGTATACTTACAATAATCTATTTTTTATTAAATCTCCTAATAATATGTAAAACTTCAAAAAAAATTGTCCTAAATAAATTATTAATATATTTTGAGCTAACTTTTACGACTCTTGTAGCACAAATATAATAGTAATATAATTCAAATAACAAGCAATAATAATAACAATAATATAAGATATTAAGTAAACTAGTTTCTTAAAAAATAGGATATTGCATTAGCAAAGTAAGTTAAGTGAGTGGTGAAATTGGAATTCTAACATAGATGGTAGCAATTGTCTCTCAAGTAAGGTTGTCATCTTCCACTCACTTCATTTTGGTATTGTGGGATTAATGATCAAGGATAAATTCAATTAGGTGTTGAAATTTTATGACACAAGTATAAATCTTCATAACATGAACTCTTTACTTAGTTAAACATATTTAATATTAAAAAATGATTCAAGGTAACAAATTAATACATTATAACAAATTTAATATAAAAATAATAGTAAATGTTTATTCACATATTATTTAAATTGATCAACCCATTAAGTTTAAAAGACCTTTTAAAAATGAGTCATAATATAATTTAATAAAAAAAACTTATATAATTTATTCATTAAAAAATCTGATCTGACTTAATGTAGATTAAACCTAGATACGGTTAAATAGCATGGCTTATTTTTCACTCATAAATTCTAATCATATTTATTGAAAATATAAACTTATTTAAAGCTATAAAAGAAATATTAGTATTGAAAAAGAAAGAGGAAAAGAAGGACAATGGGTGGATAGGCACGAGTCATGAGTGCATTATAATTGACATCCAGCTGGAACATTCCACTCATAATACTATTATACTATGAAATATTGATAACGTTTTTATTTTAACTATTTATTTTATTATAATGAAAATACATAAATAGTAATAAAAATTAGCAACATAATTAATTAACAAGGGATACCAACATGCCAGGTGGTGTAGAAAATGCTACTACTTTAAAAGCGCACTAAATTTCACAACTAGCACTTGTTTGGATACCAACATAATTGTCCCTTATAATCACGTACAAAAATTGAATAACGGAATTGCTTTAGCTGAATTTGACTATTAGAATCTGGTTGCAACAGGAGTTCAATCGAATCCAAACGCGAAATTAATGAACCTAAAAATAGCGTGTGAGAATCACTTTCGTATTCTCATATAAAAATACAGTAACTCATTCTCTCTTGCTCCCAGACTCAGCACCTAAATCCTCTGTAAGAAGAGTTAGGGTTTTGTGTTTTGGTTCGTTTCCCGTTTCCATGGGAGGAGGCAATGGGCAAAAGTCTAAGATGGCTCGCGAGAAGAACACTGAGAAGCAGAGGGCTGCGGCTAAGGGTAATCTTTCTCTTTCTTGTTTTATTTTTCGAAGTTCGTACGTTTTAGGAGTAAACAAAAATTGTTTGATGAAAAAGATTTCTCTTGAAAACAATCGGGACATGTGTTAGATCTGATGCAGTTCTTGATTTCAACAATCCTTTGCAGGAAGCCAGTTGGACTCAAACAAGAAAGCCATGAACATTCAGGTAGAATTCCTCTGTTTTTTTTCAAAGGTTTTAAAATTAGAGGGCTATATAATAATATGATGACATGTAATTAGAAGCTTTGAAAATTTTGTAAGGCTTCATGTGAGGGTAACCTTAACGCATAAGGTTCTGTTTCGACACAAGCTTGCAGAGCTTCTGTAATGGAAATTCCATAGAAAAGCTCTTCTTGCTTTGTATGCAAACTGGCTTTTATTCCTTCCCTTCATCAAAGAAATCTCTCCAACAGAGTCACCTTCTAATCTTTCATCCCAATATTTAATTAATTATTTAGCTATTGGTGTATTTCTGAAATTCATCAAAGACGTTCTGTTTGGTTGCTAATAAATGCTTTTCACCCAGACGGTAAAACTTTTCAAGAAGAAGCTAAAATGTATTCGACCATGTTTGGATAAGTTTTTTTTAATTAGTATTAATAAGACAAGAAAATAAATAAGACAAAAATGAAATAATTTTCTTTAAAAAAAAACTTTATCTTTCGCTTTATTAAATTTTTTCGAGAAAACTCATTTTAACTTGAGCATAAAGCTAAAATTTGGTTTATTTAAGAAACTTATTTCAATTTTCTTTGTTTGCTTCTTCTCCAAGTTATCTTGGACAAGTTTATCCACACAAGATTTTAATATTTTTAGGTGAGTTAAAATTAGGTTATGTATAAATGCACTTTTGAAAAAGTTAATGAGAGAGCTTAAATAATTAAATTATGAATAAACTAATTTTAACTTTTAGAAAAAGATTATTTTGTATAAATTTTTTTCTCCTAATTGTGCTTGTCGGAAAGTTTATCTAAAGAAGACATAGGTTTTAGAAAGTTTATCTAAACGAGACATGGGTGATTGATTCTTTGCTGGACTGAAGAGTATATATATATATATATATATATATATATATATATATATATATATATTGTGTATGATATTCTATCACAAAAATGTCACATTGAACATTTAAAGACTTTATTAATAGATGTGTGATATTTGAATCGATTGATTGTATGGTTTCTGTTATGCTACAAGGGTGATCTCTTTCGTTCTTATTGCTTACTGTAGTGACTCGGCATAACAATGGAGCCCTTTAGTGACTATAATGTTGTAATTGATGATTGCAGTGTAAGGTGTGCATGCAAACATTTATGTGCACCACATCAGAAGTGAAGTGCAGGGAGCATGCTGAAGCCAAACACCCCAAATCTGATCTCTATGCTTGTTTTCCTCATCTTAAAAAGTGAAGGAGTGCATGTTGAGACATAGATCTTCAATTTCTTTTATATGGAATGTGTCTGTGTGTTCTGTGTCTTGGGGGTAGTGAGAAACGAGAGGGGATGATTAGTACGTTTTTCCATTGTTTAAGTGTGAAAAACTGTGTTCATCTTCTTTTTTAGTTGTGCAATTGTAACTTGTGAATGATCGCCAATATTAAGTGAATTAGAGAATCATAGCAGAACTGTTTCACTCCTTCTTAATTCAACTTAATTTCATAAAATTAATTCAATTATCAAAGTAAATAGTAAATTTAAATATAAATTAATCTCATAAAATTTGAGTAAATTGACTTCAGAATATTAAACGACGACTTTGGCAAATCAGCATTTATGGTAGTATTAGTTGAGAGAACAAGAAATTGGGAAACTAATGTAAGGAAGTTGGTTGGTGTCAGATAGAAGAAAAGTAATTTAAAATTTTCTTATATATAATATTATTTTTCATATATTTTTATTCATTTTTTTTATCTTATTTTTATCTTTTCTCTAAGTTTTTAATAAAATATTATTAACTTTTATTTTATTTTACACTTATTTTCTTTCATTCAATTTTATTTCTGTACCTAACAAACAATTAACCTGCCTTATTTTCTTCCACGTTAATCACACCTATCTATCTCCTATCCGGGGCCCAGTAACAAATTATGATACTTCTACGCTCTGAAACATTGTAATTTAAAGTTCTTTTTATAAAGATGGCTAAAATAATTTTACTTAAATAATTAATTTTTTTCAATAAATATAACTCTTTTATCTATTATATATTTAACATTAATAGTATACTTGATTTGGAAGTAAATAAAAAAATATTAACATTTTATTAAAAATTGAGAACGAGTGAATTTAGAGTTTTTGTACAAAATTAATACTGCAGTGATAATAAGATGATGGAGGTGGGTATAAAACCCTGTACAAAATTAATGCTTTGTTTAGATTTAACTATAAATGAAGAAGGACACAGAGAAGAAAAAGAAAGAGAAAAGTCAAATAGAAAAGAAGAAAAAAAGACAATAGAAAGTAATAAAAAAAATGAATAAAGAAAGAAAACAAAAGAAAACTAAAAAAGGAAAAAAAAGAAAAAAGTAAAGTGTTTAAATTAAAGAAAAAAGAGTACAAAAAAAAAGTAAAAATTTAGAATAATTTGATTGAAGTGGTAAAATAAAAAAATAATTAATATATTTAAAAAATGACCAAAGTACCTTAGATTGAATATTAAGAGAAGTTTTAACTCCTACTATTGCTTTTCTTAAATTTTCTATCCTAAGTATTTATTTTTAAAAATAATAGCCGGTTACAATTTTAAAAAATACAAATATAAATAAATAAATGTCAAATTTATACATAAAAATTATTACATTATAGGTTGAATCTCTAGACGGTTTGTTGAGACACTAAACAATTTAATGTATATTCTGTTTATGTTTTGATGATAACAAAAGTTGAGTGGATGACGTACATGTATATTATAAGATCTAAATAATGTTTCAATTGTATTGTCCATTAGACAATATTATATATTTACAACATAAGTTCATGATAGATGGTCTTATGGACATTTCTAACTCGTATAACATATTTGTTAGTCATACGGATAAGACTTGTTAAATGCATAACAAAATTTATACTGAATATATTACTTTGTTCGAATAATGATTCTTACTATTGTAATATAAAGTAGATTATTCAAATGTCTACATGTTTGTTCATGTTAGATAAATTATTTAAATCCTAAATCCTAAACTTGTTAAACGAGTAATAACTTTTACTTAAACTAAACTTGTCTCATATATATATAATAAAAAAATGTTTAATTAAAGAGATTTTTTTTCCAAAAATGATAGGATTTGAATTTGCACATTAACTCTCTCTATCCATGTTTTTTTTTATATATTTTAAAATTCATCTTTCCTAAATAATTTTACTGAATAAGTATTGCGAATATCTTCTTCATATATTATGAATATCTTTAAAAAAAATAATTTGAATAAATTGAAAATCTCAAAATACTATATTTTATAGTATCATGAGTTACTGGAAAGAAATAATTTTCTTGATTATTTTTTATTACTTACCTGTATTGTAAATACTTTTCAATTAATTTCTCAGAAAATATAAAACTTTTATAATCCAATCTTAACAATTCTATAATATATATATATATATATATATATATATATATAAAATTCAAAATAGTTTTAAAATAAAATTTTTACATAATGGTAGAGAATTATTTTATAAAGATGTAGTATCTTATAAGAGGATGGACTTCACCTGAATATGAATTATTAGAATATTTTTTTAATATTCAATCAAAATTTGTTAATAAGAATATTTAAGTTATTTTTTTAAAATATATCAATTAACTTTTTTATTCTATTATATTAATCAATTATTTTTTTCAAAATTTGAAATAATTTTTCTTTAATTTCAACCTTCCAAACAATTTTATTTTCCGTTTTTTTTTCACCTCACTTCAATCCAAACAAATCATATTAAACTCTCAAGGTTTTCCCTGCAACTATGCATTGCACACTTCTATTATTCTATACGGATTTGGCAGTTATGCCTGTTCAGGAGGTATCAGTTAACAGTGTATACTGTGAAGCTAAAGATGGCAAACATGTACTTGACCCTTCTGTAAAGTAGATTACAGACAAATTTAGAGAATAAATTAAATGAGTAGGCTTGGACTTTCAGATGGAAAATTTGTAACAATAGTTCAAAAAATGAAACTGTACCTTGTTTAATAAAGTCTAATTACATTGAAACTCAATTCAAAATATAAGAAGAAATTTGTTTTCACCAGATTCAATCCATACATGTAACAAAAATTATACTATAGAAAAATAGTGATTTTTTTTTATCTGACATTAATAAAAAAAGTAAACACTGGCTTGAAGTTCTCGGGAGTTTATAATAAACTCTTTTAAGATAAAATTTAATTTTTCAACAGATTAACAAATTATTCCACTGGAACAAGATATGATATTGTTACATTCCACAACAAATCTAACAAACTATAATTAACAGAAGGCAACGATGCCACCACATGTTTGGGGTATATTATAAAACAATCCCACATACATTAACTCACGTTTATCACTAATCAAGTTATTGTGTCCTCATTCTGCTGCTTTCAGCTGCCCTTACTTGAGAGAAATATGGATGTGCCTACGGAAATACATCAAGGAAACAAATGTTAAATCAAAACATCACAGTATTGTGAAAATTAAGCTACTCACAACAATATAACCATGTTACACTAAATTAATGAGCTCTTTATTATTACCATTGCTTCTCTTGCTGTAAGCCTGTCTTGGTGATCGTATCGAAGGAGCTTATCAAGAAAATCAATTGCCTGAATATCGGATATTTTGAATCAATTAAAGACCCGTTATAAAGAATTGTTAATTACAGTGTAAAGTAATTGGTTAGTCCCAATGCCATAATGGAACACGGGTTAAATTACCTCAGGAGACACGAGATGTTGATTATCAGCATTAATAAATTTAGACCAAGGTTTGCGACTGTGCCTGCAGAGGTAATAGCGCAACACAAAAATGGGTAAAAATAGTAATATTGCGTGTGTGTGTGTGTGTGTATATATATATATAAGGAAAAGAGAAAGTCAAAAGAAAAGTAGTAAACTTCCAAGAAGAGAACTCGGATTCTACTGCATAGGCATGAAATAGTGACAAAACGATGTGAATTCGCTATATTAAAACTGGTTTGAAATACGCAAAAGATGAAATTAGAATATGATACCTTCCCACTAGTGCATCAAGTTGAGGATCAAGCTCCAGATGATACTTATTCAGATATGCATTCAGTTCATCAGTCCCAAGCACCTGGGGATCACAAAAAAGAAAAGAAAATGAAAATGAAAACCTTCAGATCTGGAAAGAAAAATATATCCTTAAATGATCAATAGGAGGGGAAAAGTCGTCTAGAATTCTGTCTTTTAGCATGAAAAAACAACAGGAAATAATTCAGGCATACTTAAGATCCCCATAAAACAAAAGATAAGATATTTTAATCTGAAACTTAAACACATTAACTTGCAGAGTGTCAACATGTTGATTTTGCAATTTTATACACTACTGAACCACCATAAATGTTACCTTAGCTATTTTGACAAGTTGATCATGGTTGTCGTGACCATAAAAGAAAGGCTCCTTGCGAAATATCTACATGAATTAAAATGATCATAACCCACAATTACACCCTCTTACACTAGTAGATTCAAAATTAGACTTCATATTAAACAGAAGCAAGGGTCTGAGTTGTAGACTACAGTTATATTATTCTCACCATTCCAGCAAACATGCAGCCAAGACTCCACATGTCTAATGAGTAGTCATAATCTTGCAAATCAACTAGAAGTTCAGGCCCCTTAAAGTATCTGAGAAATAAAAGCACAACACATGACATTTTTTTGGCGTGTCATTCATAAACTTTTTCAAAACTTAGATAGCAATATCGTACAAGTCTGACAAAATTTAAACAATAATTTTTACCTGGTCAATCTTATATCTAACTAACAAATATAAGCAAATTACAAACATTAAAAAGGGAACTCCAATAGTGAATTAATGCGGGTACCTAGAAGGAAGATGAGAATGTCTACATGATTATAAAACAAGTGGAAGATTAGGGAGCTGAATATGCTTTACTAATAATGAGTTGGACAGAGATTTACATAACCAGACAAGTGAACTAGGGTATGTTTAGGCCGAAAATAACAATAGTTCTTGGAACCCGGAACAATAGTTCTTCGAACCCCATTCCTTCTTGGGTATCCCTTTCCCTTATGCCAAAAAGCCCTCACATATGGCGACAAATGACTGGTGGTGTTTTAAATATCCTCAGCTATACCTGATACACTCAACCTCCCTAAATTATTGCTCAGTAGGATTAAATGAGGAAATGGGTTTATTTAACAAGTCTTAAAAGTAAAGTAACTTTGGCGCGTGATGAGAGCAGCAGCTCTGTCACCAATTTCCACTAGCAGGAACAAAGAGAAAAGACAAAAGAAATGGGATTGCGGATAACCCTAATCCTGGGTCTTTTCAAGCAAAATGACATAAAGTGGCATCATTTTCAATTAAACAAATAATAACATCTGAACTCGCCAACTGGGAAGTGACCTCATGATTTTGGCCAAGTTCACCTGAGTTTACCTCAAGCCTACTCAAAAACAATTCTACGAGTTAACTCGAACAAGGGATGTGTGTTTGTAAACTACTACGTTTTTGCGAGTTATAACTTGAGTTTGATTACCATAGAAAACACAATTGGTTGACAAACATTTTAGGAAAGGACCAGTTTGAGGTGGCAGCATGGTTTTAAAGTTTGTTTTTCAAATCCAACTTTTAAACAACATGTTTAGCTAGAGAGGAGCTCAATTATTTTTTTACTCAATTTTGAAACACTTTAAACATTCTAGGAAAGGACCAGTTTGAGGTGGCAGCATGGTTTTAAAGTTTGGTTTTCAAATCCAACTTTTAAACATGTTTAGCTAGAGAGGAGCTCAATTATCTTTTTACTCAATTTTGAAACACTTTGAACTCAATTTTTAAAATTAAAAAGTTATTTTGATTTTTGGATTTCAATCATAAACCCACTTATTCAATCCCCATCCCTCTGGCATTACCCACTATTACTGTCATCTCCAATAGTCCAACCACTACCGTTGTCATTACAATTATCATCACAACTACCAACAACTACCACTCTCGTAGGTGCTGCCACAGCCACCACAGACATCATTATTGGTAGCCTTTTGGTCTTTCATATTCTCCCCGACTATTGTTACTGCAACCATTGACACTCAATATTACTGCTATTGTTACGACCACTAGCACTGATAGTTTCCCTCCTCACTGCTCACCGTCTCCATCCATAACCGCCATCACCATTAGTTGCTATGCTACCACCACCATCATTGCCACCCACCTTTGGATATTGTACAGCAGCAGTGCTACTCCTCCCAACCTAATACCACCACGTTGTAGGCCACTGCAACCAACACCAGCCATAACTCATGTTAGCAGCAGTATCACAACCATGGTTGCATTGCGGCTGCAATCACTAGTCATTCAGCATTCACTGCCATACTCTCACTGCTGCAGCCACAATCATTGATTTCCACTGTAATTTATAATAAACTTTGTGCAAGTCCTAATAGTCACTGTGTTCAGTAGCAATAGATTAGACTGAAGCACACGCATTTTAATTGACCAAGAACATATCACTTCTACACCTGTACTTCAGACGTGAAAATTATTTTAGAGCAAAATTTTGTATTATTGATGCACTGTTTGATCAAGTTTCCACATCTTCCGAATGATGTTAGCAGATATACCACTACATGCACTGTTTGATCATGTTTCCACATCTTCTGAATGATGTTTAGCAGATGTACCACTACTTGGGAAGCAATAATTCCACTAATCCATTTGTATTAAAAATTCATACTTAAATGAGCTAACTATACCTTACTGCTTTTGATATATATTATATGCTGATATACTCAGGTTCATCCATTGTATAAATATTTTATTATTTTACTTCAGAAATTGAGTTGTGAGCATAGTCAATTGGCCAGAACATTACCTTGAAGCCACACGAACATTGTATTCCTTTCCAGGGTGATAAAATTCAGCAAGACCCCAATCGATCAAGCGAAGTTTCCGTAATTCATGATCTATCATAACATTATGAGGCTTGACATCTCTATGCATTATGCCTTGAGAATGACAGTAATCTAAGGCCTGCAATTCACAAATAAAGCTTCCATTTAACAAGAGAAGGTCCTTGAGGCATATTTCTGCAAATGTAAAGTAATAATATTTTACATGATGCATACTCAAAAGCCTATACACATATAATCAGATGCAAAATTGATTTGAACCTTGTCCAAAACAAAGATACTAAAATTACTTTTAAGGAAAAATATATAAAGGAGAGGACACAGAACACCAGTCGAGGTATACCATAAGAGATTGAAAAATCATGTTACCTTGAGAAGCTCGTATATATAATAGCGTATGTCATAGTCAGTCAAGGTTGGATACAAAACTTTAAAATCTGTACTGTTGACATACTCAAATATTAAGCTAGGAGTTTTAGAGTGTTGATCTCTGACAATATCAAGAAGCTTGACAATATTTGGGCCCCCACAAAGGTTCTGAAGTATTTTTATCTCTCTTTTAATCTGCAAAAAGAGGTTAAATATCTCAGAAGGTAACATAAAAATCTCATAAAAACTGAATGTTTCATTACATGAAACACTATATAATAAAAAATGTTTTTAAAAAAGTAGAAGATATATACTAAGTCCATAAAATGTGAGGACCACTTTGTGGTTCTACTCTAAAAATTGGAAGTGAAGTTGTATTTCTTCATGCCCTAAATCATTCACATCACCAGTTGGAATCAAGGTTTGGCTACCAACTCTGCTAACAATTTAAAAAATACAACTTGCAGGAGCAGGTTTCTGCAATGAAGCAGAACAACTCTACGTCCTGCCCTCGCTGTGGAATCACACATTCCACCATCTCCTTTCCAGCATTTTGTTTCAAAAAGAGGATGCCCCACATAAGGCTAAAGTCCTTCTTTAATCCAATCATGGATATGCATACTAGGGATATACAAAAAAAGTCTCTCCCTTATTGCATGTATTTTGAAGATGACATAAAGTTGGCTAAGAAACCTAGGGAAGCAGTTAACTCTCTCAACTCAAACTTTGGAGACAAAACTTTGAAAACAAAGGGCCTACACTAGAGCAGAAGTAAGACAAAGTAAATGCAATGTAACTTCAGCAAGAGACAAGAACGTGACACAGAAGAAAAACTGAGAAAAGATGTCATACTACATATTTCTAAGTTTAAAAAATCTAGAACAAATAATAAAAAATGATAGAAAAACTAATGAGGATGCTACACAAATGTAGAAAGATATTGGGGGCTATTTATGTTCGCAAAGCGCCAACCAAATTCAAAGGCCAGTGTTATCCTACTGCTACACACTCAAAATATTTTATTGTAGTGATGTTGGGCCTTTTAAAAGGACAGCAAGGAAAAAATGTTGGAATAGCATAAACGAGAAAGCAAAGATGGATGTGTGGTCATACAAGAAAAAACAAAGTACGGAATGATAGTACAAGAGGAGAGATGCACCGATTGAGAAAAAGATAACGGAAATCGATAAAAGTGGTTTGATTTGAACATGTATAAAGAAGACCAAGGGAGAACAGGAGGAATAATATATTATATGGTTTTGGTTTCTATGAAGAGGAGGAGAGGGAGGCCAATATGGATTGAAGGAAGTAGTCAACAGGGATTTCATGGTAAATAACACTGTTGAAACTCAGTATTTAACTAAACAAAAAAGTGTCATGTGATCCATGTAAACAACCTCTAATAGTTAATAATCCTTGAAGCTCACCAATATTTAGGGTGACACAGAATTACACATTTTTTCAGCTAAGGAGAACTAGTTCAAACTTTGAAGCTACTAGTCTCCATTCAAAGCATAACTTCCAAAGGTCAAATATTATGTCTTTTATTTTATGTTTTTTATTGGAAATAATTATTGCACAACTGTGTTAGGAGATTGTGCAGAGTAGTGCCAGATGTTATCCAACAGCTCACAAGAAAAAGTGAAAGAGTATATGCGTGAAACTTGTGCCTAAATTTTAGGAGAACAATTCTCATGAAGCACCCCTACTCGACTTTTACTCGTAGTCTCCAGGTCCCAAAGGTAAAAAACAAGATCAATGTAAAAACAAAATCTCTCACCTTTTTTTTCTTAACAGGCTTGAGAATCTTGATTATACAGCGGTCGTTGCTATTAACATTTACGCCTTCAAAAACCTCACTATACTTCCCCCTTCCCACTTTTCGCACAACCTCATAATCATCCTGATCGCTGAAAAGAGCACACAGAAAATTCATAAATAAAATAATTGGAATGGAAAACGTAAAGCCCCAAAAGAATTAGACCTCCTGCCGATGAACCTTGCTCAAAGAATCAACAATACTTCAAGTATTTCATTTTAGACAACATATAACAATTACATCAACCAACCAAATTACATCAGACAAGTTGATTCGTCATGGTCAATCAGCTTCTGAGTTCATACCACACACCGAACGTAAGAGGGCCAACAGATCCAATCAAAAGGATATAATCATAACACAAGCGGTATCATTCAGCATCCCCGTCGGACATCGAAATTTGAAAAGAATGTGACATAAAATTGTTGAAGGTTTAGGTATTTGAAATGGAGGACAAGTAACAAAAACTACAAAAACAACACCTGAGGCTTATAACCTAAAAGGAAAAATATCCATTAATTGAGAATTGGGGCTAATTAAGGCGCTACAAAAAGCTTAGAAAACAAAATTAGATAAGAAATCAGCAAAAGGATGAGAAATATGTTAGAGATGGGAATATTACCCCCATTGAACGGTGAGAGATTCATAATCCCAGTACTCTTTGGGGCGAATAACGTTGACATCGGTGTAGACACGCGCCTTCGACATGGGTTGGGGATTGGAACCCGAGATCTGGGTTCTGTTGCGCTGATGAAGGATTGTGGTGGTCTTAGTTTCGATGAGGTGGGTGGGGATGCGCACGTTAGGGGGTTGCGCAACCGGCGCACGCAAGGCGACAAGGGTGCACACTAGCAAGAAGCGGAGAAGTATTGCTGGTGGTTCGTGCGCATATTTAATGCGTGTGTAAGGATAATTACACATACTTTTTACATTCTCTAATATTTTTTTTATATGTAAAAGTGTCAAACGAATAATACCCCCTCCGCTTTTGGAGTAACTTTTTTTGGAATGGTTTGAGGTATGAGGTTTGAGTTTTGAGGATCATTTCCCTTACTCAATAAAGCTGGTACACTACGGCCTCCTTCAACTTCATGCCGTTTTAGGTCCTTAAAATAAATTTATTTCAATTACCAAACTGGTGTGAGGTGATGCTTCAACCAAACTCATGCAGAAAAATAGGCACTCTAGCTACACTCTTCTAATCATATTTAGACTCTTATTAAATATTTTCTATATCATTCAAATGAAAGCTCAAATATGATTGCAAAATAACTTAACGAGTCTTCTCCCCAAACTCAGACTAATGTTTCTTAAGATCACAGTGAGAATTCAACGATCAGAAGTTTTGAATACAAACTTAAGTTATGCAGCATGCACCACAACGATCAGAACATTTTTTAAATGTATATGTTACTTTCTCATACTCTCTGTAAAATAAGAGTCGTATATTTTGTAATTTTGACAAATTTTAATATATAAAAATGTGGTAGCTAAAATTAGTAGTTTCCCAGAATGCCCAAGTTATGTAAATCAGATCATATTCATTTGACATTCTTGTATTAAAAAGTTAAAAAGAAATGGGCATAAGATATTTAGAATGCCCAAATTGATAGTAACCTTAACGTGTTTTCATATGAGCCCATGGTAGCAGGTGCTGAATAGAAATTGAAAAATGGGAACTCTCAAAAGTAATTCTCATATAACAAGTTGGTGCCCCATTATGAATATAACCTCCAAACCGTCCATTCATTTTGAATAGAATAGACAGACTTCTAACTTTCAAATCATAGCTCCATCCTTTAAAATAACACTAAACTCCGGTTTTTCTCACAAAATATTATACCTGCACTCCAATCACTATGTGTTTTCTAAATGTCTTAGTAAATCTACAATTAAAAAAAGTTTCAATCTTATAACTGATGTAGGAATTAAGATTTTGCTAGACGTTCAAGAAAATGATTGAACTAGTTATTACCATTTGGTATGAATGAACAAATAAACATTGTTAGTAGCTTCACAAGCACGATAAAAACTTATTTAGAGATGAAAGACTGAGCCAGATGGATCTGCCTATACAAGGGGGAGAGGATATATAGCAGTTCTGCATGCCAGTTTGGGATTTTAACCCTTCCTCAAAACTTGACTAGGAAAATTTTTGGACTCCAAAAGCATTTGCCATTCAATGAATGGCATTCACTACGTTCCAGCCTGGCCGAAGCAGGTTCTTCCAGCACCACGACATTCTTTCGGTGCATGCTAGGGATTGTAACAATACGAATTGTATATTACAAAAGTGACACGAATAAGAAAATTTGGAAAGTAGAGTACTCAGCTTATGGAAATCCTGTAGTAAATGGATACATACATGCATAAGTCAACCGAAGGTGCACCAGATTTCATCATTGGAAAAAAGGGCAACCTTTTCAACCAACCAAAGCAACCTGCAGAGTTTTGTCCAAACAGAAAATTTTGAAAAAGACCACTGTTTCTCAAACCATGAGATGAAATTGTAGCAGGACGATCACTATGCGAAGAGTACAAGACTATGACATAATTATTCTATAACTACATCTTTCAAGAGATTTTTTTGGGGGAGGGTAGTTCATAATCATTAGTTAGATTCAAAATTTAGCCCCATAATTTTGTTACAATGGACAAGTATGAGGTAATATTCATCCTAAAATCACCTACTTGACCAACAAAGTCTGGCTATGGTGATTGGAGAAGAACAGATAGCCAGACACATCCACATAACGCATCCTCATCTCCATGCAATTTTAAGAATGTAGAGCTCAGTCTTCAAAATTAATAGAATACAGTGAATATATATACAAGGGCAACTTCAAAAGAATTTGCAAATCAATTAAAGCAAGGTGGACCAAATCATAATATGTAATTCTTCTATCCTTGTCACTATTGTTCTGTCTCTTCATATTTACATTGCCTCAGACTGGATTTGCTCAAAGTCAAAAACCTCAAACATCAGACGTCTCACATCACGTTTACCATAAACAGCATATGAAAGCCCGTGAAGGGCCTGTTGAACAGCCGTATTGACTGGGTACTTCAGTTTATAGCTGCGCTGATATGCGTCTTGAACCTCTTCGGAATATATAATAAAGTGGTGGAGATTTTTGTTCCTCAAATATCTTCCACAATACTTGTTCATAAGAAACCTGCGGTGTCTATTTT
The DNA here is from genome assembly GCF_000499845.2 of Phaseolus vulgaris. Taxonomy (NCBI): domain Eukaryota; kingdom Viridiplantae; phylum Streptophyta; class Magnoliopsida; order Fabales; family Fabaceae; genus Phaseolus; species Phaseolus vulgaris. The sequence continues at coordinate 47,083,222 of NC_023757.2, read as the reverse complement.
GTAACCAGGACCCTGGAGCATCTAAATGCTTGATCAACAATCTTTCAGCCATTACCAAATCCTGTAAAAATGCCAAAAAGACAAATTATATGGTATGCAGTGCAAAGACACGAGAAAATTTTAGTGTATGATATAAAGAGTTTCTTTTCAATCAAATATTAATACAGTGAACAGAAAGATTAGTACCTGAATCTTTTGGCCAAGGTATTCTAATCGCTCGTAGCAAAATCGAGGATGATCGAATTTGTACTTTGATGGGTGCAAGAAACATAGCTGTGATTCAACAAGAAATTCAACAGTATTAACGGTAGTTGGGGAACCTTCAAGCTGATCACATTTTCCTAGGAAGACAGGTTAAAGAAGAGCCCCCACCACCCCAGACAACTTCATTTGTCATTAAACCTGGCCAATGTAGCATGAATATTGAACCCAAGGATGGGACAATGGAAGCATGCATGGTTATATATTTATTCAGAGGTGCATCAAAAGATATCCCCAACCCTCAGAAGTCAAGTCAAAGTGTATGTAATAGTCAGATCTGGCAAATGAAAATCACACTGAGAGGCAATAATAGAGATACCTGCAACCCAAGATCAAGCTCTATGTTCCTGGCTTTAGTAATTTCTGGAATTCTATCTGTCATTTTTAGTGGATATCTAAGGACTCGCATAATCTGAGGTTTGCAATCATAATCCCATACATTTCCTCTAAACCGATGCATTCCTGGAGGAACACAAGCTCTGAACAGCCGTGGATGTGCAAACAAGGCATCTGCAGGAGGCTGAATGCAGAGCAGTAAACATCATTGCTGTTCTTCAAATAATAACATATGCCAATTATATTGAGCATCAGGGTTTTGCATGCACAACTGACAAAAGAGCAGAGAAACAATTTTGAATTTATAATGAAGCAAGATTAGGTTTGGCAACCATAGTTCACAATATTTAGTTTTTTATGTGGTAGCTCTTTCGAAATAAATAAATACTGAGACAGAAGACTGTAGAACATGCCTTGTACGCAACCATATCTTGCCAGCTTATCTTGCCTTCAAACTCCGCAGATACATGATCTATATCTTCAAGTTGCCTACGCAATTTGGGCTGGCATTCCTCAGCATCTGGATCCATTCCAAAGACTTCAAAAAGAACACGATATACTTCTGGCATACCAAAACAGAGATAGATTGCCCCAAACAAAGCCCAAAACACAGACCTGCAATGATAGTAGCAAATAACAAAAGCCATACATTCAAGAAACAGATTATTGGCAGACACCCATTTAATTGATCAAGGTCATTCTACAATTAATGATTAAAACAACAACAACAAAAATATCATCAAGAGAGGCTAATGAAATTTGTCTTCTCTTTCATATATTTCCCTTTAATAGTATTCAACTCATTTAATTGTAGCAATTTAAGAGTTAACAGCTTGGTCTCCAAAGGAAGCTAGCATCAAAAGAAAAGGTCATTGATCTCACAAACTCATGGCCCATATTATGAGGATTAGGCAGATGGAGAAACACAATGTTGAGCTACAGAGCACGAAACAAACATATTTGTCCAAATTTTGCAGGCAGGTTTTCAGTTAGAAGCAAAAATAACACCAACGAAATTTTCAAATCCAAATCTCTTACTGTTTTAAAGAATAAGGTTTAAGTACTCATTTGATCACTACAATTACAGAAAATTTCCCCAAATAGTACCTATAGTTGAAATATTATCTTCAAGTCCTTACACATACGAGTTGTAGACCCTTTTAGTCTCTGCATGTATCAGTTTAATCCCTACGACAAGGATTAAAAATTATATATATTATATAAGGATTAAAAGAAGAATTTTTTAGCTTATGGAATAATGAGAAAGTTTGTATAACTAAAAAAACCAAATAATAACTTTATACTATGAGAGGGAAAGGTGGGGGCATTACAAACTTAATAACAACTGAAAATTCAGTGTTAATCTAATTAAGAAATCCAGTTTGGCCAGTCAGGTTACTCCAACCAAACATATTGAATATGCCAACAGCTCCCCGATGTCAAGGTTTTTCGGCTGTCCACATCCCTAACACTATCACAACTACGGCTGGTGCATCAGCCGTATTTATCCACAATTTCCCACAATATACAAGGATTGAGAGAAAACCATGACTGCATTCTAAAACCTTCCCTAACAGTAACACATAATTGCGGACCTCTGACGTCGTCCTTACATTTTCTAAAAAGAATATTACTTGAAAGTGAGCATATTGTATTGTAAAGAAGCTACAGCAACAATTCCTAACATCAACTACCATCAATTTTGTAGTGCTATGGCACAGTAATTCCTGATTTTTTATTTTCTTAGACATGATCTCAGTAATATTCCTGGTAGGTCATTGGCTAACCCATAAGAGTATGATATGATTATGATAACTAAATATATTTAATAGGTGAATTTCGATAAAACCGTTAAGTTAAGACATTTAAACTATTTTGATAGGAATCATGAGAATAAAGAGACATAATTAGGAGAGAAAAAAAGGACAGATTGAATGTTTTAGCTTGGGATCTCTATACTTTATGCTGACTAGAACATTTTAGCGTTCACCCTGAGGTAAGTAAATCAATCTTGTGCTATTTTCAAAAATGCGAACAATAAGAAGGACTATGTCATAAAAGGAGGAAGAGGAGGTATCCCAAACCTTACAAAATGATGGCAAAGTAATGGAAAAGATGCCCAAGCAAAATGAAAAAAGGACGAAGGAGTCAAGAAGGATGTAGGAAGAACTTAAAGGGAAGTAAAATAATAAATGCCTGTGATGACAATGAGGGGTCGTCGCCAAAGCTTATTTACGCTTGAGAATCTTCCATGAGATCATCAGCAAAGCTTATTTATGTTTGGCAATCTTCGCTTGATGTCGTTGCCAAAGCTTGTACACTTGGTATTGGTCACCACAAAAGCTCGAGGTTGGGGGCCTGTGTAATGTTATGGTCCAAGTCCAATCTCCTTAGGGTCGATCTCACAAATATTCTTGGTAGATAGCCGAGCTAAAGGAATGTGTGATTGGTTTACCACTTCTTTTAGCCTTCGAGCTCAAAGCCCGAGGTTGGGAGTTGTGTAGTGTTATGGCCTAGGCCTAATCTCCTTAGACTCGATCTCAGTAACATTCTTGGTAGGCTGTTGGCCGACCCATAAAGAGTAAGATGCAACAATTAAATATGTTTAATAGGTGAATTTCGATAATAGGTTAAGACATTTAAACTATTTTCATACGAATCATGAGATTAAAGATGCGTAATTAGTAATAAAGTAATGAATTATATAGATAATCACTCAAGTATCAGAAATTATGTTAAGTAGTCCTCAAGTAATGAAAAAATCTTCAAATTAGTCCTTAAAACATTAGTGAAATATGTCAACATAAGAACCAAACCGATGGATATTCAATACTTTAAGCACTGTCTACATAATTCATAACTTTGTTTATTTAGGAGAGAGAGTGATATACTTGAGAAATCGAATTGATGTTCATTCCAATGTAACACCATGAAGCAACTTCAGATGCAAGAAAAACGACAGTAAACAGAAACAGCTAGCATCATCACAATCATCACAAAAAGGAAGCACGTTGATTGTAAAAGAGTAACAAACAAAACAAAAAAGAGGTTCTTACTTTACAGTTGCCTCCCTTTCCTTCCGGACCAACTTATCCATATCATGATACGGGAACACCAAATTGTGCAAGCTCGAAGCTTTAATCCACTTGGGCATGCTCCCCTTCCCTATCAGCCCAAAAACACGCTCCCTCATGGGGGCAGGCGACTCCCTCGGATACCTCTGCAAGAAAAACTCGGCGAAAGCCAGCTCCAGCACGTACTGCCCCAGAAAGAAGAGTCTGGAGTGGCCGTACCTCACGTGCCGCGCCTTGCTCCTCTGACTCGACTCGTGCTGGAACGCCAGATACAAAAGCGTGTCAAGCTCTCTGGCGGGGTTGCTATCGTCGCCGAGCGTGTGGGAGGGCTCCAGCGGGTACCCCAGCGCTTGCTTCACTTCGAGCAGGTGCTGCTCCATCCACGCCCTGTCTCCGTAGTTGAGCTCAGTGAAGGGTAGGCACGAGCTCAACAAGGGGAAGGATTTAAGGGAAAGTTGGGGGCTGTTGAGGAACCTGTTAGCCAATCTTTTGTTGTCTAGTGGGGGCGTGAGTATGAGACCCCGCGGGGGCGCGCGTGGGGTTCGGCGGTAGGGTCGCTTGCGCTCCTCGAGCTCTTTGAGAAGGCGCTGGGGACTGTTCTTGGGAAGCTCCTCCTGCGGCGGGTCTATGGCAACCGCCGAAATGCGGAGGGGGAGAGGTTGCGGGGTGGGGGTTTTGGGGAAGATTTGGATTTGCAGGGCAATGGGATTGAGTGAAGATGTGAAGGAGAAGGTGCGGGAGAGTGTGAAGGAAGAAGAAAGCTCCATTGGTGTGGTGAAATGAAATTCGGTGGTGGGCGATGGTGAGATATGAACATTAGAGTGAAAGTGTGGGTTTCGATAACATGGATTGTAAGGTTGATTAAAGGGGTTTTGGGTGGGTTCTGGTTGATGCAGGGTTTTGGGATTCCACGATTACAAGTCCATTTTAGTTATTACATTTATTCACTATAACTATTTAAAAATATTGTTTTTTCTATATATAAGGAAGAAAGAAAATAAGTATTTTTTTTTCTATTCATATTTCTTCTCTTTATTTTTTAAAACTAGATTTTTTATTTTTAATTTGATAAGATTTAAAATCCGTTTTTATTTTTTTTATTTTGAATTTTCTGATTAACTTTATACTGCTGTAATTTTGTAGTTGGTGATGGAAATTGTGAGTTTGTTTAGTTGGAGTAATGAATTTGATGGAAAACATGATTATAAAATGAAAAACTATTGATTACTCACACAAGTAAAAGAAAATAAGAACGTTTTAAAAATATTTATATATAATATCATACCAAAATATTCATAACAAAAAAAAATATTCATAACAATAGAAAAATAGAAAAATATGTATAATGTAAAAATACTGGTAAGACAGAAAAAAAATATTGATATATAATAATATAATATAAAAATATTCATATATAATATTATACCAAAATATTTATAAGACTAAAAAATTATAATAGAAAAATATACCTAAGATGTTAAAATATATTCATAGATAATATAATATAAAGTTAAATGACAATATCATACTAAATATGTAAAGAGAGATGATCTTTGAAGGTAAATTGGTATAGTTAAGCACTTAAAAAAAATTGACACAATTAAGAAACATTTCAACTAAGCGTAGTGGAATGTGAGGAGAGTACGAGTCCATTTAAATAGGAATTGTGAATACATTGTGAATGCTAAATGTGCATCCTTCATCCATACTAATGAATATTAAGTTTGAATTCAAATTGAGTGTGACAGAGAATCTCAAAGCATTCTTATTCAATTATTGTACCCATATCACCAAAGTAAGAATTGTTGTAGACATGTGAGAAAAGAAATCTTAGCAAAGTAGCAATTGTTGTAGGCATGTGATGTGAGAAAGGATGTCATGTGAGAAAATAAAGGGGGTGCACGCTGTTTCAATAGAAGTTGACAACAGTGTGTGAAACTTCTTCATTCGGTGACCATGCAAGGTTATTAATGGTGAAGACAACTTCTTTATTATGAAACTGAGAAAAAATAAATGAAACAAAGTGTACCGTTTGTGAGAATTTTCTATACACTGGAAAAAAATGGCACATTCGTTTGAGGGATTTGACTTAATAATGAATAAAATTTGAAATAATTATGTTGTTATATTCAATTCAGACACAATTTTGTTATATAATAAGAGAGCAATGGAGCCTTGTACCCATCATTTGTTTTACTTCAATATCTCTCAATTGTTGTATCCACATAAAAAAAAATTGAGAAGAAGGTTTGTGAGATACATTATTTTCTCTTTCTATTGTAAAGTTCAAACAAAATCGTAAAGGCAATTTAAATTTTTCATAACATTCTTGTCTACCATCTTGTTTCCTCCTATTCAGGCAAGACACACACACATTTACAAATGACGACATCTATTGATCCAATTTATTGTCTCCACAAAATTAAAAAAAGCATATCAAGTTGAATTTCATCCCGTTCAAAACGAGGATTACTGGTCTACTTATACCAGATCAAATTTCATACCTAACCCCCACATGCAATGTAAAAACTCGGGATGACTAATTACAACTCGTTTGAGTAATGAAATGGATCAACCAATTTAAAACAAGCACAAAAAAAAATGTTCTAACTGTCACAATAAAAGTCACCACAGAGAAAATTGTCCATTTAGACAATAAAATTATCCTTAATGTTGTTTTCATAAAATATTTTAATATTATCTTCTTTTAATGACTTATATAATTTAATTTTTTATAAATACATTTATTTTAGCATAAATAGATGTATATTATTACTCTTTACATATTATATAATCTATAACTTCATATAATATATAATCTAAAAATTTATGCATAAACCATATCCATTTTTTTATAATTGTATCAACCCTAAAATGTAATTCACAAGCATATTTTTTTTATAAAAAAAACAACAAAAATACTTTTAACTTTAACAATATTTAAAAAATGTCAATATTTTTAATTTATCACACAAATCATTTTTCTTATTGGGATAAGGTGTGTGAGCCTCGGGATTTTGGAGGTCATGGAATCATTGATCTTAGGATTTTTAACTTAGCATTGTTAGAAAAGTGGATTTGGGGACAGATAGAGGAGGTTTGTGGAAAGAGATTCTCGATTCTAAGTACGGAGGTTGGAGAAGCCTGAGAGAAGACAACAAGTCTAATAGGGGTTCTCTCTGGTGGAAAGATCTGAAGGAGGTGTGGAATTCATAGGGTTGGGGCAGAAGTTTTGAAGATGGGTTAAGTGGAAAGTGGGGGACGGTAAGAAGATATCTTTCTGGGAGGACAATTGGTTGGGTTGCGGTAATTTGAAGGGAGTTTTTCCAGGACTTTTCTCTATAAGTTCGGCCAAAGACGCAAAAGTGGTTAAGCTTGGATATTGGTATAATGGTGTGCGGGTGTGGAATCTGGAATGGCGCATATCCTTTTTCGACTGGGAGAAGTCTTTGGTGGAACAACTAGTTCAGTTATTGCAAGAGGCGAAGTTGACTTTGGGGGAGGCAAACTGTTGGGTTTGGAAGGTTGGGGAAAGGCAAACTTTCTCAGTCAACTCTGCCTATGTTCAGGTAAGGCGGGGTAGAGGAGGGGAATTTTCTCCTGAGCATAGTAAGTTGTGGAGGTGTAAAGCCTTGCCTTCTGCTTTGTTCACTGCTTGGAGGGTGGTGGAGAATAGGATTACCTCAAGGGTTAATTTGGTAAGGAGTGGAGTGGCGGTGGAAAATTCCTTGTGTTGTTTGTGCGGGGAGGAGGAGGAGTCGTCGTGTCACTTGTTCTTTGTTTGCAGGTTTGCTTGGCGTATCTGGTGTCTGTGCTTTGAGTGGCTTGGAGTGTAGTTTGTTTTTCACAAGGACCCTAAGTCAAATTTTGCACAATTCAGGATGAGTCAGACTTCTGTTTCGGTTAACGACGTTTGGGGTTCAATTTGGGTTGGCATTGTGAGCGAAATTTGGAATATTAGGAACTCGGTCATCTTTAATAGTGGAGTGGCAGATGTGTCTGAGGTGTTCGCTTCGGTGCACGTTAAGGTATGGTCTTGGATTCATGCAAAATCTCGTTTTTCTTATTTCTCGTATTCTAGTTGGGTTTTAAATCCTTTGGATTGTATGAGGTTGATTATGTAATGTTGGGTAGTGTTGGTCTAGTAGCCCATTTGACAAACTGGTAGGCAGGCGTTCTAATAGGAGTTATTGTCAGGTATTTATTTATAAGGGTTGGACCACCCATGAAGTGGTTTCTATTTATTTATTTATTTTATTACTGATAAAAAAAATCACACAAATCATTTTTAACCCAATTTATTTAAAATTATTGTAAAAAATAATTTTAATTCTTCAACTTTATATATGATTTTTTTAAATAAAACAAAATTAAATTTTTGATATTATCTATAAAATAAAAATATTCAAATATATATATTTTTATTTTAAAAAATATTAATTATCATTCATTTTGAAGAAAATTTCAATTGAACTTGTGAATCGAATTGAGAACTTCAATTTAGATAAAATATACTAAAGTTGTCAATCTAGTGTACAATTTTTTAACATTTTATTTAAACCGAAGTTATCAATCCGGTTAACAACTTTAATTAAAAAAATTAAAATAAGTGACAGATTAATAGATTTAATTCATGTTGCCAACTTTAACTAAAAAATGTCAATGTTTATAAATTTTTTGCATTTTCTCATTTATGTAATTTTTAAAATGGATTACACCATTTTATAGTAAATTTTCCTTGTTTACACTAGTAAGAAAGAAGAGTGTTTGTTACAAAAAAAACTGAGGCAAAAGGAACTAAAGTACAGTTTGGCATGGATATTTGTGGAGTTATTTGATGATGGTAAATAGTATATACATGCTTATTGATTTGTGTGATAGTATGTAGATGAGTGAAGCATATATATTAACTTGGATCTGAGAGACACAGTACTCCATGCAAGGAATCCCGACAAGCATGGGTAGCTACTTTAGGGATTGCAGTCAGGTTGTTTATGCTTTTCGTTTTTGGTTTGTTGCTTTGTGGTTAACGAAGTATGAGAGGTAATGGATTGATCGAAATGGAAATAATGGTATAGTGAGGTGTTGTAGGGCATGTTTTAATTAAGCATTATTATTTGGATAGGCAATAATCCAAGGAAAAGGTCCAGAGAAAAACTCATTCGATTCTGACATGGATTTCTATGAATGATCTTTCTGTCCCATGATCAGTCTGCATTCTAAAAGGGACCGTTATTGACCTAATATGCATGATGAGGGAGCAAGATCATGAATATGCCCTTGATGGCTACGTGTGCTGGGTGTTCATTATATTAGGATCTTTCAGCTACCACCAATTGTTCCTCACCATCACCATATCTTATCAACAACACCCAGGTGTCAATGCTTAGATTTTCTTTTACTATATATCTATAACTCACTTCACTTCTTTCATACACTTCACATGCACGTTACCCACTCAATACATTATTAATGCATTTTCACTACTACTGAATTTGATTTTTATAATTAAGATCTTTTATAAATTAATTAAGAGAAGAAATTCTACTACAGAGGACCAATTTCAATAAATATTAGGTATTGATAAAGTTAATAAATATTTCATACTAATAATAACATTATATAATATATCATGATAACTTTGCTAGACGAGTAGAGATAATTAACTTGATATATTGGCTTGGGAACAAATATATTCGATGGAGCAAGAAGTCTTGAAAAAAAATAATTAAGGGATTTTAAGAATGACTATGAGTTTAAATAATACTTGAAATGTATTTCATAACAATAGTCGGTCTATAGCGTAACTCAATTAGTTAATTGAGAATTGGATGTAGTTTGTTGAGATAGATGAATCAATATAAATTGTTGAGCATATTTATCTTCCATATCTTCTTTACATTATATGTTATTATGGTCTGATTTCTCAAGAATGAAAGTGATCCGGTCGGTCATCGGTAGTCGATGACGTCAGCAGCAGATAACCACGTGGATCACTCGCAGGGTGACACGTGGATCAGGTGGCAGAGAAATCAGGAAGGAGATCACCCAGAACGGTGATCGGTGGGTAGTAACCGAGTGGCCACCGACAGATCAATTCCAAGATAAACACCTGGGGGAGAACGCGAGAAGCAATAGAGCACCGATCAGTCATCGGGTGCATGGTCATCGGGGTTTCGTGTTACACGCAGTTAAACTGGGACTGAGATTCCCAGCGAGAGCGTTACGCATGGACCTCGCATGATCATATCTCAGAGAAAGAGGAGCTGCTCGCCGGTAGAATCGTGCACGAGAGTGGCCTGAGGGAGTTAGTAAACCGGTCAGTGATTGGTGACTCTCTTAACCCATTACGTGCATGACATCATGAAGGGGAAATCATTTATGCAGAGAACAATGCTTGGTGAGTGTGCCTAGTCCAGCCACACCTGGAGTTCTCCTATAAGTGTGCGATTCACCCAGATGGAAGAAACGCGCTAAGTTACTCCGCAAGGGAATAACTTAGGCGCACAAAGAGATGCGCTAGAGCCCTTCAGGTAGTGGCACGTGTACGGTTAGATGTGAGTTGCATGCCTCCACGTGTCACCATCTGAGAGAGGCGCGACCAAGATAAAAGTGCACTCCGTGTCGTGAAAGGTACACACCCACGTTTTTACTCATTTTGGTACGTTTTCGCACAATAGCGTAATAGAATCCTGACACACGCAGAGGATAGCGTAACAGAATTCTGTTAGGCACAGACACAGAGAGAGAGAGAGAAGAGAATCAGAGAGAGATTCGGTGACATTTTTGTTGGTGGTTCTGTGACCTAACTTGAGCGTCGGAGTGCAAACGGCCGCTAGAGGCGCCGTCTGTGTGTTTTGCAGGTTGCGTTTGAAGTTCCCGGAGAAGGTTCTAAGAGCATTCTTGCGGATAGCACAATTGCATAGGCGGGGTAAGGAAGCGAGAAAGCAATTCCTCCATGCTTGAGTTGACGACAGGATCAGAAAGATTTGTGAGATTATGCAAAGAAAACAATTTTACCTAAAGAGCCTTTTGAATTGAGTTTTCTATCTACATCTATAACGATCAGACGCAAAGTATAAACTTGTGTCTGATGTGACCTATCAGACAAAACAACTACGTTAAAGACTTGTTTTCAAAATACATTTCTTTAACCAAAAAAATTATTAAATGTTTGAGTTAGGTCTTTTGAACTTAATCAAATGTGTCTTAGTATATAAAAATCTTTATTAGAAAACTTTCCTTAAAATCTCGCCTAATCTAGCAAATTATTCTACCTCTGGACTTGTGTTTGTCTCAAATCAACAAACTCAAATCACTAGTTGATAGACCCATCAAATTGAAGACATTGTCTATATATTTACATACTAACAATATTTGCAAAAATTTATAATAATTTGTGAAAAATAGTTATTTAGAAACCAATCTTATTTAATTCTCAGCTAAGATTTTAAACTACAACTTTCATGATCCATAAAACACTATAAATACTCTATGATGATTTGTTAGAAATAAACTAGAAAAATGATTAAAGTCAAGTAATTAAGATAAGTTACTGGATTACATATGATCAAATCTATCCGACGAAAGACTTACAGTTTGATCACTTGATAACTAATATATCGCTTGAGTATTTCCAATTGGATAAGATTTTGATAAAAATACAATTCAACTCTCCCTTTTTATGTTTTCTTCTCGTGTTCACACTTTATAATCTCCATAGCTTCTTGAGATGTTGAGATTTTTATATCTTTACTACATGTCCCAATTGACCATATTTGTGACATTTGGCTTCCATTACACTTGTTGTGTTCATGATTTTTTCTTGCAATAGGGACAAAACAAAATAACATGCATATCATTGTTTTGGTTGTATTTGTAGTTCTTGACATGAAAAAACTTTCAACAATATGAAATAAAGTACCTCCAAGAACACATTCTTCTCTCACTAATCTCTCTTGCTTTTGTACTTGCAAGACATATATAATTTTTTTCAAAGTAATTTTAGACAAGTCCTTTGTATTTTCCAACAAAATAATTGATATTTTGTATAATTAATTTGGAATTAGGAAACTTCCTACCCAATTAGTTTTATCTTGTTAACAATACCCAACAATTTGTTTGAATATTCCTTAATTGTCTTAAACTCTTTCATTCTTTGCAATTTAAATTTCTTATCAAATTTAACATTTTCATGCCAAAAATATTCGTTTTCTTTGTATTTTACTTTCAAATTGTCTCAAATTTATTTGGATGTCGTTAAAGTCGTGATTTTAGTAAGAATCATTTATGAAACACCAACTAACAAACATGATCACACCTTACTTGCCTTTTTTTTGTTTTTCTTTTCTTTTGAATTTCAATTTGAGCTATAATCAGATTTTTAGATAACGAATTAACAATATAATGCTCTTCCAGAACTTCCCATAAATATAGCCCTTCTAGATAGTTTGCAAGTTCACCCACAAATCATAACTTTCGTCTTGGAAGAGAGGAATAATCACTTGTGAGAAATTTTTTCTCTTTCCATTGTACACGTCACTATGATTCCTATTGTTGGATTTTGTGTTTTAAATATAAGAGATATATTTAGGTTGAGGAAGTTTTCATTTACTTTACTTTGTACATGTACTCTATATATTGAAAAAAAATGTAATAAATATAAAATAGTAACAATATTTTAATCTTAACTTTCTAAATCTAAATAATAATTAATTATATTTTAATTTTATCTAAATAATATTTAATTTAAAAAAAAACTAATTTAAATAAAAATATTAAAGAAATATTCTCAACACAATAAATAAATGAGATGGAAGCTTAAACCATAGGGTTAAATTTTACTGCCTTTTACCTAACTTTTGAAAAAAAAAAAAAAGATATCTAACTTAACAACTTGGCTTGTCCCATTTTTGTTTAAGTATTTTTTTTTTACACTTAATCTAACGAGTCTAAAACGTGGATGAAATTGGTTGATCGAATAGATCAAACCTATTAATTGTTTTTACAATTGTGTAATATGTGAGCTGAGGTTAATAATTATAACAAAAGAGTAGGATTTTTATTGTATTATAATTTTATGGATTTGGATTTTTATCTATTTCAACCTCTAATTTTTATGCTTTTGGTCAACCTCGGATAGAAAAGAAAAAATCTTTGGCCTAGGATGTGAGATTTATCCATGGTGGTGGTTCAACTTCAACCATTTTCTCCTTTGGCCATTATGAAAACTTTGTATCAACATATATGTTTATGTTCATAAAGTTTTCCCTGTATGATCTCCTGAATTGAAGGAAGAGTAATCTCTGTGAAGAAGTAAACATTTGAAGGATTGAGCTATAATATATGAGTTGGTTTGGTCTGATAGGTAAGGTTTGTGGCTTGACAGTTTCCATGTGGAAAAAGTGCTGACCTCGGAAGACGCCAACCAACATCCAACTATCTCATCCTTCACACTCTAACTCACTTAAAGCTCACACCACACATTACAAACACAATCACAATCTCCATGCTTATATTTTGCCCCTCTTCTTACTCTCAACAAGCTTCATTTTCTTGCATGCAACAAGACCCTACCTTGGGATTTCATAAAACTTAACTCCTCTTATTATTGCCCAATACTTGTTCTTCTTTTGTTCACCGTCAAGCTTCTCATTCATTTCAGTAATATTACAAAGGGATATATATAATATGAAGTAAGTTCTTTTCCCCCTTACCCTTTTTCCCTGATCTTATATATTATATATAGTTTAAGAGCTTTCAACTGTCTTCATGTTTTTGCTACTTTTCTTTCTGCTTCATCGTCTACCGTACGGTAAAGAAACCATAACGACCTACAATTCTGTCTCTGACATTGGTCGATGGTGACAAGAGAAATCTACTACTGTTAGCTGCTTCTGATTTTGTCTCCCAGAATTAGAAGCTTATTTCTAGCACCATGAAGAGAACAAGCGGATGGTGTGTTTCTCATCTTCTAAAACTCGTTCTTTGCTGGCTCTTGTAACAAACGTTCCCTACTTTCATATGTAACATACATTTGCTGATTGCTAACCTTGACCTTTTTTTTTGGATATAAAGAAAATTACTTGAAACCTCTGACTTGAACTATTTGATTGCAGGGCTTTTTCTCATGAGATTCCGAGTGATGTCACCGTACAAGTTGGCGAAGTTTCGTTTTCCTTACATAAGGTAAGTGAACCAACTCAAACACAAACCTTTTACAAAAGAAAATATTTAAGTTTGAATTCATGAATTGTAATATAATTTGCAGTTTCCATTAGTTTCCAAGTGTGGCTACATAGAGAAACTGGTCTCAGAATCCAGTGGCGAAGATGTTTCATTCATTGAACTTTATGATGTGCCTGGTGGAGCAGAAGCATTCGAACTGGCAACAAAATTCTGCTACGGGGTAAACTTCGAGATTAGTGTTGAAAACATTGCTATGCTTCGATGCGTGGCAGAGTATCTTGAGATGACAGAGGATTATTCAGTTGGAAATTTGGTGGGAAGGGCTGATTCTTACTTGAATGAAATGGCACTGAAGACTATTTCAGGGGCTGTTTCTATCCTACACGTGTCTGCACGGTTCCTTCCAATTGCAGAAAAAGCAAAATTGGTGAGTCGATGCATAGATGCTATTGCGTTCATAGCCTCAAAGGAGACCCAACTTTTTTCATCTATGAGAGGTGACATTAGCAGTGATGGCATAGCATCTCACCAAAGGCCAGTAGTTCAATGGTGGGCTGAAGATTTCACAGTTCTCAGAATTGACATTTTTCAAAGAGTGGTCATTGCAATGATGGCAAGAGGGTTTAAACAGTTTGCTCTTGGTCCCATCATCATGCTGTATGCACAGAAATCTCTACGAGGTTTGGTAAGACTATGACCCTTTACCCAAAACATGGAAATACAAATAAACATGGTTTTATGTATTGACTGTGTGCCATGAAAAGATTCATTTTGTGATTTCTTCTAATAAATATTTGTTTCAAATACGAAATCAATTTTCATTCAGTCACATATTATCACTAATAACAAGTTTATTAAATTTTATGACCACCATTTTCCAAAGTTACATTTAAAATAAATTCTGATTGATTAATATCATTGACAGTACAAGGAGTTCAACATTCATGCATGCTCAGTATACAAAATTTTACAGTGTCAAACAATCAGAAATTAGTGTTGATGTGACCTTTATGGTAATTATTATAAGAATCAACTAATTACCATATATGATGGTCTAAGGTTAGATGTTGCATAGCCTAAAATGATATACATAAAGCAAAAACGTAGTTTGTATGATTGATTAAAAGAAATAACAGTGATTGATTATCACAAGTAACCAAAATGCACTCTGATTCATGAAAAATTCTTGTTGTGGAGCAGGAGATATTCGGAAAGGGTAGGAAGAAGATAGAAATTGAGGCACAAGAGGAACACGAGAAGAGGGTTGTTTTAGAGACATTAGTGAGCCTTCTGCCAAGGGAGAAGAATGCAATGTCAGTGAGCTTTCTTTCTATGTTGCTTCGGGCAGCCATATATCTCGAGACTACGGTTGCCTGCAGGCTTGATTTGGAAAAGAGGATAGCCCTGCAGCTAGGACAGGCTGTTTTAGATGATCTTCTCATTCCTTCTTATTCCTTCACTGGGGACACACTGTTTGATGTAGATACAGTGCAGAGAATCATGATGAATTACCTACAATCTGAAAATGAAAAACATTCAGCCTATAATGCAGACGATGAATATTTTTCTCCTCCCCAAAGTGATATCTATGGGATTGGAAAGCTAATGGAGAACTACCTCGCTGAAGTAGCCACCGACAGAAATTTACCTGTTTCAAAATTCATCACTCTAGCTGAACTAATTCCTCAACTATATAGATCAACAGAGGATGGGATGTATAGGGCCATAGACATCTATCTTAAGGTAAGCTTCTAAACCCGTGTGGCTGTAACTTCTTTTGGGGTAACTTTTTGGCTGCAACTAGTACTGTATATTAAATTAGTCATCAGTGCTATTAGAAACTTCTTTCCTCCTATTGGTATAACTTATATAAATTGGATTCCTTAAGTGTACATACATAACAAGTCATGGATGTGTTGAAATATTAATCATTCAGTGCGTGTTTGGTCATGAGTCAGTGATCTATAGTATGCCTGGATGCACAGTGAAACCATGGGGATATTTCGTTTTCCCACCATATCTCTTAGTAGCTTTAAGGTCACAATGATTTTTTAATCAAACAACTAGTACATTTTTGCGTCATGATAAAAGCTCTCTATGGTAGCTTTTGTGTCTCTTATGACGTGAATTCTTACAAACTAAACGTAGAAAATGTATTTCCAAAAACACATGTTTTTTTCTTACTCAGTTTAAGGAGTCAAATGCAACTTTTATGTTGTACTCAGATTACCTGTCTCTCTTCGGGTCTCTTATTAAAACTTTATTTGCATAATGATGTTATTTTACTGGGAGAGACATGGAAGGAGATCGAAATCAGAGACAGGTTACTTCATTTCCTTTTGGTAGAACACGCACTCACGATCACATTTTTGTACTTCTACTATTTTGCAAAGCCTACATCAGATTTCACTTCTAGAAAGCACATACACTCAGGTTTACCACATTTGAATTGGCTTTGGATTTTGATGTCACCTCGTATCAATATTAAACTTACGACACTCACTCTAATGTTCTATCAATTTTATAAAAGCATCATAAATTGCTGGTGATAAAGTAAAAAATTTACAAATCTCAGGCTCATCCAATTCTAAGCGACACGGAGAAAAAGAAAGTGTGCAGCGTGATGGATTGCCAGAAGTTATCACGAGATGCGTGTGCACACGCTGCTCAAAACGACAGGCTTCCCGTTCAAACTGTGGTTCAAGTTCTCTACTATGAACAACAACGTCTTCGCGATTCCGTGGATGGTAGTGTCGGTTGGGATTCTCCTAATAATTTTCGCGACAAGGCGAATCTATCCCCCAACGGGCTTAATCCAGTGTCAAATGAGTTCTCCAACTTACGAAGAGAAAACGAAGAGCTGAAACTAGAGATAGTGAAGTTGAAAATGAAACTAAAAGAGATCGAAAGATCTTCCCTTATATCAGCATCAAGCAGTCCTGTAATATATGCTTCACCCTCCGCTGATAAGCCTCCTCTCCCTAGGAAATCGTTCATGAACTCAGTTTCTAAAAAACTTGGACGCCTATCTCCTTTTTCACGTGCCGGTGCTGCCACCAACCCTGTCAAAGGTCGCGTAAAACCTGACAAAAATCGACGCCATTCTATATCCTAATGTGCAGGGTACAAGTTCTATCTTTGCTTTCAGAGGCTTATTGTACACAGGGCTAGTTTTACTTCACTGTCATACTCGTGAAGATTAAATTTTCACGATCCTTACTTCCAAGAACTTTAATGTGTAACTTGTAAAGGGTGGTGAAAACTAATACAGAATTTCTTATTGATTGCTTGCATTTCAGCCCAGTGACTACATGAATGCTCTATGATTCAAAAAAAAAAAAAATTCAATAATTTATCATCTGTTATTTTCAGAAAAATAAACCTCTGTTCTAATCAACAATGATGGAGATGTCACGGCCAAATTATAATATATAAACAGAGTTAAATCTACACTTTATAAGCTGATTTTTTTAGATTAATTTAGATAGAAATCTGTTTATTAAGATAATATTGAAGTTATTCAAAGTCTCTTCAGTCAAGTTCATTGAGGTTAATATGTCATCACTAATTGATGCTGAATCTCCCCGCATCTAGTGTTCGCCTCCCGAGAATCTAGCAAATATAAAATCTTACATACCATCATGTTCACTTTTTGCAGTTTGTATGAATCAATTCACATAGAGTGATGTATTATGTTGAATACCCAGAAAAAAATATTCTTTTATTCATTCGCAAATGCCAAACGAAGTTGTAAATTTGTTCTGTTCCGTTTAAAAGGGCATAGCTTCTTGCTGAAGATCCAAATGTTAATAACTCTGTGTCTGTGATCAAGGAGAAAGGGAGGAACGGAAATTATCTTTGTTTTGGGCACAAATTCAACATTCCAGGAAAAAAAATGGAGGAAAGGGTTATTGGTGTAAACATGAGGAAAGTACAATTTTATAAAAGTTCTGAACGAGTTAATGGTATAAAGAAAAATGAATATTAGGCGGGTCAACTTGGAACAGTACAGCGACATAGACACTACATCTTTCCAACGACCTCAAGATCCCTGGAAGAATACAACTTCTGGTAACAGCAGTTAGTGGGGTCGGTCTGTCTTTGAATTATTGAGTCCTTTGGGATAAAAACTTGGTAATATGGTTCAAGTGACAGCCTAGCAATGTCCGTGCTGATGTCTGAGCCTAATCATGTAAAGAAAGAAGATAATGGTTTGGGTTCGATTCATGCATATTCTAAAGGCATCAAACATAGTTATAAGTTATACATATTTCGGGACAGAGCTAACGTAAGTATGTTAATATATGTTTAAATATTAGCTGGAGAATCTGATGTCCATCCCATGGCAGACAGGAATTAGATCTCCAACTTCGTGTTGGCTTCTAAGTTGTGTGCGGTGTGTGATGGATAAGTGGAAAATGAATCACACTGGGGAGAGAAAAAAAATATTTTGCCTACTTAATGCGTTGAGGGAAGTAAACAATTGCTTTCTACTCTTACCCAAAACTTGAATTGTTTTTGTTCTGGACCCCTCCTTGGAGTACTAGTTTGAGGTAGTTTGGCCAATTAATTCAATTCACTTATCCAATAACTAAGACTTGAGATATGCAACCACAACCTTCTAGCGGTACAATTACACTGACTTAAAGGCAAAAGTCGGTTAAAGATATCAATTCTTGTAAGATTGGTGAGAAACTTGTATAGGAAATGCCAAAATGACATAAATAGGCCTAGTAGGGCTTGGTGTATTTGCTATCTAATTTCTAACTTCTATCCTCCATTCGTTTTCTTCACTTGAACATTTGAACATTTGCAGATACACCATGAGACATTGACAAGGCCAATTTCCGAAGTGACTTATTTTGAGATTCCGTTTGAATATTTTGTTCATGAGAATTGGTGGTGAACAGTGTTTGCGCTAGCTGCAAAGAACCATCCATTTTCATTGTGAGTGGTAGCGGGAACGAACTACAGCAACCTGATACTGTAGTAAAACACTACTGGGTTCAGTTGCTTGAGAGAGATCTATTAGGATAGACAGTTTTTTGTCATTTTAAGGAAAATTGGTATCTAAAAGTTCTTTGTTAAAAGACTGAATGTGGAGGTGGGAATCTAATTAAAATGAAATATCTCAGCGTTTCTGAGAAAGTGGTATTTGATTCATATAGTTGTCCTCCGTAATATATGAAAGGATGATTCATGGCGTTTAGTGTGAAGGAATGCGAGTGGTTGCATGTGACTTGTGAATAGTAACGGGTTTGGGCATCAGGGAAAAAAATGATCTTACGATAGACACATCAAATCCTACCACTCTCAATAATTCGGCTGAACATTCAACACAAACATCATCCACAAAGTTAGTCTCAACTCTTAAAACATAAACATAAAATATATCACATTGACCATAGATTTTTCTTTTCAAGTCATGTTCAGATTCAACACTTGAAAAAGCCAAGGTGACTGTTTTAATCTCTCTTGTCTCAATTGTTCTTCTACATCAAAACTGTTTCTAATTCCACTTTGGCACCCTGGGGTTGAACCAGGCATCTGGACAAGGCGAATTATGCTTCCACTTGATTCTTCTCTTGTGGTATGACTGCCATGACATCTTGTCTTGTTTACACGGCTTGATCCACTAGAAGAAGAAGACAAGCTGTGTCCTGAATCTGATGTTAGTGGTGTCTCAACTTTCTTCCTACGGTTGTAACTTGAGGGGCCTAATGTTAGCTCAATCTCAGTCTCATCTATGGCCTCTAGCACCCCATCTTCTGATTCTGCAATGTGCTCTTCTGCTGGCCGTTCAAGGTCAAATTTCATTTGAGGATTTTCTTGTTCTCCTTTATGAGTTAAACTAATCGCATTCTTGAAGTACCACTCTTCTTGGCTTACTTCAACACCTCTTCTGGCTTCCATATTTTGCATCAGTATCTTCTGAATTCGGTACAAACGATGTAGTTCATATACCTGTTAAAAACATTGTCGGGATTTTAAGGCTCTAGGATTCATGATTGAAGAAGATATCCTGAAGGAACAGAAAGAGAAGTACCTGCTCTTTGAAGGTTTCTTCGTGTTTTAACATTGCCATCCTCATGTATTCTTTGTCGCAGGACCTCACAAGCTTCTCCATCGGTGGTCTACTTAGCTTCTTGAGAAAATGAACTTTGAACTAGTGCTACACAGTTAAGTCTTCTTTGTAGAAAATTTGTACTAGACTTGTAGCTTCATATGCCTTCATATAAGTTATATATCACTGATGAGCTTTAAGTGATGTAGTTGATAGATGAAAAGCTTTTATATAGAAAACAGAATAGTTCATCAAAAGCATGGTTACAATGTGGCCATGAGACACTAATACAAAATGATAGCATCAACTTCCTTTTAGTATAATTTGTCTGTTCCCTTCCTTTCAAAACTTTGGACCACATTCGACTGAACCCCAGCAAAAAAAATATCTCCCGACATCTTTATCAGTTGAATTTTCCTACCATAATTACAACTTCTCACACATACACACGCATGATGTCATTATTCATGTTATCCTTTCAATTATTGCAATATTTAAATTAACGACCAGGGAGACATTTTCTCTTCTTTTCATATGCCTAGATTAAAAAGAATGCTTGAAGAAGCAATATCATTATAGTCAGGGCCATAAGGAAGCCCATTTACTTGTTTTTTAACCCTTGAACTTTCCTTCCTTAGTTTCTCTCTCTCTCTCATTCATGGCATAATTTTGTTTGTCATAATTAATTTTTTCCCTTGTTAAACTATCTGCAGACATCCATCCATCCCTATTACTCTAGAGATTTAAAGGCGTGAATGATTTAGGCTACGCTTTTGTTTGTGTAATCTTTTAGAATGTACTATACTTCTCCACATTGGCCCGCCAAGATGCAAAGCATATTCCTCATCTCTCAATTTCTTCAGGATTCAACATTTGTTTGTTTTGTTCTCTACAATATAATATCACAATCTGACATTAAATTATTTCACTATTGACACACTATAAATTTAAACACATACTAATATATCATCTTCAATTCTCGACAATAGAAAAACTTCGTAGCACCCTCATTAAAGTTATACAAACCAAGTCCCACAGCTAAATTACATAACAACAGAATATGCACAAAATTTGCTTGCAGAAAGGGAAGAAGAGGGGCATGCCACAGTTTAAAAATCAGTTTGTAAACTTAACCAAGAATATGCCTATCATAAATACTGAACTGATTTTGGTTTTGAGAGTCTTCCTTCCTATAACAAAACACATGTTCAGAAAAGAAATAACTGAATTTCCAACGCAAAAGATGATGAGAAATGGAATATTGTAGCTTCTAACCTGCTAGAATTTTATTAGCCGAGGGCACCAAAAATATGTTCGGAACAAGAAGACGAGAGAACAGAAGGAGATCTCAGAAGGAAAAGAAAGAAAGACACTCTTCCTTTCAATTTCAACCCAACTTAAGCGACAAGACACAACCCTGTGTTAATTTGATGAAGACTCTGCTAACCTGCTCTCACATTCCCCATCAGGGTCGTCAGTGCATACTGTTGGGGATTAAATAGAACACTACAATGTAACAGAACTGTTGTGGAATTTAAGATTCTCTCTTGAGGACACGGAAACCAAGGTGCTATTGCATGAGGTTAGAGGCATGCGAAAGAAATCCCAGTGCCTTGACCAATGTGATTGAAGTTTTGTGGAGGAGATGCCTGAGACAGGTCCAGCAATGCAGATATATTAAACAAAGAGTAAAGAAAGGAGAAGAAATAAAGAAATACAGGTATTATTAGCAGTATTTTAAAACTATATAATTGTTGAGGATCACAAGGCATTGGTTTGCTCAAGACAAATCATGAACAGAACAGCATAGCCTGCTGAGGTGAATCACATGCACCTAAAATTTCTTCATCATAAAATAGTTGTCTGAAAACAAACATTATAGTATTATGTATGTATGATGAATGTATGTATATGTAAGTTAGCATTAATATTGTATAATTGAAGCGTGCCTATGTGATTGTGAAGGGGCTTAAGGTGGCATCTTGTGTGCCGCCGACAGTTGGATCCTGACCGTACGATGAAAGGGTATCTCTGGTAGTTGTCGAGGCTAGGAACTGACCTCAGGATCTCAAATCGAAGCATTGGTGTTAAGTTTAGAGTCATTAAAAAAAGCAAAGGGGACAAAAAATCATGGGTTTATCCCTTACTTAATTGGTTTTGTTGGTTATATGGCATTGAAGGGGCGAGCAAAGAGTGAAGGATGAATTATGGATGTTTCGTACCTGTACTATGCGAAAAATAGATGCAATATGGTATTTTGATGAGCATGAAGACCCGTGGCAATGATTATAGAGGTGAAGTGGCCATGTGGGTGGTATGTGTTTTGCTAATTCAATGCATGGTTGTGCTAACTTTATACATTTTTGTTTACAAATGGATGTGCATACGTTACGGGTATATATGTACGCTAATCCATGTAATAACGTTGATCCATGTGTACCCTGGTCCTTCTGAAGATGACCACACACATGCTTGTGAGGCCTATGTTGAAGTAATAATATATATTAATAAAAAAGATGGAGGGAAATGGACGTGGAGTGGAAGCACGCGTTGCCGGGGCTACAAGGTGAATTCTTATGGGGTGGTGGGTCCTTTCAGTTTATACCTCATTCTTCATTTCCATATTCAATCACACCAACCAACCCACACAAATTAAATATATCAAATGGGAATTCTTAGATCCACTCAATTCTTATTATACTATCAAAATATTCTTACTACATCTAATCAGAATGCCCAAATAATACATATTCAAATTTCATTATGTTCAATTACGCAAACACAAATGTTCTATAAAAACATCTTTAGATAAGGATAACTCTTATTTAATTATTAAAACATTTTTTTAACATATATTACGTTTAGTACTTCTTCATTTTTTTAATTTATAGAAACCTATTTTATTATTTGGATTTAGTTACCAAAGTTAACTTTTATTTCATTAATATTCATTCATGTGTATTTTAATGGTTTTTTTAAAATATTCTCACTTTTTCTTTTACTAATGAAAGACAAGATTCGGTAACGATTTATTATGACACCTTCGTAATGAGTTAAGTAGTGATAAACTTGTAAATATGGACAGAGTTTTTCTTAGTTTGAATTAGAGTTTTTTTTTTCTATAAAGTATCTTCCTAAGATATTTGTTTTTGTACTCAATCCTTTTCTCTTATTTTTCATTATTTGGGTATTTTGTGTTTAAATTAGTAATATTAGTAATAATACCTAAACAAAAATATAATTAAATGGTATAAAATTAACCTTTAAAGAATATAAGATGGTTTTTCAAAGAAATCAAAACACCTAACAAACACTACTAAGCAGAAAATGAAATAGAAAAATAAAACACAACACTAAAAAGTAAGAAAACGGAATAAAGTTGCAGCCTCTAAATAAGCATTAACACACTTCCATCAAATTTCACAATGTAAACCCAAATTCTACGTCGTGTTAAAATATTTGTTTATAACTTGGGATCACATAACTCATTGTCCAAATTTGAAGTCAAAGTCTAACCAAGAATTCTATCTCATAAGATACTTTGTATATATCCTGAGTTCTAGTTTCCACTCTAAACAGAACAAAATTTGTTCCTTCAACCCAATTGCAATTTTTTTTGTTATTTTGTGGATCACAGTGTTGCTGAATGAAGACTAACCCTCATTATAAAATTGCATTTGTTCTAGAGAGTGGAATCAAACTTTCTATATGGTTAGTCTCACTCCATACTTTATAGATTTATTAGTTTTATTATCCAGTTAGAAATATGTTCAAAACTTAGATTGGATCATCGTTCACTGTCAATAAATGGTTTCCATAAAATAATAATTGTTTGTCATACTTCCCCTTTTGCTAATTAGAATACAGATGTCTCAATAAAACTTTTAGTGTTTTCTCTTTACTCTATCTTTAAAATAGATTGATTTTGAAATTTAAAAAATAATATTTTTTATCAGCAAAAATACTTTATATAAAATAAATTACTTAACAATCCTTAAAAAAAAAAAAAAAAAAACTTATTCAGAATAAAAAGAAGAAAAAACTAGATAAGTGGGATTATAGTCTTCACCCCACAATAATCTCCCAACACAAATTCACCCCCACAAAAAATCTCTATGAATCACAAATGGACCGTTATCTGATCTCCTATATTGCCCCATATGTAGAGAAGAACCCAATTGACTTATTACAATGATTCAATTGGAAACTTCTCCTTATTTATAGGTGTTGCATAGAACTACGGGTTCCTTATTGTTAGATTTTATTTCCTTGTGTTGTAGCCTCACATCAAAGCACCATGTATATGTTGTTTCTTTCTTTGTAGCCCTTCAAAATTTTACAGACTCTACTCACATGTCGCTTAAATATGCTTGGTATATGATTGCAACCATTAAGCTCTTGAAATTTTGTTCAAACAGTTCTACAGTACTTTTTTTTTTATCAGAAAAAATAATTAATAAATAGAATCATTCTAAGGATAGTCTAATCTTTATACAAAATATGAAAACAAAGTGTATCACTCCTATCAACCCACTCCACCCAAGGAAGGAAATCCAACACTTAACAAAAGAAACAAAAGCACTAAAAGAAACCAAAACACTAAACCAACATGTGACTATAGAAACCAAGAGGTTCAACACTCCACACAAACAAAACAAGGATCACCAAAGTATAAAACATAACCTAACTTCACCGTCAGACAATACACCACCCATCCAAATTGCTCAATAAAAGATAAAGTTATGCCTACCTAAAACAGAAACAGACAACTTAAATCGAATTCAAACAAGATAAGGGAGCAAACACCAGTCGGAGAAAGAGAAGTAAGCAGAGAAAACTTTATAAGTAATTCAAGATCAAACCTTCAATTAAGCCAAAGAGAAGATTTCAGAATGATCCATTACACTAACATTGAAGATGACTCTAATCCTATGACATCAAATCTCTCTAAACCACCAAGATCCACACACTCCCCACAACAAGGTTGGACAGGACTCGCTGTCTCACATATTTACATACACTTGGATTTGTACATCTGCCTTCATTTTTAGCACATGTTTCCTCTAGCATAAGAATTTTTTGAAACCTTGTTTGCAAAATCTAAAGGTAACTAATATATCTCTTTGGAAAACATTTATTTTTTAATTAAAAAATAAACTAACAAAAAATATTAAAAGTTTTCGGAGTTTTTATTTTATAATGATTTTGTCAATCCACTGACAAATTGTATGAGTTTTTGCTATTCACACCGCTCCAACTACTATATGCACATTTAATGAAATTATTTAAATAATTTTTTCTTTCTCTTCACATAATTATTATTTTACTCCTCCTGCTTCACTGCACTTAATTTCGTTTCACCATATCTAGATATTACTTGTAGTCTCACTTTACTATTTTTTTTATTAACAATAAATAAATTCTATAAAGTGTGGTATTTTATACATTTTACTATTTTTTTTAAAACTTAAAATTATTATTATATCGTTAGATTGAATGTTTCCTGTAGATATCGGTATCCGATACCAAACGACATAAGTTTAGACATATTTACTAAATTATATATTAACGTTAATTAAATCGAACAAAAATAGGTAATAATTGTACTAGTGGTAACACATGCCTTAAACAAGGTCCAATAGTGAAAGGACAAATCAAATATTGTAAATAGACTCCACAACAAGATAAATATATGTTATTATTACAATATTTATTGTATTTGAATATCGAACCCATTTACTTAATTAAAAGTCGAATAACTTTTTATAGGTATTCTTCCGATAAAAAAAATAAGGACAAGAGCATCAAATGAGGAGATTTAACTGTTCAACGTGTAGATACCTAGCTCATACCCTTTTAAAAAACAATTATTATTATGTAATTTTAATCTAGGTATGCTAAGTATATTAAATACTCCAAACCTGAAATTCTAAGCCTTAGATATTAACCCTAGACACATGTAATGACGTTTATTTAGAAATTAATAGAAATATTTTAATTTATTTTAAAAATATATAATAAATAAAAGGAGAAGTGGTGTGATGAAACCGCGAGTACGATGAAAGTGAAAGGGATAAGT
This sequence comes from Phaseolus vulgaris, assembly GCF_000499845.2. Lineage (NCBI taxonomy): Eukaryota > Viridiplantae > Streptophyta > Magnoliopsida > Fabales > Fabaceae > Phaseolus > Phaseolus vulgaris. Next base: position 47,057,220 of record NC_023757.2, on the reverse strand, counting down.
GAATAAAACAGAACTAGTAAAAAATGATATCTGAAAGAGGTGGAAATACCGTTATTTAAGTAATTTTATATAAACTAAATAAAATAGAAAGAAAATGTAAACAGAGAAGGCCACTAAGGTAATACACCTTTAACCTATTTTTACTGCTCCTTACTTATTTTCCTTCAACCTTATCTTACATCTAAGCAAATATACTCTCTACTTTGTCAAGTAACCTTTTTATTCACACAAATTTGTGATTTTAACAATCACAAGTATCATACTATTTAATGGTAATACATAATTTTCAGAATATATTATTATTGTTTAATTTTAACAAAAAAATAGCATAAATAATTACAATTATATAAAATTATAATTTAATGATTACATTGAAGGAATCTATTTTATATGTAAAATTACTGTAACATTTAGTAAGTTACAGAAGTATAATTTCAATTACACTAATATAAGTCATACCAAATATTATATCATTTATTTTTATCACATCATATATTTTTTTTCCAAAAAATCACTATTAAAGTTCCAATAACATAGATTATATACATAATTTTATATTAATATAAAAAATTGTATGCATCTCTAAAAAAAAAATCTCTATTTTTCTCTCTATAATCTCATACTTGTTTCTATTTCTTTCCTTAAGTTATAAATTTTGTTAACCAATTTGTTTCTCAAATATTTATCTTAAAAAAAGTTAAGTCTTAACAAATAAAGGAAAAGAGAGAGAAAAATTTAGTATTTTTTTCCAAATAAAACATGTTAAAACCTTTTTTTTATCACTGATAAATCAATCTCCTTATCAGTGATTGAAATCAATTTAAAAAAATATAAATATCCACGCATCGAAGAAATGTGAGACTAATTTATATTTAAGTATAACAATATAGCTTGTGTCATTGAATTAAAATTTATATTTAAATATCTTTATGTATCTTAAATATTGAAATCAATATTTTTAAAAGATATCTGAACATTCATTTATTTTTTATCTAATAAGCGAAACGATTATTGATTAAAGATGAGAGAGAATTGGGTGAAAAAGAGAGTTGAGATTTGATTTTGTTATTCTTCCTTAACAATTAACATAAGGATTAATTTGGTGAGAAGTTTTAGAATGATTGATTGTTTAGAGTGGTTTACAGTGGGATATGAAGTACTTATTTATTTATTTTTTTCATAAAAGTTGGATTAATGATCCATATTTATTATTTATTGTTTTTTAGTGATTAAAAAAGAGAGTTATTATACTGATTAGTCTCTCACTAAAATTAATAGAGTGGATCCAAAGGAGCAATCCTTTATGTTGGAACAGCAAAATAACATCATGATTTGACCAACATATAGAAAAGGAAGTCAAGAAAATTGCTGAATTTAGGATGATCCTGATGAGTGTGGAAAGTGAGGGAAATGTGTCGTATCTGAATTGAAGAAAGCTTGGCTAAGATTTTTGAGATCCCAATAGAAAGAAAAAGGAGGATTTACATATATTTGGACATTTGCTCTTTTAACTTCAACTTCTTCTCAATTAGCTAGTACCCAACTCCTTCATTCTCATTGGTTTTGTTAGCCCCACATGTATTATCGTCTTTGTTGCATTATGATGGAGTGTTGTATGATGATATGAACACAGAGAATCTAAATTGGTTAAAGATAGCATAATTGCGCCCCACCATGTTCAACTTTAATCAATGAACACACGTTTCATTGCGTTACCAAGACCAGAGATGAATAAGTCATGCAAGTCTTCGATTGATGTTGTACGTGAAAAAACCCACCATATGAATGGACCTTAAATCTATTTCACTCACCATCACACCTCACTCCACCCCCACCCTCCAAAATCAGGTTAATAATTAACTTTATTTCAAATTATTCATTTCAACTCTAAAAGGGTTCATTATTAACAAATCTGAAAAAATTAAAATGTACCATTCTATCTATTTTTGAAGTATAGAACTCAATCTGTCCTCTCAGTTTGTGTTTTCTATAATAATTGCCATATTGGTTGCAAATTAATGTACATAATATGAAAAAAGTTGCATAAAAAGACACAATTAACAACCGGTGCAAGAGTTGTAGTTTGAGATAAGGAGTACTTGAAGAAAAAAAAACACAATGTAAACCAAATGAAGCCTTAACCAATAACCAAACTTTAGGTAGTGGAAACTATTTTTCCTTCATTCATAAATGGAACCAAGTGCATCAACTTCAAGAAATTTTGCTCTTTAAGAAGTTTCCGTACACATGTTATGGCACCACCAATACCCAATGGGACTAACAAGTGCACCAACTTTACCTCTTCAGTCTTATCTTAGTTCAGTGAATTCAATTACACCTACTACTACAAGTACATGCATAAGAAGATGTGTCACCAAGTTTTCAAGCATCCACCACTACAATTACAGAACAAATTTTGAGATTACCTTGGGATTGATAGGTTTTAAAATGGTTGAAGTATATCTCGAGCTTTTTTTAACTTCTCTTTCATTATTTTTTCACATGATGTATTAGAATCAACTTAATTAGCTCTAAAAGACAAAATAATGATTTTTCTTCTTCCTGGACTAAGATATTTGTGATAATTATATAAATCATAGTTAAACCCTGTTCATAAAAAACAATTTCACTTTATACCTACCTGATCCGACTAAGATCTTTACTAATTTGTTAGAAACTTCACTATTAATGTCAAATTATAGACAATTTATTTATACTAAAATGTTTAAATGTGAAATCATTTCTACTCTGCATTAAAATTCATACTACAGTCAATCCTACATTTATAATGTATATAGTAGGAATAGTCACAGTAATTTAAAACGAGTAAAAGCAAAAAAACTCATAGAAACAAAGATGGAAGAAACCGAAATCATTGCATGCCTTCCTTTAAGAGCTAACTCAGGAAATTGGAACTGATAGAATACGGGTGAACATGAACCAAAGCTAACTCAGGAAGTTTGAAGAAAATAAGTTAACAATGATGATCCAAGTTAACATTTGGAGACCTTGTTAATATTTTATCTCTCATAAATATTATTTTATTATAATTTAGTAAATATTAATGAGTAAATGTTACTAAATCCGTAGATACTAACAAAATATTTTAAAAGAAGAAAAGTTATAAAATATTAAAAATTTATAATCAGCTAAATAATTACCGGCAACTATAATAATTGTGGGTATACAAATAATTTTTTTCTAATGATTGGTCTTGAATCCTTGAAATCACTTATTAGTCATCAATACTTTTTATCAAGCAATATAGTAGTCTCAACTAGTGTATTGTCAAGAAAAAACTGTCCATAAAAAGTAAAATTTGGTGCAGTGAGTGATACATCATACTGTTACTTAGTTATTATACAGACTCGTAAAGTTTGTGTATGCATTTTTTTTTGTTACTTTATGACGTAATGCTTCCAAAATTTGTTATCCAAATCTTCACTGTTGTGGTAATGATTAAACTTTTTAAGAAATTAAAACAATTTCAACCTTGTACTGAATTCAATACATAGTTATTAAAACAAAACGAAAAGGGTATTGCGATGGGTACATGAATAGTAGCAGCAAATGAGGGACACAAATTCCATGATCCACTCCCACACAAATGAAAATAGAAAATATAATAATTAAAATGTCATTTTCATCTATATTTCCCAAATGTTATTAATGGAAGTTAAGAGCAGCCCATGGATGAGCATGCAGAAAACTAAGAGGCCCATTATGATTTTCCACGTGGCCATAAAAGTGTTGGGTTTAAAACAGAAATCCAAAACATAAAATGGACCATTCACTGCACTACCGAAAACAAGGGAAGTTACGAAATGGATATTGTCGTGTCTCTATCACTCTCTCTTACACAGCTGCACTTAGAACTCACTTCAATAAACGAACGTGACGGACACCTAGTTTTGGATTTATTTATTTTATTATGGCTTGGAAAATTATTCAAACCACATTCACCACTTCACAAGTTGTTAGATTCTTTTGATTAATATCTAGATCTTTAGAGGTTTACAGAGAATATATCATGTAAGAATTAATTTTAAATTAAAATTTGATGAGAAATTTGGTAGAATTAGAATTTAGAGAAGGGCACAATTGATTTTTTAATCAAATTTAATGCTGTGTGAGTGAGTTTCAGCAATTTATTTAATTGATTTCGAGTAAACGAAAAAGGAAGACAATTCGAGAGGTTTAATTATCAATGAATGATTAATTTTAAAATTAGAATGAATAAACCGAGTTTTCCAAAAAATGCAGGCGAAAATCAGACATTAGTCAAATTATTAAATCACAATTAAATCAAATTTCTAATAAAAGAAAGGTGAAACTCAAACAAAAAATTAAAAATAAAAATAAACACAGGCCTACAGATAAATATAAGTAATGAATGAAAGCTATGCCTGTAATTTCTAAGCTCCGATGGGTCTCTAAAGTGTATACTTAAAAGAAGAAACTTAAGTTTAAAGTTAAAAAAAGTAGTCAAAATTTGAATTATTCAAAGTTAGATTAGAAGAGGGGGTTAGAAAACAAGACTGGTATTAAATGGTTAGAAGAAAATAAGAGTAGGAAAAGACAATTATGAGTTCAAAATACAATTTTAAGCAAACAAAGTTACTCAAATTAAAAACCTACTAACTTGTTTGCTTTCTCTTACATACACATTAAATTTTTTTTGTTTGCTACGACTTTCAACATTCTTTAAATTCTCTAATTAACTCATTTATTTTTTATTGATAAAAAAAATATATTATAAATATTTCATATATTTAACCTCTTTTAATTACATTATAAGGGAAGGTATTTTGTTTAGATTAATTTAAGCAGGAGTGATTATTTGAAAAATGATATACTTTTAAAATTCAAGTAAACCATTCTTAAAAATACAAATAAAGGTTTAAAGAAGTAGGAATAGGTTCTTGCGTTTGTTTTAATTTGAGGGCAGGTATATGATAATTTAGTTTAGAATAAATGATAACGTTTAATTATTGGTTTTGTCAACATCAAGAGGACAAGTAAAAGAGTGCAGTTTAATAAGATCATAGCTGGCAAAGTTGATACACTTTTTGTCCTTCGTTTTCGTTCATAATTGATACATTTTTGTCCACTATATATATATATAAGAAATTGGTTTTCTCATAATAGGCCAAAACTAAATAATTAGTATTGACTTCAAAATACTAGATTTATCTCTTTGACAGCGATGTAGATGTGTGAGCATGAAGACTAAATCAGAGATACAAGAACCTGTAAATTATTTCTGCTTCCTTTTAAACATACTTCTTTTTATTTATATCTTTATTCAGAACAATAAATCAAATTTGAAATTTACAGTATTTTTCACAGTCTAATCAACCCAACTAAATATATTTTTTCGTTTCCATCTAAATTGTTATTTTAAAGACTTGTCCAAAGAGTTTAACAACTTAAATTTATTTGTGATTAAGTCTAATATTTCTTTTAGTTTTGTCAGTAATAAAACAATTTTTTAAATATTTGCAATATAAACATATTTCATATTTTTAAAATGACTAAACCATTGAATTAATACATTTTAACATATAATTCATTTTAAGCAATTTTAATTTTAAAAATCGTTGTTCAGTAGGAAATATTATTCTGTAGGTATTATTTAGGGTTTCCAGTCAACTCATATCCTATTAGTAATGCAGATATGGATATAGTTTTTTCCCATAACTTAAGGAAGAAAATATAAACTAATTTTAAATAAAAATAATAATTAATTGTTATAGTGACTAAATTTAAAATTATTTTCAAAATTAAAAAAATAGTTTTTAAATTAATTTTTATTATTGTTAAATAATTTTTAAATTGCTACTAAATTTAGAATCTAAATAATTGGTAATTAAAACTTTGGTAGCTAATTAGATACAAATTTAAAAACTATTTAACAATAATAAAAACTCATTTAAAAATAAAAAAAATTTAGTATCTAAAATAGTTTCTAATTTAGTTACTATAACAATTAAATATTTTTTGTGTTTAAAATTAATTTCTATTTCATTGTAGTGTGATCGATTAATTTCTAAAATTTGAAGTTCTAAAATACTAACTACAAAATTAATTATGTAAATACTATTTCAATATTATAGGATAAATTGATGTAATATATACATGATATAAGATATATAACACTCACTACAAGAAAATCATGAAATAAAAACCAATTTTTAAAGACCAAAATAATTAGTTGCAATAGTAAATAAATTAGATACCATTTTAGAAACTAAACAAAATTTTGGTTTCTAAATTAGTTTATATTATTGTTAAATAGTTTCTAAATTGGTATTTAATTAGCAACCAAAGTTTTAGAGACCAAATTTAGAAACTAAATAATTGGTAGTTAAAATCATGGTTGCTAATTAGATACCAATTTATAAACTATTTAACAATAATATAAACTATTTTTTTTAGTTTCTAAAATGATCTATAATTTAGTTACTATTGCAACTAATTATTTTGATCTTTAAAAATTGGTTTTTATTTCATAATTTTATTGTTCTGAATACACAAGTTAACCTAACAACTAAATATAATATGTAGTTTTTTTTATTTATACAAAAATATAATCGCATTTCATTGAAGTGTTGTTATTCAAAAATTAATATAATAAACTTGTTGTAAATATTTTTTTCTACATTAGTGCGATAATTTAATCTTATGAAAAATAGTGTTCTATAATTTTTCACATATTCAAAATATGTACTTCAATGCATTTTATTATTATGTTAACATATCGATGTAACTTTATATATATGTTATAAATTAGCACACATAATTTAGAGAATAAAATTTAATAAATTATAGTATTTTAATTAAATAATAATTTACTATTACTATTATTATATATAAAAAATAATCCATTATTGTAAACTCATCTCATTACTAATAATTTTATAATTATAAAACAATATATTACTTATTGACTTAAGCCCGTTATATAACAGGTTTTTTTATATTATTGACTTAAGCTCGTTATATAACAGGTTTTTTTTTTATATTATTGACTTAAGCTTGTAAATATAGTATTTCACATTTTCTTTATATATATTGAATTAGCAATTTTTTTCTTAATAAAATAACAGTCTTGGTTGAACTTATAGCATTAATACAGATTTGTTTAATAAGTCCTTCTCATGCCAGGTATCAAATATATATAAAACAATACAATAATTTTAAAAGTATATTAATTTTCATTTTTGGCTTAAAATAGTTGTCTTTTCTCTTTGATGTAATAAAATAACAGATAACTTCTTGTTTTTGTTTTTGAACTTGTCTTCTTCTTCTTAAATATAACCGTTGCTGGTGTGAGTGCCTTTATACGTTACCAATTTAATATTATTATATGCATTGACAATATATAAAAATTGTAATTTAAACTAATATTATTTAATTATAAATTATTGTTACAGTTACTTTAAAATAATTATAATAAAAATTAACAAATTTATTATAAACGCTGTTTTTTAATCTAAGAACCGTGTAAATTATCTTAAATTGGCATAAGCTTGTTTTCTCCTAAACTAATACTTATATTTGTAATGAAATTAAATTAACTTGTTTCAGTAGTTAACTGTAAAATTTAGATAAAAATAACAAGATAGAAAGAGAAATAAAATTTTATAATAAAGGACTTAAATTACAGTCAAATTATAAATTTAAGAAATATAATAAAATATACAAATATTTAAATTTAAATGCGAATAACACTATTAAAGTATCCGTTTTTTTCTATCAAACAAATTCTCCTTTTCAATCTCATGCTCCTTTTCAACTACCAAAAATAAAATAAAAACTAAAAAGGCTATTACTTTAAAACAAAAGATAACTACATATTTTTTAAATGGTTTTACAGTTTTTGCATCCTTTTTTTAATAGCGAATATTTTTTATTAAATTATTTAAAAATTAAAAACAAAAACAACGTGATTTAAATGTTCTAAGTCAAGGTATAATAATTTTTATTTCAATTCTTGTTAATATTTTATTTGGTTTCCTTTCATTGTTTTAAAACATAATTCTGTGTTGTTAATTAATGATAGTTTTCTAAGTAACAAAATGTCAAATATAACGTTACAATTGTTTTTGATTAAATTTATTTATATTTTTCTTAGAGTAATTTTTTTCAAACTTTCATTTAGGTTTGGTGTAACACAAAAAAAAATTGTATTTTCATTTATATACTTTTTTATAATATTAATAATAATAATAATTATTATTATAATTTATAATCTATAACAATCTATATACTTATATATAAAAAGGGATTTTTCATTGTTTTTGGTGTACACAATTTTGTTTCTATTTTATCTTTATTAACATTTTGTTTTATTAATTTATTTTGGTTATTTTGTCATTTTTTAAATTCAGTTGTTAATAAAATAGTTTTTTAGTTTTAAAAATTTATTTTATCTATAGTTACTTAACCGTTGTTAGATGTGGACAGAGAGATTGGTATGTTGGTGTTTTAGACTTATTTTTTCCATTGCTATTATACAATTCTGAATTTTCCATTTTATTTTTATTAATATTTTACTTTGATTTTTTTGTAATTTATTCATAATTGATATTCTTTTGTAGGAAACGAAATTTTTAAAAAAATGGAACACTTAGAAGAATGATCAATTACTCGCATTGGTTAAGTTAATTAATATCAATGTATAATAATTTTACATAATGACGATAATAATTACAATTTTTATTTTTATGGATCATATTCTTATTTTAGGTACATCATTTGTAAATTTATGAATAACATGTTTTATACATTTACTCGATTATTGTTGTAGTTTAAATATATTCATTAAAAGATACTTTACTTCTACTTCTTTTGAATGATAGAAAAAATAAAAACATCCCAAATACCAATCAAATCATTAATTTCTTCTTAAAATATATATATATATATATATATTAATATACTATATATTGACTATGTATTCTTCAATTTATGAGCATTTTACACAGGTGCTCTCACAACTTATGTGATATCTCGTTATCATGTCTTTAAAAAATTAGTTTTCAAATCCTCATTTCAACGGCACACAATATTACAGTCTTTGGTTTTTCCATCCACTACTTTTCCTTATATTTCCATAAAGGAAAGTTATTACAAAGATCTTCATTTATTATATTCCATCAACTGCCATAAGAAATATAAATATAGTGTTTCAACGTAGGAAAAAAAAATTGCTAAAGTTTTCACAATAACTAAACTGAATCCAAAAGAATATTATCATTGAACCTTTTATGTTTTATTTTTTTTATCAGCTTTTATGTATATCATGGTGTTTTGTACAAAATTACCTGTATTTTTATTTTTTGGATGCATTTTTTTAAAAATTTTCTGTGCGTTGTTTTTCAATAAACTATATCATTTGCGTTTTTTCTGTACTTTAGTATAGTGTTAATTTCTTGGTCAAAGTTGAGAAAGTTTTTTTGATATAATTTTGTAGGAAATTGAGTATGAAAGAAGAGGAGACTTACATAAATACATGTCACATCCTTTATAGGTATATGTTCAAATATCAGTTTGACAATGGAATGATAGTGGAACAAAATTAGATAAACATGAAACTACTCTGCAATATAGAATATATTCATCTTATTAGACAACAAAACAAATTGTCCTATATATGTGATAGGTTAAGAGTTAACTAGGGAGTATAAGAATAGAAAGATATTGTTGTGTTATTACTTTTGAAGTTCAAATAATGAGTTTTTTTTAAGAAAATACATTGTACATTGACTATAAGAACTTTATCTACTTTTGTTTAAAAATTGAGACATCACTTAATATATTGGTTAATTCATTATTTTATTTTCTTTGCTTTGCTAAAAAAATCTTTATGAAATCATCACACCTCAAAACAAAATCTTAATAAACCAAGCGGAAAATATACCTGAAATAACAATCACTAAATGCTTTTTTAGAATTTTTTAAAACATAAATATTTTGAAAAGCTACAAACTGAATAAAAGTAACAACAACCACATTAATAAAAAAACGTAAATTAAACATAGAGAGAAACCCAAGGTAATTGGTGGGCATGGCGCATCAAGCATTCCAAAATAGTCTGTGCATCATTAATTTTTATATACCAAAAAGTTGAACAAAAGCAATAAACTAAGTGGCATGTCCCACACTTTTAATTATACCCACTTGATTTTTTTTTTTGGATTCACAAATTGTCAATCTTTTTATCCCTTATTGCTGTGTGGTACTCTTTATATAGAGAGATTAGAATATGAAAGAGAATGATTTAACCAAAATGAGATATTTCTCAATATAAAAAAAAGTGAAAGAAAATAACTTTTCTAGACTCAGACTTCTCAAGAAACTATTTTTTTTTTTATTGTAAGATGATTTACTTTCAGTCATCTTTTATAATTAAAGATAAGTAAGCTTTGTTTACAAGATAGATATATATGAGTTGTAGACATTTCTCCTATTTTTTTATGACAGAGAACATATTTGAACAAATAAGTATATCTATAGATATAAAACATTATTTACACTGTATAACATAAAAGAGTCGTTAATACTTTTTTTTTTCTTAAGTGAACTTACTTTTATATTTTACTTAATTTAATTGAACAAAATTAAGCACTCAAACATCCTATTCTTAATCTATTATTTTTCTTAATTTATGAAAAAATAATTTGGTATATTTTTCAAAAATTATTTGAGTTCTATACTAAATTAGGTCCAATAAATTGTAATTATATATACATTTAGATGATTTTCATTATTTTATTATTTCATATACTTTATCCATTAGATAATGTCCTGTGATGATTACAAATATTGTTTCATAAAATATATGTTTAGTTCAGTATAATTATGACATTAACCACATTTAGCAAAGTACGATTAAGAGTGATTGTTTTGTGGACATAAATACAAAGTTGTAAATTTTCTATTATACTAGTTGTGCAAAAGCAATATGCTAGGTTTGTGTAAGAATTACTATTTGGATTGTTTTAATTTCTTTTGTTATTTCTTGAACTATTTTGTTGTTATAATTATAAATCAACAAATAGGGTGAAAAAGGTTTAAAGCACTAGAGAAAAAAGCATCAAGAAAAGGATGTTCAATATTAAGATGTCCCACAAGGAAATTTGGATAAGAACTTGCACCAAATGAGGGAATCAAAATGAGGTGAAGCAACAAAGAAGAAGAGAGAAAATGAGGTGGAAAAGTCAAAGATAAAGTGAAGAATGAGATTACGTGCATGAGCAGACAATTATTGAAGGGAGTTCTACATGAGGGTGTGTACCTTATTTGAATACTTCTTTCTTTTTAGACTCACTCTTATCCCCAATACCCTAATCATTAATTGTTGGTATACTTCTGTAATTCCTTATTTTTGGAAACTAGTGTTGTATTTCCTTTAGTGTAAGTTTCTAAACACACTCTTATTGAGTAAAACTTGAGATTCAAACAATTTTTTTTTATTTAATAAGTGAGAAAATTAATAAATAATGTACTACATGACAAAATTAAATTTGTTTCCATGTTAATCATACTTGCATCTTGACTTTTTCTTTTCTTTTTTATTTCATGACAACCTTAAGGGTGAGACGATGGTTCTTGTTTTCGGTTGGTGGCTTCTGTAGGCATGTGCAATGTTTAGAGCACGCCATTGATGAAAGTTACTATGCGAATCATGATTTTTTGTTCAAAGCACGAGCCATGATATTTTTTATAAAATCGCTGACAAGTTGTTTAATAATAACATTGATCTCGTTAGGTAAACTATTTAAAAATAAATAAAATTACATTATTGTCTGTTGATAAATGTTTGTATCTACACTTTGGCCCATTAATAGTTGCCTAGAGACATTACTTTATGGTATAAAAGGGCATCTCAATAAGAAAGAAAATAAAACTAGAGTTAGAGGATAAGACACCCCAAAAGAAAATTACATTAAAAAAACACAAACGAAACAAAGTACAGTGAGAAATAGTCACAGAAAATTAACAGTTTCTAATAGAGTCAGACATTTGGGTGAGTATATAACAGGTGCAGGATAATTCCTCTTTTGTTAGACTACACTTGAGAGTACAACTGTGATAACTTCAGACCAAAGTATTACTGCACAAGTCTTTTCCAAGTTTTAAACATAAGTTTTTTCTTAATCAGGCATGACTCTACACTATTTCAAACTTTTAATGAACTGCAAATGTTAACTGAAAGAAATTCATATGATATGCAGAAATAGGCAAACATTTAATTTCTTAAATGCAGAGATCATGTAGAAAATTAATACAACAGAAGCTAGAGAATGAAATAAAAGAATGGTTACAATTAATTGTTGCCTGTGTATTATCAGATGAATAAACTTTTTTTTACTGGGAAAAATCATATTTAAATAATCAATATTAAAGTACATGCCTTTTGTAATTAAGGGTCATATCTTATTATCAACATATATCTATTGTAAAAATAAAAGTACAAAATTAAAAATAATTGACACATATATATGGAGATAATATAATAGATAAAATAAACATGGTAGAACTATTTTATTATCATGAAAAGATTATTATATTTTTTAGTTTCATTAAATAAACTCTAATAATCAGGGATCCAATCCTGGATAAAGCATACATTGTTTTTGTACTGAAAAGGGTGAATGTCTTCTGTCTCACCACATGTTCCCAGGATAATCCTCATCTTATGCCCAATTATTCTTTATAAAGTAATCTACTGCCCTGCTGTACAGAATCGACCACTGTCTACTTCAAGGTCAAATCATATATGTATTAAATAAAATTATAATGTAAAAATATAAATATTATGAATCAGTATTTTATTAATTCACTTCAAACCCATCACTGTATTTCCAAATAAGGTTTCTTCAGGAAACAAATCCTACGCAGTTCTCAAACAAAAAGCTGCACCTGATCTCAGTCATGAAAAATTACTTGTTACATAGTAAAGTTGAAGTAGTTAGTTTAATTCAATCAAGTTTGGTCTGGATATGCAAAAATAAGGATCAGTTTAATCTCCATCAATTAAAAATCTTCAAAATTGGTTAAAACTATGAGCCTACACATGTTTTTCAAGAACATGTAGGAACATATACTTTATCAGAACAACTCTAACTAACAGAAAAAAATGCAAACTTTATTTATTTGCAGCAGGGGAGCCCATAGAAAGTAAAGTAGTAACCTTGACCTTTCTTTCTCGTGCTGTATATTTTGGCAGCCCCTTCACCTTTCTGTCTCTCTCTAACTTTGTTGTGGACAACAACTTTTTAGAAATTAAGAGTTGAGGATTCCCATGACATAAATAATCCCTTCCCCAGCTCCTTTCTGGAACCCCTTCCTTTGACAAAGATCAAAGCAACCCAAGCAAGCAAGCAGTTATTTGAATGGAACAAGGCGGCCACAGACACACAGACACACCAAACCTCTCAACAGTGTCCCTTTCGGAGCCTATTGTTATTGTTTGTTCAAACAATAATATAATAATAATAAATAATACAATTTTGTTTTCTTAATTTGTGTTTTGAAAAGATTCCAAGACAACTGGCTGCCTCGTGAGCCATGTCCCACTCTTAGCTTAACTCGGTTGCTCTTATATATCCCCACTTAAACACCTTACTCAGTACCTTTGTCACAAAAACCTCTTGGTAATTCTCTTTTGTCTATCTCCCTCTGCAAAACATAGTAAATGGGTCGGCTAAATCTCATACTTGTGTGGTCGCTCTCATTAACACTGTCCCTCTATAATCTTCATCCAACCTCTGCCCAGCTTAGTCCAAACCACTATGCCAATGTATGCCCCAATCTTGAAAGCATAGTTAGACAGGCAGTTACCAATAAGTTCCAGCAAACCTTTGTCACTGTTCCAGCCACCCTTCGTCTCTTCTTTCACGATTGCTTTGTCCAGGTAAATCCACCAATCAATTCCCTGCCCATATAATGCCAATTACTGCACTAAGACAAAACTTTTTCTAAAGTATGACATTTTCTTCAAATATAAACTTTCTACAAGTTAATGATCCCAAGAATCAGTAAAAGAGGGTAATTTTCCAATGCTAAATTTGATCACTGATTTCTTTATTTATAGTATTGTAGTCAGGTTGAGAAAAGTCTAAAAATCTTGGCATTGAGGTTGAAAATCAGTTTTTTGAGAAGTTACTTTTGAGACTAGAGACAACAATTTGTTGTTGAAGTGATGAATGCTGTTATTAATTTTGTTGTTTGGGGTGTTACATAAAGGGTTGTGATGCCTCGGTTTTGGTGGCATCTAATGGAAATAACCAAGCGGAGAAGGATCACCCAGACAATCTTTCATTGGCGGGTGATGGATTTGACACAGTGATCAAAGCAAAAGCTGCAGTAGATGCTGTCCCTCAGTGCAGGAACAAAGTCTCGTGTGCTGATATCCTCGCCTTGGCTACCCGTGATGTTATTGTACTGGTTAGTTCTTCAATCACTCCAAAATCTGTGTACATATAAAATAATTTTATACCTAACACAAATTGTAGTTTTTAATTAGATCACATGGTATAAAACTGTTTTAATCCAAGTATGTATAGTTTGTTTTCATTCATTTATTAATTATTAAAATGAATTAATGTGTGGTGCAGTCTGGTGGACCTTCCTATAAGGTTGAATTGGGAAGGTTTGATGGGTTGGTTTCAAGAGCTTCTGATGTAAATGGAAGGCTTCCACAGCCAACTTTCAATTTGAACCAGCTCAACTCCCTTTTTGCTGCAAACGGACTCACCCAAACTGATATGATTGCTCTCTCAGGTAATGACCCTGCAACTCTTTTCTACAATGGTCCCATTAACATAATAACCTTATTAGGGTGGTTGATAATGTATGTACTCAATTATGTTACAGTCAAATGAAGTGATAATGATCCACACGAGCCAAATTGGTCATTTGGTTAATGTAAAACTTAAAAAAACAAAAGAGGTGGGTGAAGGGGGAAATTTATTAGATGCTTTGTCTCCATGTTCATAGTTGATCAGTACTTTATATTTAATTGAATTTTATTAATTTTCATGAATTAAAAAACCTAAAGACATATCACATCGGTTAATACTATATATTGATAATCTTGTAAAATGTATTGATAGTTTTTGAAAAGAAGGAGATGCTATTACACATTTAAATTGTTTGGTTTATGAAACTTTAAAAAGAGAAGCTGAAGTAGAGAAACTTAAGTGGTTGATATGGGACCGAAAACACCTGTCTATATGTGTACACCTGTGTTTTAATTTATGAGAAAAAAAATAATGACATTTAACTATTTATAATGTAAAAGTTAGGAAAGATCGTGACAAGTTCCAAACTACCTAATAGCTTTTTAAGACTTAAATGATTTTACTTAATGTTAATTCTTAAATGGATTTAAATAAGTAAAACTGAAAATCCTTAAATAGTCTTCAGTACAAAGTTTTAAATAAAGATATTAACTTGTTGTTATTTAATTAAAAAACATGATTGATGGCATAAAAATGACGACCTTGATATAGATTTGATCATTAATTAATATTTTTTTTAAAATAAAAATGTTATTTTTGAAAATAATACAATAGCTAAATATATTTTAAAGGTGTTTTTTATTATGTTGCTCTATAAAAGCTCAAACAAGTCTTTAAAGATAAATAATGGAGAAGTAAGAGATTAGTGTGTTAAGTATAATAAAACACAATTATTTGTGAATAAAAACCATTCAATGAAATGATATAGAGAAGCGAGCTTGAAGCTTGTGAGCTGCATGCATGCAAGTTGCAGAGCCAGAAAACAAAACGTGGTTGAGATCTGAAATCTGAATAAAAAACTGTTCATTAGTTAATAGTTTTAGTTGTCTTGCAGATTTACTTTATCCACCCTCAATCAACGTGCTTAATTGTGATTTTGCAGGTGCACACACCCTTGGATTCTCCCACTGCAGCAAGTTCGCCAATAGAATATACAACTTCAATGGCCAAACTCCAGTGGACCCAACGTTGAACAAGCAATACGCAACCCAACTGCAACAAATGTGCCCAAGGAACGTGGACCCAAGGATTGCCATCGACATGGACCCAACCACTGCCCGAAAATTCGACAATGTTTATTACCAAAACCTCCAACAAGGAAAGGGCCTCTTCACCTCGGACCAAATCCTCTTCACTGACCAGAGGTCCAGGAACACCGTTAATTCCTTTGCTTCAAATTCTAACGTTTTCAACTCTAACTTCATTGCTGCTATTACAAAACTGGGTCGTGTTGGAGTCAAGACTGCAAGAAATGGCAAAATTCGTACCGATTGCTCTGTGCTTTAATTCAAGACAAAGTCGCAAACAGTGCATGTTTTAGGAGGAAAGCAAGTTGCAACTTTAATGGGGGAATTTAATTTGCAAGGGGCGGTTAGACTAATTGTTGTTAATAAATTTGTTTGCGAATAATTCGGGACATGAGAGGGATTTTCCGGGAAGAAGAGAAGGTTAAGGTTGAGTTTTTATTTGTTGTAATGTTCCAAATGATTCAAAGTCCTCCCAAACTATGAACTTTGGATTGTTCATAAAAATAAAAATTCAATAAATGGATTTTAGAATACTTGAACCTCTGTTGTTTTTTTTTATTTATGGTTTATGCTAGAATTAAATTTCTGGATCAAATAATGACATAAACATATTACTTTAATAGTAAGTAACTTACATTAAGAATACGTATTTCATTTAATAAAAAAATTAAGCATGCTGTAGAAGAATACAGTTCTCTTTCATTTTAGTTTAGGTTTTCTTGAAAAGCATTGAAAGCTGTTGATTTGTCCACTATCAGCTTTCATTTGTTTTCTTGCATAATTTGTCCTGCATTTGTTGGCTTGAAATAATCTCAACGTCTCCATACGAATATAACGGCATATAAAACAATGCAAGTGAAAAACTAAGCTTACCTATTTGCATTAACTATGATTTCAATCAATTTCAAAACCATGCGAGCGATCTTATCTTTACATTCAAACTCCAATATTTTCTGTATATAAAACAAAACCAATTCCATCACCCAAAATTTCATGGAAATAAAATACAACTCCGCACACAACAAGAAAATGAGAACTTAAAATCCAAGTTTGGTGGGAGAACAAACCTTGTATGCAGATGGTTTGTTCACCATGTACCTGTAATGTGTGCAATTTAGAAGCTCCATTTGCAGATTCATATGCATTGAGACTATTCAACAAAAATATTTTAGGATGCTACAGACAGTAACTAGAAGCAGCACATTTACACAAACTTAAAGGAGCAGCTGTTCAAAAGCCATGTCCAAAAGAAAATCCCCTCACTTAACATAATCTGTAAAGATGCTCCAAGAAAAATTGTTAAAGAACTAGGAAACAGACATAAGTGGAAAGAAAAACTAACTAGTTGCCAAATATATCTTCCATAAAGAATGTCTGTATATACTTCTAGTAAGGCCATAGGATAGACACCCATATTCTGCTAATTTAAATGTCAAATTCTCCATCACAAGCCCCAACTCATAGTATCATGTCGAAAATTGTTGCAAAGACTTTTGAATCACAAATCATATAGCATATGAGCAGTACTCTTAAAAATAGTCATATTATAAATTAGAATATACAAGAATAAAGAGACTCTGACTCCCTTCACCCTTTAGATTAAATATTCACAACATATTCTCTCTTCTCCCTTTTTAATAATGTGCACTTCACTCTATCAGACTGTTCAGGCAACTAGCCAAAACAATTCCCACAACCGTCTCAAACTACCATCCTCTTTTATCTTTATTTGGATATTTGATCTTCTTCACCACCTGTCTATTTCACTCTACCTTATCAATAGTTTTTTTTGAGAGAAATTATTTATAAATAAAAATAATCTCATATCATACCACAATTTAAATTGCTCATTGTAAATTTAAATAGTCAATTATATTTATTTATTATGATTTTTAATTACAATTTTTTTATATAAAATATATTTATTTATTATAAATTTTAATTTTATAAAATAAACCGACTAAATATTAATTTATATTGCCTAACTATAGATTTAACTTCTAATCGCTTGATGGTAACAATATTTAAAACTGATATACGCTGCCAAACCCCATAAACACAACAGACAGTGCACTCCCAGTTTCACATGTCTTACCATGACCATCAAGCGTCAATCATACAAATAAATTGCAACAAACGAACCACAGATTAAAGACCTTGAACCATCAAACACAACTATAATACTCAGAAAACCCAAAACAACATGGAATCCTGATCAAAGCCATGGTTGCAAATTTATGTCTTTTATGCTCAGCAGATAAAGCACGTTTTTGTACTTATTGGATTTTTGCATGAAATTCAATTCCTCACACCTAGAATCACACCACTTGTATATTGTTAATTAATCTACCAATCAAAACTTGAAAATAGAAATATTACAGAGAGCATTAAAATCTTTAGATCCCAAGAGAACACTTTTGAAGTAAAAAAAAAAAGTTATGATTTATATATTCTAAATAGAAAGTTGTTCGTTTAGGTGGGATCTTTCATGTTTCATTTTCATTCTCTTATTATTTGAAGTTTTAAAAAACGTAGGGAGTAAACAAAGAAAAAAAAAATTGGAGTGGTATTTGCGCATATGAAAACCAATTTGCATGTATTTGAAACAAACTAGAAGCATGACATTTGTACAAAAGAACACATAAGATGCTATAGTTAGTCATGCATGCATTAATTATATTCAGAACTTAGAACAGAATGGAATGTTTGGAATGAAATGATTGAGAATGCTTTACACACATAAAAACTCGTACAAAGAAGAAATAACCTAACTATATATAAAAGGGATCTCATCTATTCAGTAAACTTTATTCTTATGGTAATAATTTTTAAAATTTAACACGTCACAATGTCCCAAACTAAATTTGTCAGCACTGAAACTATACAGCTTGTAGTCACCAGATCAAAACTTCTCACATTTCCACTAAAGTATGTCAGCAATGTTGAGTGAAAAATCAAATACTAGATTCAGAGTAGACTTACCCTATTCCAATATCATCACTTCAAGGAGAATTCAATTTTATAGCCGGCAGTATTGAACCTGGCTTGGATCATTCCTCTAATTCACGTAGGCAAACCTTCTCTAAATTTAGAGGCCAATCTTTCCCTAATATAGTAGGATTCAACTCTATTGCTGTTCTAAAGTCAGATATAGATACAGAAGCAGATCCAACTGGCTTTTGCATACCCCTTCTCATTGGTAACTCCTTTAAACCAGGTTGGATTGAAGCACTAAACTTATTTACAGACTTTGAAGCAGCAAAATCCAAACAGGGCTTTATCAATCTTTTGAGATAAAGATCAAGTGCATTATTTAACAAGCTGGCTGCATCCATAGAGATCTTACATCCTTCTGTTTCCAATTTCTGCTCCAACCTTTTGGTCAAAGAAGATGTATCAGGTAACTGACCAATGCTTTGACAGGTATCACTTAAAGTACCAAGTGATAATCCTTGATATAAATATTTTTGCCGTCTTCTCTTGTAAGTTGGAATAGCCAGAGGTGCTTCAATTGGACCCCTTTTGTAAACGTTCGGGATTTCAGAATCCTGATCAACCTCCTCATCTTCCACAGGGAGAGCAAGTCTACTCCCTGGAGACTGTAGATCGACAAAGCTCTGCTGCTCATGAATTTTCGGTGCTGAATCATCACATCCAATGTTTTTCTTTCCATGAGGACCAAGAGGGCTGGGACGGTCCCTGTATCTGCGATCACGCAAATTTGGAGTCCTGCCTTTTCGAGGAGATTGTGGAAAGTCCTTGCACAGAAATTGAAGATTGCTACATCCATTTGGCGTTTTCACATTCAAAGAACTTTCTACTTTGCTTTCTCTTGGCCCAGATGCCTTGGAGAGACATGCTTTTCTCAGGATTGACTTGAGCAAATGATTATGAAGAGGGACATTTTCTCTCCCAATAGTTGCTATGCAGGTCCTATCAAATTCACTTTTGCTAATTTTGAGACTCAGAAATCTCTGCAGCAGATCAAAATACTTGCGTGCTCTGACACTACCAAGCTTCCTTTCTATATGTAACTTCTGCTCTACGGTGTCTTCGGGAAAAAAACACCGCACCGCTGGCATGGTGCTTGCCCAAATTATCACCACTGAAATCAGAAACAAACCATCATACAATTAAACTTCCTCCAACAAAAATTCATAATGTAACGGGAACACAAAAGGTAAAATTCGGTTCCATCAATTGCTGCAATAAAAATAAACCAAGGCAGCACAAACACGGCACTGAATACAAGGGGTAAACAATAGCCAAAACCTAAATACTAAAATTCTCAAAGTTAAAAACAAAACAGCATGCAATTATTCGCTACACTAGCAATTAAGATGACAATCGGTGGCATGACAAAAAAAGACTAACTAATTTAGCAGAAAGGATCAAGGAAAATAAAAATTGACATATATGGGAAAAGAAGTTCTCTTACATGAAATCGAATGGCAGAGCAATAGAGGAGGAACCTGAACGCGCGAAATTGATAAAAGAATCGGAAAGTAAGAGGGGCAATGAGGAGAGGAAAGAAAGTGATGATGGGAGAGAATGCAAAGGTTGGTTATGGAAGTTGAAATCGATAGTTGGAGCAACAGAGGAGGAACCTGAAGGCGCGAAATTGATGAAGAATCGAAAAGTGGCGAGTGCGAAAAGTGAAGAGTGAAGCGGGAAAAGAAAGAAAAAAAACAGTGAAGAGTGAGAATGCAAAACCTTGAAATTTGAATTGAGAGTGAAAGGGTTGTTTGGAATTGCAGTTAGTGGATGACTACAGTGGTAGCTACCGCTTCGGAAGTGGGAGCAGAAAAAGGATTAGGGCTGGGAAAGATAGAGGAGAGAGGACCAGTTTGACCTTTCCCAAAGCCTCCAAGTTCCAAGTCAATATGGTCAAAGCCACGTGCGTTTTGCAATGCCTTCACTGTTTATCTTCACCATCTTACTCTTACTCATTCACTCCCTCCACCCAACCAAGATCAAAACCCTTCAATTTTTGTCAAAATATTATATCAAAATTTTTCTGGAAATTGAAAAACAAAAATTAGACAAGTTCTTTATAAAACTAAGGATGTGAGGGGATATCGATCATTTGGATAAGGATGTGCAAATGATGAGAGTGAATATGCGTGAATACTGATTTCTCTCAGTAAAGATTTGAAGAGAAAGTCATTTAGGATGGTGATGTTTTTCCTTTTTTACCCTTCTTTTTTTCTTTGACATTCATGCAATAATATATATAATAATATTTTTTTATTTCAATTACTTTTTTATTATATTATATGATATTTCATACTTTATTCTATATATTTTCTCTTTTTTATAAATAAATCTGTTGTACAATTCACTTTAAATATAACATTTTTTATTATTATAAAATATTCTCTAAAATATTTAGATGGTTGCATACAATCTAAATCAATAAATATAAAAACCTTTCAAAATGTATAAATAAATATAATAATAAATTTGTATATTTTTAAATAATATTATTGTTACGATTCTTGTCATGTTTCGATAATCTTAAGTAATTCGTATTTTTTTAAAAATAATTATTTAACGGCATCGAAATAAAATATTCAACAGTAACAAAAATAATTTAAAATATTTTAATTAACTCAAATCTACACAAAAATACTTCGTATTTTATTATTTAGATATTTGTAAATGCAAGGATAAATTTGTAAACTTGCATTTTACATTAAAAATACTCACAATCATCACATCACTCACAAATTTCAATAAACTTTCCTTACAAATCATCCAAACACACTCATTTTCTTCACACTTTTCTCTCAAATTCTCACACATTCACTTTCTTAAATTCTCACACATCCTCTCCCCAATCTAAACACAACCTTATGGTCTATTTGTTTCTATGAATGTACTGTTCATAAGCAAATATGTGAGGATATATCTCTTATTTGGATTCCTGATTTTGTGAAGAAGAAAATGAAAAGATATAAGTATGAACAATAAATTTCTTCTCCTTAAAATGAAGAGAACCAGAGGGAAGACCAACTCAACATTGGGTTCTTTCCAAATTTGTCCCTTTTTATTTTAGGATTTCACGTTTTTTTTCTCTTTTTCATTAATAAAAAGTAGACTTCGTTATAAATATTAGTTATTAAATAAATTTAACTAACACAAATTTTTTAATAAAATAAAATAATAATAATTAATAATAAAATAAATTTTTAATAGAAAAATATGTAGTTATTTATAGTAAAAAACTTACATTTAATAAAAAAGATTTTTTAATTATAATTTTTAAATTTATGAATATTTAAATTATTTATTTCTATATAACAATTTACAATTTTTACATATATTCAAAAATTTTGCATGTAAATTATTTTTCATCAAGTAACTCATTTTTTTCGAAGTTAATTATTCAACTATATCGAATTATACTATTAATAATTTTAATTCGTCAAAATTTAGACAAAAATACATAATATTTTATTATTCTAATTTTTAAAAACAAGGATAAATTTGTAATCTTATATTCTACGCCATAAAAAAAAATACTTTCACAACCATCACATAGTAAAAGACTTCAATAAACTTCCCTCAAAAAGTAAAACTAAAAAGGAAAAAATTTAGACTTCAATATAAAATTTATATTGACAAATTACTTCTGATTGTGTTAGTAGATGGAGGGAGTTCAGATAAATGTTTGCAACCTCGTCTTTAAATTATTTTGAAGGTTCTGGTCGAACCAACACCCATGTTCAAAGTAATGGTGAGAAATGACAATTACATTGCTACATAAGGTTTAATTCAAACATTGGCCATACAAGCTCTAGAGAATTCATTTCAAATGCCTGTATATTTGCTCACAATTTCAGGTGCAAATCTTATTTTGGGAGCTAATTGGCTGAAAACTAGTGATCATCATGTGGTTGATTAAAATTTAAAATTCTTGTATAATGGTAAATTTGTCACATTGAAAGGGATGTGAATATGCTCCTATATAGGCTCATTTACATGATATCCATATGCTATAAGAAAATCACTAAATAAAATTTTAATTTTTAGAGACAAATAATAATTAGTTGTTATAATAATTAATTGTTATATTGACTAAATTAGATATTATTTTAGATACTAAAAAAATTATTAGTATCTAAAACAGTTTCTATTATTGTAAAAATAAAATTAAATTGGTATCAAATTAATTACCAATGTTTTAGCTACTAACTTGTAAAATCTAAATAATTGGTAGATAAAACTTTGATAGCTAATTAGATATCAATTTAAAAATTATTTATCAATAATATAAACTATTTTAAATACCAACATAGTTACGTAATTTTTTTAGTGTTAAAGGGTATTACTAGAGTTTGTAAAAGGCTATGCACAAATAACAACTTCATTAACTGATTTGTTGAAGAAAAAATGTTTCTAAATGGACTTAAATAACTATCAACCCCTTTCCATAGTTGAAAAGAAGCACTCAAGACAACAACTTGACCATTACGTACTGTGCAAATTGACAAATATAAAACAACCATAAGATTTTGGTTATAACAATGAGATGTTAAAACAAATTTTGGTTAAGATGATAAAATATATCTATATAAAGTGGGTCAATTTGTATGTATAAGCTAACATCAACATTAAAGACTATACATGGTTGGAAATGATTATACATATGGAATAAAAATAGAAATCATAGATATCATATTTTTTTTGGAACCATACAAATATGAGTAGTCACATTGTTACAAAATTATGTTGTCTAGATTAGAATTAGTGTAAATGTTTTTCATATCTTGAATGACAGAAACAATCCTTTATTCAAAATATATTTAGACGATGAATATTATTATTTTAGGGTAAGGTGTGTCTTGGATCCTATAACAAATTAGGGAGTTATATGCATATTATTAGTAAGTGATGAGGTGAATATTAATTAGGCGATGATAAATAAATATTTTGTAAGAGATGAATATATGGTATTTATTTTATTTTCATGCTAATGTTATGTGGCAGAGGATTTATTATCTGTTATTTTTCTTTTACGTAATTTGATTAGATGATCGCAAACACAGACACATGATAATTTAAATATTACCTATCATATGAAAGATTTCAATTCATGAAAAATAGATCAAATTTGTGTTTATAAAATGGATGAACTTCATCCCTTTGGCATGTTGGTTTCGAACATTATAAGCATAAATGAGGAACAATGGAGGCATACAAGTTGTACTTATGTAACATGTTGAAACTATCATATATATATATATATATATATGGAATAATTGATTATATAATAAAATGTATTAGTTGAATGATAGATGTTTTAACGAGAAAATATTGTAATCTTACAAGGAAAGTATCTATTTGCTTTGGAAGCAAAATCATGGCGGATAATATTAAGCTTTTAATGTGGTTAGGAGAGTAAGATTTGAAATTTTTAGGGTTTAACCATGCACTTAAATAATAATAATAATAATTATTAATTCTAATATTTAAAATGATTCAAAAAAATATTTTTAGAATTTAAAGACATATGAGAATATGTGTCTAATGAGAAAACGATGTTGCTATAGTACGAGAATTGCATGAAAGAAGATTAAAACAATATCAAACTTTTATGAATGAAAATAGAAAAAGAATTCCATGTACAACAAGTGATCAAGACGTATTAAAAGTTCGATATCAAAAGATTTATTTTCTAGCATCTAATACGAGAAAGATGATCAATGGTACAATACATTGAAGATTGTTTGAGGTCCCCAATGGTGCATGGATCAAAAGACTTGTTTAAGGTCAATTAAAAAGTAAGGGTGAGGTTGAATGGTGTGGTTTATTTGGGGGAAAGTGTTGTTCCCTTGTGTTTTTGTCACATTGTATGTCAACGGGTGTAAGAACTTTATATGATATGTCGTTGTATATAGTTCGTTGAGTTGTTAGTGTGTGTTGTTAGGTTTGGTACTAGAAAGGGTTGTGTTGTAGTATATGTTCTGGGTTCATGGCTTGCCACACGGGACACGGGCATTGAGCTTTTTATATAAGGGTTGGAATACCCAAAAGTGTTCCATTTTTATTTAATTTATTCATTACTAAGCAAAAAAAAAATATTGGAGATTCAAGTACAAATATGATAAAGCTTCAACATTCAAATTTTTATAAATGAAGAAACAATTTAAAAGATCAAGTATGTGATTAAGACACACAAATTACATCAAAGTGAACATTGTGTTATTGAGCGTCTACTACACGAAGGAAGATCAACGATGCAAATTTTAATAGATATTTTAGTAAATGGAATTAAAACTTCTACGTACACATTTGAGAAAAGAAGAAACAATTTAAATTGTCTCACACATTTGATAAGTGTCTAATTTCAGTAATATTTCATATTAAAATATAGACACTTATGAGGATTTATTGCTAATTTACATATAAAATAATCCCTAATTTATGAATTTATACCTTTTTACAATTTTTTATGATCTTTATTTGAATAAGAGTATTTTATTCCCAAATTTGGTGTTAATTGCAGAGCCAAAAAGATAAAGATAGAAGGTCCCAGAATGGAAAAAGATGCAAAGAAAGATTGGGCCTTTTTTTATGTTTTATCATTTAGCTCATTAGCGCGACACAATAAACAACCTAACCCTAGAAAACTAGGATAAATAGAGGGCTAGAGGCTCAACCTTAGTGTGCGAGATTGAGAGGAAAACACCATAGAGTGAATTGTAACCCAATTGGGAGAATGGAAGGTGATAGAAGTATGCGTGGCTAATTCTACCCCTTTGGGATTGGGAGTAATCTGCTCAAATTCTTATGTATTGAGGTGATATTTTATATATTAATATTCAGTTCTTGATTGATTATTGGTATTGTTGTTTTACTTTTAATTTTCCGTGACAAATTGAGAATCTTAAATCTGACCGGGAGGTATTTTTAGGGTTCGGACCTAAACAACAATATTTAACATATTTGAGTGCTAGGAATAGATTTGAGATGTTAATTGCTATTAAACGTCTGAGTTTCGTTCTAAGTTGTTCTTATAATTATGCGAGGGATCGATAGTTAGGGAACATTCTTAAGGATTTTATATGCGAGGAATCGATATAAATGATTTTTATACGGGCATCAATTTCAATTAAAAAACTTAATATTGACATGTTAATCAAAATACATGAGAGTGAGAGAGATGAAACTAATCCCTATTTTTCCAATTGAAACAATTAATTCTTTGTCTGTTTTCTTATTGATCATCGCCAACACAACCACTCTCAATACACTTTTAATTGTTTTGTTCTATATTTAGCGATTATTGTACTTGATAATTCACTGTTCCTTGTGGGATCGATATCCGTCCTTAGGGACAATTATTAAACGCGTTGCACTTGCCGTAAAAAGTCATCTGATGATACCGGTGTAAATTCAGGTCTTCATGATTTTACAAGGAGCCTAGTTTTTAACTTTTTCAATTTATACACAAATTAAGATAAAGAAAAGGCAGTTTTTCAATCATTGACTCAAACCCATTGTTGAACTGAATCAATCCCACTGAGTGGAATAGGGAGGTACTTATGGCAGAACGGACCAATCTAATGTTTCACAATAAAGTGATAGGTGGAACTGCCATTAAACGACTTATTAGCAGATTAATAGATCACTTCGGAATGGCATATACATCACATATCCTGGATCAAGTCAAGACTCTGGGATTCCGCCAAGCTACGGCTACATCCATTTCATTAGGAATTGATGACCTTTTAACAATACCTTCTAAAGGATGGCTAGTCCGAGATGCTGAACACCAAAATTTGATTTTGGAAAAACAGCATCATTATGGAAATGTACATGCGGTAGAAAAATTACGCCAATCCATTGAGATATGGTATGCTACGAGTGAATATTTTCGACAAGAAATGAATCCTAATTTTAGAATGACCGATCCTTTTAATCCAGTCCATATAATGTCCTTTTCGGGAGCTAGAGGAAATGCATCTCAAGTACACCAATTAGTAGGTATGAGAGGATTAATGTCGGATCCACAAGGACAAATGATTGATTTACCTATTCAAAGCAATTTACGCGAAGGGCTCTCTTTAACAGAATATATAATTTCTTGCTATGGAGCTCGTAAAGGGGTTGTAGATACTGCTGTACGAACATCAGATGCTGGATATCTTACACGTAGACTTGTTGAAGTGGTTCAACATATTGTTATACGTCGAACAGATTGTGGTACCATTCGAGGAATTTCAGTGAATACCCAGAATGAAATGATGCCGGAAAGTACTTGGACACAAACATTAATTGGTCGTGTATTAGCAGACGATATATACAGAGGTTCACGATGCATTGCCGTTAGAAATCAAGATATTGGAATTGGACTTTTCAATCAATTTAAAACCTTTCAAACACAACCAATATCTATACGAACTCCTTTTACCTGTAGGAATACATCTTGGATCTGTCGATTGTGTTATGGCCAAAGTCCTACTCAAGGTCACTTGGTGGAATTAGGAGAAGCTGTGGGTATTATTGCGGGCCAATCCATTGGAGAACCGGGCACTCAATTAACATTAAGAACTTTTCATACTGGCGGAGTATTCACAGGGGGTACTGCAGAACAGGTGCGAGCACCTTATAATGGAAAAATTAAATTCAATGAGGATTTGGTTCATCCTACACGTACACGTCACGGACATCCTGCCTTTCTATGTTATATAGACTTGTATGTTAGTATTGAAAATGGTGACATTATACATAATGTGACTATTCCACCAAAAAGTTTTCTATTAGTTCAAAATAATCAATATGTAAAATCAGAACAAGTGATTGCCGAGATTTTGGCAGGAACATACACGTTTAATTTCAAAGAAAAAGTACGAAAACATGTTTATTCTGACTTAGAAGGAGAAATGCATTGGAGTACCAATGTGTATCATGCATCAGAATTTAAATATAGTAATGTCCATATCTTACCAAAAACAAGTCATTTATGGATTTTATCAGGAAAATCAGAAGTTTTTCCCCCGTTGCCGGGGAACATGTTTGATTTGTTGAGTATAATTTCCTAAATATTGTAAATATTTTAATTGTTTTGATTTTGTTTATTTTATTTCATTATAGATTTTATTTTATTTTAATTTACAGATTTTGTGTTTTAAAAAAAAAAATTGTTTTTATTTTTTTTCTTTACGTTATTTATGTTAGTTGGTTTTTATTTTTATTTTATTTTATTTTGATTTTAATTTTGTTTTGTTTTCTTAAATGTTATTTCGTTTTTTTTTTCTTATAGATTTAGTTTACGTAGTTTATTTGTAGGTAGTTTTATTTAGGTTTACGTAGTTTTTATTTATTTGTTTTAATTAATTATTTTTACGTAAGTTAGTTAGAAATTCTGTTAGTTGTTTACAATTATACTTTTCAGTTTTATTCTTGTTTAGCTTTATTTTATTTTTTTATTTATTTTATTCCTCGTATTTATTTTTTATTTTTATGTACATTATTTCTTGTTTTTAAGTGTTTTCTTTTATTCTGTTTTTAGTTTTGGTTTTACCTGTATATATTTTTTTTAATATTTTTGTTATTTTTCTCTTAACGTCATTTTAGTGTTTTATTTTTGTTTTTGTTTTATTTTTATTTTATTTTGCAGATTTGTTTTTATTTTATTTTACTTTTTCTTTAAAGAAAAAAAATACTCTGTTTTTTTTTTTTTTTCACTAATGGTAGAAGAACAAACACCACCTATTAAGAGGACACTTGGAGATTATGTCATGTACCAAGGACCAAGGCATTATTCTAGTATCGCAATACCTGCTACCGCTAAGGCCTTGAAAATAAATCCTAATTTTCTCACTCTCATCATTACTCATCAATTCAAAGACATGGATCATGAGGATCCATGTTCACATTTGTCTACATTTTATGAATTGGTGGGAACAATGGGCTTTCAATCAAGTGATCTTGAAAATGCTTATATGCGTTTGTTTTCTTTGTCATTGGCAGGAAAGGCTAAGGATTGGCTCAGATCACTTCCAAATCAGAGTCTCACTAGTTGGAAGGAGGTAGAGGAAAAATTTCTGCAAAGATTTTTTCCAATTTCTCGCTACATCAAAGCAAAGTCTGAAATTTCTGTGTTCAGACAAGGAGTAGATGAATCATTCTATGAGACATGGGAAAAATTTAAAATGTTACTTAGAAAATGCCCAAATCATGGGTTTGAAGATATTGCTCAACTGAGCATATTTTTCACCGGTCTCAGATCTAACACAAAGATGCTCCTAGATGTTGCAACTGGCGGCACAATGATGGCTCTTGATGTAGAACAAGCGACAAGGATTATTGTTGCATTGGTGTCAACTGATTATCAACCCCAACATGATATACAAAATACTCAGAAGGAAGGGTCGTTAGAAAATGCACTCTTGGCTCAAAATAAAATTCTGACACAGCAGATTGGGCAACTAACCGCACAAATGGCTAAATTTCCCCAACAGTTATATGTTGTGCATTCATCTCAAAGCCAGAGTCAATCAATCATGTGTGATTTTTGTGGAGGTGATCATCCTAATGGTCACTGTTCTTATCTGAACAATTCACCTGAAGTTGAGGATTCATCCATGCTTGAAAGAATGAGTAAAGTTGAAGAAGCCCTAACAAAACTTGTGATAATGGAAGAAAATAGCATGACAACGATCAGGAATATAGAGATCCAAATGGGAAAAGTGGCTAAACAATTTGAAGAAATACAAAGTGGTCAGTTTTTAGTTGACAACCAAACCAACCCAAAAGAGCATTGCAATAAGGTAATAGCTGAAAAAGAAGATGAGACTGAGGAGTTAGAGAGAGAAATGAAAAGAAGTGAGGAAGAAAAAATTAAAAATAAGGAGAGAAGTGTTCTTGAAAAAGATTTATCATATCCTCATCCTCCTTCAAAAACAGAGAAGGACAGAAAATTCTTTGACAAATTGCTCCCTAGGAATTATTTTTGCAGGAAATCTGAAGCAAGATTCAACATTTGAGAGATTTCTGAAGAATAAGAGCTATATTGAAGAGAGAAATAGAGAGTTGGAGGCTAGATGCAGTATCATGACTCAAAGGGACTTGCTTCAAAATTCTAAGAACTTAGGAGGTTTTAATCTTCCCGTGTCTATAGGTGTTTTATCTGTGGACAAGGCTGCACTGTATTTAGGCGATTTGGAGGTTCAACCCACCAAGATGCAGTTGGCAAAAAGATCCATCAAAGATCCTTATCGTGTGGTTGAAGATGTTCTTGTAACGAGGAAGAATGCATACAACATGATGCAACAAAGAGAGTTGTCCATCTTGAAATAAACAGGCGTCAAGCTAGATGACGTTAAACGAGTGCTTACTGGGAGGCAACCCAGTCCACATTTTAGTTTTATGTTGTTTTATTACCTTTGCTGATTTTATTTAAAATAAAAAATAAAAAATAAAAGTAAATAAGAATAATAAAAAAAAAATCCTATATGCCTCCTAATCATTTTGTAGGTTATGTATTTTTGACCTGGGGACATGTTCTATTATTCAGGGGGGCAGATCCAGCAAATGAAGCAAGACTGTAGATAAAAATTTTAACAAAAAGCTGGATGATTTCTTAAGAAGAGAGGATTGAGCAAAAATATGGTTTTATCTTTCTAATTCTCTTTTCTTTTCAGTTATTTGAATTTTGTCTTATTTTATCTATTTTATTTTTCGGTTATTTTGTTTTCTGTTTATTTTCTTATTTGTTTAGTTTGTTTATATTGCTTATTTTGAATAAATTTCTTATTAGTTTGGTAATTTTAAGTCTTGAATTATCTTTCTTGACTAAATTTCAGTTTTAATTTGTTTGTTTTCTAGTTTATTTATTTTTTCAAATAAAAAAGAACTAGAATATTAATTTTGAATTGTGGAAAAAAGAATTTGTGTTTAAATATTAAATAGTGAGATGAATTAGACACAGGTTAGAAAAGAAAATATGATTGAATCCCTATTCAAATGTAGTTAAAATATGATACATGAAAAGTTAACAGGGTGATTGATTATGACAGATAATGACAAGACAAAAAGGAATGAGACCATTTAAACCAAGTGAGTGTGTGAACCTGAAACAGTTTTGAGAGTTTTACTGATGATTTGACAGTTGTGGTTGCTTAATTTTTATTTTTGTTGCATCATAAAAGAGCATGAAGATGATTGAGGCATTTGTTTGTGTTAATTAGGAGCCAGGACCAAAAAGCCAACCTTTATATTAGAATTCCATTTTTTTTATCCCCTTTGGGCCAAGAATCTTTTTGTTAATATTGCACCTTAACCTTTATTGATATAATTTCCTACCCTTTAGCATGTTTAAGGAAGGAGAACATAGATGCAATACATATAGAAAAGGGAATGGTTGGTTCTGATTGTGAAAGTCAAAAAGTTGAAAATAGGAAGAATCTTTTCCTATTATTGAAAAGAAAAAAAAAAGGAACAAAAGAAGAAAAATAAATAGAAAAGAAAGATAGAAAAATTTCATGAAAATCATGAAAAGTCAAAAAGAAAATGAGGGAAAAGGTGACATCGAAAGAAAGTGGTAATTAGATAACATATATGTTCTCTATAATTGAATTGTAGATATGTTCTTCTTCTTTAATATGTGCATTTTGTTATCTAAGAAAAACCAGTATTTTTTGGAAGCCCAGCCTCATTACAACCCTGGAAAAGACCTCAAGATTCATGTTTCTAATGTGTTTGTGATTTGAAGATGAAATGAAAAGCAACTGTGATTTGTTATGATTCAGTGAAAATAGAGAGAAACAAACACTTACCCGTGAGCATATGAGAAGATATTCCTTGATGAATTGTCATTTATTTGTTTTGATTT
This sequence comes from Phaseolus vulgaris, assembly GCF_000499845.2. Lineage (NCBI taxonomy): Eukaryota > Viridiplantae > Streptophyta > Magnoliopsida > Fabales > Fabaceae > Phaseolus > Phaseolus vulgaris. The sequence continues at coordinate 47,025,316 of NC_023757.2, read as the reverse complement.
GATCCTGGAAATTGATTGTGTCTATAATTTTCTATATTTGAATTTGGAAGCATCATAAGTTTCTAATTTGATCTGTTGTTTAGTGAATTAAGCTGTTTGATATTTAAATTCAAATATATTCATTTACTTTGCTTGAGGACAAGCAAGATTCTAAGTTGGGGAGAGTGATAAGTGTCTAATTTCAGTAATATTTCATATTAAAATATAGACACTTATGAGGATTTATTGCTAATTTACATATAAAATAATCCCTAATTTATGAATTTATACCTTTTTACAATTTTTTATGATCTTTATTTGAATAAGAGTATTTTATTCCCAAATTTGGTGTTAATTGCAGATTTCTAAGGAAGATTGGAGATTTGGATTAAAGATGAATGATTTGAGCCAAAAAGATAAAGATAGAAGGTCCCAGAATGGAAAAAGATGCAAAGAAAGATTGGGCCTTTTTTATGTTTTATCATTTAGCCCATTAGCGCGACACAATAAACAACCTAACCCTAGAAAACTAGGATAAATAGAGGGCTAGAGGCTCAACCTTAGTGTGCGAGATTGAGAGGAAAACACCATAGAGTGAATTGTAACCCAATTGGGAGAATGGAAGGTGATAGAAGTATGCGTGGCTAATTCTACCCCTTTGGGATTGGGAGTAATCTGCTCAAACTCTTATGTATTGAGGTGATATTTTATATATTAATATTCAGTTCTTGATTGATTATTGGTATTGTTGTTTTACTTTTAATTTTCCGTGACAAATTGAGAATCTTAAATCTGACCGGGAGGTATTTTTAGGGTTCGGACCTAAACAACAATACTTAACATATTTGAGTGCTAGGAATAGATTTGAGATGTTAATTGCTATTAAACGTCTGAGTTTCGTTCTAAGTTGTTCTTATAATTATGCGAGGGATCGATAGTTAGGGAACATTCTTAAGGATTTTATATGCGAGGAATCGATATAAATGATTTTTATACGGGCATCAATTTCAATTAAAAAACTTAATATTGACATGTTAATCAAAATACATGAGAGTGAGAGAGATGAAACTAATCCCTATTTTTCCAATTGAAACAATTAATTCTTTGTCTGTTTTCTTATTGATCATCGCCAACACAACCACTCTCAATACACTTTTAATTGTTTTGTTCTATATTTAACGATTATTGTACTTGATAATTCACTGTTCCTTGTGGGATCGATATCCGTCCTTAGGGACAATTATTAAACGCGGTGCACTTGCCGTAAAAAGTCATCAACATTCAAGATGGGCAAGAAATTATTCAAAGCAAAAGTTTACATTCTAAGCGTCTAATGAATACTTGAAGAAATGCGGCACACAAAGCTTCAACGATCATATTAAAAAATTTATATAAAGACCTTGAAGATAAAGATGAAACACACAGAAACGATACACAAGATTATAAAGTGAACTACAAAATTGTGTGTGAAAAGATAGTTGTCATTTTACAAATTGTATTTGCTATAGTAGAGTGTCTAGTGAGTTGGGTAGTTAAAACTCGATTTTGTGAAAAGCTCTTAGATAGTTTGCTTAAAGGGATTGGACGTAGTCCAAGTGGTGGGGTGAATCAGTAAGTATTCAAATTAAATCTACATCAAATTTAAAATTTATGTAAATACTTATAAATAACCAATTTAAAATGTCTTCTTTGTACGTAGTAGTGAATCTTTATTTATAAGAATGTTATTAAGTTTAGTAAAAGATATTTCTTACCTTTAAAACTCTTCTCTTAAGCCAATCTTATTTGATGTTACATAATAATTCTTCTTTTTTAACCAAATTTTAACTATTTTATCTCAAAATTTCAATAAAATATAAAAAGAATACTCCATTTACTAGCAAAGATAAAAAAAATTAACAATAAAAGTAAAAAATAAAGAATACATATCCAATAATATTTATTAAAAACACGATTATTGTGTACGTGTTGAAAGGGTTACCCAACAATAGTGTAATTTGAAAAATGATAAGTGGACCTGACATGGAAAGGATTGACATTTAAATAGATAAATTTAGAAGTTTACAAAAAATAAACTTTGAGAAGGATAAAACATGCTAGGGACTTAGAGGAAAGATATAGTTATTGTTCTTACAACCAGGACCGAGAACACTTAAGTAAGTTGATAAGACCACCTTCTTCCACTGATCTGCAGGTTTTGGGCTTCTCTCCAGACTGGGCTTTCGGTTTCTCTTCAGGTAGGACTCTCGGCTTCTCTCCAAGTAAAACTCTCGGCTTCTCTCAGGTAGGGCTCTCGACTACTTCTCCTCACGGATGAGTGTGTGTACTTGCAAGGCACTCCGATACCAAAGTCAGAAATAGTTTTATGTTCTTTAGATAAAATTCACTCTTACTTACCTCTTCCTCTATTTATAGAGTTTTGTTATTGGGGTCATTTCTTATTTGGACTTTTCTTTCTGCACCACTTTATTACTTTACACATACCCATTAATTTGGACTTTTATTAAATTAGGTCTTGCTATAGTAATTATATATATATATATTTTTTTTTATTTTTTTTTTATTCTTTCGTGTAAATTTCATGTGTAATTCTCGACATAACTTCTTGGTTATACCTTTCGGTTACAGTTATGATAGTGGATAATTCCTTATAGAAGCTTTTGGTTTAGAAACTTTTGTAAAAAGGTTCAAAGGAAAAAGGCTCTAAAACTCTTTTTGTAAGGATGGAGAAGAATTTGAAAACTCTCCATTCAGAGTTTTATTTGTCGAAAACATGTCATGTCACTCTTTTATCTTACAAAATCACAATCAAGCGGAATTGTGAAACGAAGTACGAATCCTTACGTCAAATAGATAGAAATAAATTGAAGAAGGATTTTGTTTGATCGCATCGTTTTGTCAATGTACATATTTAGTCTCTAATAAATTTTACAGCAAATATGGTCTAAAATTCAAAAATTAAATAATTTTAGTTCAACATAATATATCATATAATTGCTTTAAAATGCTGACATAATTTTTTATAATAACAATGTTAAAACTTATAATTTAAAATTGTTATTAACGTTCTAACAAACGAGTGACTAACATTATCATTAGACACGTCAACATTTTCGGGTAGAAATTGAAAAATATATCAACAGGTACGAGGTTCGGACACTTCTCTTAAATGTGCGTATCTGTGTCGGACACACGTATCGATATTGACATTCGTAGGACACTTATCGGTGAAGTGTTCAATTCAAAAACTATTTGTTGAATTTTTAAAAATTCTAGCACGGTTTTAATACAATTTTAAAAGGTATAAATACAATAATTTTCTAAAAACTCAAATTTATTGTATAAATTTTTATTATGATTATAAAAATAAGGAACAAATTTTTTTGAACCAGTCATGAAAAATATCTTCCTGCTCCCAAAAGAATCTGAAACATACTTTTTGCACATAAATATTTATTTTCAATTTATATAATTCAAAATTATATAATATATAGATCCGTGTCCCCGTGTTTAGAGATTATACGTATCTCTGTGTCAGTATCCGTGTCGTGTCAGTGTCTGTATCCGTATCTGTGCTACATAGGGAGTCAATGTTTTTTTTTTCAATTTTAAAACAACTACAGGTCAAATTTATAATTATTTTTTTTATAAGAACAAAAATTTTATAAGTTTACGAAATTAGAAAGATAAAAAATATTGACTGGTTTAAATATAAGGATAGAAAATATATAAGTTATGTTATCTAGTTTAAATAATAAAGGCAACAAGATATAGAAGGCAATATGAGTAATTATGGTAATAAGCATATGGAAATAGAGAAATTCTATATTATCTAGAAATAGAATGGTAAAGAGGATAAAGAGGAAATATTTGGAAATATACAATTAAAAGTTTTAGCATGTATTATAACTAAAATATCTAAAGCAAACTTCTTCTTATTATAGTCAAACTGATGTCTATAAGTCCAAAAACATGGATTTAAGGTATACAAAAATAATACATAAGTTTGACCAATTATAACTCAAATTTCAAACAATCAGTAAGATAATTTAGACATCAATATATTAAATTATATATGTTGATCTAACTAACTAAATAAAAATTAAATATATTAAAATTTTGTATTAGCTTGGCAATATAACTAATAAATACAAATTATTGAATAACATTGTCGACTTAGCCTAGAGTACTATATTTTTTTTTTTAATTTTCTCAGCCCCTTCGACATGCTAGACCTTGTTGAACTGCAACTACGCCCTGAGAATCAATGCAGAGTTTAGTTTTAGATTTTTAAACATTTTTTCTTTGTAATTTTCAAGTAAATTATATTAACATGGCTAAAGAAAATTTAAATAATATTAAAAATAACTAAATTATTGTTTTAAAATTAATAAACATGCTACTATTAAGATTATGGGACAAGTGTTAAAATATCTTTTTCTATTATCAATATTTTTTTTATCAGCAATAAAAAATTAATAAATATGAATCACTTCAAGGGTGGTTCAACCCTTATACAAAATTGCACTTTATCCTCCTCCTACCAAGAAACATCTACCATACTGACAAAATCAAACAAAATAAAAAATTCTCAAACAAGACATATAGAAACCAGCCTCATACAAGCCAAAGGGTCCAAACACCAATTAGAATAGGAGAACAAACCAAAACAGGATTTTGAAAAAATCCAAGACCAAACTTTTACTTGAACCATTGCGAACACTTCAGATGCGTCAGCTACGCCCCTTTTAAAGATGACATTGTTCCTGTGTTTCCAGATTTCATTTACTACTCCAACTCAAATTGCACGCCAAATATCATTAACTGGACCTGAAGCATTGCACATCCTGAATTGTAAAAAATTTGACACAGGATCGTTGTGGAACACAAGCGACACACCTGGCCACCCAAAGCAATGACTCCAAACAAGCCAAGCAAAACTGCAATAAAAAAACAAGTGGCGACAAGACTCCTCCTCCTTTACTCACAAACTACCAAAACATTTTCAACCAATATACCACGTCTTTCCAAATTGACCCTAGTAGCAATCTATTATTAGTAATGATATTTTGACAACATGTTCCAATGTACAATGTGTGATTAATGCTATAAAAAAGAGGTTATTTTCATCATTTCATGCAAAACTGAATTTTTAAGCAGAGAAATGGAGTTGTAAATTGGTGTGAGTTGTCAATATATTACTTATTTTCTATTATAATCCACCAAAGATTGTATAAGTTTGTAGATGAATGATATATTGACAACCTGCTGCATTATACAACCTCTAATTGATGATATAAAATAAATGTATTTTTATTATTTTATATAAAAATTAAAATTTTAAGCAAAGAAAAAAAGTTGTATAATGAGACAAGATTGTGAATGTATCATTTTTCAAGTTTATAACTTCTAGAAATTGAGTAGCGTTGTACACATATATAGCAACCGATCAGTATAAACCTACAACTTGTTAGAGTAGCAATTGTTGAATTACAACCAATAGCAACCATTTGCTTATGATGCCCCCTGCCATGCCATTGACACAAGGGAGTTGCAGACTTGTAACCTTTAGCCATTATCAACAACACTTTCTCTCTTTAATTAATTTCCTTAAGAGACGTAACTCCTTTCATATTTTGTAGTAATTATTTGATGGAGGCGTTTGAAGGAGGGTGGGGGGAGATGCTTGAAGAACAGGGGTCAGGTGAGGGAGATGATCATATGGGTGTTACATATGGAAGAAATTTCTATTTGGTGCAATTAGGCAATCTCTTGCCTTTTGGTTAGCTTTTGAAATTTGTATGTACCGTGTTACAAACTTAATAGTCTCTGGTTAGTCTCATGTTATCTTCTGGCCTGATACTATTGTAACTTTTATCTTGCATTATATATATAAATATTCTACAAGAAAGGAAGTACTAAAGTTATCGTAAGTTTAGTAAAGGATAAGATTTATAAGAATACTGTTTTTTTGGTTGTACCTGAGATAGGGGAATCCAATTCTTACCATCACATATAGCAAACAAAAAGTGAAGATCACACGTCCATAATGATCTACTACAATTATACCTAGGAAACACCGCACAATTTTACAGGAGTATATAATAGACTGTCACTAGCTTCGCATTTAATGCACCCTCACCATTATTTGTTTCAGGTGGTCAAGGATTCAGTGGTCATAGATTTCATCTTCAAAATTTACTGTTTAGTTAAAAGGCACTTGTTCAGAGAAATTAACAGAAAACAAAATATGGTAAAAATGTACTTTAATGATATTGCAATTTTCAATAAAAATGTTTTTAGTCATTAAGACATTCGTTGACCTCTTCTCATTTCAAAATTAACGGCTTTTGGTTACCAAGAGACAATTAAACTATCATAGATTTGAATTTTGGATAAAATGTTTAAAATCTCAAGAATGTCTAGAAATAATAAAAATGCACCAGGAAAAAAATGAAAGAGCTGCATTGATAGTATCTAAAAGCATGAGAAAGACCTAAAAGTAAGTTGTGATCTAGTTATTTACTCTAAAAAGTAGAATGTTACTATTTAAGAAAGTTACTAAGAAAGAGTAAATAGGAAAATAATGAATGTCTGTTATTGATAAAGTAGAAAGCGGGAAAAAATGATGTTCAAGCAGGTAACCAAGCAGAGGCAAAGACGACGTTGTGTCCTTTCCAAGTGAGGAGAATGTGTTCATCTTCCCTCTTCAATCCCCACCCCGCAGCATGCTCATCAAGCATGCCCTTCACCTCCGCAACAGAGTCATCACTGAAAGCCACCCCTTGAAAGTTCGCGTTTTTCATTCGCTGCTCCCACCTAGTCTTAGGCTCAACCCTCTCCACCCTCTCAATCCCTTCGTGCGCTATCACGTTCTCAATCTTCCAGCAAATGTCTGCTTCGTACCACTGTCTTTGCTTGCTCCCTCGTGGAAGGAACGTGTCCACAGTGTCGTAAGGTATCCATAGATAGTTAAACGCAGATCTTAGCCTGCAAACCAAGTTATTGGATGTCAAATCCGCATCTTCATCTACCAAGATTACAACCGTTGGATCCAAACCCCGCAGGGATTTAAGGAACAAGGATCGCAGCGAGGAAGTGGAAGTAACACTAACAGCAGAAGAAGCAGCAGCAGAAGAAGAATCGTAGAGCAAAGAGGCCAAGTCAGTTTCAGGAATTGCGTGTAGGGATTCGTCGGGGATGTAGTGAAGCATCATGTGACAGTTGATAACCAAAGCCTCACAGGAGCGAGGTTCTGCTGCGTAAACAAAATGTTGTTGTTGCACTCTTAACTGTTCGATCAAACCCGCGAAGCCGTCTTGGTAAGTGGAAGAAACCACTCTGAATTCCATGACGACGTTTCTGGACCTTGCGAAATTGATCAACTTGGCGCCGAGTTCGTCGTAGGAGAGGTCGAGCATAGGAGGGATGTCTCTGCAGGTGGCATCGGCAACAGTAAGTTTAATGAGGGGAGTGACCTCGTGGCGGCTGGCGATGGCGTCGATGAGCGTGGGAATCTGCATGCAATGCGTGAGGCTCAGGTCGACGATGTGGATGACGGAGAAGCCCTCGGTGGCTGCTAGGACGGCAGCGTTGGCGGCGGTGAAGCCGAAGCGGTGCCAGGGAGTTAGGTCGACGAAGTTGGCGAGCTCGATGACGGAGAATTTGTGGGTGTCTATGGAGAGGTTGGTGCGGTCGTGATCGGCTACAGCGACGAGCATCTTGGTTTGGGCGGCACGTGCGGTGAGAGCGCGGAGGAAGCTGGAGGCAAGACGTTGATTGGAGTCGCCGTCGGGGGAGGCTATGTTGTTGAGGACCCAAAGGATTTGTTGTGCGAGGGTTACGTCGTTTGTTTGAATGGCGTTGGCACAGTGAACAAGTAACTGTTCCATGCAGTTAGCGTCTCCGAAGTTGGTTAAGGCCTTGGAGGTAGGAAAGCCTGCAGGCCAGGGCCTAGTCCTAGGGATTTGGTTTTTGTTCATGGTAGGGTTGGGGAGGGGTGTGATTTGGTGGAAGGGAGGCAGTTGGGGTGTGAATTGCGTCATGGACAGCGCAGGTGTTGGGATGATGGGTTTTGAATGAATTAAAAGGAAGGAGAAGAAAGTTGGGCAGAGGTGAAAGGAGAATTAACGAGAGAAGAGGGGAAAAGGGAAAGTGACCTGACTAGTAGTGGGTACCTTTGCCATTGGGAAGCGATCCAAGTTGTGGGTGAAAATTGGCAGTAGAGTTTGGGAGAATTCTGCTCACAAAATAGACAGTTCAGCTTTTTCTTGAGGGATTATATTATCGTTCTTCCCAACAGAGACTGATCGGTGGAGGGGAAACTCTCGGCCCGAGAAAACATATTTGAAGTCAAATTGGGCAAAAGAGACCCTTCTAGGGGGAGTTCAGGCTTTTTCAGATGGCAAAAGGAGTAGTGCTGAGAACATCACTTTCATGGCTACAAAAGGTGCTAATCCCACTCCACTCTCCAGAGATAATTAACCCTTTTTATCTTTTCTGATTTTGGTTTGTTTTCAAAGAGAGAGAGAGATGAAATATAAGAGGGAGGCAGTGGAGAGAGGGTAGTACCTGTAGCCGTAGGAGCACTGCTCGTGTTGGATTTTGGAGGCATGTGAAGCAGCCGGCCAGCAAATTGTTTGTATATGGGAGTTGGGGTTTTGTCATGTAATGGTGGGCACTGTGGGAGGGATTTGAGGCAGTTAAGCTTTTGGCTCACTCTCTCACGGGTCATCACATAATTGAACAAATCATTTTTTCATCACCACCTCCTTTTCCTTTCTTTTCTGCCCCCATCAGAATGTGCTATATTTTCTCACTCCCATGTTCTCAAACCACAATAACACACATAATGCATATCAATGCCCAGCTACCTAGGATGCACTTCTTAATTCACAAACTTAACATCGGACAAATACAAACCTATTCCCACCTTCCAATGCTCTCCTTATCGGACTTCATTTCTCTCATCAATTTTTTATATTTTAATATCTATAATTTAGTTTCATGCATTTAAATTTAAAATCTTTATACATGATTTGAACTTTTATTTCTTCATTATCACATTTTCATCAAAAACAAATTCATAATCTCATAAAGCTCTCAAAAAAATTCTTTCAAAATTCATATGTCCTCTCCATTGCATCTTACGGAATATTTTTACTTTATCTCAAACTTTTATTAGGTTCCATTATAAATTTTATTATTTTCTAATCATCATATTCTCTTCTGATTTTTCCATATGCACAACCTTGTGACAGTTCAACCCACTTATGAAAAAACACAATAAAATTTATAAATAAAAACTTAAAATTGTATTAACCTCTATAAATCATACAGAAGACAAATTTTTACTTTATCTATATATGTCTAAATATACAAAATACATAATGTATATAGAGTCATTTATCATTAGCTCTAGAATAAGATCAATAAAGAAAATAATTGACTACACCTTGTAAGTTTCTAGACCTTGACAATCTTTCTTATATTACTTAGTGCCAGAGTATCCTTTATTAAAAACTGTGTAGTTGCTTTTTAATTTGATGATTCAGCCAAATTGAGACTTTTGTGCAATAGTCTAGCGATAAGGAAATGTTTATTAACACTAATTTTGTTATACTTGTAAAAAATAGTTTAGAAATTAGATATATGGAGGAATCAGACCAAACCATCTAGACTTTTTTTTAAATAAGATGATAATCACATAAACATGATTTACATTAATATAAAAAAAATGCTTTGATTATCATAATATAATAACAAATTATTTTAAAGAAGACATCTTAAGATCATTGAGTAAGTAAGTTATTTTAACTCATAAATCATGTAAATATGGTAAGATTTACATGGATAGACATAATAACAACTAGAGGAAGATCATGAAAGACACTAACATTGAAAAATTGGTAGAAGGAAAATAAATAATAAACATGGTACAAAGAGAAAGATTTTAGCATAGTTTTAGGAAGAAACTCGTATACTAAAATGTAACAGAATAAGAATAAGAAGATATTTTTATTTTGTGTATGTAAAAAAAAATAAAACACATTACATATATAAAGTTATTTTATCCCAAATTTTAGAACTTGACAACCTTGTTTTTACTATTTGGTGTCCAAGTATCATTTTTTTTCAATGTAGTTACGGCATAATTTAATGAATGGACTATTTTAGAAATTTTGTATAATACAAAAAGGTTATCATATCCTCATCATTTATGAAATATAAAAAAATAAATTACTTAACTTCAATTTATATATCAAAAGGTTTGATAAACATTCTTTTGTTTTTTTTAAAAAAAATAAGAAATAATATTTTATGTGTTTTTTTTATATTTGAACAACACTGGCAAATGAAAAAAAAAATTGCTCTTAACCATCTTGGTTTTCATGATGGATAACAAGAAATGTCCTTTACAATTGATCCATTATTAAAAAGTTATAGCTTTATAGTGAGCTCATTTAACTAATTTTTCTCTCAAATAAATAGTGTTAGAATTTTCTTTAACAAACTTGTGCAACATAATTGGATGGTTGGTTTTGATGGAAGAGCTTAAAGGATAAAAACCTTGTCAATGGTCCCATAGGCCTTATCATTACACAACTTAAGGAAAGAAAACAAATGTTGGGAAAATTGAAGAGAGAAATAATGGGGAGGTCTTTACTAACGGATTACTAGTCAAAACACAATAAAACATGACACTATTACTTAAAATTTTAATACATTAGTTTTGTGGTTTTTTTTTATCTAGATGTTGTTTAGCTTACTCATTTCTACATAATGTGAGACTCCAACTCACACTGGCTCAAACAACATTATTGTTTGATATGCTCAAACTCGAGGGATAGTGTATCAATGTTAAAGGTCTTACGCTTGAGGGAAAGATTGTTAGGATTCTGGTGAGTTGGAGTTTTACATGGTATAGAAATAAGCAAGTTGGATAACATATATGAAGTCCCAAAAAACTTATTGTTCTTAGGTTTTTGGTTGAAAATGATTTCATATTCTCATGTGTATTAGCTCATGACACATTTGTGATTATTCATCTTGATATTTCTCAAATCGAATTGTCCAACAAATAATACCATAGTTGATATGATTTGTCTTAGTGACTCATTCAAACAAATACGAATAAGTAGATAATAGACTCTAGATATATGCATCCCATGTATCAAAAGTCTTACTGACATAATTTGAGTAAGCATGTCTCATTGGGGTGAACAAGAGTATAAGTAAGAATTACAATTAGATACATTTGATTAAAAAAACTTTAATCTAAGAGAAAATCACTAATGTGAAAGTGACATAAACTTTAGAAAGAGATATTTGATATTCAAATATGACTTGTAGTCAAATATTGTTTAAAAAAATACAAGTTGAAAAACATATAAGTGAAAAAAAAAAACATCATAAACCTATTTGAATTGAAAATATTATATTCAATATATAACTCATAACTAATTAATCAATATATCGTGATGTTTCTTTTAAATATATATTTTTTCTCATATTAACAAACACTTAAATAAGAAAAAAAACATACGGATGGCTAATTAATCAATATCTTTTTATATTTTTTTCAAATATATGTTTTCTCTCGTATTAACAAACACTTAAATAGGAAAAAAAATTACTGATGACTAATTAATAATTTTCTTTTGATATTTCTTTCAAATATTTTTTTTCTCTCCTATTATCGAACACTTATTCTAACAGTGTCAACTAGAAATCAAATTAATTGATCAGTATTGAAATCAAAGTCATTGAACAGTGATTATTAAAAGTAAGAATGAATGCATATCTAAGCAGCTATTAATAAGTGGAATTGATGAGTATTAATTATCTACCTGGGTCCTTGTACTGGAATGACTTTGAAGATGAACCTTTTTTGGAGGTAAAACAAGATAAAGAGAAACAAGCAAGTCAAGATCAATACTTATAAGTGCATTACTATTTATTTTAGCCAGTATATGAGAACAAAAAAAGTATTATTATAAAAAAAGATAGTTTACTTAAGTGATTTTGATATGAGAACAAACAAGATAAATTTACTAGCATTAAAGTTTTGGAATTTCTTGTATGAGTCGCATGCGTTGGGTGGTCTAGAATATTTTGTTTTAGGGTGAAAGAAATACTACTACATACATAGCTTATATGTTTGGCATAGCCTTTGCATGAAAGATTTGAGTATACAAATTTGTTAGATCGAATCCAATTGAAAATGTCATTTACCTTTTATTTAGTTGAATGATAAAACCAAATTTTGAACTAAAAACCTTGTACAAATTACAATCCAAAACTGTTACTTAATATAGCAGAATACTATTTCACGTGAAATAAAAGAGTAATAAACATGTTGGAAGAAGTTTATTGGTGAGCGTTCTCCACTGCAAAACACATTGCAGCAGCCATTGTAAAATCAACATCATCCAAACATTATTAGTCTTGCGCATGTAGAATGTGAAGATCACGTCTTAGACAACAAAATAATGGCAAACAAAAGTATGTTGGAAGATCATTAAATCAACAAATTAAACGGAGAGAGAGTAAAAGATTATTAATTTGTACTTTGTATGTGAAGTAAATGATCCCAAAACCAGGTAGATAATAAACCATATCATCCACTCTATCCATCATATATTCTCATTATAATTTTTTAATTCATAGTTTGACTCTGCTTTTCGAATAACTCTGGAATCTTGCTATTTTTTATTCCGTATATCAAATGAAGTAACAACACCTCCGCAATAATGAGTTAAAAGAAATACTAGTTTGCAGTAGTATATGAAATGAAATATTAATCTACAAGCCGTTTCGTCGCAATCGAATATAGAACAATCCCCAATAAATCTCGGAAACTTTGCGAGTAAATTACAGAGGAACCTTAATTAACAAATCTCCAATATATTACATCGAAATTCGTTTGGCAAAATAGACAAAACAAATAATTTATATAAGAATCACTGGTCTAAAAAGTCCTGTGTTTATTGTCTGATATATATATATATATCATTCTCCATATCTGCTTGGTCCCCCACTCTCCCTTACATTCTCTCTCTTCTTCTTCTTCTTCTTCTTTTTTTCCCTACTTCGATTCTATCTTTTAATATCAAAATCCAGACTAGAACATCTGTTTTATCTAGCATGTACCCAAAGCATATCTGCAACTATCCAGAGAGTACATTTTTTTTGTCCCCACTCTATTTTTCCTCACATGGATTCTCTCTCTTAATATCAAATTTCAGACCACAACATCTATTAGTTTTATCTACCATGTAATCCAACACATGTCTACTACCTCTCCTGGGAGGACGTTTCTTTCAAAACTCTCTAATCATCGATCGATATCAAAGAGTAAGCCACAAAACATAATTGGAATTTTTAAATTAGTGTGAATTATAAGAAATTTCTGAGTCATACTACGTATTCATATGATGCTTTTTTTCAATATCTTTTTCACGTTATTTTTCTTTTTTGCTTTTACAAATTACATACTTGGAGGTTGAATTCTGGTAGATGTTTCATAATCATCCAATCTTTAAATCACGATTTACTAAACAGATTGTGATATGATTATCTTATGATGACCTTGTCCTTAATATTAGCGTGGATAAGATGTTTTGGATACTTGAAATCTTGTAATGGGGACACAATGTTGGTTACAAAGTTATAGATGTTTTCTTTAGTTATTATTCGTAACCCATTAATTAGTTACATTTATCCTTTTCAATAAAAAAACTTATCTTATATTTTTTATTTTTAAAAAATAAAAGTGTACCTAAATTCTAAACTTCAAAACGTATAATATTTTGATATTAAAGATGTTATCTTAATAACATTTTGAAGTTAAAATATTTGTGTCATTTTCTAATAATCAGATCACTTAAAAGTTGAAGTCAATCATAATTTAAATATACAAATCTTTCTTAATTTTCAGAAGTAACTTTTAAAAATAACGTTGTGTAACTTTTAAAAATAACGTTGTGATAGAACTTCAAATTCAAAACAAACAAATAATAATAATTCGAATGTGATCATTGATTATATTATCTCAATAAATTTGAAATAAATAATATATATATATATTTAATAAGTTTGGTGTATAAATATAACTATCTCAATTTTGTAATTTATTATATTTAGTTTTGGAGGAAAAAATATTAAAAGGTACCTAGGACTATTTGAATCCTAAATGTTTGAATCTGAAGCAACAGTTCAAATTAGGAAGGTTTTGTTGAGTGGGTTGATTTTTTTTTATTTTTTTTAAAGCTGATTAGCTTTCTTACACCTTTTTATATACTGGTGGTGTTGGAATATTTTTTAAATGTTTTATATTATTAATTTTATTTTGTATTGATAAAAAAAATTAACATAAAAGTGCCAAAACTTTTGTATATAGTTAAGAAATTGGTTAGGAGGGGGGTTTTGAAGGCTTCTGACTAGCCTTCAATTGGAGCGATTATAATATGCAAAGTAAGAACAATTAAACAATTTTTAGTTAAGTACAGTACATAAAGGTTAAGATAATATATAGTAATAAAATATAATGTTAACGTGGACTTTATATAGGATTTATTATTGTTTGAATGTATCTTAAGTGGAACACTTAATGTACTTACGGCAGATATGTTTCAACTAAAACCTATCTTAGGGACAAAAATTAAGCTAAGACTTTATTGTTGTTTGAATGTATCTGAAGTTTAAGTGGAACGCTTAATGTACTCACAGTAGATATGTTTCAACTAAAACCTACCTTAGGGACAAAAAAAAAGTCAAGCTAAGGAAAGGATTACATCATTTCATCTTGAATGAACTATAGTATATTTTCAAATTGTATTATTTCTTATTTAATGGTCATAAAATTAAAGATTTTATTTTATATTTATTGTTGTTATATGCCACATTGTGTGTTAGACAATGTCATCGTTCTTTTGGAAAAAGAAAATTATGTATGTTTTGAAGGTATTAATAAATAATGAATTTATCTCAAGATTCACTATAATAAAATCATGAAATATAAATCAATTTTTAGACACCAAAATAATTAGTTGCAATAATAATTAAATTAGAGACCATTTTAGAAATTAAAAAAAAAATGTTTCTAAATTAGTTTTTATTATTGTTAAATAGTTTCTAAATTGGTATTTAATTAGCAACCAAGGTTTTAACTACCAATTATTTAGTTTCTAAATTTGGTATCAAAAACCTTGATTGCTAATTAGATACCAATTTAGAAACTATTTAGCAATAATAGAAACTAATTTAGAAACCAAATTTTTATTTAGATTCTAAAATGGTTTCTAATTTAATTACTATTACAACTAATTATTTTGGTCTTTAAAAATTGGTTTTTATTTCATGATTTTGTTATAGTGATTAGATAAAACAAAGATAATAGTTTCACTTCTAATAAGAATTATAAAATTTTGTGGTTTGAAAAAAGTTTTATCCAAGTCGTATGGTGAGTACCAAATATTCTTATTAAATATAACTTTTTCAAGATAAAAAAAGTGATATTCCTAAGAATTCGTATGGTGAGTGTCAAATATTTTTATCGAATATAACTCTTTTAAGATAAAAAAAAAGTGATATTTCTAGAAAGTTCAATTTATACCTCCAAGAGTTAATTATCGAGTTGTTGATGAAGTTTGAGAAGAGATTCACTAAAAAAAAAAAAAATCTAAGTCAATGAGAGTTAAAAACATTATTCAATATATGATTATAAAAATGAATAAAAGAATGTAAGTGTGAAATTTGTGCATATTTATATTTCTTATTGAGTCAAGTTGAAATATTAAAAATAAATAAAAATAAAATATACGATTAATTATCAATTATTATTATATAAATAAATTTATGATTTTATCTTATTTAATTAAGATGCATCTCATTTAATTAGATTTTATATTATGTGTATCTCTTTATATCTTAAACACAGATAATTACAATTTCTACTATTTTATTTCTTCGACCACATTAGAAAGAGTTAAATAGTTACATTTAATTATTGTTAGTCTATTAAACTTTTAAATAAGGATTAAACATGCAATGAAAGTATCATGTAAAAAATAAAATGTGATATCCCACAATAACTTAAATTATAAAATATAAATAAATATAAAATATTTATCTTAGAATTTAATTTTATGAATTTGAGTTAAAATTAAATGACATGTCCTAATCTATCGGATACTGTTCTGTTTTTATGTTGCCTTTTGATCCTCCACTATTTCTTGCCATATTTTATTTGGCTGAACTAATTGATTGGATTATTATAATATATCTCCGAAAATAATTGTATATGAAGCATGAAAAGACATAGAAGCATTCACTAAATTACAAGTGGTGATGTAGGTGACTTCAGACTTATTAACGGGACCCACTCATCTCATATATAGTGAGAAATTCATGAAGGAGATAAAAATTATTTTGCTAAATCATGGTTTCCAAGAAATCTCCCAAAACTCGCTCATGTCTTATCTTCACTTGCTAACTAATTTTCTCTTTTTCAGACGCAGAATGGAATCTTACAATAAAAAAGCTGAGAAACTTTTCCCATCTCGATTATTAACTTGATCAGTCATAATTTAATATATAAGTTTATCATATGTGTGTGTGCATTGGGTGAGGCAAAGAAAGGAATGAGAAGAATCTGAAGGAAGCAGAAAAGGAGAAACGCATAAGTTAAGGGAACTCAAATTTAATAGTTGTGCATGAAAATTTTGAGGAGGATTCCTGAATAAGGTACAAGAACTACAAGACATATGGGATGAAGCAATTGTCTTTAAGCAGTCTTTTGGAATTTCTTGCTGAGAGAATTCTCTGGCATCCATAGTAAAATGTTTCTTCCTTCATAACAATAAAGACGGAAAAAAGAGTAGCATGAATATAGCCATGTGCATTTAGATACCCAATTTGATAGCAATTGTTCTTTGCATTTTAAATTCTTCATAGTATGCACGCTTGGTGGATTATCTTAATTTTTAGGAAGAGAACATACCCAAAACATAGCCATGCCAAAGGTATAAAGACACCAACATCGAATGTTGTGCTATATTAACGATAAATGACAATCTCTCTTCTTATTATATTTGCATTATTTATCGTTTAACTACAAACCCATGGAATATAATAAATATTTTCATCCAAAAATATCTAACCAATCATTGCCCAAGCCCTTCTATTTTTCCCTCACTTAAATCAAGACCCATCTCTAGTTACAAAAAAATTGGAATCCTAACGGAAAAATTAAACTTCACTCCCCATATGTTTTTAATTCTATATAATTAGACCCGTGTCACATGCATATACGTATACCGGCATATTATAGTATGAAAAGTACTTACATAGATGTATAACGAAATCATCATATGCTAAAAACTATAAGCAAAACAATTTCAAAGGCTAAAAACTAAATACTGCATATATACATATGAGAAAAAAAAATATTTTTATTTTCACTTTTGCATCTCCTTTGTGTCTTCCTTCTCAAAATTTCGTCCTTTTAATTCATCTTAAATATGATAAAAAGGAATAAATTCTAAGAGTCAAAAGACTATAATTTTAAATTTTACAAAATGATAATGACATATGTATAAAAGCAAAAATGGTGGGTCATACATATAGCAAATTACTATCTATTGAACTTGGGGATTATGAGAATAAAGACATGCATGATATTCACGTGGTCACACTACTTTATTAGTCACAAAATGATTAGGTGAGCAAGTCTTTAAATTAGATTATGCTGAACCCGGGTTTAAAGTTTATCCTATTTATCATGTAGACTCTGAAAAAAATATATTCGTAGTCAAAATCGTAAGAAACTTTAATATTAACATATTAGGACAAAACTTAACTATATGTAATATCATATCAACTATTTCTGTTTTTTCAATCAAGATTGGAGGTTCGCTTTTATTAACACATGACATTTAATGGAATTATAGTAATTAAACAAATTATCATGATATGATTGAAAAACAACAGAAACAATATTTATAATACTATCTAAGTTTTGTCTGATATATAAAAAAGGAATCAGAAAAAATGATGTTGATACTCTTGTCATGAATTGTAAAGTTGGAGCATTTACAATTTAGAGTATCTCTTACCACACTTTATACCAATTAGAAGAGATGAAATTTTGATACGAGAAAAGAAAAAAGAGAGGAATATAAGCGAGAAGGAATATTAATCTTTAAGTATTTTTATTTTTATATTAATATTTAGTTTAATTATTAATATACTTTTATTCTTAAAAGTTTCTCATCTTTTGTTTTTTACCTCGCTTCTACAAATGTTATGTTTTACTAATTTTAGTCTTGAAAACTTTTTTTTTTAAGTTATCATTGCTAATATTTTGGTGACACAAAGTAACAACAGAAACTTAAATAATATTTTTTAAATTACATAAAAAATTACAGCAACTAAAATAAATAAAAAAACACAATACTACAATAATAGAGGTACATTTAACCCAAAGTAAATATGTGTATACGGTGAATTTATATATTTAAAAAGTATCTTTTATTTTATTTTATATTTTTTATCAATAAATATATGTATAACTTTTTTAATAAAATCTGCATATTAAGTATCATTATGAATATTGGAATCTCTTAACATTCAAAACTTCACCAATCATATGCTCAAATATGTAAAGTGTAATAAAGAGAAGAAAAAATACATAAACACAGGGCTATACCAAACCCATGAAAAAAAAAACAACAACAAAAAAACAGGCAACCGGTACTTGTTATAAAAAAAAATATAGACTAATACAAAAAGACATAACAGAATGTCATATAAAATCTCCAAAAACTGATAAAAAATAACTTTAAAATGAACTAATTTATCGATTTTTCTTAAAAATATATATATAAAAATAAATAAATTTAGCCTTCTCACAAAATTTTATATATCTTCTCCGTTTACCTCCAAGAAACTAAGGTATCACTATAAGAAGATTTGACAAAACATTAAAGAAAAATTATATCTGTATAAATAAATAATTTAATATGTACAATCAACTAATAGAAATTTTGATTAATAGTACTAATTATCTCATTATATAAGTTGAGATGAGTGAAGTCATAACAATTCTATTAAATAGAAAGAATTTCAATTATATATTCTTTAATATTAAGTCTTCCATCCCACATAAACTCAGTTAATAACGTTAGAGGGCTAACCCGCAATTACATATTGACGTACTTAAATAGAAATATACATGGCCACATGCATGAATGTATGTTATCATGCGGGGGAAAATATTTATTCCCAAATGTTTTTCACAAGTATGAATATGTTAATGAGTAAACAAGGAAAAACAAAATTGGATATTAACATGCTAAAAGTATAGTAGAATTTGTTTCTAAGGTTATATCTATTATCATGACACAGAATATTCTTCTACTCATGATCATGCATTTTAATAATTTGAAATTAATTAATTTTTTCAATAGTTGTTAACTATTATATATTGTTATGGAACAATTTTGATGAGTAACATAATCAATTCAAAGTTAAGTAAATTATGACAACATAATTAATAAGAAAAATTAAAGAATAGGTTAAAGTGTATACCAATTGAAATGATAAATTTATGAAAGGTTTTTCATAACATGTGAAATTAATGATCGGCATATGTAATCTTCAAAATGTTTAGTTTGCCTTGTAAATAAATATATTTTCTACTATAACTTTTTGTTCTCCTTCTCTTTGTGTGATTTATGGATGAAAAAGAAAAAGAAAGAGAAGAAGGTGTGAATGTTATGTTTCATGCAGAAATTAATGGTAACTAAAATCACACTATTTGATGCAAAATGCGTGCATGGAAAAGAAGGAAACATGACTTCGTGCATGGATATGACTAAAATTAGCAACAATACCACGTTATTATATGAGATTTTCTCATCTGTGCGGTTCTAAGGTCACGTTAAATATGAGATTTTTATATTTTTTTTATCAACAAAGAATAAACAAAATAAAATATGATATTTCAGGGTGTTTCAATCCTTATACAGTCATTTTAGGGATGTTCCAACCTTTATACAAAAATTGGTTAAAGTCAATTAGTTCAACACCTGACCAGCAAACAATCTACAATAAGTATTATGTCCTTGACACCTGTCACATAATGAGATTAAATTAAATAAACTTCTCATCGTCATGCCATTTGCTAATTGAAGTTCAATATGTGTTTCCTCCATGTTGAATTTGAAGTAGAATATAAGCTCAATTTTTATTTACAAATACGCTTAAGATTCAGCCCAAAATATAAAAAATAAAGGAAATAACACTGAGTCGATCTTGACAGAAATAGCAAAATCATAAAGGCAAATTCTCTCTCCACCTTCATACTTTCCTAATGTACCTTCATCTTCATATTAATCGTGAAAAATCAATTTTAACTTTTTTAAAAAAAAATTAAATAATTCTAAATGAAATATAATCTTACATTTTTAAATAACCTCAATTGCATCCAATACCCTCATACCTCCCTTCTAGACGCAACACTTTCATTATTCTCTAACTACAGCGTTTAAGAGAAAAATTTCTTCATTTGACATGTTTTAATTTACTCCATAAGACAAATACATACTTACCTAAGGGTTTGGGTCTCTTGTAGTTAGAAGTTTTTTCTCAAGCAACATCGCAAAAATTCTATCAAGAAAATACTTATTATTACATTTGCAATAATTCCATGAAGTGTACTATTATTGCAATCTGAAGCAAATTGTGAACAGTTTGAACCAAAAGTTTCTTTTGCAGTGCAGATAAAAAAATAATTTAGTTTTATACTTCATTTTTGCATCTTGTTGTTTATTTTTTCTGAGTTTTGTAACTTTCAGATTGTACAATAAATGAAAAAAAAAAACAGAGTCATCAACAGTAACATAAAACTTACTTTAAAGCTACCAACGTTTACCACTACCCACCACCACCCACTATAAGCAAACACCACCATTTATATGAAGATAAAACTTCACATTCTCCATCATACTAAGAAGGGTGTTATTGAAATTAAAAAAGTATAAAGTACAAAGAAAATGTATGGAGGTGCAAGGAGAATTTGCGAATCAGAGAAGGAACATGTATATTGTCTACATCAGCATTTTGATCCTCTTACTTTTTTTTCCCGTGATTATTGTCCTCGTAATTTAAAAAATCTGTAATTTTGGTCAAATTCTTAACTTTGTATACGTTATATTTTTTTATTTTGGACCAAATGAACACTGGAATAATTTAATTCATTAATAACTAAATTAACTAACATATAAAATATAAAAAGAAATTAATGTATACAATTTTTTTTACCAAAATTACAATTTTTTTTTAAATCCATGGAGAATCATAGAAACGGAACAGGGAAGAATTAAAATTACAATTTAACTGAAAGAAAATGTTGTTTTTGAAAAGAAAAATACAAAATAATTAAAAAACGCAGGTACAAAAAGCAACTATCTAAATATAAAAGTGCCAGAGCAATTTGGGCCTTGCCCAATGTACTTCATAGGAGGAAAATAGATCAAGCCCCAAAAGTATTAGACTAGACAATTATTATTCTAACTTCTCTTTTTAAGTTATGCACTCCTTCCTTTTTTTTAATCTTTTCCCCGACTATCCAAATAAACATTCTCCCGAACCTCTCTCATTTAACTCTCTCTTCAAGAAGACACAATCCCTTCCAGTATAACACTTCCAAAATACACACTCCCTTATATGCACTCGTAATTATTTGAGCAAAACTTTTATCTTGAAATTTTGATGCTTTCTTTGTTTTCATTCAGATTTTTTTCTCACCCTTACCCACATTTCTCAAATTCTAAAATCACATGTAACATATGCCCCTTATATAATTTTCCCTATTCTTTGCCTTTTGACCTAGTTTCTTCTACTAATGACACTGGACTCTTTCTTCCTTCCTGCACCTAAATACGTTCTTCTGTCATCCCATACAAAACATGAAAATATATTTTTATCTTTTTTGTGTCACTCTCATATTCTGAATTACATAATCCAGAAGTTAATCTTGAATTTGAAAATAGCTTACGAATTATGTAATTCATAATATATTTTTAAAAAATGATATTCCATATTATATAATTTGGAAGGTTGGATTTGAGAGTAGCTTCTGCATTATGTAATCCGGATACACATTTGAAAAAAGACTTATAGATTACATAATTCGAAAGCTAATATTATATTAAAAAATATCTCCAGATTAGGTAATCCATAATTTAAGCATGCATCTGAAAAAAAAACTTCTGGATTACATAATCTGAAAACTAATTACAAATTTAAAAGAGAACTTTCGGATTATATAATTAAAATATTAAAAAAATAAAAAGCGGAGAAAAATATATGAAGGTGAAGTAAGCAGTGATGAGATTGACACAGTTTATGCTCATCACAAACAAGACTTACGTCCCACTTATGTGTTTTGTGTTTACACGAAAAGTAGTTGGATAAGGTCAAGACCAACGACAGATACACACAGTGAGTTACGAGGACTCGTAAATGTATTGTATACTTGTATATCTTCACATTTATCTTACACTTTTCATAGCTTAAAAATTGATTTGGCTTAAGTCCATGTTATTTCACTTTTGACTATAGGATAATGTTTTCAGTGTATTAGAAAACTCATTAGTTTTTTTTTTTTTAAGTTTTATGATTCGACGAATAAGATTTAAAGAGATGAAAAAAGAATATGGAACAGCAAACTAACTCAAAAAAGGAAGCTTAATGAAAAAAAAATTGTTTTATTTACTTCTAACTTCGTGCTTGGCATGGATTACAAACTCTTCACCAACTGTGGGAGTTTCCTCGTTTAATATAGAAACATCAAATTTACATTTTGTTTGCTGTGATTTTCATGTTTAACAAGGAGTTACTTCATAATCATTTTCTTATTGTCAATTGTTGATGTTACACTAAAGAAAAAATATAAGAAATAAAAACCTAAACAAATATATTAAAAAAGACATTTATTCATACCTTATTGGAGATAGTGATAGTTGGAGACCACTCCTACTGTTTCCACATTTTTCACCAAGTTTCCTCAAAAAAAAGTTATAATTTTTGTTTCTTTTCCTCCTTTATGTAACTTGATTTGCAACTTTGGAGGTTGGTTGTAACCTAAACTCCATATGTTTTTTTTTCAAGTTTAGTATATAAGTTTATTTTCTCCCAACTTCTTTATTTCAATCTCATACTTTCTTATTGTATGGTTTGATCACTTATACTCTGGTTTATTATTCATTAGAAAAATACGTTTTTAACCTTGAATGAGAATAGAACACTTAACAAATCCTATGTTGGGAATAATATTTGGCTTCTTTTGTCATTCTAAATTCCTTTTCATAACGAAAATGATATCCTTGAAGTAATTAAGGGAATATATAGAGTTTAGTAAAGAATTTTAGGCTCTCGTTATTAAAATTAAAATTTTACACATTAGCGACTTCAAAAATTATCATTATTTAGGCTATATATCAATTACTAATTAGTGATGAAAACAATAATTAAATCAATAATAATAAAAAATATATAACTTTACTGTATTAAATTTAACTAGAATACATTTCAGTATAAATATAGTATTTATATTATAATTAGTTTAAAATAAATTTAATTATATATATATATATCATTTATCTTGTAAATAAATTAATATTTTTTAAAATTTAATGGTTTAGTCACTTAGGTTCACTCGATAAGTTAATAATTGAATTCTCGTGAAACACGCTTATTTCATATTTCAAATCTAATTTTATATAAAATCTGCATAATGACCAAAAAGTTTGTTTTCCAAATTGAATTGAATCAATTATGATTGAATTAAATCAATAATTAAGAAATTTTAATTTGATACTAAAAATGAGAAAAACGAAAACATAAATAACAATTTTTTTTTTAATTTAGATAAAAAAAATATATGGTTCACAAAATTAGTCACTATATAATTGTGATGGAATTCAATTATTAATTTGGTTATTATTTTATCACTTTGTAATAGTTGGGATTTAAATATATTTGTATATTAGAATTATTTAGTGAAAATGAATTGTATAAATAATCATATTTATTAAAGTCTTACCTCAAAAATTTTATATAATGGTTGATTAATAGATTTTCACTATTTTATCAGTGTTTAATAAAGAATTTAAAAGAAAATTTTTATTGTTTTATCTTTTATATTTGTGTTTATTTATATTTATAATCATTGCATTTTACTTCACTTATATTAAATTATATCAATATGTTAGTCAAGCTCCTCGCTCAAATTATTTGTTATTACTTAAGTGAAAGAAAATGTTGATGTTTTAGTATTTTAGTTGATGTTTGATCGATAAAACATTAGAAAAGAAAATGTCTTTTCTTCTTCCTCACTCCAACCATAGATAGGTTGCTTGAACGACAAGTAATGTTATCCTAACAACATGCCAATATCATTATTTAAATTTAAAAGAGAAAAAATAAATCATACGTATTATTATCTCTTTTATTTAATTTTCATATTGCATTTTTTTTACATCACTACCCATTATATTTATTACCGTTGTTTTCTCTACGTTTCTCCTTATCTTAACTTTTCTTTTCCTTTCACACTCTGCTTGTTATGCATCATTCTTCCCTAAAATGTCTTGGAGCTTCATATTTTCCTATCTAAAATGTTGTGGCCGCTATCAATCACGCAATTATTTAAGACAACTTCTTTAGCTATACATCTTTGTCTATAAAACATACTCACACACAAAAAAAGACAAATAGTCCTGAAATCAAAGTTAAGAAAAAAGTACCGTTTAATTTTTTTTTATTTCTTATAGCTTAAATTACGTGTATAATATCAATTATTTCACTTCTAAACACTTTATTTAATTAATAATTTTTAGTGTGCGGTATAATTAAATTAGTTATTCTCAAAGTCAGTGTCATAATGATGAAAATATAATAGACTTATGATGTGACATTAGTTTTGTCATAAACTGATAAAAAAAATATAAAATATTTTAACAAAAAGTTAATGTTGAAAATGAGTATTTTTATAAAAAAAATCTACATGAATATTTTCGTAATGCTACGTTCCAAATTCATTGTATTTTTTAATTATTGTATAATTTTTTATGAGAAAGTGAATTTCAATAATTAAAATGACGTAATATTTGAGTAAACAATAATTTCGCTATTGTTTTAAGTAATTGTTAGATCATGTGTCTGACTGATGTTTGATTATTTATGGATTGTTTTTCGACTTGTATATTTAATATTATAAGAAAACATAAGTTAAGGGATCTCAATTAAATAGACTTAATCATCTTTAATTACTCAATTAAGACAGAATAATGATTAAAGGTGGAGGTGTTACAATCCGGTCTATATATGCATGATTATACTCTACAAAAAGAATCATCTAATATCTAATTACTCTTAACTCCTATGTCATATTATACTCATTATATTTATGTTCTTATTGACATGAATGTCGGAGTGTTATCGCAGGAGGAATCCCTCTCATTTTAAGAGGTTGAATCACTTGAAGAGAGACCACTAGAAACTCATTCAATTTCTGACCTATTTCGAGTTGGCTAGAAGAATAATGATAATATAAGGCATGATTGTGAATTATTTATAGCATGTGTTGTTCTGAAATTGTGAAACTTGGTTGGAGAATATATTGTGTATGTACGTAGATTTTGTTAATATTATGAAGGCCGAGGCATTTGATTTGTGTTATTTCCACGGTCTAATGACGTGGGTGTGAGTAGATGAAGAAGAAAAGAATACATTCTTGTATGTATTTTATTTTGAATTTTGATGTTGTGTGGTTGAGGATTTGGATTATGGAAAACAAGAAAAAAAGAAAGTGATAGAATATATGAAGAATCTTCTTCTACACACCAAATCCTGACAAAAGCACGTGGTAGAGACATTCTATGAGTCAGCAATGAGGGGGAAGTTGAGCAGAGAGTTTGGAGCAGAGAGCAGAGTGAGGGTCAACATTAACGGCGCCGTTGGTCTCATGTTTTATCTTTAGTACTTGGTCCGTCGTCTTTGGGCACCCACGTGAAGTACCTTCTCTCTTTGTCTAAGTTGAGGGTGCATCGTATCTTTTACCAACATTCAAGATTCTTCTCTTCGCCTTGTACCTCTCAACACCACCTCGCCACATCATCCTCAAATATTCACCTTATTCCATGTTTTCACGACTTTCAAAAATATTCACTCACTACTGTCACTCAAATTTATGTTTCTATCACCAACCTAATCCTACCATTCCTAGGATTCACTCTCACTCGTTGAATTTCACTCACCAACATTATCACTCATCGTCAACCTCACCAATCTTAAAACCCAACTAAAATTTTATAACTTTTTTTCATGAACAAATATCGATCATCCAAAAATACAAGTAATTTTCTTTGCTTACTCCACTTTAAGTAAGGGACTGTGTATCGTCTCAACCATGTTTGACCTCATAGAAAGGTCTTTGACGATATGGATTATTAGGATTTTTTTTGTACGAACATTCGAAAAATCTTGTGATGTCGTGACTATAAGAAAACTGTTAAACAAAAATAAATTTTAAAGATAAAAAATATTAGTTGTTGTATTGATTAAATTAGAGATAATTTTAAAAATTAAAAAAATATTATTTTTTAAATTAAATTTTATTATTGATAAATAATTTTTAAATTGACATCTAATTAATTACAAAGGTTTTTGTTACCAAATTGGTAGTTTAAACCTGGTAACTAATTAGATACCAATTTATAAACTATTTATAAATAATAAAAACTAATTTAGAAATCAATAATTTTTTTAGTCTCTAAAATGGTTTCTAATTTAATCAATATAACAACTAATTCTTTTTGTTTCTAAAATATGTTTTTATTTAATAATTTTTTTGTAGTGTGATATCATTAAGTCAATTGCATGACGATCTCCTTAACTATCCACAACCAACAACTAACCTTAACAAATCTATATTGACGAAATTTTCAGAACGCGAGTCAAAATTCACGAAGATCATTTATGGATACTTTGGTCAAACACAGGAGAGGAGAGAAGAGGAGAAGGAGAAAACAACTTTTTTTCTAAATCTAAAAACTCTCATTTGTAACTTACGAGACAAGTGTGCTGATACTATCTTTTTAAGATTTAAACTTGTACTTAGAAGAATTCTTTTGAGTCACAGCATAAACACATTATAATTTTATAGAAGTTTGCAAGACTTTATTTATATTGACAATATAATTTTAAAATGAAAACAATTATAAATGGATTTAAAATGGCGTATCTTTTGATTCAGCTAAATTTTATTGCTCTAAATATTTTGAGTATTTTTAAAGATTTTCTTAGGATTAATTTTTCTTTCTTTAAAAAAATATACCACCAAGAAAATAGATAATTCCATAAAATTCTCATTTCTCGATTAAAAAAATTTCTCAGAGATTGGAATGTGATACCTTTTGTTATCATAAACAAGAGAAATATAGAAATGAAATAATAATCTAAATAAAATGATATGCTAGTTTTGTAAGATGAAGTTTTGGAAGTTAAATAAACTTTCTTGAACACCACTGGAAAGTAATTTTTCTTGCATCGTAAATTATCTTCGGGTAAGGGAAGCTATCGACATCTAATTATTTTAAATTTGATTCAGATGTGCGAAAATTATATATAAGTTGTGAATTAAAGTTGAAATTTCTTAGAATTAGAATGAGTTGAAGTTAGGACATGTTGAGTATTTCTATGTTGAATATTTATTTGTAATTTGGACTAGTCAGTTTTAGTTTGAATTAGTTCTAAAAAAATAGTTTATGTCCGAATTTGCATGCTTTTTAGTGTTTAAAACATGTGATGAAGGTTAGAATTTATTAATGCTAGAGTGGATTCTGTTAGAATTTATTAATGTTAGAGTGGATTCTGGCAGCTGGTATGCATTATTATTGATCTTCTATTTCATGCAACTTTCAATTGAGACTTGAGTTAAGTTCAAACAATGAATAACCATTTCTCTTTCGCAAAACACTATAGCTTAAGTGATGTCATGATTGCTTAAGCTATTATTTGAGGTTTATATATTTTTTCAAGATAAACTCTAACAACGGAATGTATTTTAACATGAACAATTTTATCTTAGAATAACCTATCTCCTTTAAACAAAATTTGTTAGCGTTAATTATTTAATAGTATGTGATTCTTTAAAATATTTTTAAGAATTAGGTAGATATGTATTCTAACATTTAACATTTTTTTATCAGCCTTCTAACATTTAACATAATGAAAGTATGAAATCTTTTTTAAGTGTGTTATTTTTGCTTTATTTTTAACTTGATATGAAATATTTTTAATTTCAGTATAAAATTAATAGTTGAATATGCAGTATGAAAAAAAAATAATAAAAAAAATTCAAAGAGTTTATTCCAAAACTAAAACTCTAAATTTCTCAAAAAAAATTATTAATGAATAAATAATTTAAAAATTCATATACTTATATTTATTTTTATCAAAAAACATATTTTATTAGTCATTTTTTTTTTATAAAATCATTTAAATTTATTTATTTCTATCGTTTATATTGTTGAGCTAGTTCAACATAAAATTTCCTTCATACCAACTGCTTTCCGGGTTTTACTTTTTAGGTTTTGATTAGTTTTCCAGTTTATAATCTCTTGTTAGACATAACCTAGATTATTGTTTATAATGAAAATTCTATTATCTTGAAACGAGTTAGATATTTTTTTTTATTTCATAATGAACGTTTTAGTTAATGAGCATATGGTGATACATATATACATTTATCAAATAGTTATCCAAGTTAAATCATTATTATAAAATAATCTTGACGTATATATATATATATATATATATATATATATATATATATATATATATATATATATATGTTTGTGTGTGTGTAAAAAAATAATTTTCATCCATCATTATTTTTAATACTTAAGATTAGGTCCACCTGAGTTGACCTAAAGGATCGGGATTCAGTTACAGAGAGAGTTGTTGTTTTTTTAATTATTAAAACACGATCTAAATTCACAGTTATTAACTTAGTAATATTTTATTATTAATCTAGATCTTAAAGTAATGTTTGAGATCATTGCTTAACTTTATTATTATATATAGTTAACTAATGTTACATAATCTTATAAAATTGCCAATAAAAAATAAAAAAAATAATCTTATAAAACGAATAATTTAGGATTGAAATTTTTAAAAACTAAAATCATATCCATAAATTTCATTCACTTTCTAAGACTTTTTTTTTAGCTTTAATTGACGAAAGAAGTTGTTTGTGGTGTATAAAATTTACGAGGATTGATAGTTTGAGTTTAGAAATATATTTTTGGTTTATTATGTACCATTCTCTTTCATAATTTGTCTGGTGAATCTTATCCAGAAAACACAATGTCATTACACTTAAGGACATTTAAATTTATTTGGTGAAAGATATTTCCCTCAACATTTGTAAAAAGACGAAATAAGAAGCATGCGATGGATCGAGGACGAAAGATTTATCTAAAAAAAAAAACAAAAATATTAAAAAAATGTATTTTTTTCTATATTTTTTAGCTTACATTTTATAATACATTAAAATATATTTTTTATAATTATATAAAAGTGTATTAAAGAATATGGATACAAACGTTATAGAAAAATTAATATTAATTGTGTCTTTTCTAATTTTTAATTGTTTCTCTTTATTTTGTAAATAGTATTTATTGATTAATTATTTATTTATTTAGTTAGATCTAGAATGAGTGTACAACTTGTATATATTCATACTATTCGTTCTGATTTCAATATAATAGAAGAGATATTCATTCTTATATCATTTGACTTCTTTATACTCTTTCGTTCATCTTTGTTCTCTTTAGTTCATATATTTTTTATTTTATAATAGTATCAGAGTCATTTCGAGTCTATCATAACGAGTGTTTGGTGGGCTTATCAGGCCACCCGCTATCGGACCACCCATAATATGTTATCTCACGCACGAGTTGTCACTCTCGGTGTGAGGGGGTGTGTTGGAGATCCCACATCTACTAGAGATGAAGACATTTCATTGTATATAAGTGGGTGCAAACCTTAATCTCATGAATCGGTTTTATGAGGTTGAGTTAGACTTAAAATCCACTTTGTAATAAATATTTATAAATATAAGTAGTTACATAAATATAAATATTGTTTTTGTATGAATCGAAAATGTCTTGATACTCTTTGTTAGTTTAGTTTAGGATCACTCTCCTCCTAGTCTTTGATATATGTACATTCATTTTGGGTGAAGTATATATTATAAATAGTAGTCGATATTGGATCTAGATTATGACAAATTATCATATTAATCTCAATATTAAAATAATCTCAATATTTAATATAATCATATTATATCATGAAATACTTGATAGGTTTGGCAAACCATTTTAACCACATCAATCAAATACTTTTTTATTTTAAATATTTGGTTGTTGAGACGGAAAGGATTTCAACATTATTAATATTTTAATAAATATAAAATAAAACATTATCATTTATTAGGATATTGAGTGAATTAGAAGTTTGATGATAAGTGATTATTGAACATGTTTTTTTTATGGGTGAATAATGAGATTCACATAAATTTTTTAAGTGATGTAAAACAACCATTTTAATTAATACTAAAGATTCCTTTTGTAGTAATAATGTTTAACAATAATGTGTGTAGCATACCTTAGGAAAGAATTATAGAGGAGAAGAGTATAAAATAATTGAAGGTAGTGATAGTAATGTTGGTTCCAAGGGAAACCTAGACATAAGAAAGGCACGCAGTTTAAGATGAAAGAGCAGGCAATGAAATGTGAAAGAAAAGAAGAAGACTAAATAATTGGGAAGTGCATCAAAAGGAATATGAAAAGGTGAGAATGAGGAGCAAATTAGCGTGAGCGACGTCGTGGCCAATCCCTTTCAGGTAGACCCAGTAATGTGCCAACTTGCTTCGCAACTTGCAATAACATAAATCCAAAACTTCAAAAAAAATTAAAAAGGACCGTCAATACTAGCTTTCCCTGTGACCCCTATTCTCTCTCATTATAGACAAAATCTTATCACTCAAGACTCATCTCCATCTTCTTTTTTCATAAGACTTTCAATATATGATATGCTTTTTTAATATTTAATATATTTTAATTAAACACTTTTATTTTATTTTCTGAATCAAAGTTTTTTTTCACTAATTTTGTAGTTTCTAAAATGACCTAAAAGGGCAACAGCTAATTGATACAGTTGATACTTTTGAACTTGCGTTTATGTTTTAACTGAGTATTTCTAACGTTAGAAAAATTAACTATTTGAGTCAGGTATATAAATTTGCTATAAAGTTCTTATAAAGTGATTTTTTTGCTTAGATTTCATGAAAAACATATTTACTTAGCTATGCATTTTACTACCCAATTATAATTATATTACAAATTTTATCACCAATTTGTTTTTCACGCAGTTTACCATACAACTTTTTTATTTTAGATATTTTATTTATTCATTAAAATTTTACAAAGTAATGACGTGTCTGAAAAATTTATAAGTAAAAATAATTAAAATGACATTGCTTTTAAAAAATGATGATAAAACAAATATTCTTTTAATTTTTTACACGCCATTATGGTGAAATAATGAGTAGAAAAGATTACAATTAACTCAAAAATATTTTGGTTTATGCATATGTGAAAATATTGGATACATAATTTGGAGAAGTGGAAATGAAATTAGACTTGCAAAAATTACAATATTGAACTTAGATCGTTTGTGATTAATTTTCCTCAGTGGCAATCATTAAATTGAAGTATCATCCAATTCAAAAATAAATACATGTTTAAGAGTCTATTTGGAAAAAATAGTTCAGTTCAGAGAGTTGCGGAATAATTTAATTTTCATTAAATTTCTTTTGCTGCTTAACTTTTATTAATTTAGTATTTAACAAATATATTTATGATTAAAAAATCATATAAAAGTATAAAATATACAATTTAAATAAATATTTGAATATGAAATTTATGTAAAAACAACTAAACAAAATTATTGTAATTTATTGAGTAAGTGTTCTAATATAAGGTATTTTTTTATCGCTACGTACACAGAACAGAATGATAAGTTATTCACGTCTCTCTCGTTTTATTAGTATTGTAATTACAACGCCTATAAATTTTAAATGTGAATCATTAATCAAATGTAAATTATTTTAGTTAAACAAATAACGTTGATCAAATTAATTAAGAATTTAATACTGAGATATATGCACTGACATTATAAAACAGTTTTATATTATTATTTAATTACAAACTATAATTAGTATGACCATTAAAATAGTTTATCGTAGAAATCAATAAATTTATCATATACTATGATATTGTAAAAATACATATTTTTCTCTCTTTAAATACCGAGTCAAACTCATAATTTACTGTTCCATTTGAAATATAAGTTCTATAAGAATTTAAATGTTTAATAGACACATATAAACTGGGTAAAGATTTTTATATTTTATCTTTTAAACCAGTAATGTATATAATAAAAAAAGATTTAAAAATAAAATTTTATTGAGGATGAGAAAACCTTGTGGCTAAATAAAAAGAGCACCAAGAAGCTTGGAATTGGTCGTGCTTATTGAAAGGGAGCGTTGGTGAAATCCGCGTCACACCTTTCCTCTCTCTGTCCTCTTTGGAATAATTGTGCTGGCCACCTCCACTTTTTATCTATATTCCGTTTTTCTCCAACTCCCACCATTATATTTCCCTTTTGCCCTTTATATGCTATCTTCTATTACATTTTCTTACTACTTTATTTTCCTGCCTCTAATGTACTTCTAATCATTTATTAACTTGTATGCAATAATAAAATAAATATTCCTTTTTTTTATATAAATATGTCATTTTGTTTATTTTGAATAAATGTTTCATTTGCATTTCCTAAACCTATTGTTTAAACAATTATATATGTATTATCACTATGACATTGGTCACACTAACGATATGTTTAAAATAATCATAATTATATGCTTATTTATATGTGCGCCACTTATTTATAATTATATTTCCTGAACTTTTTTTATCTTCGTAATATTAACCATCGATTGTAATCAATTATTTTATAATAAACAATGGGGACAAATATCACTGCTGGACTATTATATATTATGCTGGATTTTCAATTGACACTAGTAATATTGTTTATTGGTTACGCAAAGTAACATGTATGTGATCTGTTTTGGATAATATATATAACTTAGATCCTTCAACAATCAAAATACCAGTAATATTCTACTTCGACGATAAAAAAAATATTTTTTCTTATATAAGAGAAGAAAATACTTTCAGATATCAAAAAGTAAAAAAAATACAAAGAATGGAAGCTTATTTAGTGAGAATAGAAATCAAACTTATGATTATGTATGGACCAAATCTGGTTAGATGTTAGAAGACCCACAATCTTTGTTAGGATGAGAGTTGTCATGGATGCAAGAGGCAAACTATAAGAAGCTGGTCTTGTTGTTCATAATTTAGAAATCATCGTGAACATCTTCAGCAAATTGAAACTAAAATGGTGTGCAAGATCCATCCAAGAAATGTAGGAGCTTGAGGTAGTTAACACCTATTGTTGCCATATTAGGTTGTTGTAATCAAGCTTAAGCTTGATTGGAATATTGAAGGTATGAGGAATGAAAGATGCATGAGGAGAGATGAAGTCATGCTGTAATTATGTGAAAGAGAATACATGGTTTAAAGAAAAAATGACTCTATATAACTTGTGAAGGATAAAAAAAAAAAGAATAAATATTCATATATCAGAAAGACAAAATATAAATAATAGAAACTTATTCTATGAAAATAGAAGTCATGAAATACATATAAACATGTAAAATAAATAAAAAAGTGTCATTTATTAAAAATTATTAAAATGAAAAAATAGTTACACAAAAATTAAGAAAAGTAAAGGTTGAAAATGCTGGAAGAATGAATTAGCTTAGACAAAGTAGTGGGAGGGAGAGACAAATACATATTTAGACTTTGATGACCAAAATATGATTTAATTATGAAGAGATTGAAAAAGAAGGAGAAATTAGTAATTTGATTTGAATAAATAGAATATAATTAGTTGCTTGAGCATTCAAAATTTGATAACTATATATACTTTTAAAAATAGTCCTGAATTTTATATTTTGATGAATTTAAAATTAATTATGATCTGAAGATAGAATAAGGATTTATTAAAATAAGTTAATATTTTAGAATATTTGTAAAGTTTGAAGGTAGTGGAGCAGAGTAGAAAGAGGAAGGAAACGCGACGCACGGAGAGTGCGTAGAACCTTGGGTGAGAGTATCGTAGTGGTTGCAGAAATGGTGGAAGGTGAGGTATTTGTGGGCACCACAATGTAAAGTGGGGAAGGTTTGGCGGGGTCCATGGCAAATGCGGCGAGACGCAGCATCGCAGAAATAAAAAGAAAAGATAACAAAACCATCTTCTGCACTCACTTGCGTTGCGTTCTTGTGTTTCTTCCTTTTCTTTCTTTTCTCATATACGCATTTTTATTGGATTAAACCGGGATTCCCAAAATATTGTAATGCTTCTGGCTAAGTGCTGATGAAGTGGATCCCACTCGTTTCCCAGGAGGAGAAACCACTCAAACTCTCACCAAAACATATCCATCCAAATTCTAACTCTCCATTCATTTCCTTAATTAATTCACTGTAAAGACATTAATAAAAACTATTAAAAATACATAAAATTATTTACAAACTATGGAAAGAAATAAATAAAACACGTTTGACTTTAATAATGAATAGAAAATATAGATGTTATTCAGTAGTTTACTACTACTTGTACTGTACTAGTACCTTTCTTCCACAAGTAAGAATTAGACAACACAAAGCAAGACAGCTAAAACTCGACGCTGACGCGAGCCGTATAATTTGGCTTTGCCATTGGCCGAGGGATACGCACCTACGCAAGAGGCAAACAGCAGCTTTATTGTAGGCCCTAAATTATTAACTATTTTTTTTTTTTATTCATTTCTGAGATTTAAAACTCTATTTTCCTTGATTCCTTCTCCTTCTCCCTTTTCTACGACTCTTTGCATTCTTCAAAAGTCGCCTCTGTTAATGCTTAGTTTCTCTCTCTATATATCTCTATCTCTATCTCTCTCCCACTAACAAACAATTCAACTAGTTTCTATCTAGTCTGTTCTCACAAATCTCCATGCACAGGATCCGCAGCTTCCATAGTATTTAAATTTAACCCCAAGTAAATGTCACTTTTATATTCGCAGTTCAAAAGGCAACTTACCACAGAGTTGTTTCCACCAGCAACTACTACTGCTACTCTTTTCTTTTCTGACGTCAAAATTACAACATGCTAAATTTTGTATCCTTCCACTCTTTCATAATAAATGCAAAATTAGAAGGACTGACATGCTAGTAGTGTAGTATTTTGCAACATTGGACTCTGCAGCCCTTTCCTAAAGGGGTAACGTAAAATTAATGTTACGGGCATAGCAGTTGGTGAAGAGTAAAATTCTGAGTTATGAGTTATGTCCGGTTCTAAACTCAATATTCATCCAATTCGCATGTTCATAAATGTTTTCGACAAAATTAAAACAACAATGAAAAACAAAAGATGTATTCCACTGTCTACTCATTTATTCATTGATATTTAATATTACTAATATTCATGTCCCACGATCAGAGGACTGTTTACATATTCCACGTTTGGCAGGGATTGAAAAAAACAGACAAAAAACAAAGAAGGGATCACCGACGAACCCTCATTTTTCTCTCTAAAGAAATCCTGTGCCGGTGTCTCACCAAAACTCGCCGGACTTTAAACTCCGGGAAGAACCCCTTCAAAGACTATTACACCATACAACAAACTCGTTAATTAGATTCGGAAAAACACAACGCTTCTCAGAGAGAGATAGGGAGAGTCCTCAAATGAAAAGGTTGAGAACTTTCCGGTCTCCACTGTGACCCCACTGATCCCCAAATTTGCTCTCCAAGCACGCCGTCGTCGTGCCAGACTCCTCGGAGGTCATCGACGGCGACACCGGCCGCCGATTCTCAACCTTCTTCTGCAGAAAAATCGGCGTCAGCCGGAGATCGAGATTCGGCGCCGCCTGCAGCTTCGCCGGCTCCTCCAACCGCTTGCGTTTGCTGGCGGAGGAGACTTTGTTATGAGATCTGGAGTTCGTGAAGCCGCAAGTCGGGTTCGGGTGTCGGATTCTCCAAATGTCGGAGCATGCAACTTCCGATGTCTCGTCGGCGGCTGCAGCGGGAGAGGTCAGGTCCATGAGCTCCGGCATGGTCCTGAGCGTGCCGCCGCGGAGTACGGTCTCCACGGCCGCCTGGCAGACGTGCCAGTTTCCGGTCCAGAGAAGGCCCACAGCACCGTTGACAGGGTTGACCGTTCTCCCGCAGGCTTCGAACAGCAGGGACTGAAACAGAGCTGCATAGGCAACACGGAAAGAAGTATAAGGTAGGGCGAAGAAAACTGTAGAAAGAGTTAAAAGAAATTAAAATAAAATTTACCAGGTCTTTGATTTTCTGGAACGTTGGAAACGAAGGACATGAGGTCAGCACGGCCAAAGAATTTGGCAACGAAGACAGTGGCATGGCCTTGAGCTTCGGCGGTTTCGATCCACTGCAAACAAGGACGCAACACACAGGATTCGCTACATCCCTTTCGAAGAACTCTGCAGCCGTTGCAACTCATGCCTATTTTGCTACAAATTAATGAACCCACCCAGCGTGTATCTTTGTGTTTGTGTCTGTGGTTGAAACAACAGTTTCTTCCTCACATCAACACCAACAACAATTAGGAAGAGCAGAGAGAGAAGAGATCAGAGAATGCAAATGCAGATTGAGAAGAGATATAAATAAGGAAGGGAATGAGAGAGAGAGAGATGTTGGGGGAAATGAGGTTGGTGGTTAACTATGGTTGGGTTAAGGTAGTGGTGGGAGTGGAAGAGAGATATGAGGAAGAGAATGCTATTGTTGTGATGTGTTGTGTTGTTTTTAATTCTGCTTTCTGTATGCAAGTGAGATTCCAATGTCTTTGGCGTGCGCGGCTCCGTGTTTCCGCGCATGGATGTTTCCTACGCCGTTCGATTCCATATATTTCACCTTCCCATATTACTTCATTATTCATATTTTACCACTAATGCTTCAACACTTCATAAGCTTCGCAAAACGGCTGCTCCTACTCAATCATAAAAAAAAAAAACTTTATTTCATTTATATTACAATATTTTTCGCATAACCTATTTGTATATCTCTCACACTACATTTTATATAATTTTGCCAATAAATATCATTACAACGTCACTCACTTGCACAGAAAGAAACAAAAGTAGTAGTTTAAAAGTTAAGGATATTTTTCATTAACTTTGTATTAATTAGTGTGTCAAAATCTTTAAAAACTATTGTTTAAAAATGGGAAATTGGCCCTTTAACTTTTTATTTTTTTAAGATAATAGTTCTTATACTTTTTTTTAACTACCTTTTCCTATAACCCCCAGTAAATAATACAGAACTGCTTACGTATAAAAGAGAAGTTGAAAATTTTAAAATATTTTTTTATTAAATTTGTATTAATTAATATTCTTAATCAAAATGTTAAAATCTTAAAAGACTATTATTTTGAAATGAAATGAGTATTTTTTATAGTGATTATATTGAAGAATCATGTACATGGAGAGAGACTTTTTTATATGAGATTAGGAAGAGTATTGATATATTTACAAACACTATAGATAATGTCTCCAATGAAGAACTCATCACTACATGGAGCCATTATCACTAGATACCCCTTTATTTGCAGTTTTGAGATATAATAGGGTTAGTCAACTAAAAGATCAAATATTATTTGAAACAAATTTACATGAAGTATTGATATATATAAATAATTATCTCAATTATTCAATTGTTTTAAAAATATTTTATGAAACTCGTTATAGTATATATTTAAATATAAAAATGACAGAAGAATATTGGAATCCAAGCGCAATCCCAATTACAATAATTTATCATATATATTGTAAAATAATAAAAACTTAAACCTTTATTAATTTTTTGAAAAAACAAAAATACCTTGTTATTGTAATTCCAAAAAAAAGGTAAATATCTCCGTTCCTAGAACGTTAAGACACAGTGAAATAACAAACAAATTAAAATGGAGGTTGGAAGATATATTCTTCCAGAAAATCCTAACCCTACTGAAGTACAAATAATAATAATTCTCATAGGTGCAGTAGAAGTGGTTTTTGATCCTGTTAGAAATAGTCTAAATATCAATGTCCATCCATAAGAAATAATGAATTTAGTTTAAAATAGTCTAAATCGAAATTCATCCTTAAGTAATAATAAATTTAGTTTAGTAAGATCCTCAATTGATAGACGAAACTACTAAATTTCACGAAATTTAATCCTAAGAAGAATAAAACAAGATCATACGGTTCCTACTCTAAAATTTAAATTAAATAATCTAATACCCATTATAATTCGGCAAAATCTCATGATTCACCGACAAGATCCGACTTTAATCAATTAAATGTTGTAAAAACATTTGAAATCGACAATGGCTATTTTACAACTAGAATCCAATAATGACAAAAATAAAGAAAAAATAAATTGGTTTATTGTACAAGTTTTTTAAGAGAACAAAAATTTAATATAGAACAAAGAATTACGAGTTCTTAGAATTAGTACAATGTTAGAGCAGACACACAAAAGATGGAACTCACAGTGAGAAATATGAGAAGAGAGTCTGTTCTATTATTGATTTCTGCTTATTTAAACAATACAAAGAATTGTCTATTTATAGGCACTATTAATTTGGATTATTTCTAACACCCCACCATAATCCAAAATACAACTGTTCATGACAGAAAAAATAAAACTACTGATCAAGATAGAAAACTGCCTTCATATCTGTTTAAAAATTTCAAACTACAAGCTCACAACTCCAATCAGCTTTCTTAGTTCTTTAAACCTCTCACCCTTCAGTGCTTTAGTCATTATATCAGCTAACTGCAACTCAGTTTTGCAATATGTGAGCTTGATTCTTCCCTTGGACACTTGATCTCGAAGGAAGTGAAACTTGGTTTCAATATGCTTGCTACGGCCATGTGAAACTGGGTTTTTTGCAAGATCGATTGCTGATTTATTGTCCACAAATAGTTCAACAACACTTCCAGTTTCAAACTTCAATTCTTGAATCAGTGATGATAGCCACAATGCTTGGCAGGCAGCAGAACAGGCGGCTATATATTCTGCTTCGCATGTGGAAAGAGCTACCACAGTTTGTTTTTTTGAACACCAAGATATAGGTGCCCCAGCAATTGTGAAAACATATCCCATAGTACTCATTCTATCCAATAAATCTCCACACCAATCTGAGTCTGAATAGGCTACAAGGTGTAGTTCAACCTTTTCTTCTTGTTGTGGAAAAATGATGCCAAAAGTCAGTGTTCCTTGCAAGTATCTCAAGATTCTTTTTGCTGCCACTAGATGTGAGTGCCTTGGATCACTCATAAACCTGCTAACCACACCAACACTAAAGGAAATTTCAGGCCTAGTATGACAAATAAACCTCAAACTCCCCACCATTTGTCTATACATAGTAGCATCAACAGCAGGTTCATTTTTGCAGTTGTCCAATTTGGTATTTGCCTCTGCTGGAGTTTCTGAAGCATTGCAGTTTAACATGTGGAATTTCTTCAAAATCTCAAGAATGTACTTCTTCTGGTGCATGAATAGGCCTTGATCAGTTTGCACAAACTGTAGACCAAGGAAATAGGACAATGTTCCCATATCTGACATCTCAAACTC
Organism: Phaseolus vulgaris; assembly: GCF_000499845.2. Classification (NCBI taxonomy): domain Eukaryota; kingdom Viridiplantae; phylum Streptophyta; class Magnoliopsida; order Fabales; family Fabaceae; genus Phaseolus; species Phaseolus vulgaris. Next base: position 46,985,456 of record NC_023757.2, on the reverse strand, counting down.
ACCTTTTAAATCTTGCTTCAGCTTATCAATTCCTGCTTTGGTACTACCCGTGATTAAGAGATCATCTACATAAAGGCAAAGAAACAGGATATCACTATGATTTAGTGATTTAACATAGACACCATGCTCAACTAAACATTTCTGAAAACCACAGCCTGATAAGAAGGAGTCTAAATGCCACAATTTCCAGTTATTCCATGTTGCTAAGGCTACTAGCATTCTCACAGTTTCCAGTCTAGCAACTGGTGCAAATACCTCTGAATAGTCAATCCCCTCCTTTTGCATAAAACCCTTTGCAACTAGCCTAGCTTTGTGCTTGGTCACTGTACCATCAGACTTCAACTTAGTCTTGAACACCCATTTAACAGAAATTGGAGTCTTCTTTGCAGGTAAAGATACCAATTCCCAAGTGTCATTCTTCTCTATGGACTTGATTTCTTCAATCATTGCTGCTCTCCAAATATCACTGCGAATGGCTTCCTCAAAATGAACTGGTTCAGAATCAGCTAGCAAAGCCATGTGTTGCACAAGATCACCTTCTGCAGAGATAGCAGTAGCGGAGAACAGTTGATAATCTGTGAGATGTGGAGGTAAATTTCTAACCCTTGATGGCCTAACGTTCACGGATGGTGGTGATCTCACCACATTCTCTTGAGTCTCTTGAGAAACCGTGTTGCTGTCATCCAAGTCAAGTATCCATTTGCTCATTAATGGTGTTGATTCTTTGAAATCCTTCCATGAATTTGACTCATCAAAATACACATCCCTACTGAAAATCACTTGCCTTGTGACAGGGTTATAGAGTTTGTAGGAGCCAGTTGAGTTGTAGCCAACAAGAATCATAGGCTCACTTTTGTCATCAAGTTTCTTCCTCCTTTGATCAGGGATGTGCCTATAACAAAGTGAGCCAAAAATCCTGAGATGCTTCACTGAAGGTTTCAGACCAGACCAGACTTCTTCAGGAACTTGAGAATGTAAACTCTTTGTAGGACATCTGTTGAGGATATAGAGAGCAGTGGTTGCTGCCTCTCCCCAAAAATTATGTGGAAGAGTTTTACCTTTTAACATGCTTCTCACCATATTTAGAATGGTTCTGTTTCTTCTCTCTGCTATCCCATTATGTTGAGGTGTGTAAGGTGCAGTCACCTCATGCAGTATACCTTGTTCTATGCAGAAAGTTTCAAGTTCCCCAGAAGTAAATTCTCCTCCACCATCTGTCCTGAGTACCTTAATGCATTTCCCTGACTGCTTTTCAACTAGGCTCTTGAAGTTTTGAAAAATTTGGAACACCTCACTCTTTAATTTCAGCAAATATATCCAGATTTTCCTGCTCAGTTCATCAACAAAAGTCACAAAAAATTTGTTTTCTCCCAATGATGGGACATCAAAGGGTCCACAAACATCATAGTAGATCACTTGCAGAAGCTCTTTAGCTCTAGAGGGAGTATATGAACTGAATGCAGTTCTGGGTTGTTTGCTCACTTGGCAGTTGTCACAGACTTTGCTTGGAATCTGAATTGAAGGCAAGCCATGAACTAGTTCTTTAGATCTAAGCAAACTCAAGTCTCTAAAATTTAGATGTCCTAACCACATATGCCATAGCCAGGAATCATTAGCAAGCATTGAAACAGAGAAACATTGTGATTCAACAGTTTTCAGATTCACTTGAAAGGTTCTGTTCTGTGCCATAGGAGCCTTTAAAACCATCTTATTTGCAGCATCAAAAATTTCCAGAAATCCTTGATTCATATTCATTGAAAACCCTTTTTCCAGCAATTGTCCAAGGCTAATCAAATTGCTATTCATGGTAGGAACATAGAGTACATCAGAAAGTATGGCTTTCTTGCCATTTCTGCCACTGATTAAAACATCACCAGTCCCTTCTGCCTGTATGACTCTATCATCTGCAAATCTAATATTGCTTTTTCTGGTTTCATCAAAGTTTACTAACCAATTTCGATTTCCAGTCATATGATTGGAACAACCAGAATCTATATACCACTTATCATCACAGCTGGAATCATGGTTTGTTATCATCATGAGAAGAAGAGGTTTTTCCTCAGAAATTACCTCACTGTCTTCTTTAGCTATGTGTGCTTCATCATAATGGTTGCCTCTATGTTCATTCTGATCTGGAGGTGCTTGACACTCATTGGAAAAGTGACCAACTTTCCCACAATTAAAGCACTTAATACGTTTTCTGTCAACCTTCTTCTTGCCACCACGCCAGTAATTGTTCCCCCCTTTTCTTGAGGAACTTTCAGCATGATCAATCTTCTCACGTTCTTGATATTGGATATTTTTTGGATTCCCTCCTCTGTAGTCCTTTCCCTTACCACGACCTTTGTATCCACCTCTACCATTATAGCCCCCTTTCTTTGAAATCTAGGCCACCAATGCCTGATCAACAGGCTTCTCTGTGGATCTTTCCATGAGCCTCTGCTCATGCGCTTCGAGGGAACCTTGAAGGTCCTCCACTTTCAGGTCTTCAATCTTTTTCGATTCCTCAATCGCCACAACGATATGATCGAAATTGGGGTTTAGGGTTCTAAGAATTTTTTCCACCATTGACTGATCAGAGATCTTTTCACCGCAAGCCTTCATCGCGTTCGTGTGGCTTATTATTCGATTGAAGAATTGAGCGATTCTTTCATGTGACTCCATTTGCATCAATTCATATTGACGCCTCAATGTCTGCAATCGAACTTTCTTCAACTGTTCAGCCCCTTTATTACATTTCTCAAGAATCTGCCATGCCTCATGGGAGGATTTTGCTGCCGCAATCTTCTCAAAATGCGCATCATCAACACATTGATGAAGAAGGACCATGGCTTTGCAATCTTTCTTCTTATTTTCCTTGTGTGTGGCTCTCTGTGCTTCTGTTGCTCTTTCAACCAGATCTGTGTAGCCATTCTCCACAATTTCGCTGATTTCTTGATACCCCATAATTGCTTTCATTTGGATACTCCATCTATCCCAATTCTTTCCATCAAGAATAGGAAAATTAGCAATGAAGTTTGCACCAGTTTGCCCCATTGACAATCAAACAGAAAGCACCTTTGGATCGAAGAAGAAAACCTAGCTCTGATACCAGATGTTAGAGCAGACACACAAAAGATGGAACTCACAGTGAGAAATATGAGAAGAGAGTCTGTTCTATTATTGATTTCTGCTTATTTAAACAATACAAAGAATTGTCTATTTATAGGCACTATTAATTTGGATTATTTCTAACATACAAGAACAAATTTGTTTTTTTAAATGGTTCGAACTAAACTATTTAGACAAACTTAAAATAAATATAGTAAAAATGTTTCAGAAATTATGAATAATAGTCGTCATTGAAATAGTAAATATAATACCTCTCTCAAAGAAGTAAGATTTCTCAATGTATAAAATAAAGAAGTCGTAACCTCACCTTTCTTAAAATATTACGAGAAAAAAAAATTAACATAAAAGACACATTACAATAAAAATTCATTTTAGATGTCAATAAAAAGTGGAGTTATAAAAAAAAGTCACTAATAAGTGTGAAGTTTACTCAAGTTGAACACAAAAATAAATGTAAAATATTGTATCCACAATGAAGACCTTTAACTCACTAAAAAATATTAAAATAATAATAACTTAGCATCTAAAATGGGGACACAAAGTAGATACAATGAAAAAAAATTAAATGATAGAATAATATTGAGTCTAGAATGAGGACATAAAGTAAATTAAAAATTAGTAATATTATTATAATATTAACAATATTTATATTATAAATAATATTAATTTTATTAATGTTTTTATTAATAGTATTTATATTATTAATTTTATTATATTATTAATATCATTAATACTAGTAATATTACTAATACTATTATTATTAATAATATTATTAATATAATAATATAATACTAATTATATTATTTATATTATTAGATTAATATTATTAATTTTATAATATTAATAATATGTATACTTATTAGTTATGATTTTATAATTATTCATATTATAATAATATTTTTAATATTATGTATATAATTATTATGATAATAGTTGGTAAGTAATAGAAATCAAGGAGTGATAGTTCATAGGTAATAAAGATTTGTGGGTAATAGTTGGTAAGTAATATAGATATGTAGGTAATAGTTGGTAGGTAATAGAGATCTGTGGTTAATAGTTGGTAGGTAATAGAGATCCGTAGGTAAAAGTTTTGTAGGTAATAAAGATTCGTGGGTAAAAGTTGATAAGTAATGTTGAATTTACTTACGGATTTAGATCTGTAGGTAATGTTGTTTGTGTATAATATCTGTAGGTAATGCTGAATTTACCTACATATTCAGATTCGTTGGTAAAAATCCATAGATAATATTATTTTTGTTGTGGTGAGAAGAAATAAATAAAAAACTAAATGTCTTTAAAATATTAAAGGTAAACACTACTGACCAATAGGGAGAAAAATAAAATAAAATAAAAAAACTCAAATTCCTAACGAGTTGAAATTTTTATAAATGAACAATCTTCCAAGTATCCAATTTGAGAAATGAAAGTTAGAACACCCATTCATCTTTGTGAAAATGAGATAACATAGTAGAATATTAATGGGATAGCATACCATCAAATATTATGAAAAACATATTAAATTACCATGGTTGTAACAACCTATAGGATGAAGTATTCAGAAAAACAAATATTTAAACGGAAAATTGTCGAAAACGATTTTAAAAAGAGATTTATTGCATAACTTTCAGTTATTTTTGTTCACAAAGTCAAAAGAAAAAAGTCGATAGGATATCGTGATATACTTAGGAATATAACATAAGGATGAATTAGCTCAATAGTAAAAAAAATACAGGAATAACCCTCTGTAATAACCTAAAAATAAAAAACAAAATTAAAAAAAAGTAAAATCCAAATAATTAAAGATTTAGAATCCCCATCAACAAAAAAAATGAAGGAATAGCTAGGCAAAATAATTCAAGGAGAAATGAAAGTTTCACACGCTTTACTTAGTTTCTTTTCTTTTTTTAATTATTTTGTTTTGTCTTCGCATGGAAGTCTAAATATTTTTTGTTGATTCCTTTGTAATTCCCTATTGAATTACGAGGTTTTGATCAATAAAAGTTTCATTTTTCAATTCTATAACAGTTGTTTTAATATTCTAATATTTTAAAAAATTGACTTTTGTAAGAGGTTGTACTTGAACGCATGATTGAGAGCCTTTTTATCTTAATATTTTGTTTCTTAGTTAGTTAGTTAGTTAGTTAGTTTAGCTCGCATTGTTCTAACTATTTTTTTGGGCAGGTGATTCAAGAGGGAAGAGATAAGCATTCACATGAAGTATACGCATAGAACAAAGTGAGTACCGATTAAATTAGTAGACACATGTTTTAGTGGTGAGTTTCAGTTGAATCAGATTGACGCATGTTTAATCTAATTTAGCTCTGTTGGAGGATTGAGAAATTATTAGTCTTTAGAGAACATCTGAAGAATTCAATGGTAGAAGAAGGTAGGATCAACAGCTTTTTATTTGCTATTTTAATTTTTTTTTATATTTTCTGCACAACTATCTCAACCCTTTTTTTTTATCGTTAACTTGTATTGCTTGCAGATAAATTTTAAACTTTGATTTACTTATTTCACTATTAGATATTGGATTTGTTGAAAGATGACTTGAGGTCATCTGATCACAATTATACTATTATATATTTAGTGTTAAATAGATTTACCCTTGACACGCCTGAATTTATAGGGAGGTTACTTCTCATTTATTGTTAGTTTATTCTTTAATATGGTTGATTACCCAATCAATCAATGATTTCGAATGATGGAGTTGTTTCTATCCCGATTCTTACTTGTTTAATTTAATTTCAATATTAAAAAAATCGTATCCAAATCCAATCAACTTTTACAATTTGATTCGGATTGATTTTTATTTATTTTATTCATATATGTATTATATGTTTGCACTGTGACATCAATACTAAATAACTTACATGATTTACCTTATAAAAGCCTAACAAACCTACCAATATTAATATATGTATAATATTGTACAAAATTCTAAACATAAACATTAAAATTATTTTTGTTTTCTTTCAATAATATTTTATTTTTTTTTAACAATTTTCTCCTACAAGATTAATAATGTAATTAAAGTTCACTTTACCAGGATAACTCTTTTTCCATCTCATTCATATCTTAAACATATTTTTATTCATCTACCACATGCTTAAAGGCATGAACCAAATTATTTTGTATTAGTGTTTTTCTCTTCCAAGATTAATAATTTAACCTGCACACTACCATAATAACTCTTTTTCCACCTCATTTGCCTGTTAAACATATTGTTCCTCCTTTATCATACGTTTATAGGCATGAAACAAGTTAGGCTCATTAATTGTTTTTCTCGATTTCTCGTATAATAGTAAAATAATAAATAATATAATAATATTTAAATAATTAATCTTGGTTCAATTCGATTTGTATCGATTCTGAATTTCAAACCACAAACTGATTCAAACTGCTTGGTTTTGGAAAAAAAAATTCAAATTGATTCAAAAAATTCAAATTGATTCAAAAAATTCCAACTTTAATAGGTTATAGATTTTTTTTTATCGTATCAGTTCTGAAAACTCCTAATTCTATTTTTTGACACCTATTGTTTATTACAGGAAGCATTCTATCAACCTTCACTTCCTTGTTTTGAAAGAAAAATTAAAAAAAAAAACAAAAAAAATATTTATCTATTAAATTTTGTTAAGTAATGGTTCTCGTAATTTTCAAAGAAAGTATTATTATTCTCCTTTTAAATTTAAAGAAAAAAAAATACTGTAATTTCTTCTACTTAGTAAAGTCTATTCTCCGTGGGTTTTATTTTTCTTCTCTTTCTCTTATTTTAGCTGGTGTAAATAGTTATTACTTTATTACGAACAATCGTACAGATTGAATGTTATATGTGAAAAAAAGGGAAAGGTAGAATAGAAACTTAGTTGTGATTTTGTAAATATAAATCATATATTAAAACGTGAACCAAAATATATTTTTGTGCAGATTATTTGAAATCAATATAAATATTTATTTTAAAATTTTCCCAGTATTATTTCTACCTCAAATGTTTAACAACTAATTTAGAAAGATACACTGAAATCTTATTTATCTAACAGGGATACCTATTAAGAATTGTCTGATAGTAAGATTAAAGAAGTAATTAAAACTTACCACCAACAATAGTGTAAAAGAATTACAGCAGTAATGTATGATGGTGATATTTGATGCCATCCTTCACTTTACACAACCCCATTTCGTGTATTTGTGTTAAAGATTTTTGTTTTTTTGCCTAAATGAAGCAAAGGATATAATTAGCAGGACGTATAGAAAGTGTAATAGTTGACGTAATTGTGTGAAGGAGGGATTTGTGGGATGGTTGATGAAATTTGGGAACGTTGTAAATGGGGTTGATCCTGATGCTCTTAGATTGGTTTTGAACCGCTGAAATCATTCCCTTCCAGTGATGAAGAAACATAGGAGAAGAAACAAGTAACAGAAGTTTGCAGTGAGGGGTAAGTGGTCCAGCGTGGGGTCAAGTGAAGCAACATTCACGGCTATATATTAAAGCAAGTAAAGTGAAGCTACTAATAAAAGAAGTTCCCTCAAACTGATTCTGTTCACAAGATCTGTCTCAGATAATATTGCCCACAAGAAATGGCTCTCTATGGTCCAAGATTGGTGGTGCCCATAGACTTGAAGAAGAAACCGTGGCAGCAGAAAAACCCTCTTCACAACCGCTGGCATCCAGATATACCACCGGTTGCAGAGGTGACGGCCGGGGAAGTTTTTAGAGTTGAGATGGTAGACTTCAGTGGAGGTGCCATCACCAAGAATCACACTGCCCACGATGTCAAACACGTTGATCCGTTAACTGTGAGTTCTTAATTCATCATCATGATTACCTACTTCAAACCAAACTATAGTATACATACTATTTTCTCCTACAAATACACAATCACTGCTGAATCACCACTAAACTTTTTACAAGATTTGACAAAAGTAATTAAGAAAGTAAGAGGCGTGATACACTTAAGCCCAGCTGGTAGATAGACTATGTGTTTGTGAGTTAATAAAGAAAGGTAAAGAAAACGAAAATGATATTAATTGTAAGAGGATAGAACTTTAGAAGAAAAAATTAGCGTGCGTCGTCTGTCCTCATGTCCTCGTCGGCTATTATTTGACCTCCCACTGTCGATTCCCGCTTATTGGAATAATATACACTAAAATGATATGTACGCAATATACTAAATTCCTCTCTAAAAGACTCCATTGCCAAAGAAAAGATCATTATGTATCTCAAAAAAGTAGGGTGATAATAGATTGGAATTTTCAAAATCCATTCCATAAAACCAATTTAGATTCAATAAAATAAATTGTTTCAAAAAAATCATATTTTTTTAATTAGATTAAATCGATTTAATTTTTTTTAATTTAATTTAAATTGGACTAAATCTAAATTAAAATCACTTCATCGATTTGATTAAATTTGATGTTGGATCAACTTTATCAACCTCACTTGAGATCCACCCTATCAACATTACCTCATATCGACCTTATTAACTTGATGTGAGGTGAGTCCAACTCAATTTGACATGATTTCAACTTGATGTATGCTCGTTCTATAGTTCGAACATGGGTCCAAGTTGACTTGATCTAATTTGGTCTAACCTAAGATCGACTCGACTTGGACTCTACCAAACTCGGTTTGATCTAACCACAACCTAATTTAATCTCGATTGGACTCAATCAAACTTGGACCTAACACAACTCGACTAAACATGAGGTTAAGATAACTCAACTTCACCTGATGTGAGGTCTACCCAAATCAACTTGACATGACCCCAACCCGATGTGAGTTCGATATCTCGACCCAACACATGCCCAACTTGACTCGTACCAACCTAACCCAACCTACCTTGGTCCCACTTAGACTATACTCGATCTACATGTGGTTGAACTTGGCTAGACATAGGCTCGTCCTAACTAGACTTGGCCTGACCTACTTAGCCCAACTCAATTGAATATGGGTCCACCTCTACTTTAGTCTACATGGACCCTGGTCGAGTCAACTCAATCTAACGTGGGATCAATCTAAACTCAGCTTGACATGACCCTAAACCAATGTAGATATGATGTCACGAGACACTATGGGTGTAGATTGACTCAATTTGACCTAAGATTTTATCGATTGCAGTTGTCCTAGGCTTAGGTCCTCAACTCGTTGGGCTCAGACCAACTTGGTTCGAACTAGGATCGGGGTGACTCGGATCAACCTTAGTTTGGATTGACTCGACTCGCAGTTAGACTTAGGACCAACTTGAAATGGTCATGATTGGGCAAGACTTGACTTGGTCTTAATTAGACTAGGACTGAAATAGTCCTAGCCTAACTCTGTTGAACGTGGATTCATCTTGACTCGACTAAATGTGGGATCGTTCCGACTTGACTCGATTTAAGCTCAACCTATTAGATATGATATGTGGAGCCGACTTGATTCGATATGAACTCGAATTGACTTAGCTTCACTTTAACACGTTAACTCGCCCCATTCTTGCATGTGTTTAACTTGATGATATCTTGTTTAGGTCTAACCCGACCTAAAATTTCATAGCTCAATATAACCTAAACGCATCTTGATTTTTATTTTCAAAATTCAAAAACTTATCCAATCTATTTCCAATTCAAATCCAATTAATTTAATTCAGACTTAAAATACAAAATATATAAACTTAAATTTAAGATAAATCTATTTAAATAATCTTAAAATAATATAATTTTTTAAGATAATTATAAATTAGATTTGATAATTTGGATATTTAAAAAAAAAACAAACTTGGATTACCTTACTTATTCCCCAAAAATTGATATGGTTTTACTGTTTGTCTTAATATATCCTAAAAGGATTTATGGTGTAAGATGCACAAATGAATCGGATTAGAGTTTAAAATCAATTACCTATATTTAAGTTGTACTTTAGTTTAACCCATTCTTTACCGGCTTATAGGCTTTTCAATCAACTTAATTTTTAGAAACATTAAAGAATTAAAAATAATATATATTATTTCATTAATATATATGTTAAAATTTATATATTAAATCAATATCGTTATATCATATTAAATGAGATTCACTACCAATCTAATTTTAAAATATACATTCATATCCCTTGTTTTTTTTAAATAATATATCAACATTCCTTCTAAATGTATATATCAATATATCTAAAAATTATGGCAAAATTGATCTTACCTCCGCTATCATGTAAAATGAGATTCACAATTCCTCTAATTTTAAAATAAACATTCACCTCCTTTATATATTTTTTTACAATTTCTTAACTTTTAAATAAAAATTCAAGTTACCTTATATTTTTAATAAGACATTTATATGAAGTAAGATTAAATGATTTTATTTATTATAAATAAAATGAGGAGGGTGAATGTTATGTGATTAAAAATATAAGGGAATTAAATGTATTGAAAAATAAGAACAGCATATATATATATATGTTTATTTAAAATTAATAAAAATATGAGTATTGTTCTATTAAAAAATAAGAAAAATAAATATTTATTTTAAAGTTAGAAGAGTATAAATGTGATTATTATGACTTCCGAAAAGATGTATAATTTTTGGAAAAAAAAAATCATTTGAGACTTAATCTTCAAAAGATTTAGTTCATTTTAGATCTGGATAGGATATAACCTATGACAATTTACACTGTATTGGTCGGGTTGGACAAGACAACACTACCATTTTGATTGGATAATCTCACTTCTGAAATTCCAACAATTTACCCAACTTCTTAGTTTTGTTGTCTACCCTGTGTAAACAAAGCAGAAAAGTTAGTGAAACTTTGTTTTTCGCATTCCTTTATCTTATAGGAAAAAGACCAACATATTCGATTCTTTCATCATTATTGAGTAATTACTTAAAAAATTATCAGACTAAAATTGTACCTGACCAAAATTTTACATGACAAAAACAATGTTTTTTTAATTTTAAATATACGTTAAAAATAATTAAAATATATTTGTTATACATAATTTTAGTTTTAAAAATTTAAAAATCGTCTTTATTATACACGTCAGGTAAATTGTTTGAAAAAATAAATAAATTAAAATTTCTTTTATTATACGACTTGTTTTTTCAAAAATTAGAATTGAAGTTATATGTTTGATAATCATATTATTTACTTTTAGCTGCTTGTAAAATAATAATATTTGATATATGTAGTTAATTATATATGATTATTAATGATATGATCATACATCATTAATCAATTAACAAAATTAAACAATACTACTAAACATTTTAATAATTGTAAGATACTATTTTAATTGTCCATAATTATTCAATCATATTTATTTATTAATTTTTAATCATTCATAAATTAATTGATGATATTTACCTATATAGTTAAGACGTATCGCTCAAGAAAAAAAAGCAATGCTCTGTTCAAGATTATATAGTCTTAAGAACAGAAAATTTATTTGAGTAAAATTTTACTAAATAAAAGAACAGGAACATATGGGCCAGATTTGTTTTCTTCTTCTATTCTTTCTCCAATTATGTTAGAAAAAAAAATCTAACTTTTTCTTGAACTATTTTCTCTCATTCGTTTATACTCCAACAACCAGACGTTGTTTTAAATTGGATAAAGTTTATAAAAAAATGTGTTAAACATAAATTTGTAACCCTATTTTTTATTATTTTAATAATTCAAAGCAGGCATTAATTATTTACTTATTCTATCCAATTTAATGTTATTATATTTCTTCTGGATTCAGCAGGTTTAGTGTGATTGCTTAAGATATTAGTGAATCATGTAATTAAAAAAAACGATATGCACCAAATGAATACATGCCACGCTTTCATCGGTGACTGCAACATTGTTTTCTGGGACCAACGAGGCGTGGTCCTTCCACCAATTGAAAACCGATCCCCTTCTTCACCGCAATGCTAAACTTTGTGAGAACAGTATCTATCTAGAGTCTTCACCAAACCCAAAGTTTGCAAAATACACAGCGATTTGTCCATGGCACCACCAACTAGAAGAGTGGTTTCGTCAATAGATTTGAAGAAGAAGCCATGGGAACAAAACCCTCCTCTCCATAACCGATGGCACCCTCACATACCACACGTGGCCGCTGTTAATACTGGTGAAGTCTTTAGAGTAGAGATGGTAGATTGGACAGGAGGCGCCATTAGAGATGATGATTCACCTCTGGACGTAAAATCTCTGGACCTCTCAACTGTAAGTAAAAAAGTGTCACAAACAACTTAATTACTAAACCTGATTTTGGATACTAATCAACGAAGGATCCAATACAAACCAAACACTTGATAACTATATCTGTTTCTTTCTTCAGTTTTTATACTTTGTGACACTGTAAATCACAAATTCTCATGCATTATAAGTTCACTAATTTTTAGGATAATTATATTAAAAAACTATAGTTATTATAATTCCTAATCACATGGAAAAATAGTCAAGGAAAGGAACTTTACATGGTTTTATCTAATTAATTAATTTTGGATGGATGATAAGGTACATTATCTTAGTGGGCCAATTAGAATTCTGGATAATGATGGGATCCCAGCCAAGCCTGGAGATCTGCTTGCCGTTGAAATATGCAACTTGGGTCCTCTACCTGGTGATGAATGGGGTTTTACAGCAACATTTGACAGAGAAAATGGAGGTGGCTTCTTAACAGACCATTTTCCTTGTGCCACAAAAGCTATCTGGTATTTTCAGGGAATATATGCTCATTCACCTCAGATACCAGGTGAACATAACCATGGATCATTTTTATCTAATAACATGATACGAGCTTAGAATGGATATATGAAGACACTTCTACATACTTATTTCGCTATTTGCTACTCACATAATTTGTTTGTGCTGGAAAGGAGTACGATTTCCAGGTTTAACACACCCTGGGATAATTGGAACTGCACCATCAATGGAACTCCTGAACATATGGAATGAAAGGGAGAGAGATATAGAAGAAAATGGTGTGAAGTCTTTCAAACTCTGTGAGGTTTTGCATACTCGACCTTTGGCAAACTTGCCATCAACAAAAAGTTGTCTCCTTGGAAAGGTACGAATAATAATCAATTGATCACGAGTTAATGTCTATAAATTTAATTTGACTGCCCTCTTTACCACACATTGAATCCAAGATCCACAATTATTATGGGATTTCCACATATTTATGTCATGTTGAGTTTTTAGAAAAATATTTCTTGATTTAAAAATTCAAGATAAAAATTGTTTTGGAATGGTTTGGTAGAAACACCAGTGTTAATTAGGATTTTGTTATTTATACTCTTAGACTTAATTTGTAATTTAATAAAAAAAATTATAATAATTTAATAAATAGTATTTATTATATTTTTAAGTTACAATCTTCAATAAAAAGATTAGTAGTTTAAAAATGACAAACACTAAAAAAATTAAAAAGAAACCCTCTCAAGGAATTAGTAAAACATTGTATATAAAATAATTCACGCCGTAGATTTTTTTTAGGGTAAGATACATAAAACAATAAATTTTCTCCATGTCATTTTCCCTAGTCATAATTAAATGTGGTATAAAACTAGTGAAATAATAAAACACACAGAAACCTATAAATAATAAAACTAGTGAAGTCATCGCCATTCGAAATAATAACACGTCAGTTTTCTTAAATTACAGACGAGATAATTTTTTGGGTGCTGGCATATTAACACTAAAAAGATAATCTTCACACTTTAATAATTAATATTTTATTTATTTTTATTTTATTTTTTAATTTAAAAATATAATTATATTATTATAAACAATATCAAGTATATATTATTTATTGTTCATGGTGTTAACAAAACTTTTCTCAATTTATTTAATTCGACAGATTAAACAACAGTAATCAAGCATTTAACGGTTTCACCCATATTCTTGAGTAGGTAAAACTAATACATGCTTTAAGAATCATGTAGTTACCATCCATCTCTAATGGCTATTAGCTTCTTCTTTTTTTTAAATTGAAAAATGTGATTAGTTTAATGTAGAGATTGAGTGAAACAAGATGATTTTGGACCACCCTCCCTAGAATGAAGACTTGAATCATAGTAGTCCCTATATGAGACTGTCAAATCAAGTAAAATTTGCGACATCCCAAAAATGCTACCTTTTACACAAGAAAACACACTAATCTTGATCCAAGTTCACAAAAGCCATTTAGAATTTGACCAATGCTTTGTTGACATGCTAAGAAATCAAGCAAGATTTTCCGTTGTGTTGTTTTAAATCCTTTTCCTGACATGCTTCTAGATCGAAAAAGGCACTAGTGAATGGGAGAGGATTGCAAAGGAAGCTGCAAGAACAATACCAGGACGAGAAAACGGTGGAAATTGTGACATAAAAAACCTTAGTAGAGGGGCAAAGGTATACCTCCCAGTTTTTGTGGAAGGAGCAAATCTCAGCACCGGTGACATGCACTTTTCCCAGGGTGATGGCGAGGTCTCATTCTGTGGTGCAATAGAAATGAGTGGTTTCTTAGAACTCAAGTTAGTATAGCTTCAATTACTCAAATATCACCATACTTCAACACTTAACTCTGCCATTGCAAATGTAGTTAAAACTCTTGTTAAGAAACAAAAATAAAAGGAAAACATATACTGCTGCACTTAAAGAGCTGATAGCATTTTTGGTGTAATCAGGTGTGAAATTATAAGGGGTGGAATGAAAGAGTACCTTACACCAATGGGGCCCACTCCCCTGCATGTAAACCCAATATTTGAGATAGGCCCTGTTGAACCAAGATTCTCAGAGTGGCTAGTTTTCGAGGGAATCAGTGTTGATGAAAGTGGGAGGCAACACTACCTAGATGCAAGTGTTGCATACAAGCGAGCAGTGCTCAATGGCATCGACTACTTATCCAAGTTTGGATACTCCAAAGAACAGGTTTAGTTCCTCTCTCACTGATTATATTTAGTCTCAAACTAAGTTTCAACTGAAAACAATATATTAAACTTGTTTTTTCAAATTCTATTTACAGATGAAATATATTTAATTTTAAGTTTGAAATGTTTTATTCAAATTAAACATGTACAAGTATTTTCTGCATCATCAGGTGTACCTGTTGCTGTCTTGCATTCCTTGTGAAGGAAGAATATCTGGAATAGTTGATGCCCCCAATGCTGTGGCGACCCTGGCCATTCCAACTGCTATATTTGACCAGGTAAAATACTCTTAATTAAGCACGACCCTAGTTATTGACACATGTATACTAACAATTACGACAAATTTACAATAAATGGCTATTTATAATATTACTCCAAATCATAAGACTGCCATTTACTAATACTTTCTAGAAATGAGTGAGAGCCAACCTTAATGTTGTTGTGGAGTGGAATTATTGACATATTATATATTGATAAAAAAGAGGAATGCTTTTGGCTTGGGTCTGGACAAGGTTCTTTGTGAAAGTGGTTCTTGGAGGGAAGCAAGGTAAAAAAAGAAAAGAGGAAGAGAGAAAGAAACCGAAATTGAAAGAAGGAGAAGCACAAGGAACTCCTTACTTGGAGTCTTGGATTGATCTTGGAGGAACTTCCTCTCTTAAAAGAACTCTCAAATGCTCATATATTTCAAGATTTTTTACACACTAATTTGGATCCCTAGTGATAGAACTTTTATCATAAGTCAACCAAGTTCAAACACAAGGGACGTGCCTCATTATTTCTATTTTAACCTTGATTTATCCAAAACTAAGATACAAATAAAGGAAACAAAGGAGTATACATACTAACTAGGGTATGCAAATATTCAAAGAATGTTTACTATATAAGGATATCTTCTATATTAATTGTTAAAGCACCTTTTATCTTGTCTTCTAATTCATCCAATATTTTCTTGAAATGAGAACTTCCTTTCCATAATCACATCTGTACCATGTCCAATTACTTCCTTGGTGAGAATACTATAAAGAAGACAAATAGTATAATACATCAGTGCAACATAATTTAGTTCCTTAGCCTTAGTAGCTTTTCCAACGAATATTAATTTAGTTTAGATAGAAGAAACTAGTAAAGTGTTAGATAAAGAAAGAGATGGTGATAAAGCAATAGTTCCAACCCCTATAACTGTATAACTAGATATGTAACCCTTTGGCTTTAACAATACTCGTTCAACTTGGTGGGTGATCTTGATAGTCATTACAAACACTCTGGTTAGCATTAATAATGCATAAGAATACTTACCTTGTTAATTATTAGGAGTTTTTGAACCATTTGAAGACAGCTACATGTGAAGTGAACGAAAGTTGTTGTTGTACATTTATCAAAGCAACATGTCCTTAGTTTTCATTAGCAACGTAGGCATAAGTACCACAGGGAATGGTTATAACTGCAACACAAATTTTATCAAGTTAAACATCCAATTCATCAAAGAAGACATAAACCCTATCATCTTAAAGGATTGAATTGTATTTTGATATATTAGCAACACAATTCATTAGCTTAGGTTGTCGAAAGTCAATTTCTCTCCCTAGACATTTTCGAAATCCGAAGATGACATGTGAAATATGGCAGTGTTCATGAATAATGCAGATCCAGTTGATTTTGATGTAGTTGTAAGGTATTCCAAATGGTGGAGTGCAATGAAGGCAGAGAATGATGCAAACGTGGGAGTTAACAAATATATCTATTGGAATGAAAAAGATTGGGGTCAAATGGGTGTTTAAAACAAAGTTGAATGAGAAAGGTGAGGAAGACAGATGCAAGGCCATGTTGATAGCAAAGGGTTATGCACAACAATTTGGTTTTGGTTACAATGAAGTTTATGCACATTTAGTGAAATGGGATACCATTTGCATTATCATTGCACTTGCAACTCAAATGAATTGGCCCATATACTAACTTGACATGAAAAGTTTGTTTCTACATGGACAATTGAGTTAAACAGTAAATGTAGAGTAGTCATTGTGAAGGCGAGGGAGGAGGAGAAAGATTATAAACTCAATAAAGCATTTTATAGGCTCAAACTCCAAGGACATGGTACAACAAAATAGAAGTTCATTTTCTTTAGGAAGACTTTGAGAAATATAACTTTGAGAAATTGTAAAAAGATAGTGATTCACTTTAAGGAGTCAATGGAATGTGAGTTCGATATGAGTGATCTAGGAAAATTGAAATACTTCATAAGAGTATAAGTTTTGCAATCCAATTGTTCGAGGAGCAAGGCCAACAAAAGATAGTTGTGGAGTTAGAACTGATGCAACAAAATACAAGCAAATGGTTGGTTGCTAAATGTATCTCACAGTTACAAGACCCAACTTGATGTACGTAGTATGTTCAGCAATCAAGTTCATGAACGATCCCTCAAAACTTCATAAGCAAATTGTGAAAAAAGTTATAAGATATGTAAAAGGAATAGTATAATTCAGAATTTTTTATAAACGCAAAGGTGATGTGGAGTTGTTAGCTTACACAGACAACTATTATGCAAGTGGCTTGAAGGATCATAAGAGCATGTCTGGTTACATGTTCTCCTTGAGTGGTAGATATAATGACTAAACCACTCAAGCTGCTCTTCATTGTTAGGTTCTGCCATTGGTTCCTCCATTACTTATCAAACAGACCCCTTGGGATCTCTTCTCTAATACCACGATAAAAAGAGGAATTATGGATTCTATTTTGAGCAATATATAAGGCTAACATTGTGATTCAGTCTTAAAAGAAGGGATTTGATTCTACTTCTGCAATATTTCTAATGAAAAGATATTATTAATTTGAACTTGCAATAATGGGGTTTTATGTTATTGCAGGATATTCGTCCTAAAATTAACAAGGTACCAGTTGGACCCCGCCTTGTAAGAAAACCAGATGTTTTCAAATGCAGTTATGATGGGAACTTGCCCATTACAAAGAATCCTAGTACCACATAAACTCAGCAAAAATAAAGTTCATGAGATTTTTTTTATGCATGCTATTGTTCCTGAACATGATTAAAATCAATTTGCAACATAGTATTTGGATCCCTCTTACATCTTCTTGTGTCAAATTAAATATTAACTAAATTTCATTAAACTATGATACAATATAAATGGTGAAGTTATCATGGAATCCAATATGAGACAAATTGTTCTCAAATTTAGATGTTTTTCAAGTTTAAAACATCTAGTAAAAAGTTACTGAAAATATCCATATAATGTAGTTGATATTAAGTTTATTAGCAAATGTGTGAATATTGTTGTTACTGGTCTATGTCTATATATATTTTATTATTCTCTCACGTGGAGTTAAAGATTTATATATTCTATTAGCTTACACATTAGTTTACCTTTATTGTTTATTTCCTTTTTTTTACCAAAAATAAATAAATATTATAATTTATACAATAATAAAATTTGTATAGTCTAACGGTATTTCTTAGGTTTTTTTTATCATTCATTCTTATACATGATCCTGTGGTACAATTTCCCAATATCATCTTAATATAAGTATTTACTATAGCTTTTAACTAAATCCGTATAAACAATAAAAATACGTGATAATAATAGCACAGTTATTAAAACTACATTAGTAGTACTAATTTAATATTTATGTATCGTTACGATAATAATAATTTAATATTTTCTGTCAACAATTTTTCAATTCGATTTTGTTATACGTGGAATGTTTATCATAAATTAATTTACTATTTTATCGAAACAGATTAACGTGATTTATTTTTTAAATTTACAAAAATTATAAGTATAATACCAAGTATTTTTTACATTTTAAAATAATTATTCCATGTAACAAATTGGCAGTAAGAATTTTCTAAATATTTTTCCAAGGAAGTGCGAACATACAGTGGATTAGAAGATTATCATGCAAATTGTTACTTTTCCTAAGAAATTAATGAGAATAAAAATAGCCTTTTAGAAAATATCTTAATTTAATGTCATAAAAAGTTATTAGCTTAGTGTATAATTTAAAATTTTGAGGAGTAAAATATTTTGTATTTTTGTAAGAATTAAAAAGTTATATTACACAGCCAAACATATATTTAAACTTAGAAAAAAAAACATTTTTTTCACCATTGTTTATTATTTATATCTATTTTTCCGTTACATTTTAAGGTTTTTATTTATCAATAATATGTTTGTTATATTATTTTATTTTATTTCATTTATGATTCTACTCCCTTATTTAATGTTAAATAGGCGTAATCTTAGACTAACCGGAGAGAAAGAAACAATTTTAACACACTACGTGTGGTTTGAGAAAATACTAAATCTCTATAGTTACAATTTTACGCACAAAAGCATCCATTGTGCAAACTTTACTCCAATTATATTATTATTATTTTTCTTGTTTTTGTGTTCTTCAATTTCAAAGTAACATGTTCTTTTGTGTTTAACACTCAATAATAATAGAGCATTCTTATTTTGTAATAGATTTTACTCACATTTAAGTTTATTAATTTTCACATTTGTCTAATTTTCATAATGCTAGTTAATTTTCTTATATCTTAAAAAATAAACATCAAAACATAGTGTGATGATCTATATTTTTTATAAAGAGGGTGGTGTTTATTGTGTCAATTCAATTAATAGGATTACTGTCTCACTGTTTATTTATTTTTAGGATTAAATATATTTTAAATCTAAGTAAAATGAGTCAGTTTTGATTTTTATTTATATACAAATAAATTATTTTTCATATTTGTAAAACTTGAATTAATTGTTTTTAGTCCTTATAAAATGTATTCATTTTAATTTCTATATTTTTTTCATTTTTATTCAAAATTTGAAATCAGTAATTTTAATTTATAATATCCATTTTAACATAGATAATATAATGTATTTTTACAAATCGTACAAGTTTTCTTAAAAACACTATTTGTAGGCATAATATTATAATATTCATAGGTACTAATTGGATGATTACTTAATTTTTCGATACATACATAAATAGTTAACAATGATCATACAATATTAAAAAATAAATAATATTTTAATGATATAATTAATTTTAAAAAAATTTGTTGAACTCAACCACCAAATCCGGAGACTAAAAAGAAGAATAATACACGCAATAAAATGAAATATATTTCTGCCATGTACATTTTATTTTAAATCATCTAAACAATTAAATTTAAAATTATATATTTTTTAATTTTATTCTATTATCTCTATTAATGTAAACTTAAGAAGTATGTTTTATGAAAAGTAAAAAATATGACTTATTTGATGGATTGCTTCAAACGTACTTCAAAGATTAAAATTTTCAATGGCATGTTACCTGATTTTAAACTAATTTTTAATTAACACTAACTTTACAAAATAGATAATTCAAAATTTAACACGTCCAAATAATTGAGAAACATTAAACTTTAAATTTATTTAGACAAAAAAAAAACTCATTTTTTTTGAAATAATCTATATCATCACCTATTATGACATGTTGAGATAACAATCACCACATACAATATTAAGAAGTGAACTTTATGACTAATTTATGGCAAATTTATAATAAATATCCGTTTTAGAGTTTGGAGTTATGACACAATTTTGTTTTTAAAAAACATCTTGTTAGGTCAAAGAAGAAAACAGTATATAAATTGCTCTTAACCTCAACTTCTAAACGATGTGAAACTATTGAACATATGGAACATTAACATTGAAAAAATATGTGTTAGTAAACATTAGTTATATTTTTAATTAACTATAATATTATATTTTTATTAATTAAATAACTAATTAATTATATCATTATTTTTCAAACATTTTTTACAATTTATAATATTAAATTTAATTTTTTACACACAAATTTACTTTTATGATAAGTTTTCATGTTTTGACAATATTTTTTTTTCAAAAATAAATATTTAATGGTACCGAAATAATGTACAAAATTTTAATTAATGAAAATTTATCTAAAGATACCTCATGTTTTATTATTCGTATATTTTTATAAACAAAGATAAATTCATAAATTTATATTTTATTTTTAAAAAAAATTAAAAATTTTCTCACGACCATCACATAATTCATAAATTTTAATAAACTTTCTTCACAAATCCATTATAACATATATAAATCCAAACAACTCCACTTTCTTCACATTTTTCTCTCATCTCACTGCAAATTCACTCTCTCAAATCCTCACACATTCTCTTTTCATTCCAAACACAAACCTTAAAATTAAAATATTTTATTAGATAAATACTTAAAACAACAAGAATTAAACCCGTAACTTTTGGAAAAATTAAAAATTTATGTTATACTAGTTTGCTAATAAAAATTGCTTATAGTTTGAAGATTCTAATGCCTAATTTACAACAACTCACTAAAATTGAGTATCTATTAGTCATGTTCTCCTATTATAAAATAAACTTAGAATACATATTTGTATTTTAATAAATCATTTATAACAAAATAGTTTATATTTTAACAGACATAATTTAAAACAAGAAGTAATATATGCTGTTAATATTTATGAAGGGTAGGAGAAAACAACAGAAATAATTATTACAATTATAAAAACTTAATTGGTAATATACAATTTTAGAAAGTATTATTATGATGAATTTAATAGACTATTAGTGACTCCGAATTAAATGGGCAACAATGTGAGATTGACTGGGGTCTTAAATTATTGTAAATATAATAAAGTAAGTTTGTGGAGCAAGTTACAGTTTAATTAAAATTGATATTTTATTTTTGTTTTACTGTAAGTGAAGGTAAAAGGAAAAAGGAATAAAGAGATATTATTTGAATAAAATAAAAAATGAGCCGAGGGTTTCAAAATTGCGTCCTTAGGCCTCAAAGGCTTTTTTTTCCTGCAACTTTTATTTGCAATTTAATGGCCCTAAGGCCCTTCCATTACAACTTCTCGCACGATAGATTGCTCCTTCTCCTCCGCTCTTCTCTTTCCCATTCCTTTCCCTCTCCTCCTCTCCGCTCTCCCAACTTCCCCCTCACTTTGCCACCACCTTTCTCCCTCCGCCACTTCGCCGCCGCCCCTCTCGCAAGGTCTCCGCCGCCGCCGCCCCTAGACACCATGGCGCAGAAATTCGGAAAGTCCACGCGCCGCCCCGGCGCCTCCTCCAAGGCAAGGGTTTACGCGGACGTCAACGTTGTTCGCCCTAAGGAATATTGGGACTACGAGTCCCTCAACGTCCAGTGGGGGTAACCGATTCTCCTTCCTCTTATTGTTTTCCCTTCGATCTTCAAATACCTCTACCTTCTTTTTTTTGTCGGTTTTTATTTTATTTTGGATAGTATAAATTGTTTTTCTTCCTTGTCGAAAGTAAAACGGATTTTAGGGTTGTTATTGTTGTGGCTCTTTTGCAGGGAGCAAGATGATTACGAGGTGGTGAGGAAGGTTGGTAGGGGGAAATACAGTGAGGTGTTTGAAGGCGTTCACTGCACAGATGGTGAGAAATGTATCATTAAGATTCTGAAACCCGTGAAGAAGAAGAAGGTGAGTTATGTGTGGGCGTTGGCGTTTTATTCTTTGTGAACCTTTTGGATTTCGTTTCCGTGTGTTGTTGGTTGTGGTTACTTTTCGATTTGAGTTTAGTTAACGAATGTGGTTTTATGCATGTGCTATAATAATCATAAGCAAGTCTTCTTCGTGGTTGAGGTGGTTGTTGATATATTATTGGGGGAAGCATGCAATAGAAGAGTGGTACGCATATGCTGTTTTTGCAGTTGAAACGTTTCACCTGTCAGAGTTAACATGTTGCATATTTTATTATTATTATTATTATTGTGTGTGGGAAGAGGGAGACTTTCGTTATTTTATTTTTCTGGGGTTCAGGTAAATATTTAATCATGAAAAGGATGTGCATAAATGCATGTTTAGAGAGGATTACAAAAATATCAGTCACATCCCAAGGGAAAGTGGCTACAGAAGTTGGAAGAAGGTATATCTGTTTTAACATCAATTTCTTTATGGATCTTGTACTCAATTGAATTATCATTGGGGCTTTGTTTCAAAACATGCTCCCCCCTCCCCTCTTCATTTGCTCTATGTTCTGACCCACCCCAAAATCTCTATTTGTTCTTGTCTCTATTCAATTGTTTTTTGTGTTGTGTTTTTCACACTCACCCCCACCTGTTTATATTAGTTCTCGTATTGTGTCTCTATTCAATTTATTGTGATCATATGTTTATTATATGATTTTTTATTATTAATTATGCATAACTTATGTCTGTAATTTTGGATAGTTCTTAAGTTTGAACATTTATACATGCGCAGTACCAAGGAATAATCTTGCATATAATATGATACATAATGTTTGATATAGAAGTCATCACATCATCAACTACCTCACTAGTAATTCTTGTGTTGATTGCTCTACACACTTATTTGGGATTGAGACAATAATTCTATTCTAGGAATTGAAATTGACCAAAAGTATCAAACATGATTAAAAAATTTGATGTGGAAAAGGAATGTCTAAGGTTATAAATCTTTCTAGAAGAACTTCAAGGGAAAGACAAAGTGAGTTTGTGTTTATTATTGAATGTGAATGTCGTGCAAGTGAGTTTCTAGTTATTTCCTTCCATTTGGTTACTTGGAATAAAATGCTCCAGTAGAAGGGGGCTCTTTAGTTGTTTATTTCTTCTAAACTATAATACTTGGCACCCATCCTCTGGTTATATACATGTAACTCTGACAATGCTTCTGGTTCTGACTGCAGATCAAGAGGGAAATCAAAATATTACAGAATCTCTGTGGAGGGCCTAATATTGTAAAGTTGCTTGACATTGTTAGAGACCAGCAGTCAAAGACTCCAAGTCTTATATTTGAATATGTCAATAACACTGATTTTAAAGTGCTCTATCCAACATTGTCAGACTATGATATTCGATATTACATCTATGAACTTTTGAAGGCAAGTTTTATGCTCTGTTGTTAATTAATGTAGAACATGAAATTGCCTTAGATAATACTTTGTTTTTTATCCATACACTGTGTCGACACAGGATATACTTGATGCTTCATAACAGGGTTAAATGTTAATGATTCTGGTGATCTTGTTGAATTAGATTTAGTAATAAAGATTTACATCATTTTCTGTCAGATTTGGTGAATACTTTCTGTCTTCAGTTTAGTTTTTGATGAACGGTGCATAATGGTTGGTATTTCAGACCTAATGTAGGAGGATTTTTTTTTTGTATCATGCAAGGGACTTATGAACTAAACTGCTCCATAGATTCTCATGATGTAATACACAGCACCTTGTCTTGATTGTACATTATTAACATTTTCAGAGCCAGTTCTGTTCTCAACAAATTATGTTTTTGAGTTTAAGAACGCATCCTCATTCAGTATGGCTTGCATGCTGTCAGCCCCAGCATTTTGTCTTGTGAGATAATACAGCTCGCTTTCTAGTAAAAGTGTCACTCGTTATTGTTCTTCAACCATAGTTGTTAATTTTGTGCAATAGCCCCACTTTGTGGTGTTGTGTTGCAACTTTCTGATGCTTCAATAGAACCTTTTCTGGAGCAGCTTTTTTTGTGTCATGCTCATTGCAGTGCTAAAGTTGGGAAATTGCAGATATTTCAGCAGCCATTTTGCCATGTTTAAAATCCCTAATGTTATGGCTTGTAATTTTTGCTCCTCTTTTTCATTAACCAGAACAGGAACACTATTTCCCCCTACTTCATTTGCACTGCCCAACAGTAACAAATCCAGATCTTCTCCTGTCCGACAAAGAACCAACTTTGTTTTCCAGCCAACTCTTGGTGTTTTTTTCATGTTTTAGTGAACCTGTGATCCATTAAAGCAATGTCTTCGTCCACTCAGCCTCGGGTCTTTTGTTTGAATCCTTTATCTTATTGATGGGTATTTAGTTAAATTCTAACTTTAATTATGAATATGTCTTTAATTTCAGAAGTATTTTTTTTAACTTTTCAGCACATGCATACACACATATGTAAACTAGGGATAAAGTTACTCTAAGAGAGTAATTTCTAACTCACCTTTTGTTTTTTCTTAATCTAATGATTATAATAAGTAACTGACATTTTATTTTAGAGATAAGATAAATGAATGGTGATGATGAGGAATAACTTTTAGAGTTACTCTTAGAGTAACCTTATCCCTCCTCTCTCTCTGTCTCTGTGTGTGTGTGTATATATATATATATATATATATTTGTAATATAACTAATGTTATTTTTGTTTTAAAAGTAAAGCATAGTTTCATTCCACCACCTACTATGTTTTGATTTTGGGGGTCAGTTGCTTTCTTCATGCAGCTATTTGGAATTGACGACTATGTCTTAAACCTTTCTAGAACTCAGAAGCTTTTTCTTTAATGATTGTATGGTAATGGTATTGTTCGTACTTTGTGCCATTCAATGAGAAAATCTTCAATGGAGAATCCTCATGTCACTTGATGTAGTTGTTTACTGAAGTAGCAAACTATGTAGTCTTCCCTTGAAAGTTTAAATTACAAATAATATTTGCAAAAGATAATGTATCTGCATCTATATGCCCATGTATTGTGTAGGTTTCTTTATTGGCATATTACGTATCTTTC
Source organism: Phaseolus vulgaris (assembly GCF_000499845.2). Lineage (NCBI taxonomy): Eukaryota > Viridiplantae > Streptophyta > Magnoliopsida > Fabales > Fabaceae > Phaseolus > Phaseolus vulgaris. The sequence goes on along the minus strand of NC_023757.2, from coordinate 46,959,890 downwards.
CCTTATATGGTGTGTGTATTGTCACTACTGTGTTGCTTTGTTCTGTTTGTTACCTATAATTTGCATTAGATTATTTTATCAATCCTACCATGTAAATTGTTTGTGGCTATCAACATGGAAGCTATAAGTTTTTTGGAATTTCTTCCAGGCACTGGATTATTGCCATTCACAAGGAATCATGCATCGGGATGTGAAACCACATAATGTAATGATTGATCATGAGCAGCGTAAGCTTCGCCTTATAGATTGGGGGCTTGCAGAGTTCTATCATCCTGGAAAAGAGTATAATGTTCGTGTGGCTTCAAGGTACATCTGCTCTTATTCTATTTTCTGGTTGGGGAGATGTTCATGGGAGGGTTAATTGTTGTGGTGGGCCTTTGGACATAGCCCAGTAGGGGACCCATGAGGAAGGGAATCCGAGTATAGTGTCTGCTGTGTGTTCTTGTTGCATGCTGCTCAACTCAAGTACTCAACCAACTAAACCATTGTAGGAGGGTTACACTCATGCTTTTGCAAATGATTTATAAATTCACATAGTAATTGCTCAGGCAACATTTCCATACTCTTTGCACTTTCTGGTTTAGCTTTCCTTTTGGTTTTTGTAATTACTCCTTCTATGTGCCTTTACGCTTGGTTACATGCATACTTGAACTAAGATTATGAGGGCTTTCTTTTTGTTTAAAATGACCGTTTGGTAAGCAAAGTTTGTTTATATCTAAGAATGTGTGGGTTTTGGAAATTTAATGTCCAAAACCAATGCATAAGTTGGTAAATTATGAACCGCAATTATCCTCCATGAACATCTTTAAGCCGTTGGGTAATGATAAATTTGGTGTACTGCAGAACAGGTGGGGTGTCATTAGCTTGTTTATGTATTTGGTGAAAAAAGAAGTTTATTTGGTTACTTTTGACAGTATTTATTTTCATTTGTATCTGCTTTAAGCTTTGTTTTCTTATGTAGATATTTCAAAGGTCCTGAGCTTCTTGTTGATCTTCAAGACTATGATTACTCTCTAGATTTGTGGAGTCTTGGTTGTATGTTTGCTGGGATGGTAAATGGTGCACTTTCCTTCAAATACAATATCATATTATTCACTGTTTTGCTTCCATAGTGAGATAAACCTTAGAATCTTTAGCTACTGCATGATAGATCAATTTCTTCTTTTTGAATTCATACATACAGGTTGAAATATCCTCCCCTGCTTGATTCAGGCTTGTGTTTTTTACATTGTTCAGATATTTCGTAAGGAGCCATTCTTTTATGGACATGATAACTATGATCAACTTGTCAAAATAGCTAAGGTAAGCCTGGGGGATGTTGACCTGAGTTTGTGTCAGATTGTTGTGTTTGGGTGATTACTCATTGCTGCTATGCTCCTGCCCTGTTGATTTTTTGTGTAATCATACTTTTCATGCTGGGGACATTTTTGTGTTGCGAGTTTGCTTTCTTCTTGAATCATGTCTTTTTTTTCCTTTCATGTTTATTCATTTGTGTGTACTAGAGTTTGTCGTACTTAGTGGGTGGTTGTTGTAAACTACATATTTAAATGATTTCTCATCAAATCAGTTTGACAACATACAATGTAACCTAGGGATATTAACCCATATTTCTTTCAACTTTTTAATTCTTCAAAATACCATGATTTATATTAAGTAAATTCATATTGCTGAATGCCAAAACCACTCCTAACAATTTACTAAAACACCATAATACCATAGTGTCAACTTGTTGTCAGAGCAGGTTAATTCCCAATTAAATGTGGACATCTCGTCCTGCTTCTGCACTGGATTTTCACTCAACCAAGTCCATTCTTGTTTCTTGGACTTTTCCCCAGTCACTTTTACCTCCAGCCTGTGTGAAAGCCATGCACCCTTTTCCCATTGACAAATCCTACTAGTCCGCTGCCTTTGTGCCATACATAGATCAAATCTCCTGTCTTCCATCATTAACTTTAGAATCAGTTGTATTCTATGTTCCATTCCACCATTCATTGTGGATTCTATTAGTGTGTTTGGTAGGGATTAGAGAGGAGTTGAAATAGGAGAGAGATGGGAAATGAAGATGCCTGGTAGCAGAGAAATAAAAAAGATGTAGGTCCACACACCCTTTTATTTTTCCTCAAATATAACAGGAAATGAACAGTGATAACATACAAAAAAATGGCATGTTCATCCTGGTGGTTGAACATTGAAGAATGTCTTGTTTATTTATTTTATACCTACAACAAAAAACCTTTTATTTTCACTCTGTTTCTCACTTATTTCTATTCACTCTACTTTTCTCTTCCTTATTTCCATCCACCTTATTTCTTCTTTGTTTCTTTTCTTCCGAGCAAATGCACCCTCAGTAAACCAAACAGTATTCTTAATTGTTCAATCAATAGTCTTCTCTGACATTTTTTCATATGCATGACTGGAGTATGTAATAGGTGTTTGGCTGAAGCACTAAATCACATTGACTAGCCGAATCTCCAAATCTTCTTTACAACTGACCTAAGAGACTTAGACATTGTTAGGACAATGAAGGTGGAGTTAATTATGATAGTTAGAGGTAGTGGCCTAAATAAATTTGCTGTAGAAGAGGGAATTCAGGGGGATCTGTTATCATTTATAAATTGAGCATTAGCTCTTTGTCAAATCTAAATCGCTGGTGGAGAGATGTCCCTCCTACTTTGCCGAGATCCAAATCATTAGCATTTAACTAATATGCCTTTAAATTTGCATCCCTAAATCTTATTTCAATTGTGGTCTTGTGATAAAATTGTCCTCTTGTAATGAAACAGGATGTTTACTGGCTTTTGAGAATGCCTTCTTTCATTTCCTACTTGGTGCTTTATTTTCCTGTTACCGATCTTTTGCAGAACCGTGCTCTTTTTACTTGTTTAATTTTTATCAAGGCCTAAGAGAATAGTTTGAATTTTATCAAGGCCTTAGAGAATAGAAACTGAAAAAGTTGTCTATGCTTAGTTCATGTCTACAGCATGGTGTAGAAGCAACTTAATGAGATGGAAAATTTTATTGATAATTTTTTCCTCCTCTTGCAATAGGTGCTTGGGACAGATGAGCTAAGTGCATATTTGGATAAGTATCGAATAGAGTTGGACCCACATCTTGCAGCACTTATTGGGAGGTTTGTTTCTATGCTTTCCTAGTTTATTTTATGTTGCTTGCTATATGAAATTATTGTTTTAACTAAGACGACACTCCAAATTTTGTGACAGGCATAGCCGTAAGCCTTGGGCAAAGTTTATTAATGTTGACAATCATCACTTGGCTGTTCCTGAGGTTATATGCATTGTAATTATTTATTTAAATGTACTTTTATTATCATTGTTTCTCATTCTAAATTTATACTATTTTCTTAAAAGGCTGTTGACTTTGTTGACAAATTATTACGTTATGATCACCAAGAACGTCCCACTGCAAAAGAAGCCATGGTAAGAGCTCTATCTTTTTAGTATTGTTATTACTGCCGCATTGTTATTCCTGACATGTTGGCCCGAACCTGGACTTGCATTTGGGACTTCGGGATTCTGATGTGATTTTGCTTTGGCTAATGTTTCATCTGATTGCCATCAATCATGCCTTTATCGGGATTTTGTTTTTAAATTTTATAACTGAACTGTTGGGAAATCCCTGTTAAGTAGCCGACTTCCCTGCTATTTGATGGTTCTAAGTTATTTATGGTGCTTGTTAAGTTATCATACCTATAGTTGGTTTCTTATTCTTTACTTGGTGCCCTAGATGTTTGTTTCCCTTTTAAACCATATTTTGTTTTCGTATCAAGTACTCTAATAAAGAGTATTGAATGAAAACTTAAGAATTTAATGTTAGGAACCTGTTAACAAAATTTTGTTTTTGACAAAGGTATTGTAAGTTGCCTACGCCCTTTCCTACAACCAAAGTATTTGGTAATACGAACTTTTGTAAAATGTTTGGTAAACAAAATACTTGTTGATATGCAGGCCCATCCATACTTCAATCCAGTTAGAAATGCAGAAAGTAGTAGAACTCGTACGCACTGAGTTGCTGGTGTTTGTTGAGATATGGTGTTCGTTCTTGGAATGGGGCCTTCAACAGGTGTCTAAATTGTTATTTCTGGTGGAACTTGCTTTTAGGAGATTTGGCCGCTGTTCTGTTGTAAAACTCAGTTTGATTAGTTCTTTACCTGATCGTTTTGATTCTGGATTTCAAATTATTTTTTGGGTGGAAAATTCAGTTTTAAAAAAAAATATTTGATTGTGTGCCAAATGTGGAAATGTCTCGATTCAGTTTCAGTAAAATTAAATGCGGTTTTTATACTATATGAACTCGAATATTGAATCAAATTTTTATTGTTACCGGTTCATTTCAAGCATCGACACTGTATAACTAGGTAGTATTTACAGTCCTCCCATTTAACAAATTGAAAACTGCAGTTGTATGCCTGAGAATGGTCATAGGATTTTTTATGTATTCCGAAAAATAGATTGGGTTTTGCTGGAAAATTAGGGGTTTAAATTGAAGTGAGTCAATTTTGCTGTACGTGTTCAGCTCAATTTTGCTGTAACATGTTTCTATTTATGCAACTTACATTTTTTTAAACAAGTTTATTTTTTAATTCATAATTATTTTTAAGTCGAATTTGATGCAGCCCGATATATGTCTGATTGCGTGGAGAAAAATAGAGATTTTGTTTTTAAAATTTGGTTTAACCTCCCCTCATAATTCCTTGTTTAAAGGATCGCTAATTAAACTTACGTCCTCGATTTTCTGAAAGAACATAACCAAGTGCAGTTGGCTCTTGAAATTCAAAATTCATCTAAGCATTACACTCAGCCTTCTCACCTGTGATCGGTGGAGGAAGGAAATAAATAAGAAAAATACAAGAGATATAAGCTATTCTGTTGAAGAGAAATAAAATTAATTGTTTTTTGAAAAGAATTAAGTATTATTATTAAAGTGTACATTATGGAGGAGGAAGAAACCATAATTTGATTACTGTAATCGGCGGAAGATAATAATAATAATAATATTTTTCCGTAATATGAATAATTGATTATAGTTTCATGTAACAAATTATGTGATGAAAAGAACCGAATTGGAAATGCTGTAATCTCTTCACAGTTTTGAGTGGAAGTGCAGGCGTTCCTTAAGATTTTTCTTTAAATATTTGTTTCACATTTCATCACACTTTCACCCAATCACCTCATTTTTAAAAAATGATAATTGTTAGCATTTGATTCTTAAAAAATGGATATTTGTGCTTTCTTTATATGACCGGTTTTAAAATGTTAAAACTTACAAGCTGAACAAAAAGTTACTGAAAAGAAGATGCATCTATTTTTTTATTATAAAACTGTTTTGTGCTATTCAAATAAAAAATTTAAATAACATAAATAAGTTTTGTGATATTCATATTAGAATTTGTTTAAGAGGGCAATAGAATCTGGTGCATCTAATTAAGATTTTTTTTCTAATTTATAAAATGTCCTAAACTATTTAATTAATATACAAACTTCGACATTATTTTGTAAAGTGATTTGGATAGACTTTGTGTGAGAATTAGTAAGACATTAAATATTCTATCTACTCAGTAGTTTTTTAAACTTTTGAAACCTTCTCAAAGTTTAATTTTTCTCTTCTGTCAATTGTTAGAATTTCTTTTTTTTTTTGTTAGTATAATGTTGCTCATCTCTTTCTTCTAATTATATATCTTCAATATTATTAGTTAACTAAGATTACAGTTTTGGATCTATAGTCTAAATCTAAGGGTAAAAACATCAGATGCTACCTCGTTAAGGATATACAATATATAGACATGAGGAGAAATATTACTTAAGAAGACAATAAGTGTCATTTTTACTTTCAAGATTGAAACCTTGTTTGTTATTTTATAGATTGACTAACGTAATTTTGAATGTTTTATAAAAAAATATCGAGTATTTTCAAATCTTATAAATCCCTAAAATCATTCCACATTTTTAAAATTTGATAATATAAATCCATTAAAATCTAGATAATAAAACCCCAATCATAATTCTTTTAGAAAAATTTATGAATCATAATAATCCTACAGTCTTTCCAAATTAAAAATAAAATAAAATAAAAAAATAGTGGATTAGTGAATCCATGTGGGCCCATTTGATCCATTGGCTAAAAAACATGAATTAAGCAACCGTGAAGAATGACAAGAATGTATTTGTATTATTGTGATGCCAAAAATGTCATTGTGTGCACATCCTTTTCTGCACAAACGCAAATGGTTATATGTATATCCTGAAATCTTGATTTGATCCAAATAACTGAAAGAATGTTGGAAAAGGGTAGCGTTGATGTAATGTTAATGTTGTTGTTACTTAGGAAAGTTGAAGCTTCTTACGCAACTCAATCACGGCTTTCCATTTAAATCTCATCTTTTTCCGTAAATGCGCTACAACAGATACTCCACCTTCTTTATTGTCCTTGCCTTTCCCACCCACAATGTTAGGTTTCACCTTTCCTTCTTTTTCTGGAAACAGATTCATGTTTTTCACTCAACTCAATTTTACTCTTTCTTATGTATTTTTGTAATTATCCTACATTGTCACTGCATATGTTATTTTCCTCGTAACAGATTCATGTTTTATTACTAGAAGATAATAAATTTAGGTAGGATAACTACTTAAATTGTTTACTTATGAATTAATTCTTTGTTGTTGAAGATTGAATTAAGGATTGGAATTTGATAAATTGGTGAGAAATTGGAAAGTGCAAAGCGTTGACTGTTTTATTAGGATTAATATTATTCTCCCTCTGCATTATCCTGTTACAGAATACCACTCTTCTTAAGCTTCGTCTTTAAATCTAATGATTAGTTTATACATGTGTTTGAAGCCACTTTATATTGGTTGAAAAGAGCGTGCTAGCATTCTCTATCACTAAGGATGTGGAAGTGAAGTGTCTCATAGTAACTGGAGACAAGGCAAAGACATAAATCCCCGAATATTCGTGCTTATACCACATTTCGCATATAATCCAATATCATAGAACAACTTTGTGGGCTCCATCTAACTCCCATCATCAATATGCATTAGAATCTCTTTTTTTAGGATTTCATTTCCTCTTTTAATCAAATATCAAAAATGCCTGGTTCATAATAAAAGACACGTCATTCATATATAATAATATTATTTTCATTCTTTTAATCTTCTTTTATCATATGTTATACTCTTTTTTCTCGTTTAGTTGTAAAATAATTTATAGTGTTAAAACAATTCACGTAGAATTAAATATGAAGCAACATGATGATCTACCACTATACTTTTTCAACTTTTTCCCCTTTTAAAATGGCGAGATGGAAGTTTAAAAATAGGAGAGTGAATGCATGAGTGGTATTTTAAGATATTGGCATGAGAAAGGAAAAGGAATGAAGTATTATTATTATTATTGTGTGTAGAGTAGAAAGAGATGCGTAGTGGTGGGTATTGTGTTGCATACTTGCATATCGGCCAAGTGGGTTAAGAAAGGATTCTCTTGTTTATTTGATTTAATAGCGAAACCAATGCGTTTAATCTTTTCTTTTGAATAATGATTGCATTCTACTTGGACTAATAGCATTAGTGTGATGAATGGGGTGATGCATGTATGTATAGGATGTGAAGATGCATATGCATGCATAGGGTGTGAGATGATGACGTGGTAGGTAGGTATTGTGAGATTAGTTATTATTTTTGGGTACAGTTGTGAATTTGTTGTTATCCTGCAAAAATCCGACCAATGCTTTCCGTTTCAGTACTATTGTCTTCTTCTTCATTCGACGATGAATGTAACAAAATGGATAGATGGACATTATGGGGTGTGTTTGGCAGAAAAGGATGCTAAATTCACTCCTCAGTTGACTTGACATCCACGTCGCGGTCTTGTCAGGATGGGTTTCAATTATAATTCGCAATGCTTGATTTGATATAACACAAAAGCACCTTTTGTTCACTTCTCTTCTACCCACACCATAATTTCCAACCTAAACTACGTTTCCAAAACATTTCAACTCATTTATTCAGACTGGATAGTTATAGATTCATGAAGTGTTATTTTAGAGTGGATTAGTCATATATATATATATATATATATATATATATATATATATATATATATATATATATATATATATATATATATATATATATAATTCATATTATTTTTTTATAAATAATTGTTTATCATTTAAAATTTATTATTAAGAAGTTTTAGTCAGGATGACCATTAGAGTTTGGATTAAGGAGAGGATTTGAGGGAGTGAATTTGGAGTGATTTGAGAGGAAAGTATAAAGAAAGTGAGGTTGTTTGGATTATGATATATTATAGTGGATTTATGAGGAAAGTTATTGAAGTTTGTGAATGATATGATGGTTGTAAGAAAATTTTTATTTTTTTTAAATGTGTAAAATATAAGTTTACAAATTTACCCTTTCTTTAAAAAATATTTAAATAATAAAATATGAGATATTTTTATGTTAATTTTAGTTAATTAAAATTTTATAAATACATATAAAAATTATTTTCATAAAACTAAATCAATTCAAAATTAAAATTAATTTTTATTATTGTTAATATTATTATTTAATAAATTTATTTTAATTATTACTAAGTATTAATTTATATTTATTTATTGTTATTATTATTTTATTTACTATTATTATTTATAATTTTTTTATATATATTATTTCTATTTTAAATTTTAAAAATTAAGGGTAATTTAGACTTTTGCAATGATGTGATGTATTTTTCTTAAGGTTTCCATGCCTTTCTTTGCTGGGCAGAGAAGATAGCTTCCATCTCTCTCCCGGCAAATCACCACCCTCTATTCTATGCAATTGAATGGAAACAAACATAAAAAATTGGTGCATTTCAATCCGAATGAACAGTGTTCACTCGGATGCAAACAGAACATTAATGACAATGAAGATTCGATTAAAAAGATATATAATCATCCAATCTCCTTGATATTCTTATCTTATAATGGATATATACATAGTCTATATTTTGTTTTTTCATTAACTCTTGAATCCACTCATTTTCTTTAATAAAAAAAAAAACAAAGAATAATGGTAATATATGATAATTTTGCACTAACTTAATTACGAGTTATATTGATAATCCTATACCAAATTACAATACAAAGAAAAAATATTTCTTTACTAAAATATAAAAGTTTTAAAATTATATTATATCACTATATTATACTTAAGTGTTGATATTTAGATGCAATGAATAGAGTGAAAAAGGAGAAGAAGAAGAAACCGGAGGGAAGGCAGGGTGTCCCTATAATCAAATGAGAAAAACAGAAAAATTATTTTAGGTTCAGAATAATTTTTTCTTTGTCTCTATATTCAAATGGATGTGTATGTAAAATTTTATCAACCACATGATGTACAAACTTTTTATTTACGTTTCCTATGTTAAGAGAATCTTATTTTTTATTGTTTTCCCCCTTCTTTCTTATCTTTTCAAACCTACGGGAATCCAAACAAAACATAAGAAACTAACTCATTTTATAGGTGTAGAATGTAAGGATCTGAAATCGATTTTTATTCTTGACGTGAATAACATAAGAATGTGAATTTTGAATATATAAATGTGAATATCTTATTAATAAAAATATGAGTGTTTATATAAATGTTCATTGAATCCTAAAGCTTGTTTATTCTAATACATTTTTGAAATTCAATTTATTTAAACTATTTGGAAAAAATGATAGTTTTATTTGTGGGTAAACTATGTGTGTGACCACCACCAACCTGATTTGATTTAATTTCAGGCTTTTAAAATTGCTTTTGAATTTAATTTATGTGAACTGTTCACTTTTCAAAAACCGTATCTTTTTTCTTTAATTATAATGTGACTTTCTTTTAATTATTTAATGCTAAATTATTAAGGTGAGAAGTATTTGTTATTTTGATAAGTTAGTTTATTGAAGAGGAACTAAATGTATGATGATTGAGAAATCTTAAGATTGTTTAGTTGAGAATAAGAATAGAATAAGAATGGAATATGAGGAATGAATTAAAGCCAAAAGTTGTGCGGGAAAGAGTGATGCACTAAGTAATGATATTTTTGTTCTCTTAGTAGGCTTATTCTGTCGTCATCTCCTATGAATTAGTAGGTATTTTGGATATGATCCAAGTTTCTTCAATGAATTATTTAGTGATTGTTATGAGACAAAACGGTTGTTTTTGAGAGTGAGATTCCAAAGTAGCTTAAGGACAAAAAAGTGGAGCGATTACTATAAATTATTCTTCTTAATTATCAGTCAACAAACTCAAATCTAACATAAATTATGATACAAAATCTTTTGAAATGCTTTCGCGATTCCAAATCTAATGGAGTCTTGGCAATCATCGAGTCAGGGAATAACATCATGGTGGGTTAGTAGAATCATGCTTTAATGCTAAAATGGTTAATATCAATTTTTAATCAGTAAGAATATTTCATCTTATCATTTTAAATTTCTCCACTTTATTCTACTGCAACTATGCATTTCCAGGGTTATATACGTAATATGCTTCATGTTGACCTCCAATTGTTGAGAAGATAAGTTCAATCTTAACATCTATCATCATATTCTAACTATATATTTAATGTAATTACTCTCACATTCAATAATAATTAATTCATCAGATTCTTTTAATTGATAGATTAGACATTTAGGTTGAACTTTTCACATGTTCTTAATCCTCTTGTTAAGAGTTTGGTTACGAAAATTATATTATAATCCAGGACAGATTCATAAATCAATTAAAAAGGTGGTCGAATATCTGACTTCTAATACATGATTAATAAATAAATAGTGACAAAAAATAGAAAATGTAATAAAAAAATTCTATCACCGAAAAGTTTATATTTTAAACATAGTATAAATTATAAATTAAATATGTTTCCATTGTCATTTTACACTTATATGTATAAATACATGTTTGGTAAAAGAGTAAATGATCGTTTTAAGTGATGGTAGAACGGTAAAGCCGCAATTATAGTACTGTGTACATCACTTAGAAAAAACATAATATCATATAATTTAATATTTTAAACAAACTAGATATTATTTATACTACTTCATATGCTGTTTATCTCTCTATATTTCTAAGATTTTTCATATATCTTCTAAATTCTGTAATATTTTGAATAAAATTTATTACACTACACAAATTTTACTCACAAATCTATATCTATATTAAATTTAATATTATTATTAATATAAATACTTTTATTAATATTATTAATAATATTATATTTATATTTATATTATTATTATAATATTACAAACATAAATAATATTAATAATATTGATAATATTAAGAATATAAATAATTTTAATAGTTTTAATAATATGAATGATATTAATTATATGTGTAATATTAATAATATTATTATATGAATAATTATAAATATTAATATAACTAATATTCATAATAATCAGCATAAATAATTATTATAAATAATAATAGTAAATAATAATAAAAAGAATTTAAAAAGTTAAAAATATATGCAAGATTACTTTCGAAATATACCAACTGAAGTTAGTAGGAAATTTATATACGTAGTCAAGTTGTTAGGTATTATATACGTACTCAAGTAGGTAGACTTACGAACCCAATTGGTAGTATTACCTACTAGAATTAGTAAACATTACCAAGTTGGTGAATATTATCTAGAGTTGATAGATATGCATAATATTAACATTATAAAATTAATAATATGAAAAATATTAATAGTAATAAAAAAATAATATCAATATTAATAATAATATTATTAATATTTATAATAGTTGTAATATTATAATATTATTTAAAAATATATAATATTAATATTACAAATATTATTAATATTAATATTAATGATATTGTTATTATTAATATTAATATTAATGATATTATTAATATTAATATTAATGATATTATTAATGTTAATATTAATAATATTAATGATATTATTAATGTTAATATTAATAATATTAATGATATTATTAATGTTAATATTAATAATATTAATGATATTATTAATGTTAATATTAATAATAGATATTAATAACATTAATGATATAGTAATAACATTAATGATATAGTAATAATATTAATAATATTATTTCAGTCTTTCTCAAACAATTTGTTTTTAATATTAATAATAATTATCATAATATATAGGTAAATTATTTACAGATTTTTTTTCGTAAATAACTTATAAATAATACTTATTTACTTACAACATTTTGACTGTTAAAAATTCATAAGTAAATCGAATTTTTCTTATAATATTGTTAAAAGAAAATAAATACGTGATTAAATCTTATCTATTGGTTCCTTTTAGAGTTATAAGATCAATGATCACCATTAGTACTAGCAACGCTAAAATTAGTATAAATAGTAGTTAATCCCTAAGCCTTATTTGAGATCTTTAATTATTAAGATTATGCATTAATTTGTAACAAAATCACATTAAAAATATTAATTATAATAACATAAATTCTACTCATATGAATTTTATTACATTTATATATAATTAATAAGGATAAAAAATTAAATTATAGTTCTTAACCAATTCACATGAATTAAGTGAATACGCATAATTTAATAATTTTGTCATAAGGTTATAAAATGAGTTTACTTAAATAAAAATATAGTTTTATTCCATTAAGTTTGAAAAAAGAGAGTTCTTCTTTAAAGCATGATAAACATTGATTATACTAATAGAAAGGAAGATCATCCGCTATTATTGGAAGTAACACTATAAATGTAATTAATATTCATGAAAAAATATAAGAGATTTAATTGTCACTCTATAATATTAATAAATATAATTTTTTTTACTGATATCCAAGATTTTATCCACCAAAATAACATAATAGAAATTTACTAAAAGTCATATGATAAGGGATATTTTAGAACATATACTATGTTCACAAATTACTAAGTAAAATATACTTTTATATCAAAATATATTTAATTTAATTTAAATGTATTTGCATTTGTGATTTCATATGTTTTTTTTCGCTAGTATCTCATTAGATCTAAATATATTTTTCAAACATAATTTGAATATCATTTTAAAATAAATCATATTTTTTTTCTTTGGTCACGTATTTAGATATACATTGAAAAGTTATAGTTTAGGTATACTTTTCAACTATTTTCATATTTTAAATGATACATTGGAGATTAAAATCAACTATAGATTAAAATCATTTTATATTATATAAGTCAAAGTCATTTCGAACCTATAATAACAAAAGTTTGTTGGACTTATCATGCCATCTACTATTGGATCGTTATCAGATCACCTATAATATATAGTCTCATGTACGAGTTGGTAGTCCTTTTGGTGTGAGGGAATGGGTTGAAGATCGTAAATCGACTAGAGATTATGACATTTTATAATATATATATATATATATATATATATATAGGTATAAACCTGACTTTATAAACTGATTTTACTTTATAAACTGATTTTACAATATTGAGTTAGGTTTAAATGTCACATTTTAATATGATAAAATAGTATATAGTACACACCATTCTAAAAAAATGATATTAATAATTATAACTATACGAATTATATTTACATCTTTGTATCCAAAATATAAGTGTACACTTATTTATGTAAGTTAATCCATTATTAGGTGGAATATTATAATTTGGAAGAGTGATGAGAGTAGAAAGTGAAAGAGAGAAAATGGACCCCGGTGCTAGAGAAGAAATGTCACATTTCCTAAATAAAAGCAATTTTGATATAAATAAGTGATTGTTAGAATAAGTGCAAGGTTATACATATGTTGAATTATTAAATAGTAAAAGAAAGGTATAATCTATAACATGTGGTCAAGTAAATTAATGTTATCTAGTGGTGCCACTCATCTCAAGTTTTTTTAACATTCCAGTCATTTTCAGTATATTAATCATTTTTTAAATTTAAATTAAATTTTAAGTTGCAGATCTTTATCTGGTTATGTATTTAATTGTATTTCATTTGTACATGTGGACGTGCAAAAAACAGGCCAAATTTTTTAATAGAAACTTTATTATTTATTAATAATAATTTATTTTTTATCCATAATTGTTTTCTTAAACCAAATTGCTTTATGCTTATTAACAACGGGCTTAAGTACTGAACTCACACACAGAACCAATTTATAATAGAAAGATTATTATTATTATTATATATTTGTAATTAATTATAATTATTTATATGTAAAATAAAATAAACAATATGTAATTAATATGAACATGTACAACTATTTCAAAAAAATATTCTTTTTCATATGGATTTTTATACTAAAAGTTTTTAAAACAAAACATTAAAATGAAAGTTATCTCATCTTCCATGTTTATTGAATACTTCTATTATCTGCAACCTCATATACTCCTGTGTAAAACATGATCATCACATATAAAAAAAACAAGCACAAACAAAGAACATGATAAACTAACACATAGACATAATTCATTATATCCATTATATAAATATTTCTATATAATTTCAATTTCAAATTAATAAACATAATTCATCAAGTCTAATAAAATTTATCAAACCATCAAATGTCTATTAAAACTCATAAACTCATATTTCATATGTCTAACTTCTACTTACTTACGACACATAGAAGTTTGACTCTAGTTCCGAAAGACTGGTGCGTTGACTTAGACTAAAAGATTTGTACCTATCATACTATCTCACTATGAAATTCACACAATTATGTGCATAAATAATCTCAATATTATCTCTCATAGTATGAGAGAGTTAACTAATATAACATGTCAAGTTAGTTATTTTTCAAACAATTTACCCATTCATATGAACCTCTTTCAACTCTCACCACTTGAATAACTTCATTTATATGATTTTATTATCTCAGGAGAGTCAGGATATCTCATTCTACACTAATCCCTATTCAATGCACACCCTAAACAATCTTAACACGGTATTTTTTTTTTCTAAAAATATAATGTCTTGATTAAAATTCATATTTCATACTCTCTAATTTAGTCATTATAACAACTATTTGTTTTTATCTCTAAAATTGGTTTTTATTTAATGATTTTCTTGTAGTAGTGATCGTATTATTTTTAATAATTTCCAATATTAGGTGAGTACGTTTTTAGTACGGTTTATATTTTCTTAGTACTTTCAAAATAAACTATTAAAGATTACATTTAAATAGTATTAATTATTCTTATAATATGATTGTCAAAATTTTGAGATATTTATTCGATTATTCATAAATAATTAAACAAAGATTCACTAACGTAAGAATGAGAGAGTTTAAGACTTGGAAATTTCTCTAAAATTTCTTCAAGTTGTCAGGTATTATACAGGAAGTATATTATTCCTCTATATAATGCAAAACTATAATAAAAGAAATTAAAAGCATAATAAAATGTGAAACTATTTTCTAATAATAGGTAAACATTGACTTCTACAAGTTAACAAGATGTTTAGATAAAAAAAAATCACAATTAAAAAACTAAATATATTAAAATTCAATTACTTTCATTTCGAGTTCTTTATTTTTTAAAAATATTTTATTGGTAAAAGGTAACTTAAATTTATTACATTTAAATTTTTTATTTATTTAATTAGTGTGTTTCAATTACATCAAATATAAAAGTTTGTTTTAATATTTAATAATTAAAAAGTAACAAATATTGACTCTTTTTAGTCAACGATAATTGTGATTATTTTTCAACTAAAATTCGTCAATATTTTTTCAACGTCAAGTAAAGTGTTTGTCAATTGATAATGAATGGAGTTATCATCAGAATATTTTTGTTGACTTTATGTTAATTACAATATTCTTCATGTGACATCAGTGACCAAAAACAATTATACTCAAAGTTAGGCAAAAGTTGCTTCAATCCAAATCGTGATAAAACTTTGGGGGCAAACATACCTTTGATGACATTAACCGAAAAAAAACCTTTAAAAATGAAAAAATAAACTATGACAAACATCAACTAGAAATTATGGTTAACATGCATTGAAAAATAATTTTACTGTAAAACTCTATTTAATTTCAATTAAGATTTAATTGTGTTTTACATTAATAAATTATAATTTGAATAATATGAACTGATATATAATCCTTGACAATATTAAAGAGACCAAATTGCGGTAATGATTTGAAAAATTGATTAACCGCATTTTCAAATGAATCTTATTCACGGATAATTCAGTACTTTGATATTAATGTGGTGGATGCCCATCATTTTATTTCATGGAGGTTGTAACATCAACTTAATGTTTGGGTGGTGAATTGAGTTAAAACATAATGAACAAATCATAAATGAATAAGACAAAATAGTATAAGATAAGATGTATTCCGTGGCACTTTGACACGTAGTAGCCCAAAGATACAGTGGTTGAGAGATCAGTCACTTGTTTGTTTTTTTTTTTCTTTTTTTTAGTTCTTGTAATAATTTATTTTTTTAAATTAGCAAGAGATTATTTTAGTGTCTTAATTTGGTAAAATAGAGTTTTAGTAAAATCATGTTTTTTTTTTAATTTTTAAAGGATTAAAAAAAGGCAAACTAACAATAAATTTACCCTAAATTTTAAGAAAGAAACATGGAATCAATTTTTTAGTTAATTATTTTTTTATTAAAAAATATTTCAAAAATATTATAAAAAATTATTAAATAAAAATTAAGATAAAATATAACTAATCATTATATTGATTAAATTAACTAAATTAAATATTATTTTAAAAGTTACAAAATTATTAATATTTAAAATAATTTTTATTATTAAAAAAATCTAAATTAGTATTTAATTAATTTATATTTTAAAATTAATAATTAAAATCTTGATAATTAATTAGATACAAATTTATAAACTAGTTTACCAATTTTATAAATAATAAAAATTGTTTTAAATATTAATAATTTTTTAATATTTAAAATAATATTTAATTTAATTGATATAATAATTAATTATTATTGAAAATGTGATTAATTACCTAATTAATATTAAACGAAAATTGGTAAATGTAAGATAGTTAGGCAGTTGGTAAGAGAAAAATGTTTATGTGTTTGTGATAATTTTGATATGTTTTTGTATCATTGATCTAAAAAAGAGTCATTGATGTAATGATTTTGTAATTTGAATAAGTTGAATTTTGATAAAAATGTGAAATATGTTATTAAGATTTTTAGTAAATGACGTGATTTGAGATGACTGATGCATTGATGAGCGTCTTGATGGTATGGAGAGATGGTGCACATGGTAGGGAGGTAGAATAAGATGAGTGTGAAACAGAAAGTGAGAGTCTAGCGATAACCCTAGGGATGCATTCTTTTGCATGTGCCTCTCAATGGTCAATATTCACTTTTTTTTATACACCACTTTACTTGCAAAATAAATGTCGTAAGAAGCAACTTCTATTATCATTGTTCATTGGCGGGTGTGTTTACCAGAGATCAAATTCAAATCATATATCATATCATAAACAGTTATATATGTAAACAACCCAGTACCAAATGATATTTGTTAAAATTAAATAATAATTGTAAATTTTTGTTTAAATAAATGTTTTGGTCCTTTAAAATGGTGAATGGAGGAACGACAGTGACTGCGATGGGAGGGGAGAGAAGACGTGGAGGGTGGGCCCACACAGAGAGGAGGTTAGTTTAATAGTTTATTTTTTGTGTGGATGTCTATCCTTGTGATCCACGTGCAAAGAGTTACTTACACTGTCCACGCATTTGATGCTAAAGACACTTTCTGCTCACCACTCTCCACTCCTTAATATACATTTCATTTCAACCAATTTTATTTTCATAAATTCTTACTGTCATTTTTAATATTCGGAAATTATATTTTCTAACATATATATTTTAATTTATGACTACATTCTTTGTGCTTTTGTTTCCAATTTATTTTCTATCAGAATAATAATAACTGAAAGAGGAGGGCAATGTTGAGTTTTTACTCTCTACATTTTTTTTCCAATTGAAAACTTGTGAGTTTTTAGTCTCTATGTTTTAACTTTAATATCTAGGCTTGTAAGTTATTCAACGTAGTTTTTATCCTTTTTTTATTAACTCAAAAGTTTGGTATGACCTATTGTTATTATAATATTTCTATTTTTACTCATATTTAAAATAATATGTAAGTAATATATAAAACCAAGTTCTCTTCGATCTTCAATAATTAAGTTTTAACCACCACACCAAATAATTTTTTTTATCATATTATAATTTTTATTATATTTATTATTATTATTAATATTATTTATATTATTAATTATAAATTATATTATTAATATTAATAATATCATTTATATTATTAAAATTATAAACATTATTAATATTATTATTAATATCAATATTATTATTATTTTAATTATTAATAATATTTTGTATGTAATACTTTATATACGAATACAATTCGTATGTATTTTTTTTTTAATTTTAATATTATAATTTTTAATTAAATTAAAACAAATAATTCAACTCAAATTACTTTTTTAATTTAGTTCTAACAATGTAATAAATATTAAAATTGTTTCAATTCCCTATATCCGTATGAAAAAAATATGTATGTAATGTTCACTTTACAAATAGATATGGATTCGTATGTAACGCTCACTTTACATATACGAATCTAAATCCGTATGTAATGTTTACTTTACATACGGATCTGGATCCATATGTAAAAATCCGTATGTAACGCTGACTTTACATACGGATCCAAATCCGTATGTAAAAATTCGTAAGTAATGCTCACTTTATATACGGATCCAAATCCATATGTAAAATTCTGTATGTAACGTCACTTTACATACGAATTCAAATCTGTATGTAATACTCAATTTACATACGGATTTAAATCCGTATGTAATAATCGATACGTAAATAGCAAATTTCTTGTAGTGTGAACCTCCTTCAACTCTCAACACCTGTTAATCTTCATCTATATGACTCCAATATATTAAGAAAGTCAGGATATCTTCTTTTAGACGAATCTTTAATCAATGAACATCCTAAACAATCTTAACATGGTATTTTCTTTCCTAAAAATACTATGTCTTGATTAAAATTCACATTCCACATCTCACAATATCCAAAATCGCACAATTAAGTCATACCAAAGCTTAGAATTTCAAAACACATAAAATTTCATCCAATACTCACATAAATATCTAATTAAAGGATTTTTCAATTGAACATACATAAAACCAAGTTTTACATAAATTACAAGTAAAAACTATAAATTAGAAATAAACCAATCATTTAAAAGCAATTATAAATTTCAGTTTATTATTTTTTTTAAAGAAATAGATTGAGCTAAAAAAAAATTAGTTTGAACGAAAATGAACTAACAAGCACTTTAGAATTTTTAGCTTAAGCGAAAAAATTTCGTTTGAAAGAAATTGAACCAGTGAGCACTCCAGAATTTCCCCATTTTCGCTTGAACGAAATTTCATCTTATTTGAACAAAAATGGACCAAAAAGTACATTAAAATTTATTCGATTTCGCTTGAACGAGATCTCGTCTTATTTGCACGAAAATGGACTCGAGAACACCTCATATTTTCATTTAAATTGTTATTTTATCAAATATACTAAACAAAAGTAACAAATTTCCTGCTATATTTGGATAATTACTCTAAATCAAAATCAAACAACCAATACTCAACAATATTATCCTTTAAATGATTCATCAAACTATTTAAATACATTCATTTACTTATTCAAATCAAAACAATGTAATTTTATAACATCTACCATATCTAAAATTTTACATTCTAATATGAATCAAAATCTAATATACTTAAAACAAACAATCCTGAAAGAAATTTTGAGACTGGTGACCACGTCACCCCCATATCCAGATATTCTAACCTAGGATTCTATTGAAAATTTAAAACTAGTTTCCCTTGACTGAACTTTAGCATATGCTCACTAAGAGTTCCCAATCTATCAAAAGCTCAAGGGTAGATTACACTGCACCACAGAGTCCTGATCATCTAACTATATCACTAGGACTTTGAGCTAACAAAGACTAGTTTTGAAGCTAAAAAAAGTCACATGCAACACCTAGATTGAGACAAGCCTAACAAGTTCAAAATTTAACTAAAAAAGAATAGCAAAAATAAACTTACTTTACGAGATATTTTGATTTGTCAGTCTTGTAGTATTCACTGTTATGAGTCTAATGACAAACTCTGATCGTCAAACTAAAGAATGAAGAGAAGAGCGGGGAGGTCAGAATTTTAGAGAAAAGAGAGAGTAAAGAAAAAAAGAGAAGATTTAGAGAGACACTAATACTTTTATAATAAGACCTGAATAACTGAATTTTTTATTTATAATTATTTCTATTTAATAATAAAATATTCAAGTGTCATTTAAACTATACCACTTCTATTCTAAAATTATTTTCTAGATCCTTTCCGTTAGTGTTTATTCTTAAGAATGTTTTATCTAGCGTTTATATAATTTTTTTTATAAGGCTCGTTGTTTTATTTATTAACATTATTATTAATATTTTTTCTTTTTTATAAGGCACGTTGTTTTATTTATCAACATTATAGTAAACTATTCTTAAAGAGAATACATCTTTTTTATGAAGAAATAATTTTTAACTATAAATAAACTTTGTTGAGACTTTTTTTATTTTGTAATAACTTTCTTATTTTTATTTTCTACTTAAAAGTGAAAATTACTTTAGTCTTTCACAAAATATGATATTGAAAATGATAGAAAATTAGTTTATCATTACTACTATTTGCTAGATAGTCTTTTATCATACCATTTATTCCAGGGATTATACTTCAAAAATTTGTATAAATAGATGATAAATTTATTTTATTTTAATTTAATTTATTATGCCTTTTAACTTTATTTTTATTTTATTTTTATTTAAAATATGTTCTTTCTACCTTATTTTATATTTTAATAAAAAAATACAATAATATATTTAAAGTATATAAGTTTAATGGTAAATATACTATATAAAAATATATTAGAATTGAATATGGTAAAAGGTTTGAAATTAATTAAAATTAAACTACCCTCAAGATATATTTTATAAAAATTAAAGTTTATATTAAAATAATTATAAACATATCTAATTATCTAATTTACCCCTATAAGCATACATGTATATCAAGTTTATTTATATACATGAATCTAAGTTTAACTCTTTTATTTAAGAAGTTATATTTTTGTTCAACTTCACTCATTTCATTTATAAATTCAATAAATTAATTATAGAAGTGAGTATTGAACTATAATAGGATTGTTTGCGTGTTAATACTAAGCGTCAGACATGAAATTTAACTTGCATTTAAATAATATATCAAACTTATTTACTTTATATATAACAATAATGAATGTACATATGAAACTAGAGATATTTGCACTGCAAAAATAAAAATTTATAATAATATATGAAAAATTATCTCCTCTATAAACTATTGTAATAAATATAATTTATTAGATAACTCACTTGTCTTAGGCTAATGTGTAAATTTAACGCTGAAATAAAAATAAAAGTTTTACTTTTACATTATACTTAGATTAGATAAAATATTTAAGAGGGTTAATTCATTTCTACAAAATATTTGAAATTTTATTATAAAATATATTATTTGGATAAAAAAATTGAAACAAAAGTGAATCTTAGATAATTTAAATATTTAAAAATTTATGTATCTTTTCTTTGTTTTCTTTCTTAAATTTGATTTTGACCAAAATAATGTTGGCTAGAGTAAGACTTGACTTGACCAAAGTATAACATAATTAATAGGAACATTATTTATTGATAAATGATTACGGAAAAAAAAATTAATACTCAAATTTATGGTACTTATTTTTCAAGTAACAATCATATTACTTTATTATTGATCTAAGTCAAACAACATATATTATATTTGATGTAACCTAAGTAGATATGATTGACATTAAATGAAGACATATTTTAGCGTCAATTGAGAAAAAATTTGTCAATGTTGAAATGATCATAATGAATATGAAAAAAAATAATCTATTAAGATCAACTAAAAAATAACTAATATTAATATTTTTAAATTATTTTTTAATGCTAAATCATTTTTTGTATGGAAACAAAATATTTAAAAAACTAAAAAAATTCAAAAAAAATTAAAATCTAATCTTGAATGAAAATATTTTAGTGGAAAAACTTGATTGAAAATCATTGTCGAGAAACATAATTTTCTAAAATATTTTTTTTTTTTGAAAGATAAACTTAACATGAGAAACATACTTTCTCAATTTTAGATTCTTGGAAAACTCAAAATATGTCTTCTCCCAAACAAATTCCAGCGAAGAGTTAATCTTCATACTTGTTCTTTTATTTTCTTTTAGTCTAATTATCGAAAATGAGTTGTTGGTTTTTATCACGGGTTTATCTAACACGTGGGGCAATAAGATTATCAATAACCCAACAAGTTTTGCCCATAATAAAATTAACCAAAAGTTTTCTATGATACGATCGATCTTTACAATATGTAAGTACACGGTATCTAATTATTACATAAACCTATTGAATTCATAGATGAATTATTTATTAGAGATGTTAAATTCTAAAAATAGAAAATATGATATACTACCCGTTACTTAATATATAAGTATTTATTATATATTTATATTGTAGTAAATATATATTAATTATATATTAATGAGTAAAAACCGTTAATAGTTATGACAATTTATTGTATTGTTATATATTGATAACTATTATTTATAATTTGGTTTTAACTCTTAACGTATGCAAGACAATAAGACAAATTAAAGAAAACGTAAAAGTTATGATAAAGTAATTACTTTTATTGGACTTTTATTTAGAGCATATAAATACATTCATTCTTTTATGAAATACATTCATTTTTTTTATGAAATATATATATATACACACGTACTGATAAAGTTGTCCATTTTCTTTGTGATATATGGGAGTTTTCTTTATCAAGTTAGGTTAAAATTAACACTGATGAGACTGTTAAGGGTTATCTAGGTCTTGCCACTTGTGGATGTATTTTCCGTGGGAGTATGGAGAAATTTATTGGAGTTTTATCTGCGTTTCTTAACGTTCAGACTATTTTGGTTGCTGGATTTTATGGAGTTATATATGCTTTGGAGGAGCTCAAAAATTGGGACTTACTAATGTCTGACTGGAATGTTACTCTGTCTTGGTTTATGTTGCGTTTAGTACTAGGACAAATGTTCATTGGATGTTTCGTAATATTAGGTTTAAGGTTAATATATTTCTCATGAAGGAAATGCGTGTGTGATAAATTGATTAATTTATGATTTATTTATAGAGAATCCTTTTATTAGTATAGTAGTTTATTAATATGTATAGTCTACTTATATATCATGTATTGTTTTTGTTAACATATAAGTTTCGATCTAATTTTTCATATTTTTGTATTTTTTTTAATGATATTTTTTCATATAATAATAAATAATGGTTATTATTTAAGGTGTGAACCTAAGTCAGATGTAAAGTAGCAGATACCTAACATGAAAATCGTCTGAATTGGTTTTTCACCCATCATTGTCGATTTTGCTTGCGGTGGAGGTTTGTTTAAAGAAGAAAAATAAGGTTAGATGTTCCTGAAAATGAGCATAAAAACAATATTGTAATTAAATGTGTACGGCATGGCCCAGTGACGTCCTAATACTACCTGCGTCAGTAGGGCTGCTGCTCCCACTGCATAAATACGCTCAAATCTTTTTCTAGATTTCTTTTAATACACGCTTCAACTAAATGCACAAAATCTTTGCTTCCACCCCTACCCACCAATCAATTACAACTTACAACCGCTGTTAAGATAATAACAATCACGAAACACTCCACAGATATATACAAATGAAAAATAAATTCTAAAAATTTCTATCCATTGTCGGATTTTCCAAAATATGCATATATGATTAGATTTAAACAGAAGGAAACAGGTAATAAAATTTTAAATGTCTATTGTTTCCTTAAATATGCTATCTTTAACTCATTACAAGAAACTCAATTAAGTTTAAAAATGAAATTTGTAAGCTTCTAAAAAATTAATCAAATTCAATTATATGTATAAATGAAGTGGATTTGGAAATTGGGAAATTGGTTGTACTGTTATTTTTGTTGAGTATATTTGTAAAAAAATGCATGAAGAAAAAAAAGAGAATGAGAAAAAAAAAACACTATAAATTGAAAAGATAGGTCTGGAACATGTAATGAGTGATTTATGCATTTATCTTTATATGGTCGAAGAATATGTATATGGTGACGTAAATAAAAGTTATTAATTTACACCACGCAAAGTATGATATATTTGTGAAAATTTGGTCTTAAAGGATTATATGGATATAATCTGTTAAGGTTTTATATATAATTTATTAGAGTCATTTACTTGATATGTCTTCCTATCTCATGTGTATTGCTTTGATACTTAGGTTAGTCATTAATCACATTTGATATGATACGGACCACTTGACTCTCATTGGAAGTTGTACGTGTGAGTTTCATAAATAGTATATTTTTACAATTTGTTTTCATTAAAAAAAAATATATAAATATGATTACCTTACGTCCCAAACTAAAACATAACCTAATAAAAAATTGATACAAACAAATATTTATATAAAAAGTATATTAACTTGTACAACTTTAAAATAAATTTATTTTAGTTTTTAAATTACATAATTATTTTAAGATCTTTATTTCTATCACATTAATGTTTTCAATTTTCCAATTAAATTAATTTATTTTTCCTACATTAAAAAAAAAAAATCACTATTCAGTTTCTTCTCTTTTCTTTTCCTTTCCCATTCTAACCTTCATCCACCCTTTCAAGAGTATCTCCTAAAGTTAGGCGAAAAAAGTTTATGATATAATGTCTACTTATTAATTTAAGGACATAGATCATAATTTAATTGTCTCAAAATTTAGTACTTAGTCAGTGTTTGGATCTGGGTGATTATTGTTCACTCAAATTAAAAAACAAGAAGGAAACATTGTGTTTGCACCTAGAGGTTGTTAGAGGAAGAGGAAAGATAAAGAAAGTGAAAAATATTTCTTTTAGCTTTTATTATATTATCCTTTACCTATTATCCCATATGTCAAATTTTTATCAATTTTTAAATGCAAAGACATACGTGTAAAATTACATTTTTATCAATTAAAAAAATATAATTTCAATCACCCATTATATCATTCACAAAATTTTATAATTTTTTTCTACACTTTTAATCTCCTTATCTTAATCCAAACACATTATTTTTCTTTAACTTTTCCTTCGTATCATAAGTCTACTCTCTCATTTCATTTCTGTTCACTAATTTAAACAAAGCATATGTTTTAATAACAAATAAAAGTTGCAATGAGTAGGGAGATAATGTGGCAGTTTCACCACTCGATTTTGGCAGTTGTAACAGATGAGGATCATAAATTTGTGATTTTATATTTGACAGTTTATAATATCCCACTTTTGCTGGAAAATCATGCATTAATGGTGAGAAAAATACATGAGGAGTAATTGCGCACAGTTATTTTAATCTACTAATAATGAGCTGTTAATGATTGTTTTAAAAAAATAATGAGTTGTCAATGATTGTTTTTAATAAATAATGAGTAATTGAAGAATAAATTGTGTTTATGAGACGATAATATTATAAATAGGAAAGTGATATTTAAAATATTTTAATTTATTGAAGAGGGATAAGTTCACATTGTGCATGTGAAGTTAGCACAGTAACTGGCAATTTGAATGAAGAGCAGCAGTAAAACGGAGAATGGCGTGATGGACAGTATGACAGTTTCCCTTTCTCACATGAAATATGCATATGCATCCCATCCCACATGATAACTGTTGATGTGCATCATGGCTGGGACCGAACCCATTGAAGAGGGAGAGTGTAAAAAGGGTAATGATTACGAATGGGGGAGATGATGGGAAGCGTCTTTTTTCCACAATTAATAAATAAAATAAATTAATTAATAGGAAAACAAAACACCTCCACAGTACTGCGCAGCCATAGCCGCCATTTCCTCTTTCCTTTCTTTCTTTCTCCCTTCTCCTACTTTTTGCTGCTCATTATTGCTTTTGTTAAATTCATTTATTTTCCTTTATTATTAGCAAACTATACAGTGCAGAAGAGAAAAAGGCAAAGTGAACAAATAAAGGAGAGAGAGAGCAGATAAAGACATATTCTTATTAAATTAAAATTAAACCCCGGAATTAAATAGCGGAAGTGGTGCGGATTGTGGGAATAGAAGGTGTGAGTGATTAAAAAAACGGCAAGAGAAAAAGGTGAAAGGATCAGGTATTTAAAGGGCCGTTAGAGAATTTGGATTTGTACCTCAAGCAATGAGAGTGAGAGGAAGAAGCATCACACACACCACAGCCTTGTTCATTCGCTCACCTCACTAATTCACTAACGCTCTTTTCCCTCTCTTAATATTTTATTATACAACTACTCCAGTTGGCTAATTGGTCCCAGAAGACACTGATCTCCGTTACGAAACGTTCAGACTCTGGTTTTATGGAAGGGTTTCTCAGGTTTTAAGCTTCTGTTACTAGCAAACAAGCCCGGATAATCGGTCTCGAAACAGCTGCAATTTCCTCACTCTCATAGCTTTAGCGCCCGGTCCCCTCTATATAAAGGGAGGTTAAGCTAAGCTTTCCTCACTCACTCAGACTCACTCACTCACTCTGATATTGTGAGGGGAGAAGAGTTAGCGTTTGGTTTTTCTCCAACCATGCTGGTTGTGACTGTGAGAGAGTTCGACCCAAATAAAGACACAGAGAGAGTAGAAGCGGTTGAAAGAATATGTGAGGTTGGACCCAGTGGGAAGCTTTCTCTCTTCACCGACCTCCACGGTGACCCTATTTGCAGGGTCCGCAACTCACCTACTTTCCTCATGCTGGTATAATTATCTCATTCTCAACTATAATCAACGTCTTTTCTTTCTTTTCTTTTTCTTTTCTTTTCTTTTCTTTTATCCCCCTCTTTCCCCCTTCCTTTTCCTTTCCTGTCGTCGCCAGTGAGCAAGCATCCACCCCAAAAATCCTTTTAACTATTTTCACGCAAAAGTCTTTCTCACCAACTTTTCAAGCCTGCACAAATCAACCAACCTTATGCGTACATAAATAAATAACAATTCATCCTTAATTTGTCTTTATCAGGTAGCCGAAATTGGGCAAGAGACAGTGGGAATGATAAGGGGTTGCATCAAAACCGTTACATGCGGAAAGAAGCTCCACAGGCATGGAAAGAATAGCACCGAACCTGGTTCCAAACAGGTCCCTGTCTACACCAAACTGGCCTACATATTAGGCCTCCGGGTTTCTCCACACCACAG
This sequence comes from Phaseolus vulgaris, assembly GCF_000499845.2. Classification (NCBI taxonomy): domain Eukaryota; kingdom Viridiplantae; phylum Streptophyta; class Magnoliopsida; order Fabales; family Fabaceae; genus Phaseolus; species Phaseolus vulgaris. The sequence continues at coordinate 46,932,560 of NC_023757.2, read as the reverse complement.
GTATCTTGTTTACTTTCACTCGCTCACTAGCTCACTCGTTATGCTATTATGAAGAGTGTGGGTTTTGATTGGGTGTGTGGGCGTGCAGGAGAATGGGAATAGGGTTGAAGCTGGTGCAGAGAGTGGAGGAGTGGTTCAGAGAGAATGGAGCGGAGTACGCTTACATGGCAACAGAAAAGGACAACGTGGCATCCGTTAAGCTTTTCACCGACAAATGCGGCTACTCAAAGTTTCGCAGCCCCTGCATCCTCGTCAACCCCGTTTTCGCTCACGCACTCACACCCTCTTCCAACTTCTCCATAATACAACTTGCTCCAAATGACGCCGAGTTGCTCTACCGCACCAAGTTCGCCACAACCGAGTTCTTCCCGCGCGACGTCGACTCCATCCTCACTAACCACCTCAGTCTCGGCACCTTCCTCGCCGTTCCGCGCGGCTCATACTCTCCCGACACGTGGCCCGGTTTACCCCGCTTTCTCGCGGACCCACCCTCCTCCTGGGCCCTCCTCAGCGTGTGGAACTGCAAGGACGTGTTCACGCTCCAGGTGAGGGGCGCGTCGCGCGTGAAGAAGGCCCTCGCCAAGACCACTCGCCTCCTCGACCGCGCCTTCCCCTGGCTGCGCCTTCCCTCCATCCCCAACCTCTTCCAGCCATTTGGGTTTCACTTTTTGTACGGGCTCGGAGGGGAGGGCCCACAGGCCCAGAAGATGGTCAGGGCTTTGTGCGCCTTCGCTCATAACCTCGCCAAGGATGGTGGCTGCCAGGTGGTGGCGACTGAGGTTTCAGGTCTGGAACCCCTACGCTGCGGCATCCCACACTGGAAGATGCTGTCTTGCGAAGAGGATTTGTGGTGCATCAAGAGACTCGGGGAAGATTACAGCGATGGTTCTGTTGGTGATTGGACCAAATCCCCTCCCGGATTCTCAATTTTTGTTGATCCCAGAGAGATCTAATTTTAATTAACAACATCCACATCAACTCATTATTACTACATTAGTAATTACAGTCACAGACACCTATCCTTTTCACCAAGCAAGCAAAAAATTTCTTAGTTTTATAATGTAGTAGAGGAGGACTGAATATCCTACTTGTTTTTTTTTTTTTATATATAATTTTGTAAATGGTAGTAAAATGGATGTGGCTTTTTAAATCCCTTGAACAAAACCTGGTGGTTGTTATTTTGGGGTGTGGCGGTGTTGTGTTGTGTTGTGTTGTTGTTGTTCCGGTAGATTTGAATATCGAAGAGTGAGAGAATGAGATGTTGATGCGTGAGGTGATGTGTGAATCCGAATATCCATTTGGGATTGTGCATGTGGTGAGGCTTTTGTTAAAGGAGAAGGGAAGGTTTGTTATACTACATTTTGACGTCCTTGATAGTAATATGCCGCGGGTGGGGACCTTAACTTTGTTTTATTGGGTTCCTAGTATCTTTCTTATTGAGGGTAGTGGGAATCAAATGGCGCCCATTAAGTTCCAGTGTAAGCCTCCTAATATAGGCAATTAGCCTTTTTCTTAACCCCATCCAGAGAAAAAAAACATTACTTGGACACATAGATTCATCATGGGACATACGCTGTCTCGTATCTACTACCTCTATCAACATTCCAGGTGTTTCTTAACTCATCATTTCCCTTCCAGGAATTCCATCAAACCTCCTCTCAGCCCTTTTTTTTCTTCCTCATTTTCGCTAATGGAGATTATGTTTTTTTTTCTCATCATTATTTCAATCATAGTTTCAATACAAGCTCTTTTTATCATAGTTTAATCACCAGTTATTAACAAAAAACCGTACAGGCATTCATTTTTATTTTAATAATGCTGCAAAGGCTCTGTACTTGCTGAGGAAACTTGTACACGAGTCCATAATAAAGGTAAGCAGAAACTTTAGCAAATTTACCTTTTCTCATCTGTACAAAAACATCTAACCTTGTTTTCACGCCATATTTGGTTATAACAATAAATGCATCCTTAGCTTCACATAAAAGAGGAGGCTTTGGGGAGTAAAAGAGACTCTTTTTGAACAGCACCATAAAAAATATTAAACAACCCTCAACAAATAATGATTTTTTTAAAAAACCCATCAACTAAAAATTACCAGGAGATGTGCAGGTAAAATTTGCGGCTGAGGTATGTGTAGCACCTACCTTCGTTTTAATTGAAAGTGTGGTTTTTATGGTTAGTGTTCGAAATTTGGACTTAAGTCTCTAAAATTTGGACTTAAGTCTCTAAAATTTGGACTTAAGTCTCTAAAATTTGGAGCTTGAAGTTGGAGCTTAAGTTAATTTTAAAACAGATGTGAAATAATTAGTAATTAATATAGTGAATAGGGACTGGAATTACGCGTGATTACAACAGAAAAAGAGAAGAGGATAAAAACAAAATAAGATAAAAGGAGAGCCAGAAAGAAAAAAAATGATAGACTGAATGGTAAGTTATAAAGCATATAAAACTTCTGGTTTCAGTGCCTATCTTTATAATCATAGAAAGGTTTCTTTATCAAGATAAATAATTTTTTTCATTCAAAACACATGATACCCTATTTTGTTGTATTCTATTCAAAACATGGTCTCATTGTTTCTTGCTTTTTTTTTTCCCTGTATATGATGTCCTGTGTCTGCTCATTTACTAAGAGCAAGACACAACATGATGTTTTTTTATGTACTATTTTTCATTTGTGCTTCGTGTGTAGTTAAATTAATCTATTTAAAGTTCAAATGCAAGTGTATCAGAAAAAGATGAGGGGGAAATGTGTGAGAGAGAATGTGGTGGTTTCTTTAAGTTGACCTTTATAATGATCACTCGCTCTCAATTTGATTCCGTTTCCTTTTGTGGCTGTAGATTGGGCCTTTTGTGAACTGCACGTTTTGGGATAGTGACATATGAAAACAAGCCATAGTTCAATAATACGAGGAAAGATGAACTTTTTATATTTTTTGGTCTGCAGTGCCTTTTTTTTTATATCGGGAGTGTATGTGTCTATTTTTTAAGTTTTACCATTTGACATTAAAAAAATACCATTGTACATAAATTTTTATATTTATTTTTTATCCATTTTTTCACATAAATATCTCAAAATAAAAGAAGACACATTTTTGGTATTTTAATCGAATTCAATAAAAAATACAAAATCTATCTAAATGACTTATAATCGAAAAATATAGAAAACTTTTGGAATTCTTTTTTCTAAAAACAGTTCGATTTGCAATTTGAATATTCAAAACCAACTCAAACCAAATCAAATTTCAACATATCTTCAATATATTTATTATTAAAGAGTTGTTTGGTTTGCTACACAAATTTAATATTAATTTCGTGTTTCTTGACTCGAATTCCACACTCTCACTTGGAGACACCATCAATTTCACTTTTTCAGTTGACTTTGTGTGTTTAATGTTTTTTTCTTTCAAATTGAATTAAACTAAATCGTATATATCTTTAATGTTAGGTTTTGATATACTTTTAACAAAAAATCGAACCAAATTGTATCACAAATTCTATTTTCCTTTTTCACCAATCAATTTCCATAATTTGAAATTCAAAAGTTATGTTTGAAAAGGGTGATTTGTAAATGAACTTTAAATGATATCTTAGCATAATTTATATAAAAAGAATTTAAAACAAAAAAAATATACTGTTTTTTAAATCAATGTTTGCCATTTCTTTTCGTTAAATAAATTAAAATATATTATATTAGAACCGGTATATCTATTATATATGTATAACGATATGTATTTATAATTATTATATGTATTTAATATTCAATTAATAATATAATTTATATTTATGTCTCACAATAAATACATCTAATATATTAAATAAAAAAAGTTACTGATGTATATTATTATATGAATTAATATTAACAAAATTATATTTTATTTATACAGTTATTTTAAAAATTATATAAGCTTTGTAAAACTAATAATATGATTCAAATTTGAATTACCGTTATAATTTAAACATATATGTTAAAATTATACCAAGATAGAGTGTTTAATCTATACCGTTGAAACTAATTAAGCATCCATTTAGAATAAGTGATAAGACAACTAGGTGAAATAGTAAACAACATGTTACAGCAAAATATGATAGTTTTTCTATCTTATCTTATATATTTGTTTTTAAAAAAACTCTTAACTATAAAAGAGATCATTACGAATATAATTTAATTTTTTAATTATATAAGTTAGATTTAAAAATAAAAATTTAGTGTATGGTATCATAGCGGATTGATCCTTCTTTGTTTTTGTTCCTCTTCCTTTATCTCTTGTCTCTTCTTACTTTATCTTATCTGTTTTGTTCTGTTTTTTCTTATATGTCTTTGTTTTTTTTTTTTACCAAGAAGCATGGATCTGAAGAAAATTTAGGGATGGTTCTTCTCACTCCTACTCTAAATGGCACAAACTATTATAATTGAATTTGTGGCATGAAACAAAGATGGTTGTCCAAAAACAAGATTAAGTTTATCTATGGTGACATCCAAGGATTGACAAGAACTAATCTTGATTATGATGCTTGTGAGAGATGCAATATGACATGGTAGTGATTTCATGGATTACAAACGTGCTCAGATTGTTCAAAGTACAATATACATCGACAATACTCAATAGTTGTGGAAAGATTTAAATGAAAGGTTTCCAAATGGAGACATTTTGATACATATGATATACTTCATTAAATTAATTCAATTAGACAAAGGGAAATGAACATTCTAGGCTACTATACAAATCTCAAGGTTTTATGAGAAGAGCTCAAATTAATGAGACTGATTTCTTCTTGCACGTGCAACATGAAATGCAACTGTGATGTTCTTAAGATTATCACTAATTTTTAAGAATTAGAACAAGTGATATGTTTCTTGAAAGACTTGAAATGTTAAAACTCAAATTTTGCTTATGGAACCATTACCTAATATCAATTGTGTTTTTTTTTCTCTTGTACTACAACAAGAAAGACAACTTAATGGAAATGGTTTTGGTGAATCTAAGATTCTTATTAACAACATCAACTCACATGGAAGTTCCAAAACTATTAGCAACAATCAATATATTTCTTGGCTAGAACATTTGACGCCCTTCGTGGGACATGTAAAATTAATCTTGTGCCACTTAAGTTACATTAAGAGATGTGAAGAATGTGAAAGTATAATTGCTATGGGTGGAGGATTTTCCAGAACATACTTTCTTCAAAGATCAATCCATATAGAATTAGAAAGATAATCAAGAAAGAGCATATCGTTTGGAGAAGTTAGATGAGGAAATCATTCTCATGGCATGTAATGCAATAACTTTATGAATTTATCACAATTTTTTTTTTAACTTTAAAGTTATTGTTTTGTTTGACTTCTTTAAAGAACATCCTTATAATGGGACTATAAATTCCATGGAACTTTTTGCATAACTATATTAATGCAAAAATTGTGGACTATAACTTTTAAGATATTTTTTTCCATAAATTATTAAATCCCCGACATATGAGAAAATGATAAATAATCGCTTTAAGAATTTTTATTCCAAGTATTCAATCTCCAACATAACGAGGAAAGAACAAACACTCGCTCTAAGAATCTTTATCCTATGGATTATCAAATCCCTATATACAAAAAAAGATTACAAAATCTTAAATACATTATTGTTTAATGCACAAAGTTTATAATTTATAAAGTGAAAAATAAATTATGAAGGTCACATTTTGATATTTTAAACATATTTTAAACATGAAAAAAGTAACAAACTTTTAAATATATTATCTTATTTAGGACATGAAATTGTTTATAATGTCTAAGTTAAAAAGTGATAGGTATGATTTTGATCTATCTTAAACAAGTTTTGAATTAAATTTGAGAGGTTGTATAGTGATAAGTATAATTCCAACTTACTTTAAACAAGTATTCACTTATACTTGAGAAATCGTGTGATAATAGATAAATTTCTAATCCATCTGATTGTTAAAAATTAATTAAAACTTTTAAATTTAGTTACTAATAAATAAATTGAGAAGTATCTCTCCCACATAAACTTAGAAGGATTTTATATAATCAAACTAGAAAATAAAGATATAATATGGATCAAAGCATTATATGAGTAACTAAGATTAAAATAATAATTAATTAAAAATAAATAATAATATGAGAAAAACAATAGCAATGTCTATTTTATTTTTTATCAAAAGTTATAAAATTTAAAAAATAAAACTAATAAAAACTAAGAGAAAAGGTCACATTGAGTGCTCTAAAAGAATCACCATATATATCTAAAATTGTTGATCAGCGACTTCAAATTTCACAGTTTTGTAAACTGGGTTACACCGACACTATAAAAATATCTGGATCCCATGGCATATCTAAAATTTTGTAGTGGTAGGTTTAAAGTTGCTGGAAATTTTAGCAGCTTTCATTAGATATATTGCTACTAATTCGGTTTGAAAGAAAATACGCAAGTGACTGAAATTTCTCCACGTCTTGCTACGGAAAAGTGAAGAGTACGTGATGAGTTGGCTGACTTATCTTTGCATTAGCACCAGTGTTTTTCCAACGGAGAGCCTCTGTACCAACATTTTCTTTGCAGTAAGATTTAGCCATTCATCACATTCTCCTTTTTATTCATTATTATATCACAATAATCAATAAATGGTCCTCATTTTTGCATCATGGAACGACAAAAAAAGTTTCTATTCTTTATCCAATAATTAAATTGCCAACATGTACAGCATTCTCTAATTGGGATTATGGGTGGAAATATCAGGTAAAGTTCGAACTTCTTTAGTCTTCATTGCTGGGTTTATATGTCCAAAATTTTCTCCTACTTTGCTTTTTTTAATTAAGTTTGATAAGATAAGATACATATTGCAACGATATTCGACAAAAGAAAGCTCTACGAAGCAGGAAAGTGATTGCCAGTAAGTTAATCCCATAGAGTTTGAAATATTTTTAATTATAAAAATTCCACTTTAATTTTTTTTAAAGTTTTTAAGGCTAGCATAGAATTAGTAAAAAGAGATTTTCATTATTGTTACCTTTTTATGGAAATATTTGGAAACCGAAAATAAAATGAAAATACTGATGCTTTTATAATTAAAATCAAGATAAAAATAAATAGGTTTGTTTTTATGGTAGGATAAAGGAAACATAAAATAGTGCCAATATTGTGAAATTTAATTCTAGGATATACATATGAAAAAAAAAATGTATTAGGTGAGAAAAAAAAATCTTCCTTGATGGTATTTTTATGAAGATTCGTTCCAACGTGGCCCAAGGGAGTCTTAGATTATTGATTAAGGAGTAATCTTAGATTAATAATTATGGATCTATGAGTCGCATTAAAAAAGAGATAGAAAATATTGAATGGGTTAATTGGTGAGTTGTTGCCGTGAGTGTTTTTCTTCAATTGACTGGTTTGTTTTAAGTAAAAGGACAAATGGTGAGTTAAAGTCAAATTTGGGTGGCATTTAATTTGTTTTTTTCCAGTTACTTTTCATTTACAATAGTTAATAAGTGGGATGCTATAACAGTTAACATGCTTTTGGAGGACAAAGAACACTTTTTTTTCTCTAGCTACATTAAGGTAGGATTAGACTAATGTGACCATGTGTGTCGGGAAGTTAGTGTGTGACAATCACATTCTAGTTAAAATTATCCTTTAAAACATTCACTACATTGTTTATTTGTCCCAATCATGGATTTACTATTACTATTAAACTGCTATGAGATTACTTGGATGTTTCTATCTAACATTAGCAATAATAGGTGGAAGTCAATAGCATTACACTTTCCCGTTTGAAAGCACATAATTTAGAAAAGTGGCACGTCGTGAGGCTAATTGGAGCCATCTAAACGTTGTTTGATAATTATTATTTTATGAAAGAGTAGGAGAAAGAAAGTTAGACAATGAAATCATTTGGGCTTTGGCAAGAAAGATGAAAAAAGCCTAATTTAATAGCTCTGAAATAGGTTTAGCCTTATCCACTACGCAAAGTAGCGAACCTTACTGTACACCATTGCAAGCCCATGATTGTTCCCAAGGTATCTCTCTCTCTCTCTCTCTCTCTCTCACACTCTTTTTTGGTCTAGTCTTATCAAGATTCTTATGCCTATGCATGTCACCTCACTGGACTACTTTACTCAAGTTATGATTTCTAATATTTTTACTGTTGAAGTTCTTCAACCATGTGGACTTTAGCTTGATTTAAGTTTTTTTTTTCCCCTTTCCTTGCATCACATCAAAGTTAAATGTAAGGATTTGACTTGTCATGTCACAATGTTAAAAGTTTTAAGTTGTAACAGGTAAATCAATGATTTTGAATTCTCCGATCTATCTCTCTCATATTAGGTTATCTTATCTAAGATTTTTGAGATTTCAGATTTACCATACCTAATACGTAATGTCTTTTATGTTTCAAGAACGGTAAATAATATGATAAATAGATTTTACATCCCATATTTGTGCTCAAATGTAATGAGGATCTAAAAGCTAGTAATATATTCAACCCAAACCTTACAACGTTTGGTTCTACTTCCCTTCCAACTCCTTTTCCCTTACAAAATTTGGCAGTCAACAACCAGTTTCAATAATCAAAACTATTTTTTTTTAGCTGCATGCCAGCATTTGCTCACAGTTACATTGAACTGATTGAAATATCAGCTAAATGATGTCACTATCCTCTAACTCCCCATGTTACTTGGGTGAGATGATTATTCAATAACTGAATGGTGCTCTAAAGTCTCTAGACCATGGCCTAAGATAGTAAATGCTTTCCATTTCTGGATGGGGTAGATTTTGTTTTCCCTACAACAGTAGAAGCAGAGCTATCTGACGTATCAGAAACACTTAGCTCACCATTTCTTTCTTTGCTTCACCAAATCTATATCTTCTTTAACACGAGACCCTTTCCTTTTACTAGGCAGCAGGCATTCTCAGAGTATTGTCATTGCCATTTCTGATGGCCTCAATGGTTCCATGTGATAATTTTAGAGCATTAAGTTCCCCTTTACATTTCAATTACAACATCCCATTGCTATTCTGCGTTTGTTATAGTAGACCTAGAGCTCCCATGAGATTCTCTGTGAGAAAAGCATCTCACCCAGTTCAAAGATAACAACCTGGCATAACGACATGCATGATAAACCACTCGCTCCGCACACCATGCACGCAAGCCCCTGCAGACAATTTGGAAATGAGGTTAACTGGTTAAGGATTAATGTCAATTAGACTCTTGGATTCTTAATAACAGATAGGGTGAGTTAAGATAGTCCATTCGAATATCTCCTTATAATAAGTAATATGAAGATAACATGTCTAAATGCTGTAATGCAGTAATTCTCTATTTAAGTTTCATTATTATTAGCATATTAGAATATCTCCTTAGAGAAGTAATACGAAGAAGGTAGCATATATCTAAATGTAGCAATGCATTAATTGAGTTTCCAGCTTATTGGTGCTTAAAAAGTAAAACTTAAGCAACCATAATTGATCAGATGTATATATACTATATAATACATAGTTCACGCAGAGCTTATAGGCTAAGTTAAAGTACAAGGGGTTTTACCTTTAAATACTTGTCAATTGCACGATAAAGGCATCATGAGATACTCTGGAAAGCTTGATACTAGTTCAGCAAAATTAACAAATTTTGAAAGAGGTAAATTAGGATCACATGCAATCTCAGCAAGGTATCTACTGAAATTCATCTTCCAACAGAGAATCTGTCAGAACATGTTGATCACACTATACAAACTCTTCTACTGGCCTATGCATATATCAATATAAAAAGTTGTGTTACCAACTGGGGCACAAATTAATAAATTAGAGAACATAGTCTCCTCAAGGCACATACCTATTATCCTAATCACTTCAGATTTTACCAACTCTTCAAATTTCAACAGAATAGTTACCTTTAATAACTTCACAAGAAACTGAGAGAGACTCTTCACAGTAATATTTGGATTATGGTCTCCAATTATAATCTATTCTGTGCAATATCTTCTAGGATCACACCCTTCTAGAAGCTAGACATCCAGTTTTGAGGCATAAACTTTTAGACTTCTCCAATTACGGCAACAGAAACATTGCCTGTTGGTTAAATGTTGGGATAACATTAATAAAGATGAAAATTATGTGACAGTCATGCTTTTCAATCATTTAAAATTAATTATGTATAATTTTTTAAAATTTATGATAACATGCATATTTTATTCATTTATATCTAAATTGTTATGGATGAATGTTTTTAAACATAGTAGTATAAGCTTAAAAACAAAACATATTCAACTTTTCCAACCTTTTAACAACTTTTAATCCCCTTTAAACATAAAGTACATATTTACGTGTGAGCATAATCATTCTTCATCCTCCACATTTTGGTAGACTCTTGCTCTTTCTTTAATAGAACATATTCCCCTTAATCTTCCAATCAATTTTTTGTCCTTCAAGTTTCTCTGTTTTTGTTAATCAGATTCATGACATCAACTATTGTCACCAAATTATTGTGTTATTTTTTCCTATTGCATCTCTACTTATTAATACTTCTTATGTCTTTCATCCCCTCCTTGTTAGGAATAAGCTCTTAGCCTAGCACATGCCTAATTGATTTATCATAGTATCTCATATCTTGGATTCCAATAAATAATTATTAATAGAGACTTACATTTGAGTTTGGTGCATTTTTCTTCTCTTCTACACTTATAAATGATTGAAAAGAGAACATGCAATGTCACATCTAATAAATCTCCTCTTTATTGTCTAGAATTTCAAGTCTCCCACGTCTAAATTAAGACTTTAAATTCATATTCTTCATCATTGTCATTGTTCATGGCTAAATCTCACCTCTAGCGTGGAAAATTATACATTTCTCCACTCCATTATCACTTTATTGTCTTATCAAGAGTTAACTCATTGTATTGACAAAAGTATTGATTTTTCCTTAAGAATGGATATCAAACTCAGAACGATCCGTTCTAAAATCTCAAGTATAATATTAACTAAATATAAAAAGATGTTTCAAAGTTTATTTGAAAGTTTGTATTGTGAATTTGTAAGAAATTAAATAAAAAGCAAAGTAAATAATTTCAATTGAGAAAATTGGAATTGAGATTAATCTTTGTCACTCGTCTGTATTTTAATAAATAAAAACATATAACATTCTAACGTGGTTGACATTGATGCACATATTGATTTCTCGCATACAAAATTATTAAAATTATCTCCTAATTATCGATTTCTTGCATATTTATAGAAACTTTCTTATTATTACAAACCTATGTTATAAAGCAATTAAAATTTCAAATCTTTTCCTAGTATTCAAATATGTTAAGCATTATCATTTAAATCAGATGCTTAAAAGTACTATCCAATCAAATATAAGGATCAAAATCAAGAATAAAGATTCAAAGTTTAAGAATAAAATGACAATACCAATATCACCTCAATACATAATAAGAGTTTGAATAAATTATTCACAATCCCAGAGGGAAGACTTCACCACACATATTGTCTATTACAAGCATGGAAAACAAAAAAAGAAGATTAAAAGTGTTTCTCCTTAACGATTATCTCCTCTAAGATTTTTTTATCTCTTATTATCCTCCCTCCTTGGTCCTAGGGTTCTGCCTCACGACTTCTATTCAACCAAATTTGATGTAGGTTAAGTGACATCTTGTTTAAGCGAGATATTACTTCTTAAGTGAGTTTCACGAGAAAAAGTCAAACTTCACTAAAGTGAACTCGCTTAAGCGAGCTTTGGATGAGTTTGTAATCTATAAAGTATTTATTTAAAGAAAGAAAAATATTTCTGATTGTAAAATATGAAAGATATTATAATCTGGGTGGTGTAAATAGAAAAAAAAATACAATTTTGGATTCTGAAATATATTTTTTTAAGGACAAAATAATCTTTTTAAATAACTTATATATGGTGGTGAGAAATCATGGTGTTGCACGAACAAACAGCCTAGTAGATACTGTTAATTTTCTTTTACGGTGGTGGACTAACTCATAAGGTGGGCTCTAATAAATTTATTGTAAATTTAAAACCAGTTAGCCTTTGTTCACTTCAAGATTTTCCAATCCTATGGGATATTTTTTTGGATATTTTACAATTTTCTTCATCATCTCTGATTTATTCTGGAATAGGTTTTCTAAAATTTTATTTTTATATTTGGAAAATCCATTCTGGACGAATATGCGGTGATAGGAGAAATTTGTGGATTCTTGAGTGCAATTTCTTTTTATGTGAAACCTTTGATTATGTGATTGGTCTCACAAGAACAAAGTCTAAATGAGGTAAGACGAGTCATTTTAACTTTACTAAAAGACAAGGTTAAGAGACATTCAGAACTGAAACAATATGCAAAACAACTTGCTCAAAACTGACCGCCATTAAAACCATGCTAAATTTTTATTTATTATTATCATAGATATTTTCTTGTCTTTGTTGGTTCCAATGACTTATTTAGACACGAATTTGGTCGTTTAAATAAGTATACAATTGAAGATATTAACCATACATTTCTTGACTTTTGAAACTAATCCTTATTATTTTAATCTAGCTCTTCCTACGAGCTGATTGTGTCTAGAGAACCAGATGAGCACACCATTGTCGCTTAAGACATAGTTTGTGTTCTTATCGGAAATTAAATGAACTCACGAGTTCCTATCGAAAAAGAAATGAACTTAGGAGTGTAAGTGGGTGATGACAGGATGTTCCTCAAGAAACAAGTTTTGAGTTGGTGTTAGAGAAAGTGGACTATCCGATACTTAAGTTAGTATGAGGACAAAGATAGCTAGTTCTTAACCGTACCATACAAAATAGATTGTACTTTCTGGAGAGTGAGTATTTATAGATTCATCATGTAGTATTTTCTGAATTGATGTTTGTAAACCCCTTGAATTGGTTATGTAACTACTACTTAATGTTCCATAAATAATCACTCATGATTTAAGACTTATTGATTATATTGTTTTACTTCATGATCATTAATGACAAGTAACAGCTCATTTACGAAATCAGGTAATCAATTGGAACTATTAGTCATCCCAGACCTGGGGCGGGCAGTTAGAGTTTGTGAGGTAATAGAGAAAAGTGACTTCAAAATTTGAACTTGGACGACTCGTTGCAAACTACGGTTGAACCAGGATTTCGTACCAAGCACAAACGTACTACATTCAAGAGAAATTGTAAATGATTTCAGTTGTAACACCAAAATAAATTTGATTTCTCAGATCTCTCAAAAGGTATCGTATCTCAGATGTATGGAAAATTCAAATTTATCACACCTAGTGTCTCCTATGTGTTTAAATAATGGTGAATATTAAGTTCAACAAGTTTCACAGTCCATATCAGTGCTCAAATGAACATTAATCACGGATCAAACTAAGTAATTATCACAACACAAGCTTTCAAACTCTCGGCGCCTTCCTGATCTGATTCGTTCTAGATGTCTCTCTCTTCCCTTTAAAACTAAGGTTACAAATTTAGCACGTCACAAACCAGTCTCTAATAATCAAAACTGGGTCACTCACTTCTAGAGCTCACACCTAACCTAATATTAGTAATGGCTGAATAGAAGTTGCATCCCAAGAGGCATGATACAAACCCCAATTAACAAGTAGTTTTGGTGCTTCATTTTTTTCCCACTTGCCAACATTTGCTCGCAGTTACATTGACCTGACCGAAGTATCAGGTGGAAGATGTCAGTATCCTCTAACTCCTGATGCTACTTGAGTGAGATGATTATACAAACTACATGGAGCTCTAAAGTATGCAGAACATTGGCTAAGATACTGAATGCCTCCTGCTTCTAGATGGGGTCGATTTTGTTTCCTCTACAACTGTTGAAGCAGGACTCTCTGATGTATCAGAGCTAGTTAGCTCACCACTTTTTTCTTTGCTTGACCAAATCTTTGACATTATCTTCTTTGACATGAGACCTTTCATTTTACTAGCAGCAACATTCTCAGCATTGCCTTTACCACAATTATTGTTGTTTCCACCGCTGGCCCCATTGATTCCACCTGATAATTTTAGTGCATCAAGTTCTCCTTTTAGAGATTTTAAGTCTTCAATTGTTCCCACAGCATCCCATTCCTCTTCTGTGTTTGTTATAGTAGACCTTGAGCTCCCATGAGATCCACCAGGAAGAAAGGCCCTGATAGACCCGGAATGATCAGGTGTGCTGTTGCCTCCTGAAGATGTTGTAGCTCTCAGCTGCTCAAAGAAGAGAACCTGCACAACAACACGCATGGGAAGCCGCTCGTTCTGCACAGCATGCATGCAAGCCTCAGGAGACAACTTTCTGCAGTTCATCAACCGACATATTCTTTTCTTTTCACTCTTACTAATTCCAGGATGCTCCTGCATGACATAGTACATTCAGTCAGCCTTGTAAATATGGTTAAGTTCAATGGGACCAATCCATATGTTTTCATATAATCAACGAGGGTAGCCAATTTCCAGGCTTTAAGTTGAAATAATATTACAAGACCTACATGAAAAATCATTACACTAAATAGCCAACAAAATTTAGAGAAGGGTATCTAACAGATAGTGTTAGTTAAGATGTCATTAGTTGGCCAGATGTAGTATAAAGCACTAATTGAGTTGCCAACTTGTTGATGTTTAAACTTTGGGTTTTGAAAAAAGAAAGAAAAACCTAGCAAAAGATACTTGGACAGATTTATGATTACAGGCTAATTTAAAGTATAAGGTATATTTACCTTTAAATACATGTCAATGGCACGATAAAGGCCATCATGAGATGCTCTAGGAAAGCTTGATACTAGTTCAGCAAGATTAACAAAATTTGGAAGAGGTAAATGGGGATCACGTGCAATCTCAGCAAGGTAGCCATCTACCAGTTTTGCTACCTTAGCCTTTGAAGTGTCCGAAACAATCCCGGGGCTTCTGATCTCCTGAAATTCATCTTCCAACAGAGAATCCAACTGAACATGTTGATCACATGCAACAAACTCTTCTACAAGCCTTTGCACAATATCCACATCAAAAATTGTGTCACCAACTGGGGCCCGAATTAATAAATCAGACACCTTAGCCTCCTCAAGGCACATACCTATTCTTCTAATCAATTCAGATCTGTCCAACTCTTCACATTCCAGCAGAATAGCAACCCTTAATAACTTCACCAAGAAACTGAAAGAGACACTGCCCACATCCACGGGTAATAATCGAATTATGGTCTCCAATAATAATCTATTCTTTACAGTATCTCCGCCTTGGACCACACCCTTGCTAAAGCCAGGCATCCTTCTTGAGGCATAAGCATTTAGAGATTCTCCAATTACAGCACCAGAAACATTGCCTTTGGTTAAAATTGTTGTTATAATCCGTTCATAGTGATCAAGTTGGAGCTCACATAGGTCCTCCACCCACCAGTCCTTTGGAACCAATTGTTGTTTCCTCACATTATTGAAGTGAGGATCATTACTATTTTCAGATGGTAGCTTTTTCCTGTTATAGGTATATGACCACTCCACCTTTGATGTATCGATTGAAGCCTTGGTAGCTACAGAGTCAATGGCATGGCTCACTACTTTAAGTTCCTCAGACCATGGAAGAAGGGACATGGTAGTTTGAAGAACAATAATCGAGTCCTTCCAACTCCTGAAAATGCTCGAGTTGAGGAAGACTTCAATCTTATAGATAAGATTTCCTTTCTCAACAGTTTCATGCATCTCAAGATATTCTGCTGCACAGCGAGCTGCAACGACATTGTATGCATTAAGAGTGACTGTCATACCATAACAGAACTTGGCACATATTTCAAAAGCAGCAGGTCCGCCAGGAATGTCTTGGATATGGACTTCATCATTGTTTTCCTCGCTAGTGTTTGTAATCACCTTTTGAATGCGTGCACTTTTCGACAAAAGAGGAAACTGCATAAACAGAGAAGCTTAAGGTCATGATCAAAAGTAGAGAAGATTAGAAATACAAAGCATGTGTATTTCAGTGTAGCAAAGTAGGCAAAGTTGTTATGAAATCGAATTAACTGTTTTTGACAGACTGCTAATCGCAGCAATCCAAGTATCCAGCCTGGTCACCTAATTGGCTAAAAAACCCGAATTACATACTCAGACCCTACTTGAACTGGTCTTCATAGTATTAATCAAAATTTTCATGGTGCTAAAGAGCAAAGAACAGATTTCACTATGTTAGAACATCGTTTTACCACACATTTCCCCTTTCAATGAGTATTGACGTACGGGATTTATGACGAAGGTTATCCTTCATGTCCATAATCAGAACTTTATAATGGCAGGAATCAATTACAGACTTTCCCTTCTAATAAAGGGATCAAGAGATGCCTAATTCACATGAAAAATTAGCAGCTCATATGCCTGTGATGTGACCTATATTTAAGATTGCCATATCAACTCAACCTCAGATGGAATCTTACCTTGTGGAGATAAAATTTTACATTTCCAACATTAACTACTATGTCAGTTGCCAACTCAGTTGCCACATACCTGACAAAAATATGCTTCATATTAGTTTTAAATGAAATTAACAAATCAAAGACAAGAAACAAAAGAATATAAAGAAAAGATATTATAAGAAAATCTACTGAACATGCCACAGAAGAAAAAGATGCAATGCAGTTTATGCTATTTAAGATTCTCAAGCATACACTATGGAAAGATTGTTATGTGTCTGTTTTTGTTCGTATTACTGCACTAATACCATGCATGCCTTTATGCTGTCCTTTGATAAAACAGGAAAAGTTAAGTAGAAGACTACAGAGTATATAGCATTTAAACGACAAAGGAAGCAATGACTAATATCACATCCAATTCACTATAACTGGAAAAAACAAAAAGAATTCAATTTGAAAATAATTGATTATATGAAAATGTAAGAGGATTGGCGTATCCTCAAATATCAAATATTTTTTGCAAAAATGAATTGAACCCATTAATAAACATCATTCGAAAAGTGAGTGAATACTATAGAGTATATATAGACTACATCATGTCAGTTAAATGACAAAGGGAGATATGTCGGATATTATATCCAAAAAAAGGTCACTGGAAAAAAATTAAAAGAATTCAATTTGACATGAAATGATTATAAAAAATGTACAAGACTTCAAATGTATAAATGCTTAAATTAATATATGTAACTCTTAAATTAATATTATTATAAAAAAAATCAATTCATTGGTAAATGAAATATACATTTTTAATTGTATATTTTTTATTCAATGTCCAAACACAGGGCATCTGACCAGAACTGCATACTAGTTCGACACTATTGACTGAAAATGGGAATCTGTCTTGTCAGATAAGAACATTTTTATTCCCTTGAAAATTAGAAAGGCTATGAGATATATAAAAACAAATAAAAAAAAGAAAAAAAAAATTAAGGATTTAAACCAAATCCATGTTCAATTCAATTAAGCAAGTCTATCACCATCTAATATAATGATATATGCATGAACAGCGAAGTATAGATCAAATCCAGTCTAAATCTGGAGTCACCATCTTCATGAGAGAAAATGATAGCCTCTAATTTTAAGAATAACACATAGGGAAGATTAAATTATCGGCCAATCTGTTTTCTTAGAGAAAAAAGTCCAAAACTGATTGTTTTTTAAAGTTCATGAAAATCGAAGAGAAGTCCAGCAAGACAAAAATCATGAAACTACAACTGATTTTGTGCCTATAAAGATTGATTTGCTTTGCACAGAGTAGAATGAACTATTATCAGGAACCAATCCGAAAAAAAACCCAATACTGGGATTTAGAAGGAAATTAGTTTGAAAGCATCGACCACAAGAAGCCCAAAACACATACCCCCAAGCAAGAGCTAAACAAAGAGGAGAGAAAGGTAAATAAAGTAACTTGCATACACATCACATATGAAGCGATGTTCTAAGTAGAGAGATGAGATTGATTTTCATACCTGATATTATCGCCATCATTCTGAAAAGAATCTGGTTTAGATCCAAGTTTCATAAACTTCATCTTACCCAAAGGAAATGACTATGTTGCTCCTTTTCCCCCCTATGTTGCTCTACCTCTGAAAGACAGACCACCAACCCACAGTTTAGATTTGAAAAAAGAATGAGATAACTTGTTAGAATCCAGAGTGAGGAAAGGAGGATCAAATAGAAATATGGTATATTTCCTATTAAGACCGAATCTTTTTCACAAAACGAGGTAAGCGTGCCAAGAGAGTTTTTTAAATGTTTTTCTTTCGCTCACTTGACTTGGAAAGTGTCAAAGATAAGGTTACTTACTGCAATGGTAACAGTCCAAGTACCTCAGAAAAGAATGGCCATGCTAGCAGACATTGCTAACAGAAACAGACTATCTCAAACATAAAAACAATTCCTCAAAGACAAAATCAGAGACAACCCCACTTGCTCAAAACTGACACCACCGCCCCAACCATGATAAAATTATGTATTTGATTCTAGATATTTGGTTCATTTTCTTCTCTTTGTTGGTTCCAATAACTTATTTTGACACCAAGAGCTACACCTTTTCCTTTGCTAGCCACTTTTCAGCTTTGTCCCTCCTTTAAAGCTCAGCACCTGCCACAACACACAACATGTATGAATCAAGAGAAGAACCACAGAAGCAGTAGAACATTGGCACCAATTTCTAAGAAATAAGTGGTGTTTTCAATGATCATTGCACATGTAAAATTGGCCTAGGAAAAAAAGCCATTAATTCAAAGACTACATATAAGTGGACAACAACATTTTTCTGAGAATTTAAATCTAGAAAGCTTCATAGACATTAGAAATCAAGCTTCATAATGATCAATTGTTTTCAATAAACCAAAAAAATAAACAATCCGCAACAGGTTTTCATGTTCAGCTTAATACACACGATACACCAAAAAATAAAATAAAATCAGCAAAACAAAATCAAGCAGACCCAGGACAGAAATTGGCAAAGGTTTTTATTTTTTATATTTAAACCTTCAGACCTTTTATATAATGTAGCAAACTGTAATGAACAAAGAGAATGGATAGGGAAGAATATGAAGGGACAGGAAGAAATCTCAACAGAAACACAGTATACGTACCAGACCCTGAATTGTTCTTCTTCTCTTTCCTGTAATAAATATTGGAGAAACGAAAGTGGATTGCGTGACAAGTAGAGTAAAACAAGTAGAAGCAGATAACAAGAAAGGAAAGTGGTGGAGGCAAAGAGTCAGAGCTAATCAAAGAGATCTGAAATCAGAAGGCATGTATGTCTGCCTCTGCCAAGTAAGAAGAATCTAACATGGGGTGGCCACGACAACAAACACAAAGTTCAGTGCATGAGTGACACTATATCTTGAAAAAACAACCCCACATATCACATAAACTACCCAACCAAACCCAAAAGACTACCCTTCTAAAAGATAACTCGTTCCTCATCTTTGGCAGCCACCGCAGCTACACAAACACAAAAAGCCAACCATCATCACAGTACTCCTCTCTCTCTCTCTCTTTCTCTTTGATCAAAACTTTTGGATCAACACCCTTGCCCCCACCACCACCACCCTTCTCTCCTTTCCCATTCTCTTCTCGTAGTCTCTTAAGCTACAAAACAAAAGCATTCACGAAATATGCAACAGTCCAAGTTGTCCATCTTTCATAGAAAATAAAATAAAAAAAAGTTTGGAAAGAAATAATAATTGATTTGTGACTTTAAAGTGAGGCTTTTAAAGTGAATAATAATAATAATGAACTTCTTTATTAGTAGTTCAGTTCTGGCTTGGAAGCAAGTAATAAAGTAAAAGCAGGTTCTGTTAAAATGATGGCCCCTCACACCACTCTCTCTCTCTCTCCGTGTTTTCAGTGTCCGCTGTGTCAGTGTATGCATGCAGTGTGTATGCACGCTCATCTGACAGCAACCACTTTGTTGCTCTCTTCTCTTCGCCAAACACAAACGGCTTCGTCTCGGGACGTGAGGCAAACCAGAACCACCCAACAACTGTGACCTCTCCTCTTCCTTAACCAGAAAATGGTCTTTTATAATTTATTTATTTTTTTAATAAAAATTACGGAAAAACAATTATATTCAGTCTTTTCAGGATTTATAAGAAAAATATATATTTTAATAAAAAATTAAGACGTTATTCAAAAATAAATAAATAGTTTATTGTGTAAAAGGAAATAATCTTCCTTGTACTTTGATAACAATGAACAAGCTTTTAGAAAACGGTTCTATGTTTGGATATCCATTTGGGTAGTTCCAACACACTTTTTCCTTCACTAAATTTAGTTTGTCGTTATGTTTGGTGGTTCCTTCACTTTTTCTTTCACTAAAAGTAAATCTTTTACTTAAAATTTGTATGTTTAGATTAAAATTGTCAGACTTAAGTTCGGATATGTTTTATTTTGCTAAGTGTTTATAAAAAAAATATATCGATGGTAACTTTCAAATGAACCTTAATTTATGTCAAATGTTCAAATCCTGTCATCCCTATCCTAACTATTATATAGTTGTCATAGTGCCAACATACATTTAAAGAAATCAATCATATCACCTTTCTGAGTTTGTTAATGCAAGTTTGAAGACTGGAAACACTACATCAAACATAGCATAAATTGCTTTTCAAAGTTTATTTTCTATTCAGAATACTTATTCAACATCAACATCAAATAAAAGTATTTTTGTTAGGAATATTTAAACAAATTCCATTCTATCCACGCACTCTTAAACGAAAAATATTTGAAACATAAATATATTATTTACTAAAAAAAATTATTTATTAAGTTGAATATTATTTATAAACTAAAAAGTCATTTTTATCTTAATAATTTTTATTATTAATACAAATTTATAAAATAATTCTAATTTAATATGTAACACTAATTATCAAAGTTTTAATTACAAACTACTTTAATTTTAATTAATTATTAATTTAATTAAAAATTAGTTTAGAAACTGAAATAGCTACTAACTAAAATATTCTATATATTAATTTAAAAACTAATTTATAAATTTTTAAAACTAATTTTTTAGTTTATAAAATAAGTTTTATTTTAAATTAGTTTATATTTAATTATGTTTTTGTAATAAACTCATTATTTTTATTAAACTCGAGTTTATAACATTTTTTAATCCAAATTTATGTTTACACACTTTAATTTAAAAAAAAACATCGAAATTGTTAGAGTATTAGTGATTACCACTATAAATGCATCAAATACAAAATTCTATAAACTTTCACAATATTAAGTAACTAGATCTTAATTACAATACAATTTAAAACATTGAAAAATAAATGATGATTCATCTTATTTTAACAGTGAGAGAAAAAACAGATATAAGTTTCATAAATTAACATCAAGTAATTATTTTCAAATGTAATACTAAATATAACTATTGTTTTTGTTATTTATATTATTTCAAAATTAAAATAAAAAAGGATAAAATCTTGATTATATAAAAACATTTAAGAAAATACGTTCAGTGTGGTTATTGGTCTTGGTGTTTTGTGGATGTGTAAATAAAAGAAAATATAATATTTTATTATTTAGAGAAAAAGATAGTTAGTATCGTTTACTATAAAAAAAAAGATAAAATTAAAATTGAATGATTTTAAGTTACACATTTTGACGAGTAAAATAGGAAATAAGTAAGTTTACGATTGTTATATTGGTAATAGAGATTTTTATGAATCATGAGTATGGACGCTTATGGTTAGAAAGTAACTCTACCTTGATTTGTCATTTTTTTTCATCTTCTCATATTGTTTTATTAGGTTCTTAAATGAAGAGGAACATGAATGAAGTAATAGTACTATGAAATTCTCATTTAATATGAAAGTAATCATCATAACTTGTCAACTTTTTAAGTGACAATAGAGTTGCTTTTATATGGTTTAATGATTTTCCTACTAGTCTCAGTTTAGACTTTTTTTTATAATAGATATTAATTATCATATTTTTGCTTTATTTACTTGCATCCTTTGTGGGAATGTAGTTGTTTTTTTAGCAAGAAATTTATTTATTCTTCCATTTTTTTCTTTTATATATATATATATATATATATATATATATATATAACACTTTTCATATAATGCCATATGGTTGTTAAATAGCTTATTTGAGAATGTTGATAATAATGATTAACATGTGAATCCTTAAAAAAAATGAGTAAGATAATGAATAAAGGCTTCTATAATTTATTTCTCTCTCTCACTCTGACAACATGACTTTTATGTCATGTGCTTTTATATCTCAATATTTCTCTTTAATCCAATTTTTTTTTTCTATTTTTTTTTTCATTTTTCATTCAAAAAACTAAAGCCAACTAAGTATAGTAAAAAATTAAATTATTAAAAAATATTTTAACGTTATTCCGACACTTAAATTAGAGAGTTTTTTTGAAGGAATTTTGTGGTTATAATATATGACACATAATATGCTAAGGTAGTTATAAATGTAGTAATTTTTACTTTTAATCTAAGTAATCTTTTTAAAACTTTTAATCCTGCACTATTCATCATCTATTTTATAGAAACTTAATGTTTTTATCTTAATAATGTCCGTACACGATGTAATATCTTGTTTTTATTCCCTGACGTTAGCTGAATTAAAGAAATATTATAAATAACAAAAGAAAACAAAAAATAGATTTTAAATTGAACAATAGATTATAGTTACAGAAACATAAGAAATATTTAAAGTTTATATAGTATTATTTGATGGGAGGTAGACAAAGAGTAATAGTTAATTGTATCTGTTTTTGTGGCTGAATGATCTGAATTCTGGTATAGCAGTTTATGTAGTCCCTCTCCCAGTGGACAAATTGTGACCACAATGCATTCACACACCCTCACTCCCACATGCAATGTTTCAATCTACCATTGCCAATGTCAACAAAAATCAGTTCAAAGTAGAATATAATCGCTGTTTTATCATATCTTTTCCTCAACCACATCCTCCACGATAATGCTTAGTTCCTATTAATTTCCTCAACCATATTTAAGACAGTTTTATAGCATTATTTTTTTGTTAGATGTATTTGATATGGTACAGAAGTAAACATACTAAAATAAAAAAATTAAAATCTAGAAAAATTATTATATTTTTTGTTTCCCTAAAAGAAACTTATCAACCAATATAAGGTCTCTAATAAGCACAATGTTTTAGGTTGTGGTATAATATTTGGGAAGTAACTTGTTTTTAAAAGAACCAATACCCCTTTTTCATTTCTCCAACGTATTCACATGTCATAAGTGTGTTGATCCTTAAACGGAGTTGCACTAATATTACACTTCAATTTCCTCCACTTTTGGACCTGTTGAATTTCAATAGGGACAATCTGTTGCTTGTTGTGGTAAGATTTCCACTATTCAATAGTGCATTTTGCTTTGCCAACTCATCCAATTAATTCCTTTTCCAGTAAAGCCCCACCAAAAAGAGTTTATCATGCACTTTATCTCTTCACAATGGCATAAAAAAGTATTTATATAGTAATATGAACTTCACTAACACTTCTCAATCAACCTTGGATAGGTATATTTAACCCACCCCAGTGCTGAACTCTAATCTTTTTCTTCCTACCATAGACGATAACCCCAAATATCGTTGTGTGCCTAAGCATTTAGTGACTTGTAAAGTTGAGATAACATTATCCTTTGTGGTCTATAGCATATTAGAACGAAAGAAAATCTTAGACTTTGTCAGAGTTAACCTATAGCCATATCATATCTTCTCTAAATATCTTCCATACACACGTTTTCATTCTTATCTAAAACATAAGAAACAATTGTCAACAAACAATAATTGTGTGTGAGAAACATAGGTCCTCCACACTTGGATACCATCTCAACTAGATAACAAAGACTTGAAACACAATTAGGGTCTTCAAAAGAATTTTATACGTCAATGATTTATAATCTAACTCATATTAGAGACCAAAACATTCCTTCCAATTTAAAATCTTAAAGCATTATTTGTGGTTCTTTTTCATTGTACATTATTCATCTTACTCATTTTTAACTAAATGTATAACTCTCAATTCACACTTAAATTCCTAACATTTCAACCATAATTGTAAATGAACGGAAGATGGTCTAATCTGCAATAGTTTTCATCAACCACACTCTAGAAACATATCCAATTGTAATTATACTTTGAATCTTTGTTATAAAAAGTACTCATAATTAATGTGTTTGGATAGGGAGATAGGGAGAGGGCTTGTCCAATACTCATCCATCCATGATAGGCTTCATCTATTCCAATGGGCAATTCAATCTGGGCGTCCTTAAATCAAGGGCTGTCTCATTAACTATAGTTTTTGGTATATACATATTGAGGACTCTCAAAGAGTAACTTGAATAATTTTATATTAAAAGAAGAGATCCCAAAAACCAAAGTATAAAGCATGTTGTGAGAAATCGTATATTATACAGAGGACGATTTCTACATGATACTTCGTCTCAGTAATCATCACAAGGCACGTGTGGAAGTTTATTATAGTAGCCGAGATTAAAACTGCATTGGGAATGGAAACTTATTTGTATGGATTTTCTAAAGTTGCTGCTACGAACATGAACTCATGATGAGAATGGAACTCGATCTTCGGTGAACAACAGATTAATTAGTTAACTATGAAGATGAGTACCCAAAACTATTCAATACATTGAATGTGTTGGACTTAAGTTGCGTCTTTTATTTCACACCCACCCCTTTACTATATCATCTTATTTTAATGAATTCAAATTTATTTATAAATTCATGTGTTTATATATATATATATCGTATTGACGAATGTAATAACTATACATATATTTGAATAAATTTAGATTTATTTTTATGAGGATTAACATAATTCAAATGTTTTAATTGTTTCAGGACCCAATTGGTTGAGGACGATATGTTGCAAATACAAAAATAATGGATAATTTATCTTTTTCAATATAATTAGTAGTTTGCTTTAATTTTATTTTGCTCAAATACTTTAGATTTGTTTTATGAGTTGCAATATAGGTAGTTTAGGCTAAATTAGATAATTTAGTTATTATAATTATTTTATTTTATTAAAATATATCGGTATTGTCTAGCTTGTAGAGTTTCATTTTTATAAGGTTGCTGGACTGGTACCAAAACAATTAATGTAATTAAAAAAAAAACATATTCTACTCTGATTATGGTCATATTTAATTGGAAAAAATGATACTTTCTACATCAATTATGATTAAATGAAAGTAAAATATGCTTTTTTTTAAAATTTTAAATGAAGACCTATATATATAATAGAAAGTAACTTTTATTACGTCATTTACTATATTAATTTACATAATATGTCTTAATGCTTGTATTTATGGAGGTTCATAGTCACAAAATTCAAATAGAATCAACTTCGTTTCAGAGCTTCTCTTTTGTTAGTTAGAATGATAAGTCACACGGCTCTATACCATCATATAGCCCGTTTCAATAATAATAATAATAATAATATATGTAATTTTTAATTAGGTAATCGTATAATTGTTTTGACATGACCAAAGTCTTAAAATTTAATATTATTTTATGTCCCTGATTTTCCATTAATCTTTGAAAAAAATTAGGTCAATGCTTCCTTTACTGTTCATCAGTTAGCCCAGAATAATAGCTAACAAATAATGAGCGTGGTCGAAAATAGATGGGCCCAGCTAAGCAGACATGTTCAATCTGTGGCCCATTGGAAAGGCCAGAAAGTGGAAGCCCATGCTATTGGTCTCATCTATCACTTAACCTACACAGCATTTGGAAAATCAAGTTAGAAATAATTTATTATTTTATTTTTTATGTAATACATTTTAAAATAAAACAAAACGTGAAATAAGATTAAAAGAAAAGAATTAGTTTTTCTCATTCCTCTTTATACACCAAATACTTCTGTGGTAAAAATAGTAACGCAGTTGATGTTCTAAAAGTCTGGGATTTGTTTTTTTTAACATAGTTCTTGTGTAAGATTTAAAAAAAAAAGTAATGAAAAAAAAGGAATGTCTTGAAACGCTGAAAGGAAGGAAAACGTTGTAAATGGACAAATGGCTATAAAACTTGTTTGGTTTGTAAAATATCTGAAATATATGTTTGGTACAGTAAACTATATTATAATTATTTGGAAACTTCAAGTCGCAATGAATTATAATGGAATGAATGTAGCTTAATGAAAATGTGAGAACAGCAGCAAGCAAGAAAGTGACAAGAGGCACTTACCATTACCATTTTGACATTGCATGATTGAATAATCCATTTTGGAGAGTAGCTTGTTGGTAGCAAGGCACGTGGAGTGGGAGCAAAAACATTTGTCATTTGATTGAAATATGATGCGGCAAAATGCCTTTCTCAAGGCACAATGTTCTTGTCCGTAACCAAAGAAGTGAAGAAGAAACCCCTTTGGTACATGCATAATCCAAGGCATGCCCACATGCAAATCTGAACGTTCAAGGAGGTAATGATGCAAATTTATAAATAACAGAGCAATCATGTGGAATCCAAACAGCCCCGAGGTTTATAAAACATTATTGTATAGTTGTTTCAATCATGAACCTTATAAAACATTCAGTCGGTGTCCAAATTTTATATAGGGACACAACTAAGGTAGGAAAAAAATAAAGCCTGGGGAATATTTCCCCCCAAAGGTGAACACAAAAGATGATGAAATATAAAATAAACCCAAATCAACAATTAGCTGAAAAGTAAATAAAAGAGAAGAATCAAAAGCAGGAATAGTATTATTGGAGAAGAGACGTTGTCCAGTTAAGTAAAGCATCAAACTTTTGATCACGACACATTAGTATTATGAGTGCACACTATTAACTGTTACTTCTTTTTCATGCTTTTTTATCTTCTGTCTCCCTTCTCTCACCTATGCACTGCACCCCCCACAACCCTTTGTCTTAACGCCTGCCATGTTCTTTCTTCTGCATTGTTTCTCTTCTTTTTATTCTCTATCCTCATCAACACTAGTATCTTTTAGAAAAAGATATATTATGCTACCAAGGGAAGAAGAGAGGTGCGTAGGGACCACTCTGTCAATGTCCTGAAGATAAAATTTATATTCAACTTTATTTTTTATAAAATATTTTGCGAGTTAATATCATCGAATCAGAGTGGCGCAGCGGAAGCGTGGTGGGCCCATAACCCACAGGTCCCAGGATCGAAACCTGGCTCTGATAAAAATAGCTTTTTGAGTGTTTTTATTTTATTTTATAGCTTTTAAACATTTTTTTAAGTGTTTTTATTTTTATTTTAAAGGTTTTAAACATTTTATGTAAGGGCCTAAATGTTTTTGTTTGTTAATTTTATTTTAATTTCTTGATCGAAAATATCTTTTATATTAATATTAAATTTTATTTCAAAGGTTCGTATGAATTACACTTGAACAAAAAATTGATTTTTATCCCGATTTAATTTCGGTCTAACTTTTAATATGTTCATATCTATTTTATTGTATTTTAAAAAATACATTTTATCTTTCTTATGTGTACAAAATTATTTTTAGGTACTTGTAAGGTAGATTATCACCGTTATACATCTTTTATATTACATATTTTGCAAAAGAAAAAAAATATAGAAGATGGACAAAAGAAGAAGTCAAAACAAAGATAACGACAGAAGTAACCAAGCATAAAAAAAAACTATAGCATTAACCCGAAGATAAAGACAAATAATGAATTAATTATAATGTGAGGGGTGCTAGAGAAGTATCCGATCTTACCTTTTCTTGGTTGGATGATAGAGAACAATTGTGATATTGAATACTAAAAGACAGCATCACCACCTTCTTATTTCATTTTGTTAATAAGGTATTAATTTGAAATTGACTCTCTCATTATGTTGTTGCTTTATAGGGAATAAGGTGAAGAAAATTTGTGATTCTACAACAATATGGTTAATGAGAACGTTGTTTTTTTTTTATGATATATAGCACTGTATTTCCCTAAAGGTCTCTTAGGTTTGTCTGCCAATTAATTGTGTCCCTAATTAAGTAAGATGGCGTGAGAGGTTATTTTGTTGTTTGAAATTTTGAAGTGAGCTGATGCAGGACTCAGAATAGGGATTTATAAGAATCATTATAGTGTTACAATAGAGGGGTGTACGAGGGAGTGTGGTATATTTGGCAATAACGATGATGATGATGATGGATAGGTAAGAAAAGAGGCCAAGAAAGAAAAAAGAAAAAAAAAAAACTTGGTCCATTGTTTTGAAAATGAATGAATGTGAGCTTAAAAATTCATTTCCCAGCATGTGACATTTCTCTAGTTAGAATAAGGCCGAAGAGTGATGGGTCCAAATAATGGATATTATGAAGCACTCTTCTTAACCAACCAGTACATTTTTCTTCCAAAAAAAAAAATTATGAGAAAGATATTGACCAAAATTGTTTTGTATAGGTTAGAATGAAATATGATGCTTGTAGCAACTTTTAATGCTTAAGTTTTGAGTTTGATGCAAGATTCCAAATTTAGCATAAAAGATTTTATAATCAAATTCTAAATTGTTATGTGTTTTTATTACAATAGTTTTGTACATATACAACAAAATTGGAAGGAAGACTTTTTTTTTTCACTTTTGTTTTTCATTAAGAATATCCAAATCTTAAAAATCATTATCCTGATATTACCCTTGTGCATAAATGTGATACTAAAATAAACATAAATATCTATATGAATAAAATAAAAAGATATCAAAGATAATAATTTTACTATGTCAAAAATTAAGCATGTCTTATCTATATGAATAAAGATAAAAAGATATCAAAGATAATAATTTTACTATGCGAAAAATTAAGCATGTCTTATTTTTATAAGGTAACACTAATATCACAGGTTCTTATCTTTCTAATTAGTATCATAATTATGTTTACAAATTTGTTCCAATACTTTATTGGAAGAGTGACCAAGTTTGAAATGCTAAGGTCTTTTAAGAAGCATGTCATGTGTTGTGATTTTTTTAATAAGTATTAATATTAATAACATCACAATTGCATTTGAAGTTACATGCATAAGACGGAACTGTCTCAATAATTTGAACTCCTTCCTAAAGCATTGAGATGTGTATAGCAGTCTGCAACATTTATTTCATCTTGCTTTATTGAATTAATTTTTTGAAGGATATAAGATATATGGAAATAATCTCCCTTTGAAAACTTTTTCTTTAAATCTTCCCTCAACTTTTGAGTATTTCGATGTATATTGTACTTTTAGCAATTTGAGCATTCAATGTTCAAGTGATCCATGAAATCACTATCGTATTGCATCTCTCCCAAACATCATAAGCAAAGTCGGTTCTTATTAGTTGTTGGAGGTCATAATTAATGAACTTAATC
The DNA here is from genome assembly GCF_000499845.2 of Phaseolus vulgaris. NCBI lineage: Eukaryota > Viridiplantae > Streptophyta > Magnoliopsida > Fabales > Fabaceae > Phaseolus > Phaseolus vulgaris. The sequence continues at coordinate 46,903,284 of NC_023757.2, read as the reverse complement.
TTGTTTTTGGATAACAACACTCGCTTCATTCCAAGACTCCAATTATGATAGTTTGCGCCATTTAGAGCAAAAGTGGCGAGAACCATCCATTAATTTTCTCCACGATGAAAGTAAAACTGACTAGATAGATTTTGTAATGGGTCCATATTTCTTGCCAAAGAAAAACAATAGGTCCAAGGAGAATGATTAACATAACAAAATAGATAAGATAAAGGTAAGAAAAAAAAAAGAAAAAGGAAAAGGAACAAAGCAAAATCAACCCGCTCTCATACCATATTGAGTTTCCATCGCACAGAGAAAGAAAAGAAGTGGAACAAATTTTGAATTTTTTGTTCTGATAAAAAAATAAAACATGTTTATTATTTCTCCATAAATTCAAGTAATAAGTTTACGAATAAAACATAAAAATTATAAAAACTGCACTGACAGATTTAAAGTAAAACATAATTCAAACAGATAAAAAAATGGATTTTTTAAGATCAAATTTTAGTTTCTTTTTTAAGTGCAATGGAAAAGTGTAATTTGAAAGGAGGGAGTGTTGGGTTGGAAAAAAATCTACACGTGTACAAATTACATTTATAAAAGAAATGATAAGATAAAAGAGGGATGTAATAATCACAAATAAGGAAAAAACGGGGGAGGGAAACTTAAAATACAAATAGTTACCTTTTTATGCAAGGTCATTTGTGATAAAGGACCTTTGCACAACATTAACAATATCTTTCTCACATTGTTTAAACGTGCTTTTCAGCTTTCACTTAATTTCATCTGTTTATTTTTTTAGAATTCTCGATCTGGATCCAAAAACTTTCCAATCACCAGTGCCATTTGGGCTAAACTTCAGTTTGCTCATTTAGTAATGTTCATGCTCAAAAAGTTCGAGCGATCCTATTTTATAACTAAACCAAGTCGATACAAAGAACAAAATAAATCAATAAAGATTTTTTCATTATTTTATAAAATTAAACCGACCAATCGAAATGAATCTTATACATAGTCATGTGTTTTTTATACCACGAACGTACTTCTCTAAGACATTAAGTTTTTTTTTTTTTTATGATTAAAGAAATAAATATATATATATATATGAATAAGACTTCAATAGTTTTTTAGGTCTCATTTTCCTAGTAGGAATATATATATATATATATATATATATATATTCTTACTAGGGAGATGAGACCTAGAGAATTATTGAAGTCTTCTTCTCCTTCCTTCGGTCAGTCAGGTTACTGGGTGATGAGCTGGGATTCTTCTCGACCTCCTACTTCTTCTTTGGCACTCGGTCTCGGGTGAACACCGGATGGTGGGGTACCTGCGAAGACACTCCGACGCTCAAGTCAGTAAAGCGGGTGGTCAGCTCTCAGGTAGGTGAATAGTAATAAATGAAATACCTTACTCCTTGGGATGTGTGCTATTTATATTATTCTAATGGACCTACCTTGTTGGGCCTGTTTATCGAAGTGGATACCGTTTAGGGTTGTATTACCTAATTCTTAATAATGGATTAACTTCACTGACTTTGGTTTGAGCGCTAACGATAATAGGGGTCGGCCAAGTTCCCCTAGTATGGGTCGGCCATCGGTCAAATTCCCATGGTCTCGATCGTCTCGACCAAGTCTTTCAAGTCTCGGCCAGCTTTCCTTTGGTCTTGGTCAGGTTGACCAAGTCATATAATCAAGATAAAATATTTTGTGATACTTAAATTAAAATTTCAATAATATATAATACTTTTTTAATAATAATATGTTTAGATTAGAATAAAAAATTAACAAATATTTTAGTTTGTTTTACTTTTTCAAGAAAAAAATTAAAATAATCCATTATTTAATTAAATATTTTTTAATTAAACAGATTTAGATCGGTTCTTCCTCAAGTGATTTTTGTAATTTCTTTAAAATAATTAAGTGACAGATTCACCAGTTGAAATGTTCAACGGTTACATTTTCAAAATATTTCTTTTACATATTTTAAAAATATTTTTTTACAAAAGAAATAATCTTTTGATATCGCTATTCAAAAAAGTATTTATTTTATAATTATTTTTGGAATAAAATATTATACTATGATAAAATAATAATTTATTTAGATATAAAATAAATATAAATTACGTTTGTGGTATAAAAGTATGGGTGCTCTTTTTCCATAAAGTAGACCAATTTAAGAAAAAAAAACTAAATTATAAATATTATTCGGGATTAGAGAGAGAAAGGAACTGTGTATATGTTATAATAGATACACATAATTAACGTTAACTACTGAATGTTTTCAATTGCTGAGATGTCTGTTTTTTCCCTTTTAAGAGTTGGAATTCAGATCCAATTATATGATTGTTAAGAACTTTAGGATAAGCGCTTTTTTATTTTTCCAATTTAAATATGATTAAGTACGCATAATCAATCTTAATACAGTGTCAATAAGCACATGTCCTTGCAAGTTGGGATGAAACTTAATTTGTGAGTCCAAATTGGCAGAAGAAATGTGCCACTAAAGAGTATATTCGTACTAAAATATTAATCTAAGAGCTGTTTCTTTCTAACAAACCATAGCAGTTAAAATAAATAATCAAGGTGTTTAAGTCATCTTATTCTATTATGTCTTTTAAATAGTTTATGGCAATTTTGGATTCTAGTCATATGTGTATCTTCAACGCTAGTCAGATGGTCTGTTTATTTGTGTTTCAACAAAATATTACTAAAGAATGTTTTCTTTTTTTTAGTGGTTTTATATCCTATAACAAAGTAATTAAATTAAAATTAATTTTAAAAATAAAATATAATTAGTTATTATATTAATTAAAATATATACTATTTTATAAACTAAAATATCATTCATATTTAAAGTATTTAGTTACTAAAATTTTATAACTAATATTACATACTAATTTAAAAATTATTTTATATTTTTTATTAATAATAAAAATTATTGAATTTATAAAATAGCATTTAACTTACTCGATATATTAATTAATTATTTTTATCTTTAAAATTAGATTTTATTTAATAAATTTTTTATACTTATTGATCTATTTTTTACTGTAAAATATATATTTTTTTAAAATTTGTTCTCTTTTGTTGTATCTATTTTTAAGTTACTTCTTAATAAATAAAAACATTTTTCTACTTTTATTTTTTTAAATAAGTTTATACGAACATATTTAAAATTTGCTTATATAACTAATACTACATTAATAACTATAAGTCGTTTATATAATTACTTAGATCCACTTTACATTCTTATCATCAAATATTTTGACTGTGGGTTTATTTTTGTTTCATCAAAACATGCATTTTGAATTGTAAGATTAAAAGTTAGATGTGAGGGACTGAAACAATTTTATTTAGACTATATGATTAAAACAATAAATTTTAAATTTGAAGGACTAATAACAAACTTAACTCAAATATAAGAAATAAAAAAAAACGTTTAGGCCAAAATTTTAAGGTTGCGTTACTAACACTTCTCTTCTTTTTAATAAGTCTCTTCAAACTCAAATACAAGAAAAAAAAACACTATTTTAAGGTGTAATGTTGTATTTCTATGAGTTACATTTTCAAGAATATTCTGTATTAAAATATTATTTTCAAAAAGAAGTTTGACTAACATTTAATAGTTTTAGGAAAATAATTAAATAGATTAAAAAATTTTAAAACAATAGTAGAAGAAAAATGTGAAGGAATATAGTAGAAATATAAAATTACAATATAAAATAACTTTTATTCTCGTATGAATGTACGTACGCACCCTTCACTTATAAAGTAAAAATATGTATTTTTGTTTCAAGAAAAAAATACCACTTTATGGAATATTTATTCAAAGCTTGTACCAAACATGAGAATGTGATATTCTCAACTTTACTTTTTTGAAATCATACTTCATACACTAAAACAAACAAAAATTCACAACTTCCTCCACCTATTTAATTCATTAAACTTTGTCAACTTTTATAGATGATAAAAAAATAATCATGATAAAGATATGTTTTTCAAAAAAATAAATTTAAGCTCATTTATTAATATATTAGTTGTTTTTCATTTTCAAATAATATGATATGATAAAATTAATAGCCTTTTATTTAGTTTTATTTATTTAAGTTATGATATTAATTTTTATTTTATTTTTCTAGTTTATATATTTTTTTAAAATTTTAGTGTAACTTTTGTTTTAATGTAAGACCTTTACTTCAATAATATAGTTTTTTAATTTTTTTGAAAGAAGAGTTACTTTTAAGATAATAAATAATTTTTTTTATATAATTCAGAATCTTATATAACTATATATCTTTAAATTTTATCATGTCAGCATATTTCAATAAGATAGTCTGATTACTTATGTCTTAAATTTATAACTTTGAGTATGATTTCTAGAAGAAAAAAATACATTTAGCATTAAAGATAAAATTTAATTATTAGCGTTTAAAAAATATTTTCAAAACAGAAAGTTAACTCAAAAGCATTAGACGGTTTATACTAGTATTTTATAAATATTAAAGAACAAAATTATAAATACACATAACCTCAATATTCATTATGAAATTATAAGATAGTTATAGTCAATAAAAAGAGTTTAATCTTTAATTGAAACATACAACTAAAGAATTACAAAGAAGTAAAGAAGAAAATTAAGAAAACGCGCTGCTATGTTTTACAAATTTGTTCTAGAGTAAGACTTGGTTCAATTTAATGATTTATCCTTAGAACTTGTATATCTTAATAGGTTTCTTAGTTCCATGGATCTCGAAATTTGATTGTGATTCAAATATTATTCACGAATTTCTCAATTTTCAATTTTCCATAAATTTCAGATTTTGTTCCTTGTTTCGTCAGTCTCTTTTTTCTTATTTTTCCAATTGATTTGTTTCTCAATTTGTTTATGAAATATTATAGATTTTATTTTCTAATTTTTTTACTCAAATTTTGTTTTTCATTTTGATTTATTGAGACAACTTTTTTTTATTTATTAGACGCTTTTAGATCATCTACTCTATGTTATTCACACTAGTCTCTTTACACATTCATCTTTTTTGTTACACTAAATGTTATTGATGACTTTTTACGGCAAGTGCACCGCTTTGTCAGAAGTAATAATTGTCCCTAAGGACGGATATCGATCCCACAAGGAACAATAAATTAAGTTAAATAATCGCTAAATATAGAACAAAACAATTAAAAATGTGTTGAAAGTGGTCATGTTGGCACTGATCAATAGTAAACAAACAAACAATTAGTTGCTTCTATCTATTTCACTCTCATGTATTTTGATTAGCATGTCAATATTAAATTCTTTGATTGAAATTGATGCCCGTATAAAAATCATTTATATTGATTCCTCGCATATAAAATATAAAATTCTTAAGAATGTTCCCTAACTATGGATCTCTCGCGTAATTATAAGAACAACTTAGAACGAAGCTCATACGTTAATGGCAATTAACATTTTAAGTCTTCTATCCCTAACACTCAAATATCTTAAGTATTGTTGTTTAGGTCCGAACCCTAAAAATACCTCTCGGTCAGATTTAAGATTCTCAATTTGTCACGGAAAGTTAAAAGTAAAACAACAATACCAATATATAATCAATCAAGAACTGAATATTAATATATAAGATATCACCTCAATCTCCCAATTAGCCACACGCATACTTCTACCACCTTCCATTCTCCCAATTGGGTTACTTACAATTCACTCTATGGTGTTTTCCTCTCAATATGGCACACTAGGGTTGAGCCTCTAGCCCTCTATTTATCCTAGTTTTCTAGGGCTAGGTTGCTTCTTTGCATCTTTTTTCATTCTGGGACCTTCCGGCTTTATTTTTTAGCTCAAATTATTATCCTTTATTCCAAATCTTCAATCTTCCCTATAAATCTGCAATTAACACCCCAAAGGGAATAATAAAATGCTCTTATTCAGATAAAGCTCATAAAAATGTAAAAAGGTATAAATTCATAAATTAGGGATTATTTTATATATAAATTAACAATAAATCCTCATAAGTGCCTATATTTTAATATGAAATATTACTGAAATTAAGCACTTATCAGTTATTGAGGTGCTTTCTTTATTTGAATTTTGACATATAAGTCATAGATCGTCTACTCCATGTAACCAATAAATCGTATAGTCAAACTTTCTACTCTTTGTAAATACAAAACTAATATTGAATCTGTCTAACTTAGATAAACATAGTGATTTGTAAGGAAATTTTGTATCATTTGATTCTTAATTTTGTGAGAAAATTGATTCTACCCTTAAATAATTTGATTAGTGACTCATTGAAGATTAATCATGTCACGGTCTAGTTTTTATTTTATTTTATTTTTTAATTATATATATATATATATATTAAAAACACATTCATGTAAATATTTTGTAAGTTATTTATTAATTAATATTTTTAATTAGATAAGTTAAAATATTATTACGTGATCAATTATATCAGTCACCAAATTTGAAAAAAAATATCCTTAATTCAGTCACTTATAGTAACTACACTTTTAGTTATTAAAGTTAGTCATTATTTATTATTATTGTTTCTAGTAGTGGTCATAATTGGCAGAAATACATTTCACTAAAAAGGGCGAAATTCCTTTATAGACATTAATTATTAATTAATATAATATTATATTTCACGATATAATATTATATTATATTATATTATATATATATATATATTATATATATACCCTCTATAATAGTGTAAAAAATATCTAAATTTGTTGAAAACTTATGTTCAATGCAAGACACATATTAGTTTATCTTTTTAGATTGTTATCTTCTGTTTTGTGTTTGTCTGTTAGGTAATTTTCTCACACACTCACTCTCACTCTTTTGCGTGTAAAGAAAACTTGAAGATGTTTTACCTTTTGAATTGATATTTAAACTTCGTATAGTCGTTTTTTTTTAATTTGTTTATCTATTTTATATGTAAAACGAAATTTAAATTTATTTTGATGAATATATGTAAAGAAAAGTTAAATAATTTTGAATCTATACATTTACAAACTTAACTGTACTACATAATTAAATCATAAAATTAATAATTACATTGAACTAAAGAACTATTTCTAAACGGATACATTTATATATTTGTTTTTCAAAATGTATATTGGCAATGATAAACTTTTAAATTATTAATTATAATTTAATAATTGTATTAATAATATTAGTTAATGAATAATTATTATTCATTATATAATTCCTTGAAGAGTGGTAGCAAACTAAGAACGTATGGTAAGATTTGATTTTGTTATGGCTTACGATTACCTAAAGTAGGTAACGTGTTGTACTCCTCATTATGGATTCCCTTCCATCAACACGCCATCAACCTTATACCATCTCCTTTGCTCTTTGCTTCAGTTTTTAAGCACTTGGCTCTATCATTTTCCTTCTATTAATTTCCCCTATTCATATATTTAACTAAAAAGTGTAAAAGCAACTACTTAGGTGAAGAAAAAGATAAAGTGGCAAAGTGGAGAGTGTGTCCACACACTGGACTTCACGGCATCTCTCAAAGAGTTTATGCTTTGCTTTGGCCTCCTTACCACCCAAACAAAACAACATGTAACACATCATAAATGTCGTCGTCTTCGTTCGTTATGCATAACCATGTTCCACTCACTCCTTACTATTTACTCTTATTTACACCTTACAACCCAAAGAAGTTTCCTCTCTTTTTATTTCTTTTTTCCTTTCCTTTTCTGTTTGTCTTTCCAGCTAAGTAATTTGCGCAAACAAAACCAGAGATGTATTATTGTGTGGAACAAAAGGTGGTAATAAGCAGAGAAGGCCACAAAAATCACCATGAAACCTCATCATCATCATTTCACCTTCTTTTTCATTCTATCATCATTCTCTCTACTCCCCACTTCCCAAGCTACCAACACAACCCAATTCCGCATTCTCAATGAAACAAGAAGGATTCTCCACCAGCCTTTCTTCCCGGAGCTCTCAGCTCCGCCGCCACTCACCCCACCGCCGCCTCCGCCACCGGATATTCCTTCTTCTCCCGACATTCCTTTCTTCAATGAGTATCCCGCGGGGCAGCCGCCGCCAGTGCAGAATCTTCCTCCCTCGACAACCTCTGGTGCCGTGATCGCGAACCCAACGGCGACGCAGCCCACAAAGCCGGCGAAGAAGGTGGCAATTGCGATCTCCGTGGGAATCGTGACGCTGGGAATGTTCTCCGCATTGGGCTTCTTCTTGTACAGGCACAGAGCAAAACACCCAGTGGAAACGCAGAAACTCGTTTCTCGGAGGCTTCCGGAAGATTCTCCGCGGGCCCCACCACCCTCGAGCTTCCTCTACATTGGGACGGTGGAGCCTGCCAGAACGTCGCTCACCGAACCCAACGGAACGAACACTATCACTTCTCCTTATCGAAAGCTTGATTCTATAAAGCTTAACTCCGATCACCGTTACCGCCCCAGTCCAGAGTTGCAGCCGCTGCCACCGCCTCACAAGCTGCCGGACGAAAGCCACTCGCCGCCGGCAGGTTTCTCCGACTCATCGTCTTCCGAGGAGGAATGCTGTGAGACAGCATTTCATTCGCCGCACGGCTCGTCGCTAAGCCGGGAAGAGAATTGTTTCACCCCTGTCTCGCGCCACAGTTGCCTTGCCGCCGCCATGCCAGCGACGGCGGCTGCTGCTCCGGTGGTTCCTTACTCGAAGAGAACTTCACCGAAATCCCGGTTCTCCGCTCCTTCGCCGGATATAAGAAACATGGTCTTACCGTCGATGAAGCATTCTCCGGCACCGGCACCGGCACCGGCACCGGCGCCATCAGCTTCAACCAAATATCAGCAAATAGAAAAATCAACTACTTTGGGTCCTTCTAGAAGACCAAAATTCTCATCGCCTCCCCCAGCACCGAATTTGACTCATCTCATTAAGCCTGCTCCTGCTCCTCCTCCTCCTCCCCCTCCCCCAGCACCGAATTTGACTCATCTCATTAAGCCTGCTCCTGCTCCTCCTCCTCCTCCCCCTCCCCCGCCGCCGCTGCCGCCGTCGCGGAATGGTTGGTCTCCGTCAATTAGTACATCTTCGTCCTCTGTGTCAAGGAAGCAGCGAGAGTCTTGGTCTCCAAATGAAGGAGGATCTTCTGCTAACAGTGTTAGTGTAAGGAAAGGTTGTTCTGAGGAAGTTGAGAAAAGACATGCAGGTGATGACGTGGATGGAGTGAAACCCAAGTTGAAGGCTCTGCATTGGGATAAAGTTTGTGCTACTTCGGACCGTACCACTGTGTGGGATCAGTTAAAATCCAGCTCCTTTCAGTAAGTAAATTGAGATCAGTTATTAGTTACTGTGATTGTGTGGTGTGTGGATTAATGTTGGTTTGTTTGTGCTGTGTAGGTTAAATGAGGACATGATGGAGACCCTGTTTGGCTGCAAATCTACTGGTTCTGCTTTTAAAGAGAGTGTGACTAGAAGATCAGTTCTTCCGCCTGTTGAACTCGAGAATAGGGTGTTAGACCCCAAGAAATCCCAAAACATAGCTATACTACTAAGGGCACTTAACGTCACAAGAGATGAGGTGTGCGAAGCTCTTTTAGATGGTAAGTTTATTTCTTCATTTTTTCTTATTTCTGGACATCGATAGTAATCATACTTCAACTGCACCAAAAATCGGATATTTTGTTGCGTTGTGCAGCTTTTTGCTGGCCTGATCTCGATTGTTCTTGATTCACGGGTTTATGTGCACCTGCCAAAAAACAAACACACTGTACTTGCTCTTCTATCTGTTTTGAAAATATTAATTTTGTTAAATTATTTAATATAGGTTATTTTAGAGGATATAAAAACAAAGCAAAACTAGGTAACGGCAAATTTCAAAATGTAATATGAGATTCAGATCTAGTTCGTTAAACATACCATGATCTGGTCATTAACATCCGTATTAGTATTACCATGATCTGGTGTCATCACGGTGACTCTTTCTACACTTTTTACATGAGATAAATCTCATATTCATTATTTATAAACTCTTTTTATTTTCCCTTCTTTTTGAGGATTTTTTTTTTGAGGTTGATATTGCCGTTGGCATCTTAGTGGACCAGCCTAGTACGGTAACACTCTTCTCAACTACCCAGCTTTGCCTTTTTTAGCTGTAACGGTCAAACTTCCCTAAAAGCAGTGTCGTACCTGTTTCACGACCGTGATTGTGTCATCATAAAGACGGATCATTTTACTATTTATGTTCCACTCTTCTAACCCAAATATATTCTGTTCTTTATTTCCTGAGTATATTATTTCTCTATTGCTTCAGTCTCACTGTTCCTTTATTTTATCTGTTTCGGATAATTGGTGTCATCCAACTTGCATGGCATTACTAATTTCTAATCTGATACATGATATCAACTGAAGATAAACCAGCAACTCTCCCTTGTAGCTTCTTCACTAACCTTCTACATACTAAATCATTCAGTTTTCTTTTTCTTTTATCTACTCTTCCTTTTAATATAATGTTCGCTTGTTTCTTCTTTTTCATTTATGACCCAATCATTTTTTTAGTCTTAATTCATTACATTTATTACTAATTACATTTCTTTAATCTTCTTAATAGTTCATTATATTTATTATTAGTTACACCTCCTTAATCTCATAATTTATATTAAAATAGTTTAAATATGTTAGAAATATTATTAGATTCATCTATTAAATAAATTTAATTATGGTATATTAATCTTATGGGTTAGACAAAAGAAGTAACAGAAATATTACTGAGATCAGGTATAAGAAGATTAGGCGTAAGGAGTTGAAGCCAGAGTATTTATTTACAAACTACAATTTCTCTATTGTGAGTATTGTGCAGATGAACAATTGTTAATAATTAAGAACTGACCATTTTCCTAATTAGAAACAACGCCTTCATACGTATCACCGTCGTATGTCCTCTGTATGGGCTAAGAATAAAAAAACAGCAGATCTGCCATGTTCACTAATATAATATTGACAAACTTCAAAAGGAAGTCAATTACACTATATATAGGTAACAAAAATGCAAAATATTGTGAATTCAAATATCTGAAAACATATATTTCATCAACTAGCATCCTTGGTTATTTCCTGACATACATTAATGTTATCTTCAACCAATGTTTACACCTAGCAAACCTCATCTTAGGTGGTATCGTTTCTTGAATGACACAGGGAACCCTGAAGGTTTGGGAACTGAGCTATTGGAGACTCTAGTGAAGATGGCTCTAACAAAGGAGGAGGAAATAAAACTTAAAACTTATGATGGTGACCTATCAAGACTTGGTTCTGCAGAAAGATTTCTTAAAGCAGTGCTCGATATCCCTTTAGCTTTTAAAAGAATTGAAGCCATGCTGTACAGAGCTAATTTTGAAACAGAAGTTAACTACCTTAGGAAGTCCTTTCAGACACTGGAGGTCTGTCCCTTTCTATATTCAATGTCTTGCTTTCTATTGCATTTTGTTCTGCGTCGTTATAAACTAATCAATCAGCTGTTCACATTTATCAGGCAGCAAGTGAGGAATTAAAGAACAGTCGGTTATTCCTCAAACTTCTCGAAGCTGTTCTAAGGACAGGAAACAGAATGAATGTTGGCACTAACCGTGGTGATGCTAAATCTTTCAAACTGGACACACTTTTAAAACTGGTAGATATAAAGGGCACAGATGGGAAGACAACACTTCTCCACTTTGTGGTCCAAGAGATCATTAGATCTGAAGGAACAGGTGGTGAATCTGCAAATGAAAATGCTCAAAACCAAACAACTCGCCAATTCAACGAGGACGAGTTCAGAAAGAAAGGATTGCAGGTTGTGGCTGGACTGAGTAGAGACCTAGGTAATGTAAAAAAGGCAGCAGGAATGGACTCGAATGTGTTAAGAAGCTATGTCTCAAAGCTTGAAATTGGGCTTGATAAAGTGAGCTTAGTTTTGCAATGCAGAAAACCAGATATGTATGGAAATTTCTTTAACTCAACTGGGCTATTTCTGAAAGATGCTGAAGAGGAAATTGTTAGGATCAAGGCTGATGAGAGAAAGGCCTTGTTCCTTGTGAAAGAAGTTACAGACTACTTTCATGGTGATGCAGCAAAGGAAGAAGCACACCCTTTCAGAATTTTTATGATTGTGAGAGACTTTCTAAATAGTTTGGATCAAGTCTGTAAAGAAGTGGGAAGGATGCAGGATAGAACTGTGGTTGGTTCAGCTAGATCCTTCAGGATAGCCGCAAGTGCATCATTACCTGTTCTCAACAGGTACCATGCAAGACAAGATAGAAGTTCAGATGAGGAAAGCTTATCCCCCTAGTGCTGTGTATATGAAAGAAATGAGGGTGTCTTAGGATAACACTAAAACTAAAATGATTGTTTTTCCCAAATTTAAGTTAATTTCTCTATACGTATAAAACTCAACAGATTTGATTTCTACCAGTGCCTAGAGAATTCCATCCACAAGATTGAAGAACAAACAGTTAGGCAGGATGAGGAAGAGAATAAGCTGTTGACAGGATCTGTACCTTGCTTACCACATCCACTCAATTTCATTAGAACCCGAAATGAACATTAAATGGGAAGTGCTTTTGTTCAAGACATGCGTAGCTTTTGTTAGTTCAAATCAAGCCCACATCCCATAGTTATGATAGGTTTTATTATATTAGTTTCCCATACATATTCATACTACAGAATATGATCTTATTGAACAATTTTTTAATAATAAATAGCAGTTTTTTGCAAATCCTTTGTGTTTATGGTGGGAGAACTTGAATTCGGTTAGTTAATTCGTATTTGGTTTGGAGTAGTAATGCAGGAAGACTTTTGTATTCACTGAAAAGTAAAATACACTAAGGTGATCACCTACGTGGCGTCTTCTGTACAGTGGTTCAGGCCATAAACAGGAAGTTAATTATATATCCACACACACAAAGAGCAGATTCAGAATTTTCCTTTCATAAAAATCAATTAAAAGATGTTCAGGGAAGTTGAAAGGCTAGTCATTGATTCTCATAATTATTTCAATAAATGAAAATTATCTTGGAAAATAAATTTTTTATCACAAGTGATTCATGTTGTCACATTGTCAGCTACAGCAAGAAATACGCTGTATGTATGTAATATTTGGAAGCATTCTTTACAATCATATTCAATCTATAATAAAAAAGAGTCATCAGTATCCACTCTGCAAAATCGTCCATGTTTTCTAGCCTAAATTTGTACTAGCCTTGAAAAATAAACAACGGGTGCTAAATAAAATGGTTAAGAGGTTCTTTGAAAGTCACTTATACAAGACTAACTATATATAATGGCTACGAGACTCTACATTTCTACTTTTATTTGCTCAAACTCTGGTTCTTACCCAAGAAAACCTCAAGCAATACCAGACCTATTAGTGACTGTACAAGAGTAAGGAACCTCGAAGCCCTGTAACATAACAAATATGAAACTGTGTTTTAAAAACTGGATATCCCTTCATGCATGCTTCAGACGGGTATCTGCTTTAAGCGAACTGCTAGTGGCATGCCTAAGTATCCAACCCCTAAGCAGAAGATCCATTGTACCAGACTGAGAGGTGTTGTGTTGGCAAAGGTTCCCAAGTACTCAACTATTACGATTTGAAAGAAAACAGTGCAACCAAGGACAGCTATGAACACCTGATTATCCCATATGCCTTTGAAAACATCTATTTCCTCCATCTCACGTGAGTTTACCTCATTGAAAACCTGCACAACCAAACACCATATCTTGTTAGGCAAATATACCCTGCAAGCCAAACTGTAGTGAAACACAATTGAAATCTTTTCTCAGTTGTCAATTCATTATTTTCTCATGCATCTGCCTATGCAACATGTTAAGGTTCCATAAAAAAACATGTTAAGGTTACTAAAAGTCTTGAAGAGATCATTAGGTAATCAAGGATTAGGTTTCTATTAATTTCCAGAGACATATTCGAGTGTTAATATGTTTTTCTCGTAAATTAAAGAAACAATTAATGTGTCTCGCGAAAATTAGTGGAGATTATTGGCAGGTGTTGATCTAAACTTGCTAGTAAATTCTGTGAGGACGAGTGTTTAAGAAAGGATCACCTGACAGAATACAAATGTGTTGAAAATAAGGGTGTTTAAGACCACTTCAGCATTCGGGCCTCTCAGGAAAAAGACCCATTTACCTACTGCCTGAAGAAACCATATCACCACAAACTGATACAATGCTTGTCCTAAGATATTCCTCCACATCACATTGTTGATGAAGTCACCTCTCCTCCCAACTGGTGCACGCTTCATTAAATCGTCAGTTGGAGGTTCTGTTGCAAGAGCAAGTGCTCCCAGCGTGTCCATTATCATGTTCACCCACAAAAGTTGAACAGCTGTGAGGGGTGCACTGCCTAAAGACAAAATTCACGTAAAATCGTATGATAAAGAATATTTTTTTCAGCATAATTACTACTACACTTTCAACGGAATGAAGAATGATGAAAGGGTGCATGAAAGATAATTAAGAAATAATGTTTTAACCTGTCATGCATGCTGACGAGAAGTTCACTAGTAATGCAACCACATTTACAGTGAGCTGGAACTGTACGAACTTTTGAATATTTATGTAAACTGAACGTCCCCATTTGGCTACTGTCACTATTGTGGAGAAATTGTCATCCAGAATTATGACATCTGCACTTTCTTTTGCAACCTGCACACATCTCCTTGCTTTAGAAGATTGAGATTATTTTATCAAAATGAAGTGCATTAGAGTCACTATTCCCTTTCCTCTTCTTTTGATTTCAAATATTTGACCAGGAATAGATCATATTAGATTTTCACATAATATATTCATACGAAGAGACAAAAATGAAACAAATATTTTAAATATGATTCTCTCTTCACACGGGAATATCTCAAAGGAGATAGATACATTCCCTATTTAGCCAAGCTTATATATCATCGCAATTGATTCACCTCAGTTCCAGCAATTCCCATAGCAAGTCCAATGTCAGCTTCATGAAGGGCCGGGGCATCATTTGTTCCATCACCAGTTACAGCTACAACTTCATCGAACGTGGTACGTAGATGTTTCACTAGTGTATGCTTGTCTAGAGGTGATGATCGAGCCATAACCTTAGAAGAAAATTGAACACATCATATTATTTAATGCATCAACCATGTTAATCGTTGAGGATTGAATCAATCAGAGATGTTACTCATATAGCAAGTATATGAAGCACCTGAATTTTGGGAATCAGTTCAAACAATTCCTCCTGAGTCTTCTCTCTGAAGTCAGGACCCTCAATGGCTATGCCATCATCTGTTAAAATCCCACATTCCCTGGCTATGGCCTTCGCTGTATTAATATTGTCTCCCGTTACCATTCTGACCAGTATTCCAGCTGATCGACACATTTCAACTGATTCCTTTACGCCAGGACGAACAGGATCTTTGATACCAACAACTCCTATACAAGTGTAGCCAGTTGCAGGAATAGGGTCTTTATCTGAAAACCCATTTTCCAATTCAATATATGCAAGGCAAAGAGTTCTAAGTGCCTCACCAGCAAATTGGTTGATTGTACTAGTGAGATAATCACTCGATTCTTTATCAATGGAGACAACAACACCGTCTGAGTTTATAACCTTGTCACAAGCAGCCAGAATGATTTCGGAAGCACCTTTACAGTGAGCCCTTAAACCTCCTTCAGGGGTCTCCAAAGCCACACCCATTCTTTTCTTCTCGGAGTTGAATGGCTCAACTTTAACAATCTTACATGTTTGTCTCTCTGCATGAAAATCCCCACCGAGTGATAAACCAAACTCCAATAGTGCTGACTCTGTTGGAGTCCCCAAGATCTCACGCTTACCTTTCTTGTTAACCACAACCTCTCCTCCAGTGTTACTAAATATTGACTGAAGCAACATTTTCAAAGCAGACCCTGGGAGTTCAGAGGACAAATTACAATCATTACTCACTTCCTTGATATTCATACAAATGCATGTTTTCACCACAGTCATGCGGTTGGTTGTCAGTGTCCCAGTCTTGTCACTGCATATAGTTGTGGCTGATCCCATAGTTTCACAAGCTGCCAAATGCCTCACCAGGGCCTTGTCATTCATCATCTTCTTCATTGCAAATGCAAGGCTCAATGTCACAGCTAAGGGTAACCCCTCTGGAACAGCAACAACGACAATGGTAACTGCAATGGCAAAGAATTCCAACATCTCCATTGCATCATCCGCTGACCACCACCAGAATCTTCCCTCTTTGAGTTTGCGGCCCATGAGTCCTTTCACCAAAACTGCAAAGGTAACTACCGCAAAGAATAGTCCTATCTTCCCAATAATGGTTGCTACTCCATTAAGTTTAACTTGCAATGGGGTTTCATCATCTCCACCTTCACTCAGAGTTGCCATCAACTTGCCCCATTGAGTTCTCATCCCAACAGTTGTAACCAACATGGTGCAAGATCCATCTTGGACCTTGGTTCCAGATAGAAGAAAAGGGTTTTGGGAAGTCACCATCACTGGCTCACTCTCACCAGTTAAACTTGACTCATCAATCAACACAGAAAATCCTGAAACAAATAAGCCATCTGCGGGAACTTGGTCTCCAATGGCAAGATGCACAATGTCACCAGGAAGTAAATTATAGATTGACATTTTCTGCCTGTAACCGTTTCTTGTAACCTGAATGGAAATCTTTTTCTTCTCCTTGTCCAAGTCCTTGAATTGCAACGATTGGCGATAATCACTTGATGCTGTTACGAAGACAACGAGTAAGATACTTGCAACAATTCCAAGACCATCATGAGCACCTTTGGGCCATCCTTCCGTTAATATGCCAACTATCAGAGACACAAAAGCACACACCCCTAGGATCATGAGAGTCATGTCTTGTAAGGCTTCAACAACAAAAATCCAGAAGCTCCGAACTTCGCTTTCAGTGAATTTATTGATTCCAAAAAGCTCTTGTCTCCTGTGCCGTGATTCAGAATCACCGCTAAGCCCCGTGGTGGTTGATGTTGAAAGCTTTTCTGCAATGCCCGTTACTCCACCATGAAACTTAAGCTTCTTTACGTCGTGGCCTTCAACAATAGACCCCATTTCATCCGCACAGATTTGGAAACCGGCAGCTTTAACTTCTTCAGGCACAACATAATCGCTTGGTTGAACACCTGCCGGTATATATACGATCACAATTCACAGATAAGCAACTTGATTCTTTATCAGCATGCTTAATAATATCTATACAATAAAAAACTTTACACTATACAACCAATAAAAACCTGTAATGGTAAGTATGATTTTTAAATAATTATTATAAAAGTCAACAAACTCATGCATTAATTATAAAGAAATTTACCTTGGATAAATTGAAATGCCGCTTTGGAAACCAAAACAGCAACCCTTAGCTTCTCCTGCATTAAGGAGAGAATAAGCCTTTGAGAATCCGCACATGAAGAGGTCCCAACTTCTCATGCTATATTTGGTATTTCTTTAAGAAGGGGAATAGAGGAATCATATTGTTTACGAAAATGGTCTATTACAGTGTTGAAGAATCATTACATTTTGAATGAATTTGCATGTCAATAAATAGATTTGAAATCTATATTGAAAGATACGTCTAACCTATACATTCGAGGTTCAAAATATGCATGTAGAGATTGATAACCTGATTGGTACGACGCATAGCAGCTGCTTCATAGCGTTTAGAGATGTTGGCAGTGAAACGAAAGCGTCGTTTGGGGTTCTTTACCACCCCACATACCTTCCTCCATTTTTGAAGAGCTTCGTCAGTTGTGTTTTTGGACTTCACTCCTCCAAAATTCTCATGCAAATAACTCTCCATCTTCTAATATGCTATGATCTTTTCCTTCTTCGATGCCTTCTCTGTTATCAATCGACTCTAAGACTCTTTTCAAACCCGAGCTCACGTTGAGAAAGGCATGATAATTTGCAGTAACACTGTAACAGCGACCAGTAGTAACATTGTTAGAAAAATTTAGGTTACGGTTTGGTTTGGATATCTTTTCATGGAAAGAGAGGGAGAGAATGAGTGAGGTGGGAACCTCGTGAAAGGCAAAGTTGGAGTCAAAGAAAATGAATGAAGAGGGGAGAGATTAAGCAGAGGAGGGAAACGAGTGAGGATCCGAAATTTTGTAGTGTTTAAGAATGAATAACGGTCCATTTCTTCTGTTGTTGTCCGTTATTTCGGGAAACTGGGGATGAACGAATTCCACGGGGTCAACCTTATTTTCTTCGATAAAAGAATTCAGAAACAAAGTGCCGTATTCGGTTCTTTCCTGTAGCTCCTGTAAATAGTAAGATCAATAATTCCACGTTTGCACAAACTTTTTATGTTCAAATTTTGGTTGTCGTTTTGCATGTAAAAATAAAGTTTCATTAGTTTTATTTACGAGAAAAAATAAGTTGACAAATAATTTCTTCATAAATTTAAAATCCACTTCTACACTTAATATTTAAATAATTTCTTTTATTTAATTTTTAAAAGTTCAAATATTAATCTGATTTTAATTTAAGAGAGAAAATAAATTTCACTTGATAAGCAAGGAGTTATAAAAAAATTTACATATGAACTCGAAGTTCAAATGTCTAAGGATGAAATAGGAAAAGATTCCTAATAAAATTTTAATTGCAAGGATAATATATTCTGTCATAATATTAAGATCTGCATCTTATCAGACTTTCTATAACATAAAAAAATAAGATCCAAGGTGATAAGTAAGATCCTAGGCCATAAAAAATTGTTTATTTATTTATTTTGAAAGTATATATTTCTGCCACTAACTAAATAAAACATTAATGAGAGTGTGAGTTTTATAAGACTTTGCTTAAAATAAAATTGTAAAAAAGGATCTTAAAAGTGATGTGACACAATATAACACACAAAAATTAAATAAAAACCTAATGCAATGACTTTTACAATGAAATTGTTCCAACATGATGATAGAATGTATCAATGATCGTAAGACAGATCACGTGGGAAATTACTTATTTCTATCCAATGGTAGTTTTATTTCCTGCAATGCATAGCTTTAAGTGGTCATAATACCTAGTTTTTTCATTATCCCAAATATCTAGTTTAAGTGGGGAAATAAAATCAACTCAGCTCATTTGGTATGCTAATTATAATACAATAATACAATAAAAAATCAAATTTTCCCATTGATTATTATGTTTGAATTTCAATCCGTCAATAAATTCAATTTTATCAACATATTATACATAAATTTAAATATGTAGATAAATTTAATATTTTTTTTATAAATTATTATTCACGGATATATATATATAGAGAGAAAGATAAATCTACGAATATGTATATGTGAGTATTTACTAATAATAATTAATAATATGAAAATTATGAAAACTATAAATATGATTAATAATATTAATAGTATTAATAATATTAATAGTATTAATAATATTAATAGTATTAATAGTAATAATAATTATAATAATAATAAGTATAATCATATTAAAAATAGTAATGATGAGAATATGATAACAAAAACTCGTTTGTTGTTACCTATGGATTTTTTTTCTTAGGTAAAATCAATTTTTTTAGTGATAACAAATCCAATGAGGGAAAACAAAGTAGCAACAAGAATCCAAATGATAGAAATCTAACCTATTAATAAATGTTATCAGATGTACCTGGAAATTAGTGATTTTTAACAAGATTGCAAATTGGAGGAAAAGGTTTTCTCTTACATTTTCGATAATTTGTTTGTTAATGATGTTCTCCAAAATATTTTAAGAAGACAACTTCTTTTACTAGATGATTTGATATACATTAATTGTTGGACTTGAAGAACAAGGTCAAGTCTCAAGAGAATATGTTCTTTCTCTTCATCTCGGTCATCGTCTTCTAGAGAGACATAAAGAGCGTCATCTGTTCAGCATCAAACATCTTTTCATTCACCATGCTTCGGGTTGATATCATCTACTTCCTTCTTCAAGCTAATTCTCTCGGTCCCACGGTGGGTGAGCGCCAATTATTCTCGAACGGGGTTGAAATCAAGAGAATGATTGCAACACTCCTTGGTCGGTCGGTCAAGTCTTCCTTCCTTCTTCTCAAATTGAGCTTCTTACTCCTCTCTCGTTGTTTAGCCTCTAGGTCTCCGCATAGTCCAGACTCGGATGGTACCTGCAAAAGACATTCCAACGCTCAAGTCAGAATTCAGTATTCGGCATTATCTACACTACAAGAAATTTGCTATTTATATACAGATTTTTACATACGGATTCAGATTCGTATGTAAAGTGAGCATTACATACGAATTTGAATCCGTATGTAAAGGGAGCGTTATATACGAATTTTTACATACGGATCCAGATCCGTATGAAAAGTGAGTATTACATACAAATTTTTACATACGAATTTAAATCCATATGTAAAGTAATTGTTACATACTGATTTTTACATACGAATCCAGATGCATATGTAAAGTGAGCAATACATACGGATTTGTATTCGTATAGTTTTTTATGAGAATTAAAAGCCATGAACAAACTAAAATAAAAAAAAAAATAAAAATGAAAATATAAAAGAATGTCATAAGGAATTGAAATAATTTTAAGATTTATTACCTTGTTAAAATTAAATTGAGTTTATTTATTTTTTTATTTAATTAAATAAAATTATAATATTAAAATTATTAAAAAATAAAAATAAATAAATATAAATATTAATATCTATAATAATATTTTATATTGATTGTCTCCATCTAAATCATACTAGAATTAAAATTATTAATATTAATAATAATAATATTAATATTAATAATAATATTATTAATATTAATATTAATGATAATACTAATATTAATATTATTAATATGTATAATAAAAATTATAATATGATAAAAAAAAATTTGTCTAGTGGTGTAGTAGTTAAAACTTTCTTTGGTCAGGAACTTGACTTCGAGTGAGTTTGTTTCTTACATACGGGCTTTATGTAGGAAGATTGAGAAGGTTTTCAAAACTAAGGTTATAAAGTAAGGTCACAATATATAAAATGAACAATTCATGTTATGGAAGGGAGGTGATAGAAGAAGGATAGAGAATGCGTTTTTTTTTATTTGAAACTCACACATTTTTTTAAAATTAGTTATTCGAACTTTTTTTTTCATAAAACAGTTGAAATAATTTATAAAAATGAATTACATTCTTATTTTTTTTATTCAAAATACATTATTAAAATTTCACTTGAGATGTATCTTTAAGTAAAAAACATATTATTGTCAGTTCCAATAAATAAAATTCACAATTTTGATTTTAAGTCTCACAAACATAAAGTATATTTGTCTATTAAAGTAATTCAATATACTTGGTATTCAATATATTTCTTCCTAAAAAATTATTAAGATATTTCAATTGTTGTAATAAATTTTCACACAGTTACAAATTAATTGTTGAAAAAGACAGTTACAAATGAATACAAATACATTAAAAATACCATTTAGTATGATTCAATCCAGTCTCAACGCTAAAAATTGAAAATCAAATTAAATCACAATATCTTGTTTGTCTATTAATTTAGTTGGTTTTCAATTTAAAATAACTAAATGGAAGAATTTAGGTTTAAAACAAATTGGCTAAATTTTACATAACTTGTTTATTCTAAATAATTTAAGTGTATTGGTTATAACTTGTTATAATTTATTTACACGGCAATCGTGCTATACTATAAAGAAATAGACAGAAGAAAATAATTTCTTGTAGTGTGATAAATTAAACTAAATGAGCATCAAAACAATTTCTATTGTAGTAGGATATTTGGGTATCCGACCGAGAAAGTTGGATGGGAAATTTATGAAGGGCGAAATTAATGTGAGAGCATTTATGAGTCCTCACATGTGCCATTAAGTTTTCTTCCCACTCCCAAATTTCATTTATGGCCTTTCACCACAAATTCGTCACTATTTTCCAAACCTCTGTAGGTAGATGTTAAGCACTCACACCATTCATATTCTCCAATTTTAAATAAATAAATAAAATACTTGTGTGTGAACTATTTTTTTTATATTGCTTAGAACTGAAAAAGTAGAGACTAAGGACTGATTAAACCATTAAAATAATAGAAACTTTTTATTATGATGACCAATATGTTGGTTCTTACTAAGGTGAATAACCAGACTTATGATGATATGATAAAAGCATTGAAAAATGTTTTAAAAACTGTGCCCTTCTGTGCGTAGTGCGAGAAACGAGAGAGAAAGAGATGAGGGGTTTGAATCAATTAGGGGCAGTTGAAACCATCTACGAGGAAGAATGCGAGTTTTCATCGACATCTTCTCCTTTTGCTTCCCCTTCGCCGTCATTTTCCTCTTCTCCACCATCCTTTCACTCCAGAGTAAAGGCCTGGTAACAAATTCTTCTCTTCATTATTCATCTCGCGTTTTTTTCTCTGGGTGTCATATGACTCCCCCTTGGTCTCCAATTACGTTTACTTTCTTATTTTAATATTAAAAATTCACCCAGGTCTCTGAAAATCGGCCGTGAAACAGATGTCTTGATTCGTGTTCAAGGGACATGTTTTCGTTTGCACAAGGTTGGTTGATTTTCCCTTGTCATGCTCTTCAACTAATATTACTGTCTTACTTCAACCCTGTTTTTATCAAAAGCTTGCGTGTGGTTACAGTGTTCCTAAACCCTAAACCCGCATCCAAACTTTTACAGTCATAATAACAAATTATCATGATTAACCTTAGGATTTTGTCAGCAAAATGTTTGGCTGAATTTGTAGTTTACATACTTGCGATTAGTAGGGTTAACAAATGCAGACCTGATTATTGGTAGTGACAGTGGAACAAATTAGGATGGATAAGAACAATGTTGGATGGCCATCAAGGAGGAGACTAACCTATGAACAGGGTATAGGAATATACTCCCAGCTACCGAAGAAAAGTTAAGAACTACTTTATTTTTTTTTCAGCCTTTCAGGTCAAGATGTTGTTAATATGCCTACATCAATAGTCAATTCAACACATGTACATCAGACACTTACGCTTGAAGAGTTCTTATTTTTATTAAAATTAATAATAATTGAAGAACCTATTTGATATAAAAGTACTTCACAGTCTTATTATAATAATATAAATATGTGAGTAAGCAGAATAATTTGTAAATATTATTATAAGAAGATTGTAAATGAATTATATATATGCATATATAAATAAAAAGAGATTTCAAAACATCATTTTCCTATTAAAAACACATAGCATTAAGTTATCATTTTCCTATACCTAAAATCTAGAGGAACCCAGCAAGTTATTTTCTGAAAAATCCCTATGAATTGAGGATGCAAAACAGCTAGCAACATATCTACATAATTCTAGACCAAGCTTGTTGACGATGCTGCTGATTGCTGTGAAGTCTCAACCCCATAAACATTGTAAAATGAATACTAGGTCATAGAAACAAATATGGTTATACTAAATAGTTATTGTAAAACTCAGTTATTATAAAATTATTGTGTGATTAAACACTGTTGTGATGATCAGTTTTGGTTGAGTGGAAAGTAATAATGTAAGAATCCATTTCATGTATGCTGGGGAAGCTTCAGTGACGCCCTGTTTTGTCTTGACATGACCCTTTTAGATCAGTAATTGCTTTTCATGGCGCGGCTTTTTAATCCTAATAATAAGTAGGGACATTTCTTTAATTTAATTATTACCAATTACATAGAAATAAGCGCTCTACTTTTTTGTGCTGATAATGAAAAGATGGACACTCATGATGTTCTCCGTTTTTACTTTATTTCCAGGACCGTGTGGTTTCACAAAGTTCATACCTAAAGCGCCATCTAACGGAAACTTCGGACCTCACTATCTCTCCCCCGTTAAACATAACAGTCGAGACATTCGCCGCCGTAGCCGAATTCTGTTACAACATCCAAGTCCAAATGACGCCGGCGAACGTCGCCGTCATCAGAACGGCGTCGGAGATGCTGGGAATGACGGCAGCTGACGGCCTGAGCCACTTGGCGGAAATGCGCTTCCGCGAAGTCGTTTTTACCAACCCAGAGCAGGCGTTAACGGTTCTACGTTCGTGCATGGCTATACTTCCCGAGGCTGAAACGACGGCGTCTCTCGTTAGCAGATGCATTGAAGCGCTTGTTTCAGTTCATGGCATCACTCGTTTAAATGAGGTGAATGAAATGCAGCCTCGAGATTTTCAAATTGTGGCTGAATCATTCGGTAGAAGGTACGAGAACCACGACGTCCTCTACAAGATGGTTGATTCGTATTTTAAGGTATAACACGTTTCTCATTTTTATTTGATCAAAGTTATACGATTACTATTGATCTTAGAGACATATTTGGTATTTGTGAAGGAAAACAAGTTTGAGAAAGTAACGGAGGAAGAGAGAAGTAGTATATGCAGTTGCATAGATTGCACGAAGCTGTCGAGTGATGCTCTGGTAGAGTGTGTTCAAAACCCTAGAATACCGTTGAGATTGGTGATGCGAGCGGTGCTGGTAGAACATCTCAACACTCGCCACTCCATCGCCATAGCAAGCTCTGAAGTTCAACGTCATCAACTCCGATTCGAGAGTAACGAGGGACGACAACGACGCCGTTCCATGACGCTCGGGGACTTCCTCCATCGCGACGCGGCGCTGCGGCAAACGGAGCGACTGAAGACAGTGATGGATTCCACGAATGCTCGCATTGGAAGCCTGGAAGAAGAGGTGCGGTGCATGAACAGAGTGCTGAGAAAATGCGAAGGGAAGGAGGAGGAAGAGGAGAGGGGTGTGTTGGGGTCAGAGCGTTCGGCGAGTTTCCATTTTGTGCCGGTTGAGAATGGTAGAGTGAAGAAGGGGGAACGATGGTCGAGTTCGTCTTCGAAAATTGAGTTTGATGGGAGAATGGAGAAGCGTCAGGGGAAGAGATCTTCTTTCTCTGTGGATGTTGGGAGCGTGAATCCGAAAATGAACAAGACTTTTCGGCAGAGGTTCATGATTGGACTCAGGAACGCGTTTCGGGTGCAAAACTCAGCCTCAACTTGACTCCAGAAACAAACCACGCTCCTTACTTACTACTCACGTATAGATAAGTTTGGAATTGAAGATTGTTGTGGTACATACTTCACAATTGTAACCTACCATCTCAACTATTGTGGAAGAGAGCATCTACAATACACCTTCTTTTTTGCTTATTTTTAAATTTTCGCTTCTAAAATAAACATAAATTTATGAATTTTATATTAAATTCACTCCAACCTTAAATTTGTTAAAATAATGTTTCACCTCCTTCATTTTAGATTTTGTGATTGCAAAATGATTTTTCTATACTAATATCATATATTCAAAAAGGAGTAATTCACTTAACCAATGTTTTGACAAGTTATATATGTTTTAATAAAAAAAATTAATACCCAATTTTTTCTATATTTCAACAATTCAAGCGTATAAATGCTTTGTAAGAATTCTCCATTTAATTTTATATCAGTGCAAGTTTTGTATTTTTTTTTTTTTTTACTTTTAAAGGTATAGTGTAGACGCAGTATATTAGACCAGGAGTTATTTACTAATTGGTGTTATATTAAAATAAATTAATATATAATTAAACTTTTATATAACATATTTTTAGTAGTCTTTATAAGCACACCTCTTTTTATTTGTAAACTAATATATATATTATCTTTCACATTTTTTACTCCCATTTATTTTTATTATATTTTTTTTTCTTTTTCAATCACATTTATCGTGTTTTACTCTCTTCACTTTTACTTTTTTCTTTTTTTTTTAAAAGTATTTATCTAAAAAACATTACTTTGAAAACATCACATTCTAACTAGATGATATCTTGTATTTCAATAAGTGTATACATTTTACAGAATAAAATTGTATTAGAAAAGAGAAAGAATACAACCCATGGGAAACCAAACCAATACCTACTCTACATACTTATTTTTTTTATTAAAAAACTTGCAAGTTCTATTTTAAAATTTAACACATTCCTCGTATCCAAAGAATTTTGATAAACTTTAATCAGAGTTATCTCCATAGAAATATGCTATTGCGTATGTCGTTAAAAACAAATATTTTTGTTATATACAGTATTTTAGCCAGACACAATAAAAAGTTATGGGTTATAATCGTCATTTATGTCACTTTATAAAATCACCATAATTTGCTCTGCGATTCTTTATACAACATCGTTTTTTTAAATGAACCATTTCAACCAAAACAGTTTTACTAAAAATACTTTTTTAAAGCATTTTTTTAAAATAAATAAGAAACAGGTGTAATTGAATGTACAATCCTCATTTTCTTTTACTTTTACTTCACCGTTTGTCTTTCTTTCATCCTAGACAACACAAAATTGAATGTACAATCCTCATTTTCTTTTGCATAGCTTTTACAATATTACTTAACAGTTTTTTTTTATTTCTTTGTTATATCATTTCTAACTTTATTTCTATTTTGTTTAGATATGTTTCTGTGACAGTACAGTATTTTGCAACAACTTAAGCTACAAAAAGAAAAATCATTTTTCTAAAAAGTTTATTTCAAGTTGTTTATAATTTAATTTAACAAAAAAAGGTCAACTTTAAAAAACAGAAAATTTAATTGAAGAATTAAAAAAAGAAAACAACATTATGTTTTATGACTAAACACTACAAGAAAATCATAAAATAAAAATTAATTTTAAGGACCAAAAATAATTATTGGCTAATGACTAAATTAGATAATATTTTAGAAAAAAAAAATTACTGGTTTCTAAACTAGTTTCTATTATTGATAAATAATTTTTAAATTAGTATCTAATTAGCTACCAAGATTTTTCTACCGAATTTAGAATTTAAAGAATTGGTTATATATTTGGAGAAAAATTACAAATTTTAAAATGAAAGTTATTTATCATACAAATCTACAAAAAGATTATACATACGAATTTGATTTAAATAGAAATTCTGAAGAACATAAATGTCAAGTGATGAAGCTTGTGTAAAATATATGTGTCATGTAGGTAAATATGTGCAAAAGAATTGTCATGTGTGTGGTTATATTCATGTTTATTCCATAAATAAAGCATATTTTATAAAAATAGAATCAAAAATAGTTTTTTTTTGGATTAAATTGTTTTACTAACATCTCTAGTTTTTTTAATCTTTATAGTAAATTTTAATTCAAACGTTTTAAAGTTTCTTTCGGTCAAAATAAAAAGAGTCAATAAATTTATTTATTTTTATTAGATATTTTATTTTATTTTAATTATTCTAAATTTTATTGAAAACAAATCTTTTTCAACTAGACTATCATTTTATAAATTGTTGTAAATAACTTAATAGGATTAATTAGAGGATTTTTGACCATGGGGTTTTTTTTTTTTTACCAAAATGGAGTCCGTTTAAAAAATATTACAAATTTAGGCAAGTCGTGCCAATTTGGCACGACTTCATATGCACAAATCGTTCCAATTTGACACGACTCTGTCATGTCATACTAAAGTCGTGCCAACTTGGCACGACTTCTGCCCTGTCATACGGAAGTCGTGCCAACTTGGCGCGAATCTGCCACATCTTAATTTTTTATTTTTTTTAAAAATTTTATTGTTTATATATTGGATAGTAAGTTATGTAATGTTAAAAATTAATTTGATACATAATTTTCTAAGAGTGTTAGTTTTAAGGAAAAAAAATTGGATATATAATTATTTTTAAATTATTTAATTATTTCAAAATAATTACAAATTATTTATATTATTTGAATTATTTAAAATTTATATAATTATTTTTAAATTATTTAATTATTTCAAAATAATTACAGTACTTATACCTTTTTTTATATTTTAATATAAATGACATTAAAAAAAATAAACAGGTTTAAAAAATGTATTATTTGAATTGTGATAAAAAAATTATTACTTCAGACAAAAAAATGAATAATTGTGATACACGATTATCCAATTTTTTTTTTCCTTAAAACTAACACTTTTAAAAAATTATGTATCAAATTAATTTTTTACATTACATAACTTACAACTCAATATATAAACAATAAATTTTTTTTAAAAAAAATTATGACATGGCAGAAGTCGTGTCAAATTGGGACGATTTGTGCATATGAAGTCCAACCAAATTGGCACGACTGGCCTAAATTTGAAATATTTTTTAAACGGACACCATTTTGATAAAAAAAAAAAAAACACATCATGGTCAAAAACCCTTAATTAGACAAAAGATTGTATAGCCTTAATTTATCTAAGACTTTTTCTCGACTCAACAAAAAAACTCATATTATGAATAACATGGAAGCTTAATACAAAATAAGTGGGAATAAAATCTTATTTGTCATTTGAAGATAAGCTCCATTCATGATGTAGACTCTCCCAGAGTTGTCGTAGCTTTGCCTTGGGTGCACAATGATTGGAATGTGGTTTTATTGTTCACATTCAAATAACATATGACCAAGTTTTTCACTTGAAAGAGGCAAGTTCTTTAATATGACAGTTTTTATAGCATAATGATTTTTTCCATACTTAAAAACCTAATATGATTATTTACAGGTCTACTAGAATTTCCTATAGAAAATTGGTTGGGTGGAGATTTCCATCAAAGACCTTTGTAGGTTTTTCTCTCGTTATACATTCTTTTATTTTCCTAAGGTTTGAAATATTTTGCTTTATTACTTTTACTCTGAAATGGAAAAACACACCCTTTATGTATTTGTTTTAGGATTCTTCTCATTTGAGAGGGGTTTCAAAACAGTGTTCATGTTGATCCTTCCATTCCACTTCTGCAAACATCAATAAATCCAAAAGAGGAATATCATTAAACATCCATCTATATGAATAGTGCTTCTTTTAAAAGCAAACATGTCCTAAATTGTATTTGTCTAGTGGTTACATCTAAAGCTTTTGAAAGATAAAGACATTCACTAAATGAACAACTTTAGGAAAACCAATGAGAAGGAGATTGTTAATGGTAAGAGGAAAACCAATGTGAGTAATACGAGTTTGTTAATGACAATGCAAGATTGGAAGTTTTGATTTTAAATAACTTAGATAGTGTTGTGAGTGCGTGACATTGGAAGGCATCTCCCTTTCTTTTCTATTACTACAACAAAATCAAAGTCAGTGGATTCAAACACGATGTATGATTAGCGTGATTGATAAGAAAGTTGTCCATTATTAGAGTATTTTATGCAAAATCATTTTTTTATAAGGTGGGATCTCTTGCAAGATAAGTGTGAGAATGCTTCTTATTTAATATTCCATTTTGAATGCTTCTTTTAGGTTTTTTTTACCATGATGGGGTTATTTTTTTTGGTTTTTATCAAAATGGGATCCGTTTTAAAAAATTACAAATTTAGGCAAGTCGTCCCAATTAAGCACGCCATCTGCCATGTCATACTAAAGTCGTGCCAACTTGGCATGACTTCTGCCATGTCATACTAAAATCGTGTCAACTTGGCACGACTTCTGCCCCGTCATATTAAAGTCGTGCTAACTTGACACGACTTCTACCCTGTCATACAAAAGTCGTGCCAACTTGGAACGACTTCCGCCACGTCATAATTTATTTTATTTTTTTAATTTTATTGTTTATATAATGGGTAATAAGTTATGTAATGTTAAAAATTAATTTGATACATAATTTTCTAAGAGTGTTAGTTTTAATGAACAAAATTTTTTTAAGTTACATAAACATAATCCATACACAATTATCCAATTTTTTGTTCCTTAAAACTAACACTCTTAGAAAATTATGTATCAAATTAATTTTTAACATTACATAACTTACTACAATATATAAACACTAAAATTAAAAAAAAATTATGACATGGCAAAAGTCGTGCCAACTTGGCACGACTTCATTATGACAGGGCAGAAGTCGTGCCAAGTTGACACGATTTTAGTATGACATGGCAAAAGTCATGCCTAATTGAGACGACTTCTGCATATGAAGTCGTCCCAATTAGGCACGACTTACCTAAATTTATAATTTTTTTTAAACGGACCCCATTTTGATAAAAACAAAAAAAAAAAAACCATGATAGTAAAAAAAAAACCCTTCTTTTAATATATTAGTAGTTTTATATGCATTATGATGATTCATCTTGGACATTATAAAAGTTTTTTTTTTATAATTTAAACCCTTCAACACGCATATTACTAAATGAAGAATTAATATCATAATCCTCCCCCTAGATTGTCGAGATATATCTCACATAAACACATGTCTAGTAAGTGAAAAGAAAAACGTGTGTGTTGGGCTTTTTGACTTGATAAATTGGTATAAAATACATTATTTTAAAGATATAAAAATTGTCCTCGTGTTTAAATCCACATGCATACAACAATTCATTATCTAAAATTATCAATTATAAGCAGTGTTTTGTTCTCTTTCAGTTATTTGGTTAAAAAAGGAAATTAGTTGAGTACACGAATCCCATTAAAGTTACATCTCAAGCATTTTATATGAATTGGCGTCCAGTGAATCGACAACTCCACACAAAATAATTGGTGTGCACTGCTACCAGTGAATGTCAATTTGAACTTCAGAAAAATGAAATCTACGCCATACACTCATTTGCAGCCTGATTGCTTTGGTGTGGGACACGACATCACTTGCTCAAAACAATGTTTACCAAGAATATTTGTTTTTACAAGTTTTCCACAAAATTGGTTTAACTTTCACTGTAATTTTTTCAAAGTTAAAAACAATTCTTGCCTGTAAAATTATCCTCAGCTGAAGTTTAAGGAAACATTTTGTTAAAATTAGATGTGAAAAGCTTTTACTCACAAAATACATAATACTTCTAAAAAATTTTCACCAATCAAATTTGTTTTAACCATTTTTAAAAATCCTTATTCTCTGACAAGAAAGAAAAATACATCATTATTAATGTTCATATAGAAAGTTCAATAGAATTTAACTCTGAGAAATACTATTGTTTTCAAGCTTTATTTTTTCTATGCACGGTGGATTAGTGTACTTAATATTTTTAAAATGTTATAAATATTTAAATTTTCATTCATTTAAGAAGGAAAATAAACGTTGAAATAGAATTTGACTGAAAATACTATGTCTGCGCGTTGCTGCTCCTCTAGTGTATTAATAGTATCTTGCAAGTATTAGGAATATTTATTAATTTTCTCATTTAAGAAAAAAAAAATTAGAGTAGAATTTAATTTAATTATTGAAATAATATCTATGTTTAGAGAATTACTAACTGATGCATTCAAATAATTTTTTTTTTACCACTTTTAAATTGTTTACGTTCAATTACATGTTTTCACATACCTTAAAAATTAAGATTAATTACAATTTAAATATATTTTTTTCGTTATTTATTCTAAGTTTTAAAGTACTTCAAATATAGTAATCTACTCTAACGATGTTATATTTCAGACAAGAATATTTTAATTAGATGAAAATTTAATTTTAATGAGTCTTTGAGGTTCTTGATATGAAATTTCAACAAATAACACTTTAGGGAAAAAAAGTATTTTTTAAATGTAGCGACAATGATATAAAATTAAAAAAAAAGGTTTTTCAATTCACGCGCGAATAAAAACACGCTTCACTGCAGTTTTTTGTGTTTTTATT
Source organism: Phaseolus vulgaris (assembly GCF_000499845.2). Classification (NCBI taxonomy): domain Eukaryota; kingdom Viridiplantae; phylum Streptophyta; class Magnoliopsida; order Fabales; family Fabaceae; genus Phaseolus; species Phaseolus vulgaris. Next base: position 46,871,753 of record NC_023757.2, on the reverse strand, counting down.
AAACTCTTGATAATGGCCGCGTAATAAAACTAAATATTTGTATTAATGTAATTGTTTTTTATTTGATTTTTCTTGTTTGGTTTTCATATTTTATTTGTTAAAGGAATTAAAAGTTATAAAATCAGATTAAAGTTTATCTGATTATGTTGGAAAATGTGTTGTTTGTTACTATAGGGAACGATAGAGAAGGGGTGGCAAATAACATGAGGTGTATTTGTTATCTGTCCTCCACTGCTTTCATTTTGCCATTGCTAACCCGTAAAATGCAAAATCAAATCCTCACTAAGCTTTAGATATAAAATACAAACCTTAGCCATAACAGAAAACGGTTACGGAGAGACTGTTTTTATTATTTTCGCCGCCTCATTCTTCTTCCTCCGCCGCAGATGATCACCGCCAAAGCACCGCCACCGCCGTGTAGCTCCGGATTACTCCGCAAAATCGAAAGCGGGCCGTCGTCGGCGGCGGAGACGCTAGGGTTTGCCAAGCTACGAGGAATCAATGTCAGTGGATTGTACCGAAGTCGCAGTTGCTTCGTCCTCCACGCGAGATCGAAGCCGATTAAGGCGAAGGAGAACGCAGGCGCTTCTTTGATCGATGACTGGTTCAAGCCAATTAAGGGGAAGAAGGATTCGGACACAGAGGATCGTGCTACTGCATTTTCTGGTACTGCGATTTTCGTTTTATTCACTATCAAGATCTGGAATCTGGAATTAATGTCTTTTTCTGAAATGCAAATTATAAGGGTCGTTGTTGTAGATAAATTTCGAATAGCTTCTTTATACTGTGCGGAGAGGAATTTAGATACATTCGGAATCTTAATTTTTTTTATTTTAAAAAGTTACAAATAAAAATGCGTCTGTTTAAATTGGTCACGATCATTCTAATTCAACCATATAATTATTAGAAAAGACGGCGAGGTAAGAAATTCGTGTTGAACCATTTAAAAATTGTACAGCTCAGCTACGTGGGTCATAATCATAATTCAGTGGCGTGTAGCAGAGCAAGCAACTTTTTTCATCTATACTGTGCCGAACATTCAATTTAAATCGATGCATCTGTTTCTCCTGGAAAAAAAAACGAACAGATTCTTGTTGAGTGGCTCTTGAAAGCTGATAAAGCCTACTAAGGTTACTTTTCTGGTAAGCATCTTCATCGTGCACATAAATAATAGAAAAAAAAGGTAATTTTTACTTTTTTGCTCTTATTCGTGTTCATCTTTTGAGGCATGAAATGTTCTTTTTAAGCCTTTTTAGGTTAAGTGAAACAGACGATTTCTTTGTTGAATTTTGGTTGAGTGGAACTGGAAGTCTCGTTGACTTTGTTGCATATTGTGAGGATTGAATATTGATGCATACGTATGGGTAGTTGACTTTCCCCCTTCATTTATTGTCTCCCTTTGAAGCGAATGAATATATGATTCTTCGGGGAATTTGGGCTCAAATTGTTTCCGAGTTAACCAATCTATTATCTAACTAGGTAAAAATCTCCCCCAGATGTCAAACGTTGGCAACTCAACAAACATTATGTGGCATGACTGTCCAATTCAGAAACAAGATAGACAGCAGCTGCTTCAGCAAAAAGGCTGCGTTATATGGCTAACTGGCCTCAGTGGATCAGGTTTGTGGCATTTTAGATAGTTCTTGAATCTGAAAGTCTGATTAGTTCATTTAATCTAGTAAAGAACATGGTTTTGTGCACTGAGCAAGAATAGTCCACACTTCTTTTCCGCCTATATCTTAAATGCCTCTTGGATTCCCATTCTGTAGGTGATTTGGTTTGTAACTCTGGCTATGCTTCCTTTGATTTTGTTATATGTTGTCTGATGTAATACATTCAGTGATTGTAGAAACAGTGCCCATTCGTGTTGGTATGTGCTCCATATTTGTTACTGTTAATGTTGTTATATACGTGACCCTTCAAATGTTGCAGTGTCATAATCTATTTGTAACTACTATTGATAATTTTTCACCGGACAATTGACATCACAGATGTCAAGAAAGGAACACATTAGTTACTCTTCAATTTTAATAATTTAGAATTGTAGACACAGTTCTTAACTGATCTTGGCATGCGCTAATATAGACCCATAATAGACGCTTACAATCATCCAACACATAGTTCTACTATTTTTTCTTTCCGACAAATGAATAAACTTTTTGGCACTGAAAAATTGCCTTGGCAAGTTACGGTGTTGAAATCTCGATAGTGCAAATTACTGATTTTTACTTTATCTTACAACCAAGGTCTACCAATTTTGTCCTTCAATCAAGCTCAGCTTTAGTTCAACACTTGTTCCTGTGAAATAAAAGTTGAAATTGTTTTAGCCCGAGATCAGTTACCCTTTAATCATTATTAATTGCAGGAAAAAGCACTATTTCATGTGCTTTGAGTCGAAGCTTGCACTCCAGAGGGAAACTGTCATACATCCTTGATGGTGACAATATTCGGCATGGTCTAAACAATGATCTTAGTTTTAGAGCAGAAGATCGGTCAGAAAACATTCGCAGGATTGGTGAGTTTTTCTAGATTCTCCTATATCTTCTAGTAAGGTTGTCTATTTCTATTAATAATCAGACATCGCGATTTAAAATTTTGCAGGTGAGGTGGCAAAACTCTTTGCAGATGCTGGTGTTATCTGCATCACTAGTTTAATATCACCATACCAAAAGGATAGAGATGCATGTAGAGCACTACTTCCGAAAGGAGATTTTATTGAGGTAAGATTAATATTTTTATTTGTTATCCAAATAATCCGCGTAGATGGCCTATGCTAATAGTATTTGTACAACTATAGAACAAGAAAAGGTTCTTCTTAAATCATCGCTGATGCAAAGGTTACACTTTGCAGGTTTTCATAGACGTTCCACTACAGGTGTGTGAAGCTAGGGACCCAAAGGGACTCTACAAGCTTGCTCGAGCTGGAAAGATCAAAGGTTATCTTGATATAAATTTTCACTGTAATGTTGGATCCGTTATCCAACTACATTAACATCATCAGTTCGGTTACATATATCATGTTTATTTTTCTTTTTTTCTAATCAATATTCAGGGGTATCACTTCTCCTGACGGGACTGAATTTTTTATTTGGTACGGTGCAGGTTTCACTGGTATAGATGATCCATATGAAGCACCGTGTAGTTGTGAGGTGTGTATTTGTCGCTATTTTTGCGTTGGCCTTTTTGCACGTGTTTTTTTACCAACAATATCTATTACTGATTACTTTAAAACCCTGTGTTAATCAATCATTGAGTCACCGTTGGCATCAACCATACACATTGTTAACGAATAATAGAGTTGCCATTAACTGGTAAAAGCAGTGTAAAAACTTCAACATTCATTTAACTACCAAATAGCAAATACTGTTCCTATTATAATTGAAATTTTAGTTCTCTCTGTTGAGGATCCAACTTGGAAGGGAAAAATTGTTGTCTTCTGAACAGGGTTGTTTATTCTTTTTTCATTCTTTTAATATCTTTTCTTTGCTTTCTCTGAACTTAGATTGGATTGATAGATCATAAGCTTACTGATTTACTATATAAGCCAGATTTAGCCTCACACTTTCCCTTTTGAAACTTTTCACCAGAACTATCATTTCTGGGATTCTCAATCTTTGTTTTCCATTTTATTAGTTCCAGTTTTCATATTCATTTTAAAAGACTGGGCCTTCTTCATCTTGCAGATTGTATTACAACAGAAAGGAAGTGGCTGTAAGTCTCCCAGTGATATGGCTGAAATTGTGATATCCTACTTGGAGGAGAATGGGTACCTGAGGGCATGACTTCATTTTAAAGCCTTTCTTTGTTGATTGCTTTAAAGGGGCCTTTCTTGTAACCTATAGTTATTATATTGTGTGTAATATAAGTTTTGGCGCAAAAAAACTTGTTCCTTCCTTGGTCCTAGCCAATCTCTACATGGCAGTTTTAAATTAAAATGATGTCATGTGGAAATTCGTTGGGTCAATGGTGTTCCCAGTAAATTCTCCTTTCCAGCAGTAAGGAAATCATCGTTTCCTGCAAATCTGCTTCAGGACAAAATAAGAAAAGGTAGAGAGAACCATGGGGAAGGACTAAGGAGTTACCGCCGATTGGTAATCACCTAGTAACAAATTATTATTGTATTTGGTTTGCATCTTTCATCCAATAATTCGTTGTTGTGGAATGTAAAGCGAGCGTGAAAATCGGTGTCATCCCAAGAATTGCGCAATGGTAACTGGTAACACTGGGAATGCTTGTTGTCGACATTTCTGTATCGGGCACAGCAAGGGATATACATTTTTAGATATAATGAAGTGACCCACTAAATATAATTCTTCATTTTCAACCAACGTTAGCAAATTTTATTAATTTAGGAATTGTCTGTATAGAAAGACGTGTGTTTTAACTTATAAGTAAAGAGTTACACTTGAAAAAGTTGAAAACTATCAATTCAATATAGATGTAGTGTATGGGAAGCTTACTTTTAGAAAACGTAAATTCTTGAGAATCCCAGGCTTAGGGTACTTATGAATTGGTGAAGAGGCGTAGTAATGGTTTGGTGAACCTTATTGCTATTTTCGTAATGCAGTTTGAACAAGGAAGTAACCTGGCCAGAAAATGCAAAATCAGTTTCAGAGGGAAAATAGGCTCCGACCAAAAAACAGGAAGCGGGGTGTATGGATAATGGATGTTTCGCAGTTCAAAAGTATTGCACGATCTGATCAGAAGAACTCCACATTAATGCCAAAGAATGTGACCTTTACCACCAGACCTTATTCCACTACAGTTACTAAAATTGAATTGATTTAGTCACGATTTGTGATGGCAATAAGCCAAACAATAGTGATGGGTATCAGGGGCAGCCAATGTATGATTATTCAGAATTTGACTAAAAAATGAATAACAAGAGAAACATACATTTATTGGTTACTAGAGAATGGTTACATCAGAAAGAGGCAAAGGCAAATACCATATCACCTCGTCTATATCTATGACTATTGCGGATAGACAAGAAGCAGAAGACCAGTGTCATGGTTACGGACACCACAGCTGAGGCCACAGCGTCAAAAGTGTAGGACCATCGACGTTCTTGTAGTGCCCACAGCGTTTTGACGAAGCCTCCAACACCGTCTACCACCATTGCTAGCAAATGTGGCATCTTTGAAGAACGATATTGCAATTGTGAGGAGGGTAGGGAAATTGTGGATTGTTGGTTTGGGAACATGGAAGCAGCAGATAAAGAGACGAGGGCTGCTTCCGCGGTGTTTCCTAAGTTTTATCTTATTCAGCCAGATTTTCTATTTAGAAAGCAGTGACAGGGCAAAGTGGGACAGGACTAGAAACATGCAAAACTGGAATTAACAAAGCAAAGTAAAGCAGAAGAGTACAGTTTAATCCTTGCGTCTGCTTAACTACAAATACAACACTTCCTTCATATTCTCTTAACTCTTATTTAATCATTAATCACTCATTTATATAAATATGTTTGTATAATAATGCAGTCATGTTATCAATGAAGTTAGTTAGCATGTACTACCTTTGTTTCACTCAAGGTAAAAAATCAAAAACTACGTTGCCATTTTCTTCAAAACTTAAAAACCTACGTCTTATACTTTTCTCTCGATAATAGATCAAATTAATTAATTAATCAGATATAGAAAATGATAGCACAATTTAATAATTAAATTAGTTTAGACTTAAATAATATAAAAAAAAACTAAAACTCGTAATTATTAAACTATAGGTTCTAGAATATCTTGAATTCCTTTTTATCGTGCTTACCCTATCTCTTAGTACTATCTTTTCTAACTCATACGAGAGAGAAAAAAAGTATATTTATATTTATTGATGATCCTTGATATATGATTCATTTAATTTTACTTTCTCCCTCAATCTCTTTATTTGAGGTTATTTTGATTAATTTTTTTTCTTGATAATCATTTAAACTTATTGCTGCACATTTATAATAATAAAACATTATTATAAGTAAAAGGGATAAATTATTACTAGGGAGGTTTGAATAAGATAATATTATTGTGAAGCCTAAAGTGATTTAGAGAATATGTGGTATTATAAGTAAAAGGGATAAATTAAGTTTGGTTAGATAGATTGACCCGATTAATCCAGAAAATCAGTTAGGTTTGGCTGAAAAATAATAGTCTATATTTAATATGAACTTAGATATATCCACTTGTCTTTAAAAATAATAGTCAGAATTATAAAAATATTGAAAGTAATATTATTTTATTAAAATGCACGTATTGAAATTTATAAATCAAATCACTACGTCTAAAAATTAAAAAACAATTTTATTCATATAATTTAAATTAAAAATATATACATTTTAATTTTTTTATTATATTTTTAAAAAATTTAATAAAATTAAAATGGTTCAATATAAGATTAGACTAAAGCTGTGAAAATTGTAATTTGTTGAGAATTTGAGTCGGCCTAGCTTGTTAAAAAATTTCACTCAGCTCAATAGACTGGAACATGCAACACAGGTGTGACATTTCTAATTATAAGTAAGGTTTAGGGTTTAGAAATTTTTTATGTTAAAGAGATTGAATATAACTTTCATGGCAAATTAAAGCATTGTAAAACCCTGGTGTGCTTTTCTATTCTCTTTCTTTACCTTTCACGTTTGTATGAACGTTTTTCAAAATGTTTATAGAAATGTTGTATCTATTTATAAAATGCTTATCAATTCTCTCTATATAACTTTTGTTCAAGAGCTTATTATAACTTTATTTTTAAATTTGAAGGCCCTAGTTCGTTTAGAGTGTTTTGTTTGGCTTCTCAAGTTATTTCTTGTCATTTATAAACATGTCTTTTAAAGATGATTAAGGCCAGAGTTATAAAAATTTGGAGGACTAGTTCTACAAACAACCCACCGCTCTATGCTTTGTGCACCACTTCCTCATAAAAAAACGTGAAATATGTAAACCACTTCCTCATAAAAAACGTGAAATAACAACTTTATCCTTTTCTTATCCTTCCTTATTGACACCCCTCTTCTTGTTCTTCCAAGTTTAAAAATTTTGAATTAAAATTTGTTATACAATTTTGTATTTTATTCTAAAAAATACATTTTGAATTGTATTCTGATTAGAATTCAGAATGTATTTTTCTAGGTTAAAAAAACAGTTCGAAGTTTAGAATTCGAAATACAATGTATTCGAATTCATAAATTGCCTTTTGAACTTAGAACTTTAGAATTCAAGAAACAAATTTGTATTTCAAATTCTAGAATTTAAAATGTCTTTTTTGGGTTCGAAAATACTTTTCAACCTCTAGAATTCATAATATAATTTTGTATTCTAAACTTTAAAATTCAAAAGGTCCACAGACTATACAATTTGGAAATAAGAACAAGAAGAAAAAACCTACACCTTTTGTGAAAGGGTAGTTTTGGAACTAAAAGATATATGGAAATGCAAGAAGAAACTATGGAGATGGAAGAAGAAAACCCCCCTCATGATAATGATTTTGATTCTGTTGAAGTTATTCTCATTAATGCCAATGTTTACTTTATTAAACAGCTCTCCCCGTCATAAATTTAATATTGTGAGAAATATTATCATTAACATGTGCCCATAACATACAAATGTTCCGGGTTTTTTTTATCATTATTGCCGTTATTAAAGATGGCATTGGATTCATTTTTTCGTTGTTTCAGTGATGGAAGAATAACCGGGTTTTTATTTTCAGGGATCCAAGATTCAGGAGACTATATGAAATATTTGATGAGAATAACCGTGTATTTTTTGATACTTCTTGGATTTATACAATGTTAGGACATGCAAAAACCAGAGGCTTTTTGGCATACTAGCTAGTTTCTATTTTGATATGAAAATGCAATCATATAGAATTATACATCTTTAGTTACCTTATTTATGATAGGTATCAAGTTCATATAATTATAGATTTTGAAGCAAATACTACTACTGTTAAATTTAGAACTTGTTAGCATGTTACTTAATGTTGATTTTAAAATGAATTAGAATGCATGAATAAATACACAAAATACAAAATGTAGTGTGATATCCACCAAGTACCTTTTTTTTTTTTGGTAATACATCCAACAAGTGCATTTTTTTGTGGCAAAAACATTTAACAAGCATAAATACTCTCTCATTCGACTCTCGAAATTCTAATCAATGGACCCAAAAACAGTCCCAAGCCCACCAACGGGTGTCCCCACGGAGTGCTGAACAAATCGTTGAGTCAATCCCTCACTCTCAAAGAAGAAATAAATATTTCATGTCTTGATCTAAAGATTCCCAAAAAAAAGTGCCTTGGCCCTCATACCCAGCAACTGTTTTACAATTTTGGAAATTTGAATGTGGATTTGTGAATAGTGTTGCAAGTTGCACCAATATAGTGAAAAAGAAAAACGTTTCATGACTAAATTATAATTCTTTAGTGTACAACAAGCTACACTAACCCAAAAAATAGCATCAAAGTTAAGAGCATGGAAAGACAAAAAGTCAGCGTTGAATTTTAACCTGCATCTCCTTGGCCATGGAAGGCAGCCACCTCTCTCCCCTGATCTTTTTCAAATTTTCAACTCTTTCCTCTTCTCTCTTTACTTTAGCTTTTGCTGCTGCATCTTTAGCTTCTAGTCTAGCTAATGACTTCTTGCATGAATCGTTTGCTGCAGCTAATATATCTATTCCATTCACAGCAACAGATCTAATCCGTTTTCTAAACTGCTAAGGTACAGATAGTCGTTAAGAAAATAAGCAAATACACACACAAAAAGAGAAACAATATATACAACGACATTTTGGGATGAATTAACTATTAGACCTTCTTTGATTTCTCATCAATATCCTCTCCAGGGAGTATTCTAGGCCGTTTCCTTAGTGGTTGGGGTTCATCTGCAGCCATATAATGTGGTGATATTTCAAGATTAATCACTTAAGTTAACAATTTCGTAATCCTTTGGTGCAATAATTTTACCTGTAATAGACTAATTTGAATTTCAATCACTAAACTCATTTAATGGATGTGAATGTCAAAAACAAAAATCAGCCTTGCTACAATTGGGACCGGAGGCCACTTCATAGCAGGATGTGGCATTGAATTCAACTTTTCAAGGTTTGAGTTTAGTTACTCAAACCAAAATTTGTCACAATCAGTAAACCAGTTGTTCACCACTTTACTCAACTTCAATGGTTTTCTATAAACATGTGCTAGTATGACTCTGAATTTCTTCATACTTCATAATTACATGGTCCATGTGATAACCTGGACCAGTAATTTTGGTTCAGTTGGCCAACTGAGGAAGACCAAAGTGCCATAAAGTCATGGCAAAGGCCCCAAGCATGCTGCTCTATGGCTAGTGGCTAGCGCACAATGACTGACAATTTCTCAGTGGTTAACGACTTAACAAATGGATTATTGCAATGCAGCATCACACAGCATTATATCACAAAGCAGTGCTAAAAATAACTCTAATCTTCTGAATTCTCTGATGTCAACAAAAGATTGCAGAGTGGAAAAAAGAGATGCATGGCATGCTGATCTGGGCTCCACTCTCTTAACAACTGGCGCTAGGTGCGTGTGCACTATTCTGAAAAAGTAGTACCTTTTGTTAACAGCAACCCACCAGCACCAGCACCAGAAGCTACTTTTATCTAATGCAGCTTTTTCATGTTTCAGAGAAGTTCGCAATTTTTCATATGCAAGTCAAGAACAATGGTGACTAGTGACCTACTGCCACCAACACTACCTCATAAAGCCAACTTACCATAGCATAGTAAAAGCCAACAAAACTACCAAAAATCTAAAATCAACCCTTTATAGGCATAACAATCAATTGCACCAGATATCTTAACTTAAGCCAAGGTGGTACCACATAGTTGCTTACCTGCGTGATCAAACACTATTCCTGGCTTAGCATGTTTAAACAATCGAATGCCGCTTTCATTGATCTTGGGATCATCATCCTCGACAGGGACAGGTTTTCTCACTATCTCTATTGTATTTTCCAATATATCATTCAGAAGCTTTTGCGCCTGTCAAGAACATCCACGGTATATATATCCACATATACACAATACGAAAGAACAGAAAAAGAAAGGGGACAATGGTACACCATGTAATCAGAATTAGATAGCAAAAGTCCAAGAGAGAGTTGTAAAGTTATAAAGAAATGATGAACAATAATTTGGATAAGAATTTTTTTAGAAAAAAAGGTGTAGCATCTGCAACTAAGCAGACCACATGTTCAGAAATTGAAACACCCATGAAACTATTCGTAACCTCATTTTGAAAAAAAATGCCAACTTAGTAAACAAATCCACATTATCTGTTATGGGCATATGTTAATTAGAGTAAAGGGCAAGTTCCAAATTTTTAAAAATATTAATTGGCAACTTAAATATACTCATACTCAAACTAACCTATAAACAGAAAATTGAGAAATTGAGAGGGAAACCTTGAGATGATAGTGCTTAAGCTGTTGTGTTTTGGGTTTGCTGTAATCATCGTCGTCGGCATTTGGGTGACCGTGTTTCGTGGTGGAAGAGACGTAGGTGGTGGTTTGGGCAATAGAATGTATAGCTGCTCTCCAAGCGGCGTCACCGTCTTCTTCGCCACTGCTGCTGCAGTAACCGTTGGTGGGTTCCCCTTCTGCCATGGTTCGCTTTCAGGTTTCGACGTTTCGTTCAACTCAGGACAGGGCAAAACAACAGATCACCATCATCGCTTCAGTAAGCAGGGTCTGCGCAACATAATTGGGCTTTCTCGTGGCAATGGATAATTAGGCCCAGTTGGAATCAATAACTTAGATTTTATTTCAAGAAATTAGGCCTTTGAAAACTACTTTTCTGTTCAATTAAAAGCCGAATAGAATTGAAAATGACTTAAGATTCTTAAATTATACACCCATTTTTGTGACTCGTGCCATTGAAGCAACCTTCACCTTTTAAATCAATTTTAGGTTAAATTGTCAATTTTATCTTTATCTCTTGAATCGAATTCAGTTTGACATTTTTAAGAACTTGAATTTAGCTTTTTTATATTTTTAAAAAATTAAAACAATTCTATCGGCTTAAAATCAAATCGAATTATAATTTAAAATATTGACGGTTAAAAAAGTCATTGTAAAATATATTTTTTAATTTAAATATTTTACTATACATAATGATGAATTGTAATTATCACTCTAATCAAAACATAAAAAAGTTTAAATATTTTTTCCTCTTCTCTCATATGTCGTAGCTTCTTGATCATGATGGAAGATGAAAGGTGGAGGATATAATCAACATTTCTCATGATTGAATTGCAAAACTTTTTTTACGCTGTAAAAATAAGTTAAAAATATTCATATTTTTCGTGAAGGAAATATACGTCTTGATAAATTTGTTAATTTAGGATTTATTCATAAAGAATCATTTTATTGGTATAATAGACTTCTTTCTAGTCTGTTCTTAGAATTTTTTATTAACAGGTATAGTTTATCTATGTATCGTTTTTGTTAACATATGAGTTTTGGTTTAGTCTTCCCATTTTTTGTATTTTTTTTAATAATATATTTTTTATGTGATGACAAATGATTGTTGCTACTTGAGGTGCTAGCCTAACTGAGATGTCAAGTAGCATAATAATGCCTAAAATAAAAGTTTTTTATAAAAAATAAATAAAAATTGCAAAACTTCTTGATCAAGATTAAACTAAAGAAAATGCAACCATTGTCTTCAAATCAATAATTCATTCCTCCTCCTATTGTATTTAATTTTTTTAAACTATGGATTACAAAGCTTAATCATTTGGGAATAAAAAAACAACCTCATTTTTACATGCACTTAAAGCTTTATACAAAATATAGCTAGTGTGATTATTTTTAATTATTGTAATAGTTAAAGTCATTGTTATGAGTAGTAAAAAATTTCAGAAAGAAACAGTGTTTTGCGATGACTTTTAATTAACAATATATTTAAAATATTTATGGAGTTAATTTTGACTTCCTTCAAAAACAAAAAATACTAAATTAATTTTTTTTAAACACGCACAACAAAATCATTGCAAAGAATAAAGGATCAAATTGAAAATTTTACTTTAACTTTTATTAGATTTAGACTTAATATCTAATATTAAAGGTTGACTTGATTAATTAATTATCATTTCATAATCGATCACTTATCACTCTCATTTTACATGACATAATACTACTATGATATAAAAAAAGTAAAACTTCACTTATTTTTTAAAATAAAAATAAAATGAACTTTATCATATTTTGATGTTTCACAACATTTCATTGTTACATTTTTCTCAGTTTAAGATGAGCAATACGTCTGCTTCGGTGAATGAGGTTTGGAAAATTATTGATCGCAGTAGTCAACGAGGTTTGGAAACATAAAAACAGAGTAATTTTTAAAGGGGAATAGTGGATGGCTTTCGTTTTGGTTCAATTAAAGGCTTGATCATGGGTTACATCCAAGTCACAGTTTCCGAATTTTTTATTTTCTGATTGATGCATAGATCTGTTGGTTTATATGAGGATGATCTCATGACGTATTCATTTAAGTAGTATAATTGTTTCCCTAGATGTTTTTATATGGGTTAACTAGGAGAGTTCTGTATAAACAAATTTTGGAGTAAGTCTTATGATGAAAGTTATGGTTGAGTTCATGTATAAGGGTTGGATCACCCTTAAAGTTATTCGTATTTATTTATTTTATTGTCGATAAAAAAAAATTGAGAATTAAAATTGAACTTTTTATTATCATGAAGAAAAAAAAAATATTTTATCACATTAAATAATGTAAACCTCAATTAATTAGCCATTAGGTTGTGTAGCATTTTTACTTTAGAAACCATTTGTCATTCACAAAACATTTCCTATCAACTTTACGTAGACCCATGGTATAAAACAAACAAAAAATGTAATCCCGAATCAAAGAAGTAGCAATAAAAATATAAGCAATTAAAGATTTTGTTTTCATTTCAGCACATAATGCACCTACGCCCTAAATGATGCCATAATTGTAAAAGTGATATTGAATAGAAAATATTTTTAACCAAAGCATAAAACAATCATTTTGAAAATATACTTATTATGACACATTAAACGTTTCTAATTGATATGAGGGTTGTCCTAATAAACTTCTTATCCATAACTCATCTTCTTAGTTGGAATTTCAAACTAATGTGATTATTTTGATAAAAAAAATCTTAAATCTTTTTTTAAATCTTAATACTATAACCTTCTTTTATATAAAAGGGTTGAATTTTGCTTTATAAATGGTTTTTCACAAAGATCAAATATGTCTATGTTACAATTTATTAAAATTTCAAGTTTAGAAACCTATTTTGAAAATAAATAGAAGAAATAAGATAGATTTTTATATTAATTAGTTTTTATAAGTAAGATTATTCAATTCTTCGCACCAATCAAGTTTAACTAACTATTGTCACTTTTGATTTTTTTTTAATATTATTTCAATTGCTTTTTAAAATAATAATCCAAATACTCTTTCAGCAATTATATAATCCTTATGTCCAGGTCCCACTACTAAACTTAAGAGTAGGCCTTTTCTCTTGACTTATAAATGTCTATCAAGTGAATATTACAAACTAGGTTTTAATCTGACTCTCTCAAGTATATATAATAAATATAGGTATAATACGATGGAAAAGAAATTGAATATTCAAAGCATTATGATTTAGCTTGTGTAGTTGGTTTTTAAATTTGTCTTTAAATTTCCAAAGAGACTTCTATTAGAATATACAAAATAGTCTTCAAAAACTAAGACATATTGTTGGAGATCCCACATCGACTAGAGATAAGGATATTTCATAATATATAAGTGGGTGCAAACCTCACCCCATTGAGCCGGTTTTATGGGGTTGAGTTAGGCTTAAAGTCCACTTCGTAATATGGTATCAGAGTCATTTCGAGCCTATCCTAGCGAGTGTTTGTGTTGGGCCACCCGCTATTGGACCGCTATCGGACCACCCATAATATATAGTCCCACGCACGAGCTTCTATCTATCACTCTCGGCGTGAGTGGGGTGTGTTGGAGATCCCACATCGACTAGAGATAAGGATATTTCATAATATATAAGTGGGTGCAAACCTCACCCCATTGAGCCGGTTTTATGGGGTTGAGTTAGGCTTAAAGTCCACTTCGTAATATGGTATCAGAGTCATTTCGAGCCTATCCTAGCGAGTGTTTGTGTTGGGCCACCCGCTATTGGACCGCTATCGGACCACCCATAATATATAGTCCCACGCACGAGCTTCTATCTATCACTCTCGGCGTGAGTGGGGTGTGTTGGAGATCCCACATCGACTAGAGATAAGGACCTTTTCATAGTATATATGTGGGTGCAAACCTCAACCCTATGAGCCGGTTTTATGATTGAGTTAGGCTTAAAGTCCACTCTTTAATATGGTATCAGAGCCATTTTCGAGCCTATCCTAGCGAGTATTTGTTGGGCATATCGTGTCACCCGCTATCGGGCCGCTATCGGACATTTCATAATATATAAATGGGTGCAGACCTCAACCTTATTGAGCCAGTTTTATGGGGTTGAGTTAGGCTTAAAGTCCACTTCGTAATATGGTATCAGAGCCATTTTGAGCCTATCCTAGCGAGTATTTGTGTTGGGCCTATCGTGCCACCCGCTATCGGGTCGCTATCGGACCACCCAAAATATATAGTCCCACGCATGAGCTTCTATCTATCACTCTCGGCGTGAGGGGGGTGTGTTGGAGATCCCACATTGACTAGAGATAAGGACATTTCATAATATATAAATGGGTGCAGACCTCAACCCTATGAGCCGGTTTGATGGGGTTGAGTTAGGCTTAAAGTCCACTTTCTTCTAATACATATTTTTCAGAATTTGACTTAAGGGAAATTCGTCTAAAGTTTTAATGAAGAATGATATGTTGGATTTCAACGTGATTACTGATGTGGTTGCTAGGGGTATCCTGGTCTTGCTACCTGTGGATGTATTTTTCGTGGGAGTATGGGAGAATTTATTGGTGCTTTTTCAGCATTTCTTGAAGTTCATACTGCTTTTTTTGTTGAGTTTTATGGAGTTATACATGCTATGGAGGAAGCTTGAAAAATGGGACTTACTAGTGTCTGGCTTGAATGTGATTCTGCCTTGGTTTGTGCTGGGTTTAATTTCTGTGGGACAATCAGGTTTAGGGTTATTCATATTTTTCGTGAAGGGAATGTGTGTAATGATAAGTTGGCTAATTTAGAATTTATTCATAGAGAATCATTTCATTGGTATAATAGATTTCCATCTAGTCTATTCTTAGAATTTTTTATGAATAGGTATAATCTACCTATGTATCGTTTTTGTTAATATATGGGTTTTAGTCTAGTTCTCCCATATTTTTGTATTTTCTTTCTTCTTTCTTTTTTTTAATAATATTTTTTTTCATGTGATGACAGATGATTGTTGTTACTTGAAGTATCAGTCTAACTGAAATGTCAAGTTGTATTGTAATACCTAACATGAAAACTTTTTATAAATAAAAAACAAACAAAAGAATCAACATTGACAAGTATATATATTTTTGTGGATGTAGTTCGAAAATTAGGCTAATTAAATAAAAATTCATTTTGAACTAAATGACAATTATATATAAAGGTGTATGTTCTTAATCTTCCTGTTTGAAATGGGTCACTTTGATTATAGGTGTGTTCATCTACTTAAAAGGCAAAACTCTTCTAAGACTTGTTTCTCTATTCCAGAACTTGTAAATTCGTTGATATAATTAGGGTTATATTATTAAAAAGTTATATTTCATGAATTTTTATAAAAACTTGTAAACATTTCTTACAAATTTTCTTGTCAACGTTTTAAAGTTCTACAAAAGAAATTTGCAGGAAAAACCGAACGATGGAATTTTTTAATTGTACCAGTGTGGCTTTTCAGTTTTCACTTAAACAATGCCTGATATTAAAAGTTGAATTGGAATTTGAGTGTTGCACTAAACACATGGACATGGTGATGTGAACTCTCATCTGCAGTGTGATACAGGGACACGTCAAAGGATAGAACTTTATCACATTTTGTGACACAATAATGGAGTTTCTTTCTGTGGAACATAGTATGATGGGAACCTTGGGTACAGGTGTGTATCATAATCTTGCTTATTCTCTCTAGAATAATTCTAGACTCATTTCTAGATATCTGATCATCAATTTATGGACCAACTTTATAATTCAAGTGGTGATCCTGCTACACAAGTAAAGGAAGTGATCAAATGACGAAAGCCATAAATTATTTCAGTCTGGAAGGGTGTTGCTAGCATGGGCCACCCATTAATGATTTCCAATTTTTCACTTTATACAAGTCTGCAGGTCATTTAAACTTCAAAGAAATACATGATGCAGTTATATATTCACTAGTGGAAAAGATTCCTAACTGCATTGAATGAGACTCATCAATATATTTATTCATTACAATTGAATTCTTAAATTGTTTATATGTGTATGCGTAGTTATCGACTTTTATATATATATAATATAAATTGAAATATAATTTATAACATGGTAACATTTAAAACACATTAATAGTATAAATCAGCCATTTTGATTATTAGATAGGTTAAATATGCTTTTTTATGTCAAATTAATTTTTATCTTTAATTTAAATTTTAATGGTATTTATAGTAAGAAAATAATTTAAATAGATTTCTGTCAGTTTTTTTTATATTTTTTATATGACAAACGATTTTTTTAATATATATTAAAATATTTCATAATTTATTATAAACGTAAATATTATAATATTATAATAAAGTTCACTCTTTTTACATCAACAAACAAATGCTAATTATTTTAATAATTTTTTATTACAAATACTAAAAAAATAAGTCTGAATTAAGAAAATAATAATAATTTTATATTATTGTAAAAAAACATGTATTTAATTTTTTATTATTAGTATACTTATTATGCTAAAAATGTAAATCTCAAACTTTAATGTTTATAATAATTAATATTTTGTTAGATAAAAGTTTATATTTCTTTTACAAAGATAACAACTTAAAACAATTTAACCTAAACAATTTAACCTGAGGTCCGAGTTTTAAAATCATTTACACACTATTTTCAACCCAAGACTCTATTAACAGTCTATTATTATGATACCACTACAAGAAAATGATGAAATAGAAACCAATTTTTAGAGACCAAAATAATTAGTTGCAATAGTAACTAAATTAGAGACCATTTTGGAAACTAAAACAAAAATTGGTTTTTAAATTAGTTTATATTATTTTCTATTATTGTTAAATGGTTTTTAAATTAGTCTCTAATTAGCAACCAAGGTTTTAGAGACTAAATTTAGAAACTAAATAATTGGTAGATAAAACATTGGTTGCTAATTAGATACCAATTTAGAAACTATTTAACAATAATAGAAAATAATAGAAACTAATTTAGAAACCAATTTTTGTTTTAGTTTCTAAAATGGTCTCTAATTTAGTTACTATTGTAACTAATTATTTTGGTTTTTAAAAATTGGTTTCTATTTGATGATTTTCTTGTAGTGTACCTTTTAACAATTAATTAAACCATTAATATGATTGATGATATAATTTAATATAAGGAGAATAAGAGTGAGAAAACTGGTGTAAAAAATAGTATCATTATGATGATATTAATTTATAAACACAAAGATATCTATAAAGTTGAAAGAAAACATTTTTCATTCATTAGGGATTAAAGAGAATTCCTCGTTCATTAGAGATTAAAGAGAAGGGTGAATGTGAGATTGATTATCTTTATATTGAAGTAAAAATTTATTTGTATTTATATTTTATATTTAATAATTTATTTGTATTTATATTTTATATTTAATGGATGATCTTGTCATCAACTTTATAATTGGTTGATAAAATGATCCAAGTCTCACTTGCAGTTGTTGTTCCTGTTCAAACGTCTCGTCATTCATTTCTTGATAGATGAGATACAAAGCTTTCTTTTCCTTCTTCCTCTGGTCACGAAACGCTACTGCGTCTTAGTTGCATTAGCAGCTAATGCAAACACTCCGCTCTCAACGACATCCCATAACTCATGATAATCAAACAAAACTCTCATCTGCACACACCAACGATTGTAATTTTTTCCATCTAATAATTGGGTAGAGTTCATGATAACAAAATGACTCTTGATACCAGTTGTAGAAACTAATTGAAGGAAATTGTTAGAATATATGGTCTTAAACAAGAAGGGGGTAAATTGTTTATGAAAGATTTTCGCAAACTTTGAAGGTATAATGAAGATCAATAAGAATCACAGAGAAAGAAACTAAGGAAAGCAAAGCACAAAGTTGTTTTATTTGATTTTCAGAAAATCAACCGGTTGTTTTTTCGATTCAACAGATTGTTTTTATCAGCAGTTAATAAAAACAACTTAAAACAAATACATGTAAGATCAAGGAAAGAGAGAATCACACAAACTTATTTATACTGGTTCACTCTTGCACCAAGAGCTACATCCAGTCCCCAGAAACCACTTGGTAATCCACTATGCAATCAAAACCAGATTACAAACACCACACACCAAAGTAGTGACCTTGAACCCCTCAAGAAACACACTACCGGCAAACCACACCAAGAGTGTTGATCTTGAACACCTCAAGAACACACAACACTCATTGGCAACACACCACCAGAAATACAGTAATAAAGGAAGAAGGGAATAGAATACACCTCGGTATTACAAAGCTTAAAGTTCAGAATACAACCCAATCATATTCCACACACTTAAGAATGATCCAAAGCTCTTTCAAATCGTGGAAAAACTGTTTTTGATAAACTCTTTTTCTTACACCAAGATTGGGGGCGTAAAACCACCTTTATATAGACTAACCAAGTGGTCAAAAACATTTAATAAAGGAGCCAAGGTAATTAGAATCATTTAAAACATATTAAAACCACTTAACAAAATTATGTTTAGGTTTTCAGAAAAACAATCGATTGTTTTGTCGAAACAATTGGTTGAATTGACTTTGACGACAAAGTCAAACTTTTAAAAAACTTTTAAAAAACTACTAAGATAAAACAACTGGTTGTTTCGAAAAAACAACTTGTTGAAATTTCAATAGCTTTTTATAAAACCCAACTTTTCAAAAGGTTAAAGATTCAAATGAACTTGGATCAACTTAAGGAGTGAATTAACAAGTTTCAAATAACTAGACACACACAACAACAACAACAACAACAAGGTCTTCAAGCTTTCCGCTTGGATTTGGAGACATCAAAACATCTTGTTCAAAAGAAATAACAAAAGACAAAAGGTTGTAGATTGAACGTAATTGCACGAAATTGCAAAACTGCTGAACTAATTCATTCACTTTGATTTACTTCAATAATATATATAATAAAATTACAATTACGGGAAGATATAAAATAGGAATACTAATAGCCTTGTAAACTGACCATTAATGCAATAATAAAGGTAAATAATTTAAGAGTAATAAAATCTGAATTAATAAAAAAAAAATAATGTAAGGAGTTGAAACATAGCTTTCAAATTAAGATTCAAATTAGGAAATGTTGTTAAAAGGTAATGAAGATGCTAGATGAAAAATATTGTTTACAAAACTATATATGAACCCAACTAAGAATCATCTCTCCTGAAAATTTTATTTGTATGAAATATGCTACCATCAAAATCTCTTATTTTAATATTAATATTGGCGGAAAGTATATGTATCATGTTACTAATTGAATTGGTACTGGTTAAAGGTTGATCTTCTTTATTGATTGAGAGTGATTTTATATTGGTGGTGCCTTGGTGATTAAATAGAAAATAAGACTACAATTTAGCTATGCCTAGAATTTTTAAATTTTCATGTATCTCACATTTTTAGAGAATGGAATAAATGTGTTGATAGTTTTACTAGTTTAGGAGTGAAGTCTAATAATATTTGAGATAGTTTGATATTTTGTCATTTTATATTAGTAAAGTCTTTTTTAGAAACTTGTTTAGGCCACCTAAATATAAGTTTTCTTAAACATGAATTTTTGTTTCATCATTCATATATGTTTGTATTGTTTCCTTTCTCTTTTTAATATACACATCCTTGTAGTTGAAATGTCATATTTTCATATTGAAAATTTTCAGAGAGTTATCATAAAAAATAAACACTAGTCTTAAAATCTCATGTCTTTCTTTTTTTTATATAAGTTTATTGACAAGAAATATCACATGAGATGGTTCAAACTTCATATTGAAAATTTTTATAATAACAACTATGTGAGAGATATTAAATATTTTGTTAAATATTTTAATTTAACTTTATAAAATACTAAATAAGTAATAAAATAAAACTTTCTAATTTTTTAATAAAAGAGAAGGAAAAAATATATATTTTTCAACTAAATCACAATATTAAGACCTTCTTCTCTCTTTAAAAATGTAAGAAAAGAGAAAATTCTCATGATTTAATGTATTGAGAAGAACAATTATTCTCTAATGAATTAGACTTGTATTTGCTTATTAAATTGGTATCAATTTTTTATTTTTGGACAATCTCATAAAGCAACAAGCTTTTACGCTACTTTCCGTCACAATTTAAAGTAAAGTCAATGACTTACAACAATCACCATTCTTAATTATATATAAATGACTTACAACAATCACCATTCTTAATTATATATAACAACTTTCATCAAATATGAGTAAGCGACATCAAAATTAGAAGTAATATGATCGTAATATGATCTTAATTAGATATATATCTATTTTTATTTGGTCCAAACTTTATTTTTTATAGAGATTAATTCAAATGCAATATTAAATTCCTACTCACAAGATAAGTTTAGAATAAAATGATAAACATAACTTTTATTTCTAAAAAAAAATTTAATCAATACAAATATCCAAAGTAAATAGCATATAAACATAAATTATTTTCACTATATGAATATGCTACTACAACGAAATATACTTATATGAGAAATATGCTCATAAATATTTTTTAATACCATTCAAAAAAAATAAAAATAAAAATATATATATATATATATTAAGATAGATTTGAATTTAAAATTCAATCCAAATATTTGTATTTAAATTTTTAAGTATTTGAATTTTTAAATTACTTTTATAAAAAATATGAATTTGATTATAAATGTCATCAAATATTTGAATTTAGATTGGAATTTTAGTAATCCAATCTATAACCACCGAGGATGAATTCAAATTTGAGTCTACATCAAACATTTTAATGTAGACAAAATAGATAATCTTTTGCATTAAAATCTTTTGACATTATATTTGGAGGAATTCTTTAGAATTTTTTAATAATATATATATATATATATATATATATATAATATTTTTTTGATGTTGTGATAAATCAATTTTCATATTTATATAACTAACTTTAAAGTTATACTTTTTTATTCAAGTTGTATTTTTTTATTCACAAAATTGTTATTTTTTTAAAAATATTTCTTAAGACATTTATAATTAATTAATATTTTTTTAATTTAAAATTTGAAGGATTTATTTTCTTCGAAACTCTAAGAAGAAAGTTAATAATATTGCATAAACTATTAAAACATCTGAAATGAAAAGATATTTTTAATTTAAAAACGTACTTTAATTTTTAATATTTAAAATCAAAATTTAATAATAAATACTGATTTTTTTAATTATACACATTTTTTACTTTTTTAGATTAACAGAGAAGTTTAATTTTGTTAAATATTTAGTATTTGTAACATAAAATAAATTGTAAATAAGTTCTTCTTAACTTAATAAACCATAATGCTATAGCTTGGTGGAACAACTAATGACTTTCGAGTTAATTATCGATGGTGCCATGCTCCCACTTCGTGTTCTCTGCATATCATTCTGTCTTGCAGCAGAGGATAGACATACAACTTTATCATCATCTCATCTAATTTTGCCAAATCTACATGAAAACAAAATAGGAAGAAGAAGAACATTGCAAGGTAGACATATCTCTGCTTTCTTCTTCTATAATAACATTGTTTTTATTAATACTGTGTGCATGGGGTGCTGTTGTGGTGGCAAGTACTTCAAAACTAGGAATGCTCAAAGCGGAATATGTTTATGCTGACTCCAGTACACTGCTGGTAGGGATCAAATTAAAAGGGAGAATCATCATCAATATAAAGATTATTTTCAATGGTAGGAACCCAATATTGTACCATTTATAGAGAAAAGGGTTCTAGGTTTGTTTTAACATTATCTTTCCATTGGAATATATATAGCTATTAAAAATATTTTGAAGTTGAATAGATATGTATTATTAGTCTAAAAGGTTTTAAAATGATTAGACATAGTATAAGGCATAATGTATGAGTATTTATGTTAAAATAAATAATAAAGGAGAATGAAATGGTTATACTTGAATCATTTTGTCCAAAGTGTGTTCTCCATCTCTCTGACCCTTCGCAGGTTGCAATCATGTTATGTTGCTGGCTTGTCAGAATTTAATAATTTGGTTCTGAATATAATTGATGAGTGGCTTCGCAAATAGTATTGGAAAACTTTCAACTTTATTTTTTGAATAGCAGAGATTAAAGTTTACCAGTATGCAAATCTTTTAACCGCAGAAGTCTGCTCCTCGCTTTCTGGGGCGTTACCAATCCAATCGAGTTATGCCTTCAGGGAATTTTTCCCTTCCATTCCTGCGACCTTGTCTGGCGTGAATACTAGATTCCGGCAACCTTGTCTTCAATGCAGCTACCCAGTTACCTTTTCTTTAGTGTTACACTTACAAACAACCCAAATACATTTTTATTTTATGCTATATACTTTTCTACGTCAACTCATTTATCATGCTCTATTTCGCATTCTTTTCATTTCAGTTATTGAACTTCTATTTGGAACCATAGCACCAAACTCTTATTTGAATAAGCGCCGTACATGATATTAGGTTGTGAGGATTTTTTAAGATGGCAGACCATCATACATGATTTCTATGTTAAAAAATTATGTAAATTAATTTTAATTTTATAATATCATTCATATAAAATAGATGTTAGAGTTTGAATTTGAATATGGTTTAATAAAATAAAGATATATTTAAATTATATATATATATATTTTTGATGAAAAATAAAATAGAATAAAAATAGAATTTTATCTTAATAAAGAATATTGTCTTGTTATTGATCATCAATAAAAAAATATGATAAAAATAATTAAAAAAAATAAGATTAAAAAAACTATTCACATAGATACTTATATGAAATAAAATAAGTGTCTATCATATTATAATTGAATATTATGTATAAGAATCATAAATCTGATGATGATTTGTATTATTGTTTATTAATGTAGGATTCTAAATTTTATTTTATTTTTAATGAGATAAACGTGTTGTTATATATTCAGCTACTTACTCTCAACATGAAAGTATCAAATATTATTATTATACCCTTTATAACTAAAAGGATGAGGCTCGCGGCTTACCTCAACGAAGAAAAGGAAAAGTAAAGTCACCAAAGCTGTGAACGTCAATGTCTCAATTTTTTTAATTTATTAATTGAAACAAGAGTAAAAATATATATGTTTCAGCAACATTATCTATCACTTTAAATCTGAGATGAAAACAAAAAGTTAACGGTGTTATCAAACATTAAAATAATTAATATTTTATATTTTAATTTGATAACAACTTATATTTGCATTTAATTTGCAAAGTTTATAATAATTACCATGAAAAGTTATATATATACCAAAAAAAATATTAGTGACCCTACATACATATTAAACTGGGAACTATGGTACTAGTAGTTTAAAAATATTGTTGGGCCGATGGGTGCTAGTTGAGGAACTCATTATTCACTACTTAGTTGAAATATGGAAGCAAAAGTATAGATCCCTTTCAGTCTCACCCACCATCCCCACAAAACAGGGGAAGCAAGAAAAGAGAAGAAGGAAAAAGCAGAACAGGAAAAGCAAGATGAAAGAAAGGCCATGAGTTTCAGTATGGCCGTAATAACCTGTCTCATCCTGTCTGGGATCAATGTCACTTAGATGTAAATTAAAAATATGGATTCAATTCAACTCCTAGGCCCACTTCAAGACATGGGGACAAAGAGTTCAAACATGGATTTTGCCCAATCATTGATGATGGCAAACAAACAAGTCCTTAACATTTCCAACCAACATCTCCTAACCTCAATAACCAATCCGCGTCACTTAAATGCCTCATTAAAGAAATCTAATTCAACTCCAAAAGAATTGGGACGTCAATTCGTAGATGTGATGGGATTGTTGGTAGAAGTTGTATGTGATTATGATAAATGAGTTTTGGTTTTGTGGGAAAATAGATAAATGTAAAACAGGTGGAGGTCAAGTGAGATACAGATATTTAGAGATTATGGGTTGCTTTGGTATTCAAAATGCAAAGAAATCATAGGGTTTTGGTGTTGGGCGAGGATTGAGGAGGAAAACAGTGCATACTTATAAAACCATGGACACCAATAGGTGTGGAGAAGGAAAAGCAAGGCATGCCACCCTAGAATTTGGAGAAGGGGGAACACTTTGTATTACTATGAGACGACATTATCATTATCTCTATGTTTTTCTGAAACTAAATCTTTAATTAGTCTTTAAAATATCAAGTGAAATAGAAATATAAAATAAGTAGTAATTTGTTATGTTAATATTGTAATCCTTTATAATAGATATGTTTTTAGAAATGATGGAATAAAAAATTGAGCAGTGTGGAGTGTAGAATATGAAATGGTTGATGTGGTGAATTATGATAGAGATTGGGTGTGTTGTGTTAGTAATAAAATAGAAAGAGAAAAGTGGATTGGAAATTTGGCAGAGTTTGGAGAGTGATTAGGAGGCAGGGAACGTGAGTGGGTTGTGCTACTGCTACGGGATGATAGTGGGTTTGATGATGATGACTCACGCCGGCAGCTTTTACTATCCTCTCTCTCTCTCTCTCTACCTCTCAAACCCCATTTGGCAGTTGGGCACGCCTGCTCCCACTCATCCAATGCTTCTAAACTCTCTCTCTATTTTATTTTTTCTTTTTATGTGTCTAATTAATTAATTTATTTATATTTCTCTCTCTAAAGGATGAAAAGCTAGCCCACTATCTCTTCCTTCCTTGCTTTTTTTCTCACACTTTCTTATTTTTCCATCTTTTGTCAGAGAGAATTCTATTCTAAGCATCACCTAGCTAGCTCACGACCCTACTAGATTTTTCAAGCTACTCACCAACAAAACTCATCTCACTCAATCTTCCGTCCCCTCCCATTCTCAATAACCTCCAATCCAATCAAAATAAATAATAACCTTCCACACACAAACCCAACCCCACCTCCATTACCTTACACTAAACCCCAACCAATTCAAATTACATCAAATTTAAATTAAATATATGTATTAAAAATATTTTTTAGTAATTTAATATATAATTTATTAACTTGTCATATAAATAAGTGATGTGGTAAATTGGTTTAATATAATTTTGTTTCTATGTTAGGTTGGGTGAGACCTAAAGGCCTTGAGCTCCACTATGTGTTTTTTTTTATATATATATATTTAGGAAAGGAAAATAACCTAGTTTGTAAGGTAAGTAGAATCTATCGAAATTTGACCAAGTTCTTCCCCCAATCATTCCCCAACAGTGCCCCAATTCCCACTGTTAAAAACACGTTTGGTCTGGTGCTGCTGAGAAGCAGCTAAGCTGAGGTACCTAAGAGAGTCACATTGTTTATTGATGTGGGTTAAATGGATACCTTGTTTAGGCTAGTAAGTTTTCAACAGCAACAACACCATCAACCACAACCCGATCCATCCCTTAACTCCACCACCAGCAGAACTTCTAGCAGTTCCAGATCCTCCCGACAAAACTACTACCATTACTCCCACCAAGAAGACGAAGAATGCTTCAACTTTTACATGGATGAAGAAGACTTATCCTCGTCTTCTTCCAAACACTACTACCCTTACCACAACGTATCCACCACCACCACTACCACCACCACAACCAACACCTTCAGCCCCACCACCAACACCGATTACTCCTACTCCTTCTCTCCCACCCCTCCCCTCCCCGACTTCAACTTCCAATTCTCCCCCAACTGGTCCCACAACCTCCTCCTCGAAACAGCACGCTCCTTCGCCGACAACAATAGCACGCGCTTCCATCACCTCCTCTGGATGCTCAACGAACTTAGCTCCCCATACGGCGACACCGATCAAAAGCTTGCCGCTTATTTCCTCCAAGCTCTGTTCAGCCGCGTCACCGACGCAGGAGACCGAACCTACCGAACCTTAGCCTCGGCATCGGAGAAAACATGCTCCTTCGAGTCAACGAGGAAGACGGTGTTGAAATTCCAAGAAGTCAGCCCCTGGACAACATTCGGACACGTGGCGTCCAACGGCGCCATCTTAGAAGCCTTAGAAGGAAACCCCAAATTGCACATACTTGACATCAGCAACACCTATTGCACCCAATGGCCAACACTTCTAGAAGCATTGGCAACTCGAACCGACGAAACACCGCACCTCAGGTTAACCACGGTCGTCACCGGGAGAACCGGTAACTCCGTGCAGCGCGTCATGAAGGAAATCGGAACAAGAATGGAGAAGTTCGCGCGACTCATGGGCGTTCCGTTCAAGTTCAACGTCGTTCATCACGCCGGCGATCTCTCCGAACTCAATTTCTCTGAACTCAACCTCAAAGACGACGAGGCCCTGGCCATCAACTGCGTGAACGCGCTGCATTCGGTTTCCGCAGCGGGGAACAGCCGCGACGCGTTGATATCGTCGTTGCAAGGGTTGCAGCCGAGGATCGTAACGGTGGTGGAGGAGGAGGCGGATTTGGACGTGGGAATCGAGGGCTACGAGTTCGTTAGAGGTTTCGAGGAGTGTTTGAGGTGGTTTAGGGTTTACTTCGAGGCGCTGGACGAGAGTTTCGTGAAGACGTGCAACGAGAGGCTGATGCTCGAGCGCGCGGCAGGGAGGGCGGTGGTGGACCTGGTGGCGTGCTCGCCAGCGGATTCCATTGAGCGTCGGGAGACGGCGGCGCGGTGGGGAACGCGGCTGCATGGGGGAGGGCTAAGCGCGGTGCCGTTCAGCGAAGAGGTTTGCGACGACGTTAGGGCGCTGTTGAGGAGGTACAAGGAGGGTTGGTCGATGGTGCCGTGCTCCGACACCGGAATATTCCTTTCGTGGAGGGAAACTCCGGTGGTGTGGGCCAGTGCATGGAGGCCTTAACGTAAACTCACGACGAGATGATGATCGTGTCGCAATCGTATCATGTGGGTGGCTGGCTTTGACGTGGATGAATGCCTCGCACGTGTGCTTGGTTTTTTTGGCACGTGCGCAAGGATGATGGAGTTTTCTTTCAGTGTTATTATCGGGCTTTATTTATTTACTTTCTCTTTTGTTCTTTTGGTTAAATATATAAGTTTGGTTAGACACCGGGATTCATGGGCGTTTGCTTGTGTTAAAAAGGAACTAAGTAAATTATTTTTTTGTTAACATTTTATGATTGATTTTTTGTTTACCAAACAATAGCTTGTGGCTTTCCATCTCCATCCATATTTGTATGAACTATAAAGTAATTGATTGACATGGTTTTCCTCTCATATATGTATCATCCATGAACTCCTCAAAAATTTATTTCCTTTTTCAACCTTAAAGAGGAGACACAAAAGTTGTAAATTTCAGAAAGTTATGAGTGGGCTTCCGTTATGAATCATGTAATATATGTTCATATTTCACATTCGTCCATATATAGCTTCGTCCCAAGTTTTATCATTTTCCTGGTTTACTCGGATGGTTTTAAGATATTAGTAAGTTTAAAGAAAATAAATACTTTAATTTTATTTTTAAAATCAATAATATTGTATAATAGTGAACGTGAGAATCTTGAATCTTATCGACTTAGTTCAGGAAGAGCTTTCCTTACAGGTGGTTCTGGTCCCAATTTGAGCAGAGATAAGGTGCATAATTGTTTGTGTTCGCAGCTACCCAACTGCAAAACCTCTGAAGCCGGGGAATACTCAATAGAATCTTGTATTTTTGACAACATTGAATATCGTTTTTAAAGTAGTTTAACCCAGAATGATGGTAATTTCCTTTTCTTAGATGCGTCCAAAATAAAACTGATGTGGAAATGATGAAGAACGCATGCATGATGTGTAAATGTTTAGGAGTTTAATAAATAACCAAGGTTTGGGATTTTGGGGCCACAGAATCTTTGGAGTTAGCATGCTACCTTGAGTTAGATGATAGTTTTGGGGAATCCTTGAAAGGCGTACATTAATTAGTGACTTTAAGGGTTTTAGATTAGTGGCCTGCACATTATGTCTATGATGCATGCTCTTCTTTTTCTTTCTCTTTTTTTTCCCATTCTCTGTACCTCAAAGTCTAAAGTTTATCATCTTTACATTTCACAAACATTTCAGCTTTTACCCTCTTATGCCCCCACATAAGCCTCACCTTTTTCATGAAGCCATATACCTACACTCCAAGTACATAAACAATCAAAAAATATGTGCGGGTATTTATTAATATTGGGTTCATCTTTTTAGGTTTGTGTATCTTAAACTTCTATATTGATGGTACTTGCCCCCTCCAACTTGTAACATATCACAAGCAACCTTCCTTTTGCACCTTTTTCCCGGTTGAGTTATAAAAAAATGTGGATCTGCTTTTGTTCAGTGTTTATTTAAAGAGTGTTTGATGCTGGCCCATACCTTCTACAGGTTTAAGCTTTAGTCTCCTTTTTCTATAGAATTGACAGCGACCAGTTTACACCTTTTATGTTTTTATGGGACCAGGTTCAAGTAGAAACCCAACTTAAGCTTAATTTTCCAACTCATAGTACTTCAGGATTTTGTCCCTCTGTCTGTGTTTTCCATTTTCAAACAAAACCCCTACCTCTTCTTTCCGACAATAATAGAATACTTTTATCTTGTTAATTTTCAATAATACAACATCTCAACAATAATGAACAAAGAAAATTGGGATTCGGGACTTGCAATTCAAATTGCATATCCCACTTGTTTTTGGATCATATTTCGTTATGGCTTTATGCAGTTCAAGAGCCCACACCAGATCTAGGGCCACCTACTTTGAAATAGCTTATAGGCTTCCCCATAACTAGGCCCACTATCAGGTCTGTCTCAACATAACATATCTTTTTTACTAAAACTTGGCCCAAATTCTTTTGCAGAGAAATCAATAGATAATGTATGTAGAACTTGTCACCAATGATGAACATATTTGGAACCAAAATAAAAGCACAAAAAGAATTTCAACCTTAATATTTATATTATTTTTTGTAGACAAATTTTAAGATGATCTATCTGGATTAAAATTCGTTAAAAAAATAAATAAAAGCTCATTTCCAACTTCTTTATGGGAAATTCTTACTTTATAATCGTGCCATTTATGGAGCCAATCAATAAAAAAAATTAAAAATATTTTGCAAAATAAAAATAGTTAAACTTGCGGTGAAGACATAAATATTAAAAGTGGAGGAAAATAGTCATGAAAACTCATAAATAAGAATGTTTATAGGTAAGCTTACAGATAATTTAAAATCTCTAAAATAACTAATTTATTATTATATTTACTTAAAATTTTAAGTAATAATTAATGATATAAATCATGAAAGATAAAAGCTTCAACTACGAAAAATTTATTATCTGAAATTTATTTAAAATAAAATAAAATTTATCTAAAATTTATTTAAAATAACAAGGTTATTGTCTAAAATTTATTTAAAATTTCAAAATTCAGTGAAATATCATAATTCAAAAAGTTCTCCTTATTGTGTTTGGATTGAGAAGAGGATGAAGAGGATTTGAGAAAATGTGTGAGGTTGTTTGAAGGAAGGGATGTTATAGTGAATTTATGACGATGATGTATTGAAGTTTGTGATTGATATGATAGTCAGGAAAATTTATAAATTATTTTAAAGGTGTCAAATGTTACCTTTGTTATTAAAAAATATTTGAATAATAAATTATGATATATGTTTTTTTATATTTGGGTTAATTAATTTTTTTTAATATATAATATTCATAATTATCAGTATTTTTTAATAAAAAATTAAAAAATATAATACAAAATAATTTTGTATTAAATTGAAATAATATTATTAAATATATTAAAATTTATGAAAATAATAATAATTATTATTATACACGTTTGTTATTTTATATAATCATATATGCTTTTATATATGTTGTGTTGATATTATAATTTTATTTTATTATTTTTATTATTTATAATTACATGTTGTTATTAATAATATAATTAAATATTTTGTTGCATAAATTAATGTAATATTTAATATATTAATTTTGTATATTGTTTAAATATAATTATATTAATAATTATAATAATAATAAAAATAAATAATATTATTAATAGTTTGAATAATTAATATATTTTAAAAATAATGTATAATTTAAAGATAGTGGTACAATCAAATCAGTATATTTTCATAAATAATATTAAATATGAAAGGATAAAATGAAAAAAAATTATCTTTTATTTTTTATGTAATTTTTTTATTTCAATTTGTATCGAATAAAACAAAGAAAATAAATAACAATTTTCATTTATCTTGATAAACATGAGATGAACATGAAATAGTCTATGACTACGATACACAGTAGATAAAGTCATTATATTATAATCCCAAATGAAGAGACGTGTTGATGTTATGGGAATATAAAAAAAAATTACAAACATAATAATGTCCAATAACATAATAAATTTAATTGACAATCAAAATAAGTGCAACATAAAAAAATAAGAATAACATAACAAAAATACAACCAATGTTCTTCAGTGCATTCAAGTTGATGAAGTCTATCCTCGATTCAACCCAAACATGTGTTGATATCCAACATCATGGTCAACATACTTTCCAGTATATTTTGAATTTCCTCCCAAATTTGTGTTAACATTGTCAAACCATGGGGGGTTTTGGGCTAAGGATGATCGCCTGCAACATGTTCTTGTGGTAATGGAATGTATTCGTATTTTTGTTCATGTTCGTCGTCAGGTCTTCCAAGTTGTCATACACCATTTACCTCAAAGATATTCATTTTCTTCATGGTTGTTCTCTCAAGAAGTTATTTCACCCTAACGTGATTGATGACTCTCCCATCAAGTTCATGTCATACAACAACATGAGGTAAGAGGCATATCATTGTCGCGGGATTTCATCATGTGTTTCATGATATAATGAGGCCAATTAATCATTATATTACTTTTCAAGCATCATAAAATGAAAACATTATCATGAACCATTTGCGAGAAGTTGCTCCCCTGGGGACACAACATGTGCACCCATATATAATGAAGTAGTTTGTCATTCATAGTCAAACTACCTACGTTTCTTACATTTTGATTGTGCACTTCTTCTCTGTCATGGTTAATAGGTCCTGTTGACTATCAAAATGTATGTCCTCAGGGATGGTACTAGGGGTTAACAACAAACCATGATATTTGAGATTTGTCACATTCATCCAATCCCTACATCTAATTATAATATTGTGTGTCGATTTGAGTACAAATGTAACCATGTGTCATTAAATGAAGATTTGAATAAAACCCCCAACCATATCCTTATAATATGGTAGTCTTATACTAAGAAATTGTTGCAATCCTTGGAAATTCAAATGTTCTTGAAACTAAAACCCAGATGTGACAAAAAATGGGAAATCTATCACTTTTGGCAGTATGACGACTCTATCATGAAAGTTTTTCACTTTGTTACAGCATGAGTCAAAATTGATTTTGCTGATGAACAAAATACAAAAAATCGATTTTCCTTCTTGAAAATCTACATACAAAATCGATTTTACCTAGCTAATTTTCCATAAATGTTTCCTCAACCAAAAACTTCAAGAAATTATTCAGTGTCTCTAGACAGGAAAGGGGAAAATATATCCATAATCGGTTGTAGTTAGTGCATGCTTCATAAAAAAAATTATATCAATTAATTAATTATATATATATACTAATCTATAATCAATTATACTTAAATAATCTATTATTTATATAACTTAATTGATAATCCATTACATGTTATACATAATATAATAAAATATTTATAAAATAGGTAATAATAATTAAATAGTATAAAAATTAAAGTAATTATTATAATTAAAAGTAATAATAAATTTATAAAATAATAATAAAATTATAAATTAATAATAATAAAATTTTAAAAATCAAAATAAATTTAGAAAATAATAATATTAATAAAAAATAATAATAAAATTTAAATTTTATTTTTTTATGATTTTTTATTTATTTTAAGATGTAGGTGTTAGAAAATTTGTAGTTTTTTTTTCAATCGAGTTTACGGATAGTTGCAAAATAATGTTTTAACTAAATATTGGTAGTAGGTATAATTAACTTATTATCATTTATTTTGTGTTTAATGTTTTGGTACTGAATTTTTATACTAGTTTTTATTTATTTTATTAATTTTGAAGAAATTTCTAATTTTGGTTAACTATTTTACAATTATTCTTATTCAAATTTTAATTAATTTTATCAAAATCCATTTTTAACAAATTTGCGATAATTTATATTTTGTCTTGAGTTTAGGAACTGTAGGGAAAATAATATTTTAATTGATAAGTTTCAGGTATAAATAAGTAATCATATTTTATTTTAAATTAATTTTAACCATAATGTTAAAAATATAATCTTACAATCTCATCAATTAAAAAAAATACATTTATCACATCACTTATAAACTTTTATATATTTCCATTTATTTATTTTTTTCATAATTCAAACTATCTCACTTCCTATTTTCTTTCCTCTCAAATTCATCATTTTTCTCTCTCACAAATTCATCATTTTTCTCTCTCACAAATTCATCCTCAATCCAAAGAGATCTTCATCCCTCAATCCAAAGAGAACGTGAAAAACTTCTCAGCAAAATCCATATGCCAATCTCCTCCAACTAAGAAGTGACTTTAATTGAAAGATGTCAAGTGCTTATTGAAACTGAAATTTCTATGTCAAAGTCCTCGACAGAGTGAGTGAATACATGTACATGCAACTAGGTAAGATATACAATGAGTCTTCATACAAGCTAAAAGTTATGCATATGACATCATGAGATAGATATAATACCATTATAACAAATGCCAAATATTTAGGACACAGATTACTCCATAACATTGTAGACCCAATGAAAAGCTATCATTTATCTAATATAGTACTTTGATTGAATGATCTTTGAGTCTTTTCAAGTTATTAAAAGAGAGTAACTTTCATTTTTCACCAACCTTTCATCTCTCACCTTCCCTTCACCTTACATTTAGGAGTAAATTATACTTTAATAATAACAACGTACATGAAATGAAAATATAACCAAATAGTATATGAAATATGTGTAAAAGAAATGCTAATAAGAGATTCTTTAATACCTTTCTATCAGACCTATTATTATTTGTTAAAATTTATTAAAAATTATAAAATCTCAAGTAAGACTCGTTAAACAAGTGAGAAGTAAACTATTTTGTGATCTCTAACCAACTTTAGTCTATATAGCAAAGAATGTACTAAAAAAAGTATGTTGGAGACTGAGTTATTATATTTCTCGTGTATGTAAAGTCTGAAGGCTCCGTACTTGTTTGATGACCAGAAATGTACAACAGTGTTTATAAAAAAAAAAAAAAAAACAAGTGTTCAACAAAAAAACAAATTACTTGAATGTGCTCCACCCTTGAGGCAGCCTCCATTTTCTATGCCAATAGATAGAAACTCTTGACCACAGTGGTAATGTAGAACTGTACTGTGGGGCTTGATCAGTAGGTCCTTCTACTATCAAAGGCAACCAAACATATCTTGAGTTCCGTAAGTCGGATGGATTCCATCTATCAGCCATGAAAATAAATGAACCTGAAAACCCAGGTAGGGGAAGCACAAAAGTGCTTTGAGCAAGAAAGGTAGCAATTCGAAACATTTTGTTCCCTCCAACACATGGATTTCCCATTGTTTCCCAAGGCCCCAGGATTGACTCAGCTGCATGAGCCAGTGCTTCATTTGGGGCCCATCCCGTGCAGCCGGATGTGATCATGTAATATGTACCTTGGTGTTTGAACACAGCTGGTGCTTCTCTGCGCTGTCCCACAAAAACTCTTCTCATCACAGGCATCAAGTTCAGATAATCTTCAGTCATGGGTCCAATGTGCAGTACGTTGTTTTCTTCAGAGGAGTAGATAAGGTATGCCACACCATCCTCATCTTTGAAAACTGTCATATCCCTGCTTTCATATCCGTGGGGCCTTTGGCTACCAACATATTCAAATGGACCGTCAGGTGTATCACTAATTGCTATGCCAACAGCAGCTTTTGTATAATTGGCATCGTCAATGTGCATCCACATTACATACTTTCTGGTTTTCTCGTTGAAAATTACTTTTGGCCTCTCAAGCACATTAGACTTGTATAGGTCATGGGTTCCATTCATTTCCTCGGCAGCCAATACAATACCTTCATTTTTCCATGTCCACAAGTCCTTAGAAGAATAGCAACCAACTCCTATAATGTCCACCTGAAGGAGAGAAAGAGAGATAAAGGCCAGATTTTTATCACCAGGGTATGCAGCTGAGTATCACATACATGTTTGGTTGGGAAAAAAGAAACCCTTGATTGGGCTCATATCATTGAAATAACATATTCTCACAAAACTGCCTTGGAAACAGTTATCTATAAATCTTTTGGTAAAGAATATGTTACTGTTGAAGAAACAAGGTTACTTCATGTTCACAAAGTATAGGGATAGAAGGCAAAATCATTAAAAGCATATTAAAAGATAGACACTTATGGTATTTTATTTATAAAATAACTATAATTCAAATCTTAGTTTAGGAATTTAAACATTTTTACATATTTTGTGATTATAAGATGAATGAGAACAAATTATTCTCAAATTTATGTTAATTTCAGGATTTTAGGAAAAAATTGAGATAAAAGGGCTAGAGGAAAATGGACAAGATGAAAAGGAAAAGTTGAAACATTGGAAACTCACTCAAAACTCATCCAAGCAAGATCACCAGAGGAACTCGCCCAAGCAAGTTCAATCCAGTGAAGTTGGGCTTTTTTTTGTCAAACTTGTTTGAGATGTCATTTAGTCCAAACTCAACTAGGTTGAATAGGAGGCGTGAGGCATAACCTAAACATCATTGGGAGAATAGAAAGACATAGAAAACCCTAGAGGAGACAGTCGTCAAGGAGAAACATCCTAGATCTTCTTTTCTTGTTTTCCATGTTTGTAATGGCCAACATGAGTGGCTAATTTTTCTCTTTGTAATTGAGAGTAATCTGTTCAAGCTCTTATGTATTGAGGTGATATTTATCTATAATATTTCAGTTCTTAATTGATGATTGATATTCTCATTTTATTCTCAAAGCTTGAATTATTCATGATTTTGATCCTCCTTAGATTTGACTGGAAAGTATTTCTAAGAATTTGACCTAAATGATAATGCTTAACATATTTGAATGTGTGATAATGCTTAACATATTTGAATGTGTGATAATGCTTAACATATTTGAATGTTAGGAGTAGATTTGAAATGTTAATTGTTTTATAACATTTGTTCATAATGAGTTTTTATAAATATGCAATGAAACGATATTTAAAAGACTCTATGCATAATTTTGTATATGAGGAATCGACATGAATGATTTTTATATGTGCATCAATACCAATCAAGACTGAATATTATAATATTTTGTAAAAATATAGACGAGTGAGAAGGATAAACCTCAATCTCAATTTTCTCAGTTTTCTCAATTGAATCACACACATCTTTTACTTTGCTTTTTTTAATTTCTTGCAAATACAAACAACCTTTGCAACGAACTTTTACATATTGTTTTCTATTTAGTGGATATTATACTTGAGAATTCAATTGTTTCTTGGGTTCGATATTCATCCTTAGAGACAAATTTATTACTTCTGACATGGTACATTTGCCGTAAATAGTTATCAGGGACCAAGATCTGTTCCTTTTTTTTATGTTTTTGAATGTAACACTATGTAAAATCTTATTAGAGTTGTGTAAGGGGTTGGAGAATTTAGGAGAAACAAGTATCTGTTGATCATCAGAATTTGAGAAAACTTACATGTCTTGGCAGTAAAAACATATTGTTTCAGAAAAAAACATGTTTTCAGTGGATTTCTGAGCCTTGATGGGACATATAAGCTATGGAAATTTCAGTCAAGCCAGAAGGTCTCGTCTTGGGAAAGCACTAACCCATTGTCATGCCTCAACTTAGTCAAAGTTGAAGTATATCCTCCCTCAAAGAAGGTATATCATTGATTTGGTTGGCAATAGTGGTTTATTCGAAGCGAAGCCATGTCAGATCCCGATAAATCCTACTGTCAAACTTACAGAAAATGATGGTAATACGTCTGCAGATGCAGAACTGTGAAGAAAACTGTTTAGGAGACCTAATTAACTTGCAGTCACACAAGCCTTGACAGATTTTTTTCTCTCTTACTGTGGTGACTGATTAGTTAACTAACATCCTCCGAGGACAAGCCATTTGAGACGTTTTGTACACTTTGATATCCAAATGAGCCTCCTAGAAAGGCATATTTGATGGTGACTGTATTCACTGTGAGGTGGACAATTTGTCTGACACAATTGGGGCTGATTCAATTTGTAAGAAACAAACAGTGGTGCATTCCAGTACAGTATTTCTATGCCACCTCTGTCATCTGTGTTTGATTCAAGGATACTAAGGCCTAAACTAAATCTCAGTATGTTTCATTTTTTCTGTAAAAGCTATCAACGTGTTATTATGTTAGTATTTTCATTTGATTCAAGCTGAAAAGATTATATTAGCTTATATATATATATATATCTTCTTTTCATGCAGTAACAATGTTACAAGAATATTGAAATATTATTCCAACATTAGCATCTAAAAAGGTAAATTGGCATATGAAACAGAATTTCTCAGCTAAAAGACCTCAATAATGATGATAATAAAAATGTTAGAACTAAAGTTATAAATAAAAGGCCCCTTCTTAAACAAAAACAGTAACCACAATAAAACCATTAAATACATGTCTAAGCAGGTAGCTAGGGGCAAAGAAGGATCAATGCATGCGGCAAACTGAAATGTGTATCTTTAGTTTTTCTCACCAGAAAATCATCATCTAGCTTTAAGCAAAGGATGCAATGCAACTACAAAATGTTCACACCAACATAATAGAAGCTAGCCATTGACAGCCATTAAATTTATTTAATGAAATAACAAATACTAAATAAACTCCCGTAGCATCAGTTTAATTATTGACTAATGGTTAAAACAATAATATTTTCAATTGAAATAACTTACCCGAGCAGCTCCTCTTTTGTGAGCACGGTATGTGAGCCCATCTTTATATTCACCATACCAATAGTATGTGTTTGATCTTTCATCATATAGAATGCCCCCTCCATGAGCTTGAATAGGATTTCTGTCGGTATCCAACCAAATTCTCCCAGGGTAGTAGTAATAGCTATCATTCCCTGTGACCTTCACTGGATCAATAGCACTCTTGTTACCAGGAAAGAAAACATGTCTCAGTCTTGAATCTTCATCCAAGAATTCATCAACCAGTGGGGTTACCCGCTTATGCCTGCGTTTTGCAGCCCGAGGGGACCTCTTCCCCTTTGGTGGAGGAAGTTGGATGATTTCCTCTTCCACTTGTTGGAGTTCACGGAACTGAGGATGATTAGTCACACGCAGTTGCACCTCTCTACCTTCCCCATGTTTGTGGTGGATATTGGAATACAGATGAAATAACAGTAGGCATCCTAACAAGCTCCATATCACAGCTGATGCAGAATAGCATCTGCTCCCTGCATTGCAACGTAAAGTGGTTGGTTTCCTGTATAGGTTCCTCATCCTCATTTTCTCTTCCTTTTTAGTATCTTCAAAATCATGCTGGAAATTGCAATTAACAAAATGCAACATATTGAGACCCGATAACACAATTGAAAGAAGTCACAAAAATCTTACATGCAATTCTTAATGAGAAAATCTGAAAATTGTAAAATAAAGCATTGCATAATTGGGTTTTTGCCCTTCATGTGCATTGAACACATCAAAATAAATGTCTCGTGTGTGATAAATATATATAGTAGTTTGATAACTGAATATAAGGACATGGTGGACAATGTTTGAATGCAGAGACACAGGACACTTAGGCAAAAGTTTGGAGAAGGAGGTATTGTTTGATGAAGAAATAAGTGACTTAATGAGAACAATATACATGTGTGTGAAAGGATATTGAAGCAGTCTCTATCTGTGCCTTTAAATGTATATGAAGATAGCCAAAAGAAAGAAAGAAAGGAAAGAGACACAAAAATGTTTCAGTTCTTTATAGCAAGTTCTTCAAGATTCAAGGCAACAATTTTAAGCTCGGATTCACTATATTTGTAAACTTCGAATTCTCAAAATCGTTATTTGATGGTTTATAAATGAAAAGTTTGGAAACGAATTCCCTGCAGTCGAAAAGTAAGTGAGAATAACATTATGTTCATCCCAAAAAGAGATGCAAGTAGCGCTAAAAGCTGATTTTACAGAAGCCACCTTACTTGTTTCACTGTTTTGCCACTGAATCAAATTATTTCAAAATTCTGACCAACATATTAATCACATTAAATTCATCATTTTAAACTTTACAAAGGTGAAAAGGGTTTTACACACGAGATAGCACGAGGATAATGCAGGGTAGAATGCGTGATTCCTTTAAGAATCAGAGTTCAATCCCGTGTTGCAGAATTAAGAACTGTTCTCCCCAGACTCAATTTAAAAAAGAAAACAAAAAATTGAAGCTAGAAAGCAAAGTTAAGTGTGGTTGAAGTAGAACACTCACTCACCTGGAACAAGCCAAACTATGAAAGTAGCAAAACGACCCGACATGAGGTTCTCTTGTTCGTTACAGACACATTGAGTAGTAGATAGGGTGAATCCAGTATTTTGCGGTTCAAAAAGGAGGAAATTAAGAAGAGGAAGTTGTCGTTGAGAAGTTAACTTAGGGCGCTGTTTGGATCTGAGTTTATGACGTTGACTGTACAACCAACGAAACCAAAGATGCCCTTGTGTTGCGGTGGTGCCTTTTGTCTTTTAGTTATAACAGCTATGTATGACTCTTAAGTTACGGTTCTTCAACTTCTTCCTATGCTGAATCAATCACACTCACAGTTTCGCCACATACCAGGATTTCATTTAGATTCAGTACCATCTCAATTTTACTTTAACATGCACCACCATCTACTTTCACCATATTTTTAATAAAGTCTTTCTAATTTCAAAACTTATACTAAGGTTGTCATAGTTTTAAAATACTTTTAATTAAAACAGATAAATCTCTCCATAAAATGTTTTTGACATACAATTGACTTTTTCATTTTTTTCCCTCAGTTTTCTTACAAAAAAATTCCTTTTCAAAAATATTTATTTCCAATCTTCTAAAACCCCTAAATTGGGGAGATATGATTTCTTCATGTTTCTCCGTATTTTCTTGAAACATCTCATACCAAATACTAAAATTATTTCATATTTTATTGATTTTTTTTTAATTTTAAATTATAAAATTTGGATACTTTTTACATAAGATTTTTTTTTAAATACGAATTTTGTATTTTGAGATTACAAATTCTACATTTTTAATTGTGTAATTTAGAATACAAAATTTATATTATATTCTAAATTGTAGAATCTAAATACAATATAAATTTTATATTTTAAACTGTATAATTCGTAATAAAATATAAAATTTGTATTTTATATTATATAATTTTGTATTCTAATTACACAATTTATAAAATTTTGTATTTTAAATTATATAATTCAAAATATAATATCTATGTAAAAAAAATGACACCTTATTATTGTGTGAGAACCGCACGTGTCATTTAGCTCCTGCTTTTTTTCTATCCTCCACCGTCCCTCCAATTCTTCCCCTTCCAATTTTTCGTGCTTTCCCTATCCCCATTTCTTGGCTCGCAGGCAAGGGTTCTACACTGTCATATGCCATCCCAAGAACCTCGAGCACATCCTCTGCACGCAGCCTTCCACGACCTCCTTGGCACGACATCTTCAAAAACCCAACAAGAATTTTGAATTCTCCATTATCACTCATTTTGCCACCAAAACACCACCACTTTCCCTCACCTCATTTTCATCTGCTTGTCGATCTCACTTCCTTTGTCCTTCCCTGACGCCACCACAAGGAGAAGGTATTGACCACCATTATCTTATGGTTTACATTTTTGTGACTGAGTTTTGGATGATCATATTTGTGGGACATGGACAAAGCACAGAGAGAAGAGAAGAGAATAGGGTTGTTGCATGATTTTTTATTAAGGGTCAAATGATAATTTCACTACCCCTATGGAGGTGTAGAAGAAATTATGTAGGTACAGGAAGAGACAACCTTAGGGATAGCAATGCAGGATAATCCGTCCTTATTGGCCCACTCCAAATAATGTTTGACCTGCAAACTTACGAGTTAGCTTGCATAAGGATTTTTTTTTTAAATTCCATTAATCATAAAAAAAAATATTGTTGAACAATTGGATTCTTTTTACTAGCTTTCCCAAGAACCCATGCAACAACTTTCCTAGCAATGGAGGTAGGACTTGTATGTATGAAGAGGAATGGCGTTTAAGATTGATTGACCCGGTTGAAATCAAATTTTAAGGTATACGGACTAACTTGTCTCATACCTGGCCCGTGCAGACTGCAAGTTATGCACGGATCAACAGGTTAAAATAGTCAGTTCACCCCGTATTTTTTCCTATCAAACTACAGTTCGGTCCGCACGACTTATTCTGCATTCACGTCCCTACCCTAAACTATCTAGAGATATGGAGGAGGTGCAAGTTTGATTGTCATCTAAATCTTTGAAATAAAAATTCATCCACATGTATGTGCCCAATTCCTTATAGTTCTAAATATTAATTAAATAATTTTTTTATAGAAAAGTAAAAATTACAACAAATGAAACATAATATTATCATGTATTCAATATCAAAATGATACATGTTTTCTCTTTTCTTCAATATCAAATATAAAAAAAATTATAATTGTATAAATATCAAATGAAAATATCAAATAACAATTAAATAATTATAAAAATATAAAATGTATGACCTAAAATAAGTTAAAAAATAATATAATTTTTTAAAATTACTTAATAAATTAAAAATAATTTAAAAATTTAAGTTGAGAAAGATTAGAGGATGAGTGTAAATATTTTAACAAAAGAATATATCCATATACATTCTCATATCTATCTCCAATTTAAAAAATTAAATATTATCTATATTAATACCCGAATGACCAATTGATTTGTCATCACTAAGTGATACCACTCATAATGAAGTTAATTGTAAAGCATATCTAGAAAATTGGAGAAATTCAAAGGTTTCCATAAATTGAATTCAATGTTTAGAGGGTAGATAATCGGAGAAACACTTTGTGCTACAAATGTGTGTGTGATGATATTTGATTATTATAATAAATAAAAATATTTTTAATAACTAATATAATAGTTAAGACTGACTTTGAAATTTTCTTAATGCTCTTCATTAAATTTATCCATCACATCGGGAT
The DNA here is from genome assembly GCF_000499845.2 of Phaseolus vulgaris. Classification (NCBI taxonomy): domain Eukaryota; kingdom Viridiplantae; phylum Streptophyta; class Magnoliopsida; order Fabales; family Fabaceae; genus Phaseolus; species Phaseolus vulgaris. The sequence continues at coordinate 46,830,162 of NC_023757.2, read as the reverse complement.
TTTCTCTTCATGTTTTCTAATAGGAGACTTTCATTTTCTTTAAATTTCTGGTTAATGAGTTCGTTTGTTGTGTTGTTACACCTGAAAAAAAGCTATACTTTTTAAATTAATGATCAATTGATTATGATGATAAAGACAGAGAAATAATTATATATAAGTGAGAAAATTAAATTGTTTATCTTATCTCTTATTCATTAAACATTTATATGATTTCTCTATTTTTCAATCAAACTCTTTTTAACTTTTTAACTTTATATTAAAGTGTAGTATATATAGTATAATAAAATAATATTTTATCCTTTTTTATTAAATGATGAGAGATGTATAAGATATTATGAAGGTTATTAGAGGAGCATAGGAGAAAGGCATATGAAGAGTGTGTTTTATTATTATGGTTTTGAAAAGAGAGTACATAGAGGGAGCAAACGTAAATATATAGGCATGTGAAATTTATACAAGAGCACATGCACAATATACTATGTAGGATTCCCCTTAAACTTATGTGGATTTGCAATCACTATAAGTTTACACAGCACCTGACACACCGCTCACACACTGTTTGATATTTTTAATTTGTTATAATTATTTAATATTTATATAATTGTTATTTAATAACTCTCATTTAATATTTATACAATTATAATTCTTTTCTTTATATTTATCATTGGAGAAAATAAAATATGTATTTTTTTAGGATTTAGGGTTTAACATTCGATAAGGTAATTTTTTGTGATTTTTTTTATAAAAAAATATTGAATTAATATTTAGAACAAAAAAGGGAGTGACTTTGTGGGTGAGTAAGGGTACACTTTTTTTTTTTATGAGGATAAGACTAAAAATTTATATCCATTGGATATAATTATAGGAATGAAGATGAATTTTTACTTTGAGGATGCGGATAGGATAATCAAACTTGCATATGTCCTACCCCGTTGTCATCTCTAACATGGTCAGACGTGAGATGAAGAAGATGAAAGACTTTTAAATCTCACAATGACTTCAAAGGGATTTGCAACGACTATTTTCTTATCAATTCTGTATAAGAGCACTATTAAGAATAAAGTTTGACAAAAGCTCTTACAACAAGAAAAAAAAAAAAGAAGTTCTCGTAATCTTAAACAATCCTTAACCTTCTATTTGTGAGAAAAACATTGTTTGTGTACATAGCTATATAGAAGAGTATGCTTAATATTGTATTCATCCTAGGATGTTATTCTTTTTCACCGAATGAAACCCATGATCGTTTAGATCACAAACTTTGTTTATCAAAGTGTTTTGGCGAGGAGTAACTAGATCAAAAACAATACTCATTCTTAGTTAGAAGTGGTTATGTCAAAAAAATACTTGTGATTTTAGCTAAGAATGATTGTGTCCAAATAATATTTATGATTTTAGCCAAAATTGGTTGTGTTCAAAGAAGATTTTGTAGTTTAGCCAAAAGTGACTCATTCCAAATAATATTTGCCTTTAACTTACAACATCAGTGGAATTTCAATCATGTTGATCAAGATCAAGATGTAGTCTGAATTTATCAGACTAACCAATATAAAAATAACTTGCATAATCTTGTCTATTAGATTTATATATTTACATGTTATTAATTGCATCTAGTTAAAGGAGACATTTGCAAAAACTTTTTTTTTAAAATATTTTTAACAATGTGTTTGTCAAAAACATCTTTTAAGAAAAATAGTTTGATAGTGTGTCTGTCTGACTTAAATTTCATGTTTTAAGATTGTCATACGCCATTCTATAAAAAATTAAAAAATTTAAATGCACAATTCAATAATTTCATCTTATGTCTTCATAATTTATTTTATTTTAATTTAACATAAAATATGAAATAAATAATATCAATATGAGTAAATTTGAGCACACAATTTTTGTTATTATGATTTTTTTTTTAAACTATAATAAAAATTATCAAATATATAGATTGTAATTATATTCACAATTTAAATTTTTTCTTATATTCATAAATAAAATTCTTAATGTTATAGTTAATAAATACAGTATAAATTTGCCATCATATTTTGATAAATATAAATATATTATAAATGAAATAGAAGAAAAAAAAAATACTTATATACATATAATAATACGCATTTTAATTTGATTCTTAATTTTCAATTTTCAATTTAAACCAAGCCGTTGAAAAATAAAAAATTCATAAAAATTATTTTATTATAATATCTTAATCGTTTAAATTTTAAATACCCTCATAGTAACAACCATTTTAAGTTAGTAAATTGCCAAAGAAATTGTCAATGCAAAAAGCAATACAATGTCGATAACTGAAGTTATCTAGAATAAATTATTTTGAATTTTAAAAAGTTTTGTAACTTTATTAATTTTAATGTACTATAAACAAAAAAAATAAATTATTTTTGATTAAAATATTATTAACTTTCTTTTACCAAAACCTTGAGCTTAAATGTATTTACTTAGACTTTGTTCGGATTAGAGGGTGTGGGGGAGTGAAAAGTTGAGGGTATGGGAGAGTGGAAGTATGGAGATTTGAGAAGAAAGTGTGAAGAAAGTTGAGGGTGTTTGGATTTGGATTTGGATTTGGATATGTTAAAGTGGATGTGTGATGAAAGTTTATTGAAATATATGAGTGATGTGATGGTTGTAAGAATATTTTGAATTATTTTTAATAGTGTAAATGATAAGATTACAGATTTACCCTTGTATAAAAAAAATGATAATTAATTTTGTGCACATTTTATTCAATAAAAAAAATTTAAAATTTCAATTATAAATAAATAAATAAAATTTAAAATTCAAATAAATAAATAAAATGTAAAATGTAAATATAATTATATTATTTTTTAATTTATTTTAATTTTGTTAGTTAAATTAATGTATTTAGATAATTTTAATATTATTTATGATTCTTTAAAATATATATATATATATATATATATATATATAAAAAGTAATGCTTCAAATAAAAACAAAATCTTTTTTAATAAAGAAATAAATGTTAAAAAATACTTTTGTAAACAAAAGAATCCAAAAAATAAAGGAATATTTTAAAAACAGAAAAGAAAATTCAATGTTTTATGACTAATATGAAAAAAAAAACTCCTATTAATCAATAAAAAACAATAATTATATTAATTTGGTCTAGATTTAAAATGGATTTTAATTAAGATAAATTGATTCACATTATATTTTGTGCATATTATATTTAATTAAAAGAAATTAAAGTTTTAATAATAAATAAAAGAAAATATAATTTAATGGCACATAATCGATTATCATTTCCGTTAAAAACAACACATAATCGATTATCAAAGTTTTATGACACATAATCAATTATTCATGTAGTTAAAAAACCAACATAATCGATTATGGTCATACATAATCGATTATGTTCACTTTTGTATAGTCTTCATAATCGATTATGTCATGAATTTTCAGTTTGCTCACATGGTGACGTTGCTGCTCACATGGTCATTTCATATACTTCCAAAATTCACACAATACTGAGGGCAGAAATGACTTTGCACTCATTATACCTGACTTTCACTCACTCACCATCTCCTTTCTCTTCACTTATCAAAGAACTCTAATTTTAACTAATTTTCTCCTCACCCTCACCCATCAACGGATACAAACGGGGGTGACACCCAACATCCGTCCGCGACTACAGTGCCAACCCCCAATCCAAACAGAGGCTTAGACTTTCAAAAAAGATTTCATTGAATAAATAATAAGTGTAATAATATATAAATAAAAAAATTGATTTTAAATTATAAAAAAAAAATTGGAAAGAAAATGTGTAACAATTTCAATGTATAAAAAAAAAAGGAAACCAATGAGAAAAAAAACGAGTCTACACTTTTAAACTGAAAAAACTCAACCTAAACCCAAAACAAACTACTTTGTTAAAAAACCAATTGAAATTAAACTACTTTTAAAGTATTTAAGTTAAGTTCAATTCTGGTCAACCCAACGTTTTATGTAATTGAAGTAATTTTTTACGAGAATTATTGAAATGGTCAATTTAAAAAAATTATAAAATAAACGACTCGGTTTTAAAACACGATTTCGACAAGAGAAAATATGTTTTATAATATGACTTTATAATTTAATTTTCTAATTTAAAATAAGAAAGTTATATTTTTAAATTCAACTTTTCTTTTATTTTTTTCTTGAAAAATTGTGTTTAAACGAACACGATTTTCATATTTTTTTTAGAGATATAGTGTGTTCAGAAGGGAAAGTTATGTTAATTCCATAGATGTAAAGAAAAATAAGAAAACGTGAATTAAAACATAATTTTAATGAAAATTTCAAAATTTAAACTTATGTTTTGAAACACAATTTTACCATTTAAAATAATATTTAACAAATATAACTTATCAATTTCTTTAATTTTTTTTTAAATCTACTTAATTTTATAACTTTTTCAAAACTATCCCCTTGACCCAAATCTTACGTGATCAATTTTTGATTGTTGTGAGCACCTGGTTGGCCACACGATGGCGTGAGCCAGAGATGTTAATCACTATTCATCATACACGTGGAATGTTTTCATTTGACAACGTTCAAATATAATCATGATATCATCGCTCTAGCCTCTCACCACGCGCGAGTGTAAACACGCAACTTCCTAGTGGAATCTCGTGCTCCAACTTTCTAGTAGTTTGGTGTCACGCGCTTCATAACGAGGGTGGGAGGCAAGGTCATGGACAGGCTCAGATTGTGTAAATAAACTTTAATCGGGAGCTATGATCCCCTGCATCGCCACCATTATTGATCTAGATGCGCTTCATTTGTCTCTTCTACGTGGGACCCGTGCGATTCAAAACCCCAAAGCAATAAGCCCTGTTTAGAAAAATAAAAAGTAGTTTCCATAATGCGAATGCGATAAACAGTGTTGAAGGATCTGTGTGGGGGTTCGAGGTGAAACAAGGGAATCGAGATCCGTGTGTTTGTTTGTGTAGTTTTCTTTATCAGAGAAGAGAAGCGATGGGGTTGTGGGAATCTTTTCTCAATTGGCTTCGCAGGTTAGTTAGCTTTTTCTACTCCAACAAATTATCACAATGCAGTTGTTCATTATTTATTTATATATTTATTTTAAACTCCGAATTAATTGATTGTTGAGATGAACTATTGTGAATTCGTTTAAGGTTTTAGTGTAATCATGTATAGGACTTCCTGAGATGTTCACTGCCCCCAAAATAGTTTCTCTGTATCACTGAATAGGTGATAATTCTAGGCATGTGTTTTTTGTTTAATTAGATATGTATGAGCAAATCCAATTTTTCTATTTTTTCTTTCTTTCTTGATTGTGTTTCCAAAATTTTAAATGGAAGCTTAAATGGATTCTTGTATATAACTTGTTTTGGATTATATTAGTTTAAGTATTCAATTCGTTTACAAAAATGTTGTCTAATGATTGGAAAATCATTTCAATTTAAATGAATTCTTGTCACTTGCGAAATTAAAGTGTTCCCAAACATCGGATTATGACAGGAGCTGCTGCTCTGTATAGGTAATCTGTAAACTTTTGAACAAAGTGTTTGCTGAATTTTAGGAACGTTTGCACTAAATCTGCTTCTATTTTTATGACACTACTTTTTTGAAGTGTTAGGTTGTACCTAAGTTGAATTTCGGTATCTACTTTTTATGCGGATGCTTGGTCTGGGCTTAGTGGAGTACTTTATTCAAAGTAGCTTACCACATTGTAAATTTGATTGCAGCCTCTTTTTCAAGCAGGAAATGGAATTATCTCTGATTGGACTTCAGAATGCTGGGAAGACTTCACTTGTAAATGTTATTGCTGTAAGTATGATAATTATTTTGGATTTATTTTAGTAATTTGTTATTAATTGAACTGATTCACTGAAAGATATTTTCCTGATATTGTTTCTAGACCGGTGGGTATAGCGAGGACATGATTCCTACTGTAAGTGTTATTTGCCAAATGCTTTCGGTTATAGCTTTCTCCTTGAGTTACTATACGAAGTTTTCTGCTTATCAAGCAGCATGATATTCTGATGAATCTATTTGTCATCTGATTCCAGGTGGGATTCAATATGAGGAAAGTAACAAAAGGCAATGTTACAATAAAGTTATGGGATCTTGGAGGGCAACCTAGGTTCCGCAGCATGTGGGAGCGCTATTGTCGTGCAGTTTCTGCTATTGTGTATGGAGCAAACATCTCATTTCCTTCTGATTTTAAATATCTCTCTCTCTCTCACTCTCTCTCTCTCTCTCTCTCTCTCTCTCTCTCTCTCTCTCAGCACTGGTAGACGCAATGAGACATACATGACTGATAAATGCACAAATCTTCTAGTGTATATTTGTACTTTTGCATTGGTAGTTTTCCAACCTATGCATGGTAATTCCATAATAGAGTTGTTCATCAAATTACACAATTGTTTGTTTTGGTTTCCACAGTTGTTTCATTATGGTAAATTTTATCCTTTTTAGGACTGCAGACCGAGTTGTTCTTTACCTCCATGAGCCCAAACTCATTTTTAGTTAGTGAACTTGATGCGAACTCACTTATCAGTTAGATGCCCATGTCGACAGCTCTTGCCCTGGTTTAATATTATATTTTGTCTGTACTGTACCCGAAAAAAAGGGGAAAAAGTGCAGAGGGATTTGTCCACACTAGTTGATTTTATTAATGACTCTTTAAGACGTGTCACGATAAAGTTTATTTACTAGTTAATATGACTTATCATGGCTAGTGCAATTTGTAGTGCGAGGAAGTGAGCCTAGCTCTTTGAAACTTTGTCCTGTATGACAGGATTGTCCTTCACTGAATGAGTTATACGATTTCACAAGTTAGATCTTTCACTGTCTATGTTTTATTGCTTCCAGTTCTAGAAGACCTAGTTTGCTATATTACAATGCAGATTTCCTAGTTATTCCGAGGTTATGATGCTGCTGAATAGGTCTTCCTCTTCGATCTTCTATAGATGTGTGATTGGATTATGCAGTTGTTGCTAATGTTTCTATAAGTTAACGTCTTCTCCTACATTAGCATTAGTGTAGGAGTCCAATTTTATCTTGATCTATTAATGATTGGATTTTGGTTACAGTTCCCCTAACATGATTTTTCCTGCAGTTACGTTGTTGATGCTGCAGATCCAGATAACCTTAGCATATCAAAGAGTGAACTACATGATCTATTGAGTAAGCCATCATTGAATGGTATTCCCTTGTTGGTATTGGGGAACAAGATCGACAAACCAGGGGCTCTTTCTAAAGAAGCTTTGACTGACCAAATGTAAGATATGTCGCTTCTATTCTAATTTGGAGCAATAACGAAGTAAACTAGCACTAGAAAGTAAATGTACTGAATTGATTTTAGTATTACATGTTCTCCTGTTTCTTTTTTCTTTTACTTTTATATTGCTTGGGTGCTAAAAGAGCTATCTGGTATGCAGGGATCTGAAGTCAATTACTGACAGAGAAGTTTGCTGCTTCATTATCTCGTGCAAAAACTCGACTAACATTGACTCTGTTATCGATTGGCTTGTAAAGCACTCCAAATCAAAGAGCTAAGAGGTTCCTTAATGTTTTGTACTCTACTATCTGGAAGTTGTTGCTGGAGGCATCTGCATGCCTAACTTTGTTGCAGATATTTTATTCCTGACCTCTTCTCATTTGCTTCTTAATGAAATATCATGTCCAATGGGGTATCAAACAACAAGATGAAATGTGAATGGTTGTTTTACGAGTGAATCATATTGTCATTGTGAGCTTAGTTGCATTTTTTAGAATACTTTGCAGAACTGCAGTTGTGAGAGCCATTGGTTGTCTATCTCTGTAAATTACATTAGATTTTTCTAATGATCAGAGCAGTGTGTGATATTGTTATTTCCTGGGGTCTGTCAAATACAAACAAATTTAAGTGGATTCTTTTTGTTATTTTATCGTGTTTGAAGTTTTTGATTCTTGCTTTCTACTACAATCCCAGCAAAACAGAAAAGGATAAGTCAATAAATTTTATACAAAAAAATTATTTCATATTCAGAGTTTATCCGTCGATACTAATGTCAACCAGCACAACTCCTCTCCAGTATTGAACAACTCCAAAGAGAGAAGACACCTAGAATGGTGGGTCTTACACATCCCGTATTCTTTTCTCTCTTGTACCGGTGAGGATCCACTTTCAATGCCAAGATGTTTTCTAACTAACGTATGACTATCATTATTCCTCTAGTCATGACAATATGTATGTTAGAATTTTGAAGACCTTGCTGATAAAGTTCATGTAATGACAATGTTCTCAGATTTTCAATGTTGAAGGCTAGAGTGGGAGAGCAATATATGTCTCCCACCCTAAAGAACCACTTGAGAACCATTAGATAATTTTATTTTTAAATTGATGGTTCATATTTTTTATTTTTCAATTAACTTTTATTTTTCCTTTTTTTTCTCACTTTTCCAATTCCATTGCCAAAAACTAAAAACCCCAGGTCATAAGAAAATCATCAATAGCAAACCATATCATTTATAATTCACTCCGATGGACCCAACCAACATGAGGAACTGCGAGGGCCAGAGTAGGATCTGAAGCTTGAGTGAACATCGCAAGGGGAAAAAGAATGAAAGGACGTACATTGAATTGTTGCAAAGAAGGATTTCCGGTCGTCGGAGCTGACCGTTGCTCTCTTTCTCAAACCGAAGCAAACCCCAAATGCTAAATCAGTATCAAAACTTGTTGTACTTTGGAAAGATTTTTGGTTCATCAAACGAGAGAAACGAAGGTGGGTCACGAAAGTTTTCAAATGTCCATGTCGACAAGAACTACTCATTAACTTAAAAATTGTTTTTGAAGATTATTGACATGTTATACTTTGGGGTTTCGGTATGAAATAATCCACATGATTGGATAAGAACGTGTCTTGAGGGTTGGACGAAAAAACTAACTGCAAATATGACATGTAGAATTCCGCATAATTAGCCAATAAATACGATAAGTAAAAGATTGCAATCCAAATTATTTGAATTGGTTAACTCATTTTGCCTCCATTAACCCCAAAGTAAGGCTGAAAAAGTTGGAAAGTTAAGATAAGCTCTCCCCGAAAAGAATATTTGATTCTTTATTTTTCGAAAACTAGATAGAAGTAAGAATTTTAGTAAGGTCGAGAAACTAATTATTGATCTGGAAAGAGATTTTTATTAATTAAGATCTCTAACCAAAACAATATCTTATTTCATTGTTTTATTATTTAAATTTTTGTAATTCTTTTTAAAATCAATTAACTATCTACAGTAAAAGATATCTATTATAAAATTAAAAAAGTATTTATTTATTTATAATTATATTTTATGAGTATTTATTTATTTAATGACTATATTTTATGAACATATTTTTTATAAATATAGTATTTTTTTTATAAAAAAGTATTTATTTCTTTTTACGGACATGTTTCCACTAGTATAAAAAAAATGAATAATTATTTTATTGAGTAAGGAAATATCTTGCCCTTCCCGCGAGTATTATCTTGTAACAATGGGCAACTGAAGCTCCACCGGTGAACTCCCAGAATCCCATGGAGCCTCTGCACCTCCATCTCCAAGGTCGCCCCGTCGCCCAATTCCGCCCAGACACCGACAAAATCCGACGCAAACTCATCCAAAAGGGAGTCGATCCAACTCCCAAGATCGTCCACATACTCCGCAACAAGGAAATCCAAAAGCACAACCGAAAACTGAAGTCCCAGCCCCCTCCTCCACTCACTCCCGCCGAGGCCCAAGCCTTGGCGGAAGACCAACACTTCCATGTCATCAAACGGGAATTTAGAGAAGTAATGGAAGCCACCGCCCTCCACGAGACGGGCGTCGTGGCGGGGAAGCCCTGGGAGGAGCTTGGAACGGTCGAGTTTCTGGAGAAGGCGAGGGCGATCAAGGAGTACAGAGGAGGAAAGCTTAGAAGAGAGAGCTTAACGGAGCTCAAAGAAATGTTCGAGGAGCGGAAGATGGATGAACTCAAGTGGGTTTTCGACGCCGACCTCGAAATCGATGAGGTTTGGTTCAACGAAGGGCATGAGACGAGGGGCGACACTCGGAAACGAAGCGAGGGTGTGGTTATCAAGTTTCTCGTTGATAGGTTCGTTTCTTGTTCAATCTCGTTAATCAATTTGTTTTTTCATGTGGATTGTGTTCACTTAATAAATATCTTCGTTAACCAATGGACATTGGGTTTATCTGAATATACTATTCTTCCTCGATGTTGTAATTGAATCACCACCGAAAATGGTGTCCTTATTTAGTGTCGGACAATGCTTCTAATGTAGGATATTGAGAAACCCAAAAGTAATGTATCTGTTAATTTTCTTTTTACGATGTAGGCTGAGTTATAGGGAGATTACAACGAGGGATTGGAAGTTTTCGAGGATTATGAAGCTCTCGGGATTGCCATTTACCGAACGACAGTTATTGAGGATTGTCGAGCTGCTTGGTTTCAAACGTTGTTGGAAGCAAGCTCTTTCTGTGGTTCAGTGGGTGTACAGATATAAGGATCAAAGCAAGTTTCAAAGCAGGTGAATTTAGATATTTGTCTGGCTTACTGGTATTGTTTTTTAAGGCTCGTTAAGAAATTTGTGTTGTGTGTGGTTTTATATTTTTGGAGGAAACAACTAATAAAAGAAATGGATTGACGGTATTAGATGGCTTTTGTTAATGTTATTATGTTAACAAATGGAATGGGAAGCAAATAAAAAGAATGGGACGTACAGCTTAAAAACACTAAGCTGGTGCAACAATCTTGTGCTGTATTGTTTCAGCCAAAATTTGATGTGGAGATTGAAAAGATGATTTTTTTTTATTAGTAATTGTGTAAACAGCGTGGATAGTACAGGACTGGTTGAGAATGTCTTGAACCTGGCGTATAAAATTTTATGCATGATTAATTCTAAAGAGTCTATATTTTGGTTGTTTTATTTACATGTTTGCATTCTCAGTCCTCTCACGAAGAAGTTAATAATGAATTTGTAGGTTTGTTTATACAAAACTTCTTGCAGTTCTTGGGAAGGCAGGAAGGCCAAAGGAGGCCCTTCAAATTTTCAATTTGATGCGTGTAAGAACCAAATGTTTATTTTCCACATTAAGACTTGTCTTTAATTGTTTTTGGGATGTTTCATAATTGATTTGCTTTCGACTTATTCAGGAAAACATCCATATATATCCTGATATTGCTGCATATCACAGCATTGCGGTTACGCTTGGTCAAGCTGGTCTTTTGAAAGAGTTGCTGAATATTGTGGAATGCATGAGGCAGAAACCCAAAGCATTTATGCATCGTAAGAATTGGGATCCAGTTCTTGAACCTGATCTGGTTATATACAATGCTGTAAGACAACAACTACATATTTAAATTTATTATACAGCTTTCTAATGAATGCAATTTTGCAGACTTATTGAATAGTCAGATTTCTTCAATTGCTCTTAGGTGCTTAATGCTTGTGTTCCATCCAAGCAGTGGAAAGGTGTGTCATGGGTTTTTAAGCAACTGAGAAAAAGTGGTCTAAAACCTAATGGAGCAACTTATGGACTTGCAATGGAGGTAATTACAGGATGAAAGCATCTAACGCCAAGTAATTTATCAAGCGTGTATACTGTAGTATTGAAAAGGGGGATACAATTAACTCAACTGTTTTTACTTTTTTTGATGAGCTGAATCTATTTGAGAATTGCTTTTCTGAATCTGTATTTCTTGTGCTATCATCTTTAGCCTGTTTATTAACAAGTAACAACTTAGATCAGTACAGTTAAGTCAGTTTCATGTTATTTGAAATAAAAAAAGATCAGCTGTTCTTGGGAAAAGTGTGCTCACTAATTCTATTTGTCTTATTTATTAGGGTAACTATTTTGTTATAAAGTGGCTATTGCTATCTTCCCCGTATAGAAGCATTATATATCCTTGTATGGTGGCTCAGATTTCCATTTTATTTATTTACAAGTTACTTTAAGTTATATTTTATTTCAGAGTCTTTTATGGCTGAATAGAAAATTATTGGATGAGGAAAATGTCACCTTCGGATGTTATCATCCTCAAAGCATGTTTGTATTCAAGTCTTACAGGTGGTGCTTGTTACAAGGTAATGCTGGAGTCAGGGAATTACGATCTTGTCCATGAGTTCTTTGGAAAGATGAAGAGAAGTGGGGAAGTTCCGAAAGCCCTTACTTATAAAGGTAGTACTTTACTTGCTTGGTATTATTTGCTACTGTTATTTGGTAGCCGATAGCCTAATACATATTTTATCTCACTTCTCTAGTGTTGGTTAGAACCTTCTGGAAGGAAGGTAAAGTTGAAGAAGCTGTGAAAGCCATCAGGGACATGGAAAGAAGAGGAGTAATTGGAACAGCTGGTGTATATTACGAGCTAGCTTGTTGCCTTTGCAACTGTGGGAGGTGGCGAGATGCTATTCTAGAGGTACTGTTTTTAATCTTTGAGTAAACTCAAATCTGACCTTGAGAAATTTGGTGGTGGACATATTAGGTCCTGAGAACATAAAATCCACCCAGTGGTCTCCAACAAACCATGAATGTTGACTACATTAGCCCTAGATTTATGGCCAACATCTGTTTTTCCTTGAGGAATGTTGGGGATGAGGGCTTAGGAGGGTGAGAGAGGGAACAAAAGGCTTATGGTCAGTTTTTCCATTGCTTGGGAGTCTTCTAAATGAGATGGGAAAGGAACTTGGATTTGCAATAAATCTCCAAACAACCTCCCAATTGAGTTCTTCAAAGTGGGGGGAGTCAGGGGTTTAGGTAAAAAAGTATATTGTTTGTTCATGTTAGTTATTTTAAAAAAAGGTAAAATTTTAAATTTATATTGCAATTAATTGTTTTACTTACTAATCCGTCATTTCCTTCTCCTTGAATATTAGTAACAGCCAAACAAGAGACAATTTACCCTTCCTTTCCTTTCCCTTTGATCCCATCCCCCTGTCTTCTAATTCTTGAGCACACTGTTAGGGATTACGGGTGGGGTTTTAGGTTATGAATTTGGTTGTTCATGCTTTTCTTTTTGCATATATGTGGCTAGATGAACATGTAGCTACTTATAAATCCTTATTAAGATGCATTGACCTTCGCACATGGCTACAGGTTGACAATATTATAAATCTTCCTCATGGCTACAGGTTGACAATATTAGAAATCTTCCTCGTGCCAAGCCTTTGGAGGTTACTTTCACTGGCATGATTAAGTCTTCCATGGGTGGTGGGCATATTGATGATTCCATACGTATATTTGAATACATGAGAGACCACTGTGCTCCTAACATAGGGGCCATAAATACAATGCTGAAAGTTTATGGCCAAAATGATATGTTTTCTAAAGCCAAAGTTTTGTTTGAGGAAGTTAAAGCAGCCAAATCAGAATCTTATGCCACTCCAGGGGGTGGTAATAGCTCTGCAGTCCCAGATTCATACACATATAACTCAATGTTGGAAGCTTCAGCTAGTGCACAGCAATGGGAATACTTTGAGCATGTGTACAGAGAGATGATTGTTTCTGGCTATCAATTGGATCAAAATAAACACTTGTTATTACTTGTTAAAGCTTCAAGAGCCGGCAAGGTAGAAAATGTACTTATTTATATTCAGTCTATGCTTATTTTATATGTCTGCTCATGGTGTCATATCCTATTAATTTGTGTTTCAAACTATGCTTCTACCTAAGACGGCTTCTGTTTCATCCATCAATTCACTATCAGGGTGAAAAAAGACTGCTATTTTTTGTTAGTGTCAGCATAAGTTTTATAAATTATTTTGTACTGTGCGCAATCATATGTAAAAAGCTTGAATGTATGGTTCAGCTCAAAAACGTAATATACTTAGTCATTTGGCCAAGATCTCCATAGAAGACCTTTGCAGTTCAATCTTTAATCTTTTAGAATCAGACTAACATCTGTTGGATGATTTCTAGATTCAATTGCTTTTCTTATTATTATTAGTTTCCACAGTCATCTGATGGAACCACAAAAAATATATCTTAGTGGTTTTTTAATTTTGTGTTTAGCTAAACGTTGAATTTGATGGCATATTTTTGTTTCAATGCAGTTGCATTTACTGGAGCATGCGTTTAACATGATTCTGGAAGCTGGAGAAATTCCTCACCATCTTTTCTTTTTTGAATTGGTGATTCAAGCTATAGTTCAACATAATTATGAGCGAGCTGTGATCTTAATAAACACCCTGGCTTATGCACCATTCCGAGTGAGTGAAAAACAGTGGACAAACTTGTTTAAGGAAAGTGAAGACAGAATTAGTCATGAAAATCTAGAGCGATTGTTGGATGCTCTCGGTAGTTGTGATGTTATTTCAGAATCAACAGTCTCTAATTTAACAAGATCATTACATGTTCTTTGTGGGTCAGGTATATCTAGAATAATCCCTTTTGGAAGTAAAGATTCTGTCAATGGTCAGGGTCGGAATGAAAGAATTGATGATGATCAAAATGTACCAAATTTTTCCACAACAATGATGATTGAAGGTACTGAATCTGAGAATGACATTTATGTTGGTAGTTACAACACTGAATTAGTGACGTCTACCTGTACTAGTGATGGAGTCAATGAAGGAGATAATAATGATGTCATGGTTTTCAGACCTCAAAACTCTGATATTGAAGATGGAATGAGCTCACAAGCTGATAGGTTGGAATGCACTGATAATCTGGCACTTGACGAGTCTTCTGATGAATTGGACAAGGAGCTCTCGGATGATGGAAGCTCTGAAGATGATAATGGTGAGGGAGTAACTAACAAACCCACAGCATATGAAATATTAGAATTATGGAAGGAATTGAGAGAGGAGGACGGGAGTTTGTTACACTCTGAACTTGGTCGTGGCTAGTGATTGCTAGTTGTTCAAGTGCTTACCTATACTATCTAGACAGGGACAGTAGATGTAACCATTTTCATTGTAGATTTGCCTGTTCCAATCAACCTTGGTGATACCTGGTACGGTGTTATAATTAGAACAAGGGAACCCAATTAAAACTTGTAAAATTAAAATGTTGGCAACCTTTCCCTTGTCATAATATTTTTTGCATGAGATTGTACTTATGTTTCAATACAATGATTTAAATATATTTTTAGTTTCTTGAATAAATATAATAAATTTAAGAGCTAGTTCTTTCCTTTTTTTTTCTTGCTTTTGGTTCCTCTCATTATATTAAACTTGGTCAGATTCAGTTCCTACCGTTAAAGGATTGCTGATAAGTGGCGTGATTAACTGAGGCCATGTAGACAATAAATTGCTGATTTGTAAAAATATCCCACAAAATTACTAAATCATTTATCAGTTAAGTATTGATTTAAGTGATCTAGTAAATTGTCAACTATTACCTCACCAATTTGCTCCTGGTCCCTTTAGTTTTGGTCTCGATGGTCTCGACTTTCCCTCTCTGACCTTTGATCAAGGCGTCAAATAGTCAATATACTTGTTAGTCAGTAGGTGACCTCTCTAGAACATTCAAGGTGACCAACAGTAGGTGATCTTACAATACCTCATCATCAAAACCTCCTTTCGGTTCTCAACTTTTGATTCTTCTCTTTTGATGGGAATTCGGTGCCCAACTAAAATTCATTCTGTCTATATGTGACTGCTGGGGCTGAAGTCCAACCTTTTTTTTCCTAGTTGCTTTGTGCAATCCGGTTCATTCATTTCGTAGTACCATGATTTTGACCGATTAACATTTTAACCTGGTCATTGGAAAGTGAGTAGGGTAACTGCATAAAAATTTGGTGGATGAATTACTCGACGTCTATTGGCAGGTGGGAAACTTCATTTGGTTTAGTTATCTTGAATTAACTGGTGCATGTATTCTACAATAATCCTTGATGTACTTCAGCTGGACTTAATTATAGTCTTCTACTTCTGGCACTACTAGTACCTTTTTTTTCATTGAATTATATCTCTTGGCTGACTAAAAAAATATTTTAGCTACAGTTTTAGAATGCAACCAATTGTTATTCAAGCATATTATTGATTGCTTGTAAAAGATCATACTAGCCTTTTCAAACAAGCACAACACCAGTACGCATGACCGAGTAACATTCTACATTTATCCAATAGTTTTGAACTAGGATTTCTCTATTGTCAGTAATGTACAGATGCACAATTGTTAATAATTTATACTATTCGTTCCCCAGGTTTACCAAAAACTCATACACCGTCGTACTGTCCTCAGTATGGGCTAAATTTGAAAAGACTACAGAACAGGGAAGTCAATATAATAGTAGCAAGAGTAATGTAGCAAAGTCTTAGAACAAGCATCATTGAATTGAATATAAGATCTGCCTATAAATGACAAGCCATAATGCTATTGAAACACTACTAAAAATTGTTCTTCATTTACTCTACGCGGATGTCAATCATTCTACTACAGCAAAACATGGCCATTTCTACTCTTCTGTTACTGCTTAGTAACTTCCCCTCATTGTCTTCCTTTAAGAATAAGAAAACGGAAAGAAAAAAAAAAGGCTATTATTGACTCCTGTCAATATTCCATGAATCATCCTGCACTATTCCAGATTTACAAGCCGAAAATTATGTACAGTTAAGGAAAACAGGGAGGAAGCGCAGCAGAAAATCTATCATCTCAAGTAAACTCAGCTGATAATTGATCACGCGTCTACACCATCTGCAAAGAATTTACAAAATATTAAACAGGGTTAACTAAAAGAACTGACAGAAGTTTCAATGTCGCAATAGAATAAAGCAGCACTGATTAAAGCTTAGAAAGAACTAAAGAGAACTAAATTAAATTACTTCTATATAGGCATCAGAATAATGAGGTGATGACTATAGGTTTAAAACAACAAAACCGACAGACCTAAAATAAACTACTTTACAGACATCAGAATAATGCACACCACTGATTAAAGCTTAGGAAAACCACTTAACCAACAGTAACTAACAGCTAGGGTCCTTTCACAACAAGTAGAATATTGGTTGGAAGAACGTGATGGAGGAAGTTACTCCTCAGTCCTAGGGTGTTTTGGTGATTCTTATATTCCTTTCAATTCCTAGTCCATTCAGAGTTTCGCTCCACCTTGATAAACCTATTTGGAAAGTTCAAACTCCCTCTAAGGTTAAATCCTTCTAGTCATTTTATGTTGAAATTCAAAATCAATTTATCCAGTCAATTCTATCTTGAGAAGGAACAAGAGAACATAATAATTTCCTACGAATTTTTGTCATCTTCGGGTTTCTACATCAATCAACACCACTAACATACCTCCACAAAATGGATTGGCTAAGAATAAAATATGTCATCTTAATGAAACTGCTCATACTTTGTTGTTGGAAGCTAGCACACTTTTGCATTTCTATGGGGGTGGGGGTGTTGTAAATAGGCACTAATTCAGGATAGAATATCTTGGTACATATTAAGATTATAATTGTAATCATTAATATAGATTTTTCATTTTTTCCATCTTAAACTTGATCGCAGTTTCCCTTAATATGAATTAGAACCTTATTGAATCAACATCAAATAGTTTTCCATTTTCCTCCACTGACACCACTGAGGTCATCAGCAATTGCATCGAAGGAGCACTATCTCCAAACAGCCCATTCCGCTCTCACATCATCACTGGTGAGCCCCCCTTTCAGGCACAATGGTAAATATTCCCCAACCTTGTCCTGCTTAGGGGCTATTTGAAAGCTCTAATTACTCCTCTTAGAAGATACATGTTACTCCTGCTTAGGCACAATGGTAATTGCCCTTCTTTTGCCATGGATGAAGATACATGTTCTTCCTTCCAATCCTTGGGTCTCAATAACATCCTAAACTTGCTAGGTTTGTATCCTCTACGTGATCTTATAGATTTCTATGTAAGCCTTCTACCACCTATCCTTGACCATGACAATGACGGGTAAGAGTTCTTTCAATGTCTCTAATATTGTTCCTCAAGATATTTGGATCAATGACTCTAAGCCAACGGATCATATTACACCTTTGACCTCATACTTTTCATCTTACTACACATTGTCTAGAAACTAACACATTGCTATTGCTAATGTAACTCCTGCCACTATCGTTAGATTAGGTGACATTCAACTTTGACCATCCCTATCTTAAAACAATGCCAGTTATTATAAAGTTGAAACTTCGATCAACAAATACAAGATTTTCAAATCTCTTTTACCATATATAGATAGATAGATAATGTCCTTCATGCTCCCAACTGGCTAATAACATTGTTTCTAGACAAAAACTTGCAGAGGACTAGAAATATTCGGTAACATTTTCAATCCCATTGTGTTTTTCATTGCCGAGGAGCAGGGTCTATTATATGCTTACAATATATGGAGACCAATGGTGGTACCAGCAAAAAGGTGTTGCCTACCTATCATCAAGCAAACTAAGAATCTTGGGCAGTTTCCCAGGTTTGGCATCAAGATATGCATCTCCCACATCCGGTTTTTAGTGTTTGTAAGCTTTTGTTTCCTCGCTTATTTACAAAAGATTTAATGGAGTATTTTTCATTGCAATATTTTCAATTAGCAAAACACCATTGTGCAACATTTTTTCTAAGTAATCATGTCTTGAACCTTTTTACTTTGTTCATTCAAATGTGTGGAGACCGATTTGTATATCCCCTAAATTTGGGGTAAAGTGGTTTGTGTGGTTTGCTGATAAAAAAAAAACTTGAGTCAGATGGATACTTCCATGAAAAATAAATGAGATTTTTCAGGTGTCCTTTAATTTATTTTCCATCTTATTCAAAATCAGTTTAGAAAATCTATCAAATCAAAAGATTGCAGTCTGATAATGGCAATAAGTATGTGAATCCAAATTTCTCAAATGCAGTTGTAGAAACAAAAACTGTCATCTTGAAGAAGTTGGAACTCTACTTCTCTAAATGTTTGTTCCCAAATTTCAAAAATGCAGTTGTAGAAACGAAAACCATCATCCTGAAGCAGATAGAGTTCTACTTTTATAGATGTTTGTTCCCAAATTTATTGGGAAGAAGTTAATCATCAACAATTTACCTTCTTGGCTCTTAAATGATACAGGCCCAGTACAACACGTGTTATCATTCTTCCCTTCCTCTCCTATCATGTCTAGTTTCTCAACTCTTGTCTTTGAATGTCTTGTCTTAGTTCACTCTCACAGTCAACAGTGTAGAAAGTTAGACTCACAGACTATCAAATGTATTTTCATTGGTATGGTAAGTGTTGTTGGCCACAAAGTCATCATTTCTATGTCTCATATGTCACCTTTAATGAAATTGAGCTTTTCATTCCAGTCCTCAATTTCATGAGTATAATAAGGCCATGTTTGGATGTAAGATGAAAATATTTCAAGTGGATAGAGAAATAAGTTGGTGGTATTTGGTTCAATAGATTAGAGGAGATTAATTCTGAAATGGTAGGATTTGTTGTACAATTTCTCACCTATTTTGGCTCATCTCTTATATTTCTTTTCAACACTGTTAATTTCTACTTTATTACTGTCCGATTTCCACTCATTATTTTTATTTTCATCCACTCTATGTCTCTTCTCTCAACCAAATAGGACATCAAAGTAGAGCTTGTTGTTGAGTCATAACCAATGTCTTATATCTTGGATAACAAAACACAGCACCCGGCCCAAAAAAATGCTATAGCTAGCCACTGTTGCGAAATTTTCTATGTAATGTATAAATTCTCAAAAAATGATAAGATACATAATTCATAATTAACAATAAAAAGCCATAGGCGTCTTAAGCAAAACATACAAGTAAATACTAATAAAAGTCAAATACAAGTTTCCTAAGTACAAATCATCAATGTCATCTTCTAAATCTAAGTCTTTATAATTTTCACTAATATTAGAGTTGTACATTTCATTTTTTGAAATTGAAATCCCACTTTAGACGTTATCAGAAATTTAAGATTAGGTATTAAAAAGTTGGCTAAAAGATGTTTTGAGCAAATTACCCACATGAAGAAAGTCTGACCACATACAGATCAGCCTTTAATTAAGTAACCTAGAACAAAAGGAAACAAAATAAAGGATGTGAAGATTGTTAAGGAATGACAAACTGAAGAGTGCAGAGAACAAGCATAATATTTGAATAATTATGACGTGATATGCAATATAAACAGGAACATAAGATTTAAATGAAGTTATCATGACCATCTCATCTACAGGAATCAATATAGATTTCATGGAGAGGACGCTACCAAATATGAAGCATTTTGCATTTTAGTGCCTTCATTGCTGCTTTTGCAAATACTTGAGCAGCCTCAGCTTCAGCTTCTGCAGCCTCTGCCTCCCTAGCTGCTGCCTCAGCCTGTGCAATTGCAGCCTCTGCCTCTGCCACCGCTTTTGCAGCAGCAGCAGCTGCCTCTTTAGCTGTCAAGCCCTTCACTTTTGATATCTCTTCATCAATTTGGGATTTTGAAAGGATGTTGACATCATTCCTATTTGCTTCTGAAGGATCTTTGGACCTCCCCTCCAATGATGAGCATCTTCTTTTATCAGAGACCACTGAACTTGATGCAATCCTGTACTTATGCTTCTCCTATCAATAGATGTCATACACATGATCAACTTATCATATATTGAATTTTCATGCCAAACGAACCTGTCAAAAGAATAACTGTTTATTGTATGGGGGAATGTATCAACTCAAATAGAACTCTCCTCGCAAAAGAAAGTGCCCATCTATGCTTATTGCAATTGCTAGGCCCATTTTGCAAGTAAATAGGAGAAAAAGAAAGGAGACAGTTGGAGGGATATGGGCCTAAAGGCAGTGTGGGCCTGATTAAGGCAGCTTAAATGGATTTTGGAAGAGGGAAAGAGGGCAGTAACTGAATGGACAAATGGCAAGTAAGGAGGTGGCAAGGGGGAGGCAAATAACAGGAGGTTATTCAAAAACTCAATTGAATGGCTGATGCAAGGCTGAGCTGTGGAGTGTCTCAAGGTTTTCCTATTTGCCTTTATTTCTGTTTTGATAATTGTAAGGTGCTTAGCACCATTCCAACACCGTACAAATTTCACTCTTTGTTTATATTGTCAGTTCTAAAAAAATCTATTAATACACTATTCCAGTTGCTCATTCTTAACATGATATAACCAATTAACTTCAATGTCAATCATTTTCTTTCAACGACTTTCAGCAACATCAAATATTTATCACTTGCATACATGAAAAATTTCAATACGACCTTCAAACCAGATTGACTATGTCTATTACGTACGATTCCAGGCAGAGAGCTTCTCATAGTAAAACTACCTTGATTATTTTGCCACTTGCTACCATATTCTTCAGTTTGGTTGACAGTAATTTACTGATATTTGGTGGAGACCGATATTTTTCCTAAACACATGAAAAGTTTCAAAATTACTTTGGAATTTTGTCGCAGTTATGCAGACAAGTATGTAAACAATCATTATATCGCTTAGCTGTATTGACTATTCACCAATATTCTAAAGGTAAATCACAGGTCATTTCCAAAGACAAGATATGAAACATATAGCACATAGTATGATGGGTTGAATTATGCTATTTTTTAACCATTGTAGAGAGAAAACAACTAACAGTTGTTACTTGTGAGAGCAGACACAATGAGATCACATAGTGTATGCAACTAACAAAGACATATATTAAAGCACATATTAATTATTAATAACAAAAAGAAAAACCCTAGAACATGAGCTGCGGAAGTCAAAATTTGTGATAATAGAATAATATAAAACTTTAATAAATATTCTGCTATTAAATTTATTATATATTAATTAAATTTTAAATTTAAAAAACTAGAACAGATTTTATTATGTTTTACACAATAGATTTTATGACAAAAAGATATTAAAAAACAATTGATATGACAATAATCATCATATCAGTAAACATTTTTTATTTGATATTAGACATCAGTCAATACTTAAATAACAAGGCAAAAGGTGCTGTTCGAGCCAGACACGACAGCCCTTTGAAGAGTGACAGAGTGGCATCACTGCTTCTGAGGCCTCATACAACTTACGCAAGACTGATGTAATTCTTCTCCCAGCCTCAATTCTTGTGATTCAAGTCAAATTCATGTGAGTCATGATGTGATTCAATCATCAAAACAGTTTGCTCACCAATTGATAATGCAAGCCACTAGAATCATGTGTAATATCGTGAATAATGCAATATTGATAACCATGGTTGAAATTACTAGCAACTAAGAAAAACTACCGTGGAGGGAAACATTTCTAATTCATTTCAAAGGTTTCTAATGCTGAGAGATCATCCAGAATTATGTATATTTTAGAACGATAGATCAACCATCAATTGATATAAAAGTGAAACTATCCTTTACTTCAGGGGATGATAACATTTATTGATGTTTAGATTTTACAATCATTTGAAAAGTGAAGTAGAAATACCTCTATGTAAGAAATAATGGCACCCTTGTCAGAACCCTTTTGCTCCTTCATGTTGACAATGGCCTCCAATATATGATTATCCACCAACCTGGCATCATCATTGCTTTCATAAGTCAAAAGTATATATTGCCGCGTAATTTCAACATTCAGATCAAGATGAAATGTAATCAGAAGTGACATCAAACAGGAAAACAGTTTACAAATATTTACAATTGCAACCTGAAAGTATGTAGAACCTATGTACACAGCCATGAATTTTTAATTTAGAATTAATATACACTGGAATGTGACAACATTAAGATAAATATACCTAGGCATGAACTCCTTTAGAAAAGGAGTCCAAGTACAAATCATTGCTAATTATTTATAATATTTTCCTATACGAAGCATAAAAGTTATCCCCTTTGATTTTGAGGTGTATTTTTTGGATGCATGCATAGAAAAAAAGAATGATAAAAAGTCAGAGATAGAAATATTTGTATATGGTGTTACATGATTTAAATTTTCTGATACTCAAATAATAGAATAAAAGAATTGCAACTAAGCAAATAATTATCTAACATACGATGTAATCTTTCCCCCAAAAAAAGCAAAAGTAATGACCCATTAGGTAGCTAACATGGTCCACGATCTTTCTATTCCTTTTCTTTATTCCAGATAGGTAACAAAACCTTCTATTTCATATGCCTTTGCCATGCTCAGAACAGAGACAAACATTGGAAATGTGACAACATATGAATGTCAAACAGTCTAGTAATTTATTCATTCGCAAAAATTGGGTAACAGCACACACACAGCTTCTCTTAGAACAAATGACTAGTAAGGGATGTATCGTCTACAGGTGTACAATCTCCAGATACTGTTCACTAACAAAATTAAACAAATCCAGCACCACAGTCACAGATAATTTATTTTCTCTAGATGATAAGTGGCAGATATATTTAACTGGATATTCTGCAACCTCGATATTTGTTCTTTCAAATTAGGAGATCGCAATGGTCCACCAGAAACTGCTAAAGGCTTAGTATCAAGAACTTCATCATGTCGAACTACAGTACTTAAGGCCATATGGTTATTGTCAATTTTGGGGGCAGGTAGGTTCCTCTTAAGAGCAAGTTTTGCCTTCTGCCGGGATCCCCATATTGCTGTGACATTTATATTCCTCCATTTATCCTGTTCACAGTTCAAAAGCATATAAACAAGTACAGCACAGGTAGGCTATAACTTTGTAAATTAGATTGAAGCAAAGGAAAGTAACATTATATACTGATTTTATAGTGCAATGCACAGATAATCATTTGGCTAGTGCAATTATAAGCTTCCCAACCAGAAAAAGATAGAAGAATAAAGTCCTTTCTGCAACACTTCCTACAACCTGCTATGCTATTGTAAAGACGTACCTTAAGATCTACATTTGAACGCATGCGCAAAATAGCACTGAATTCAGGATCTGTAAGTATGGTGCGCCATTTTCCTGCCCCATGTTTGACTACTCCAGCTTTCAGCGCAGCTTCTTCTTCTGCAGTCCATTTCTGCTTAGGAGCACCCATTGAAGCAAAGCTTACAGCTTATGACAGACTACTCTTTGCTTCTACTCTAGAGGAAAAAGGAAAGCAGTACTTCCCTCTTCTACTTGTGCATCTTTGAACAAGAAAAAATCTGACTACTGTTGACCAACAAACAACCCCAACAAGAAAATAAATACTTTCACTTTTCAACATGTTATTTTCAAGGTTCATAAACAAAACAGCAAATCAAAAATAAATAAAACTCCTCCCATAAATCCCAAATATTGACCTTACTCCTATATTCACTTCAATGTCATCCCTAATATCCCAATGTTCTAATATAGCTGGAAAAGGAAATTATAACATTGTGAACCATGCAGAAACATTTTTGCAATGTACTAATGAAATGCCCGTGCTATCAGGCAGGCCTCATGAAAACATGGTGTAGTTTGGGAACAACCTAAAATAATCTAAAATTATGCATTATGCAATACGCAAAATCTGAGTATTTCAATGTCTCAGCCTCAAATTTCATTGAATCGATCGAATTAAATTTACATTGAACTGAATGACAACGAAAAGGAACAGCCTTTCAGCTCGGACGGACAAAGTAACAACATTTAAGTTAAAAAAATCAGAACAGCATAAACTACAAAGACATGCATTCAACTGGGAAGAGAAATGCCACACCATATACTTCTGATGAATGCCAAAATTTACAACTTTCTTTGGGGGGAAAAAATAAAAACCAAAGGGTAAAAAATAAATAAAAGAATCGCTGGAGAGAGCCGTACCGAATAACCGGAGGACGGTGAGAATTGGAAAAGTTGAAGTATTTACCCACAGAAAATGAATAATCCAAACGATTTTGCCTAAAACCAGAGAAGAATGAGACACATGAAGTGAGTTTTATTTAATCGAGGTGAAATGAAAAATAAATACATAAATACAAATAAAAAGTATCTCTTAATTTACGCCTCTGAGTAAACCTTGTACGAAAAATATGTCTCTGATTTAACCAGTGATTTAGTCGGAAAAATATTCTACACATTGAGAAGTTGTCCTCTGAATACATGAGAAGGGTAATAGACAGAATATGAATTTAATAAAAAAAACACTAATTTTGTAAAACATATCCAAATCTAACATTCACCAAATCAAAATAACTTGATAAACATTAATTCTTTTTACATTCTACAAGCAACTTTAGGTTTATTATTTTAGAAACTAATCTTTAAATATAGGGATCTGTTTTATAGATTTGATCTGCTTGATACAAATTATTAATTTGAGAATTAAACTACTTTTTAAAATTGAAAATTTAATGTTAAACAAATAAATTATCACAACTTAATAAGTAATTACATATTTCAAAACATAAAAAGATAATAATCTCAGATTAAATCCTTTTAGTTTTAATAAAGTATTTTTACCAATTTAAAATGTGTTCTTTTAAAGTTTATTTTATAGTTACATAAATATTGAGTCAGCCCTTTTGTTTTTCCGTTAAATTTTATCAATCAAATTATCAAATTGAAAAAAATTATTAAGTGAACTAACTTTTTAAAAAATAATTGTTTTTTTCTTAAATCGTGTTTTAAATCCATTATACAAAATATAAATATAAATAATTACATGCTAATTATAAGTTCATTATACAAAATTAATATATGAGTAATTGCATGCTAATTAAAACCATCTATATCAATATATAAATATGATTTGGTACATTCTTTTGGTGTCATATTTTAATTAGATGGTTTATTTATTTATTTAATAAAATAAATAATTGAAAAAAAAAATACGTTTTATAATTTTTTTTTGTTTTTTTAATCGTGTTTGTTAGCTTTTTTTAATTTTGTGTTTTTTTTTAAAGAAGTATGAGTTTTTTCATGTTTTTAATTTTTAAAAATTTAGATAATGTAATTAATTATTTATTTTTGTGTTAATTGAATGCGAAAGTTATAGATCTTAACTAAAACATAAATCCTGAAGTTGTGATAGATAATTATTCACATGATTTGGGAACAAGTTTAGTTTTAGTTTATGTTTGAAGTGTTAAAAAAACTTTCAAGCACTGATGTAATATATGATTCATGAGATTACTAGTGAGGAAGCTCTCGTAATATTATTAGTTTAGACATTGAAGTATAAGTTGCTCAAACACCTTATCTTCTAGCAAACTACATTTTATAACCTGAGTTATTATTGAGGATAAGTATTCAATAAAAAATTATTATTTAATTGTAATAGTGCACTGATTAAAATTCTTATATGAATCATATATGTATTTCTTATCTAAGTTATATATATATATATATATATATATAATATGAATTTATTTCAGGTTCAGAAAAGTATATAAATATTTTTTAAAGGCATGTATTTATTATAAATACTAAAATTTATTATAAATAATATAACAAATGATTCCTTAGTAGTTGTAAAATATGTTAATTTTCAAAATAAAATATAAGCATGATAATATGAGACTAACTGTGGATTTACTGTAAAAGAATGTGTAGCTTAGACTAAATATTTAATTTCCAACTTGCAAGACAAAGTGTGAGGTGATAGTGTTGTCTGTAATTTACATTTTTTGTATTATTGTATATTATTGCTTGGAGGTTGAATATAATTAAATAATTTTATTGATTATTTAGTGATAAGTATAAATTTAAATTTATATAATAAATTATTGTAATTTTTACAGTATATTTTTTATATAAATAGTAAATTATTAATTTAGTTTAATTAATTATTATTTTTATAATAAATACTCGTTTTTACAAAATAGTCAAATTTGATGGTAAAAATTATAAAAAAATGTATTGGTATTTTGTAAAAACGGAACAAAGATATTAAAATAAGTGTTAAGAAGCAATATGTTGGAAGCTTTTTTAGAGGGCCAAAAACCCAGATTTGCACCCTTTAATAAATGAAATACCAAACATTTTGCCATTCCAATCTCACTTGTTCCTGTTTTGTGCGCACAATCGAAATTCTATTCGACGATGGCGAATACGCTACAACGTTTCCTACGCGGCACCATGGTCCGTCGCTTCTCCACCCAAGCATTGGTCGAAACCAAACCAGGCGAGATCGGAATGGTTTCCGGAATTCCACAAGAACACCTTCGTAGGAGGGTATTTTACCTTTTTATTCTCTTTTATATATGTATATATCTTTTAAATTCATTCAATTTCTGACGCTCTCAATCGCCTTCAATGCATACTCATCTGTTTAGAAAACCTACCATTTGTTCACCCAAAAATTTCTTACCATAGTTTAATCATGTGTAGAAATGCATACCTCGTCGTCTATGTTTGTGGTTATTATACGAATTGATAAATCTTAGTGTAAACAACTGCAGCCATATTCACGATTTTAGACGATAACAATGTTCAATTGGGCGTATTAACTGAGAGTGTGAGTGGTGAAGGAGGCCAATCTTGGCCATTCAATCATCTAGGGATTCAATGTTCGTGATTGGCTTCTTTCGCCTTTCCCACTTTCAGCTAGTAGGCTCTCCCATGTTCTATATACCGACTTTACAGTTTACAAATAATTTATGCATCTTTAGATCCCCTACTTTCACTTGTTAATCATTGTGACACAGTTGGCCCTTTCTGTCTTGTGCTTAACTGCAATGCAGGTTGTAATTTACTCTCCAGCTAGAACAGCATCTCAGCAAGGATCTGGGAAGGTTGGAAGATGGAAGATCAACTTCTTATCAACCCAAAAGTATATTTTTTCGCCTTATCACAGTTTTTTCACTGCTTTTATGAACATCATTGTCTGAGTTGTACAATTTGAATATTTTTTCCCCTTGAGAGTTTGATAATTGGGTAGGTGGGATGCTAAGGATTTTGTATGCATGGCAAATTAATGATTTAGACTTATTCATAACAGGAAAACTTGTGCTATTATTGACATTTCCTGTCCTATTGCTATTTGCATAGCTTTTAGTTTCACACTTATAGCACTTGTGATTCCGGGCATCCCTGATTAATTTAAGGAGTCACAACTAGCAATTTCAGTAGAATATCCTAAACTGGGTTAATTGTTGTGTAATCATATGTAATGGCTCAACAAATATTAATTTTTTACTAATTGTAGGTGGGAAAATCCACTGATGGGCTGGACATCCACTGGGGATCCCTATTCTCATGTTGGTGATTCTGCCTTGACTTTTGATAGTGAAGCAGCGGCAAAAGCATTTGCAGAGAAACATGGTTGGGAATATTCGGTATGTCTTACTATCCAAATATTGGAACATAGATAATATCTCGTGTATTTTTGGAGTGTTCAATGTGTCTCTTGATACAGATCATGTATGTTCTTATTGAAATAAATTATTAATAATGGATATGGATCGGAAAGTAGAAAGTAAATGGAATGTTTGTTGACAGAGACCTCTATATCTGCCTCTGGGTTGTGTTATTGAATACTACAGTGATAAGGAAAGAAGATAAAAAGCAATTGCAGAATAGAGGTCCCTAACCCTCCTATATTGAGAGCCTTTTACTCTCCCCTAACGTCCTCTCAATCAATCAATAACTCCCTTAGCTAACTCCACATCTCCCTCTTTTATTCCCGATTCGATTATACATGTGACTCTTAACTGTCTGCTAAACATACATACGAGTGTGATCAAGTCCCATGGTCATGTGACCATATCGAATGGTCTCTGGTAATTCTCCTATGCCCTAGCCTCCCCTCCAAATTTTTTTGTTTCACCTTGTCCTAATTCATAATCAATGACCTCAAGGTGAAATTCAACAGCCTATCCTCCAATGGACATTCCATCTCTCTCATTCTATAATTACTGCAAATTGCTTGTTTGGCACATAGATAACCTAGAACCACTATGGTGGGTAACTTCTCGATGTGGCCTTTCCTTGTCTGAAAATTCCCATCTGTTAAATGTTCAGCTCTTCTCGGTGATTTGGAGAGCTTAATCCATCATCTCTGGTAAAATATCTATATTGCCACTTCATTTCATCCTTGACTTCTTCCCCTAACCTGTTCATGCAAAGGATGTACAGAACTCAAATTGCTAAAGAAAAGGCGGAGGATACAATAGACATTGCAATTCACATGAAACCGTAGTTGGTATTGAAGAATCAATACATCAGAACACAGCTATTTGTTTCAGAGGTCCTGGATATGTAATTGCTGAAGACAACATTTTACCACCAACTTGGAAATTGTTGAACACAACACACAGCCAATGTAACAAAACCTGTGAATATGTGCAATTAAAAATTGTGAGGAATCGTATTAAATTGAAACTCTAGAAAACTTCCAAGACCGAAGTTATGCGTAGATGCTATATTCATGGCCCTTTGAAATGTAAATTATAGTATTATTTCTTAAGTGAATGGGATGAGGCCATCTCCATTATAAGAGTCATAGCATTAGAAGATGAGGTCTTAATTTACTTTTTTGTGGGTGCCACCACTGAGCTATATCACTTTTAAGACCTCCTTATCACTTTTACTTTAATAGAAGGGTCTTATAAGACCCATACTTATTAATGTTCTATTTGGTTGTTGATGTTTTTAAGACAAATATTTTTTATTCTTATGACTCGGGGTCTTAAATTTCCTGTCATGTCAGCATATTAGCATATTCAATGCACAGAGGTCTTTGAAACCCAAATCTTAAATTTATGACCCAGGATATGACTCTTACGATGGAGATGCCTTTAGTTTGAGTATGGCATGCCTTTAGTTTTTCAAATGATTGTGAAATGTTTGTCATTAGAGTATGTTTGTTATTCACTAATTCTGCTTCAAGAATCATGCCCCTATATTGAAATAACTCAATTGTTCATTGGCTTTCATTATGTTTTGCCGGGTAGAGTTTTATTTTATGATTATATTAACAAAAGCTCTGAACATGTTGCAGGTCAAGAAGCCCCACACACCATTGCTGAAGGTTTTAACATCTTACACTATTTTGTACTTTAACTGGGTGTTTTTGAACGACATAGTTTGAACAACAGTGGAGTTTGTTTCTTTCACAACATTGTTTGTGGCAGCATGGTGCGATCAATAATAATATATCTCTATACGTGTTAATTACTACTTGTGGTTGCAGGTTAAATCATATGCGGACAACTTTAAATGGAAGGGCCCACCCAAACCTGCTGAAGAGTGATTGTTTGGTTTGTATTCATGTTAATGTATTCCGGCTTCAGGAGTTTCAACATGCAGCAGTTTTCTCTGCATTTTTTCTTGAAAAAAGAAAGTTTTAATGTGAATTACTTGTTGAAAATAAAATCGGACTGATCTGTCATTGGCTTAGTTTTCCTCTATTATGTAGACACTGCATCTAATTATGATTGATTCTGCCTAACATCTTAACTGTATTCTTTAATGAACAACTGTTTGCAAGAAAAAACTGATCCAACAGTAGCTACTGACTTTGGGCAATAGTTTTTTTTTATGTTCACGAGAGTTTCTAAACAAAATGGCCCGAACTTTTTTTTATTTTTATAAAGTATTATTTAACCCTTATAAAAAGGGTTAAATATATGTTTTTCGTTATCGAACAATTTTAAATAATTGTTTCGTTTGTGACTGAAAGTGTAGATTGTATTCTTGTACTTTATGAAGTCATGTAACATTCTCGTTAGCAATCGGTGTTAAAAAATTTCCAGCATGTCATACGGAGTTTCTCATGTGGCAAAAGCAATTTCAGCCAACTCAGCATTGATTGAAGCTTCCTCTTCTACCATCTTTACGGACTGCAATAGTTATAGTATTGTGGTTTTGTAATTGGGCCCTATAACAGAGGTGTCTGTGTCGAGTCTTGTGGCGTTCGCGTTTCCGTTCTCGGTGGCATTTATGTTGTAGTGCCCGATTAAGCCGATTCACTTCTTCAAGAAGATGGAGGAGCAAGAGAGGTTGCAGATCCTCACGCTACGCGAAGCATTTGGACTTGCTCTTCGCTGGGGCTCAAGGTGCATTTTTGGCGTTGGTGTGGGAATTGCAGTGGCTTCCAAATTCACCTGATTTTCAGATTTAGAAAAAAAAAGTTGCAGTGTGATACTTGTCGGAATCCGAGTGGATGTGAGGCTTAGGGTTTAGGAAATAAAAGCAAACCCATATTTATCAGAACATCTAAATCAGGGTCATACCAACATATTAATGAAGGTGGAGTGTACATATAATAAGATGTAGCTTAATTAGTAGGATAATAAGCAACAATCTCATTCTAAGAAAAAAGTTTTTTATGAGAGAAAGCTAAAAGGGATGAAAGGACAGACTGGGTTCTATGAGGGTTTGAAAATTGGGAAAATAGGATTTTGAAAAAATGAAGTGGTTGAAGAAGATGAAAATTTATGGTCATTGTGGACAAATAGCTTACATGGAACTCCATTTCTCACATGACAAAAAGTTAACACTCATGAAAAGTGTTTGATTAAAAAATATAACAAATAGAGATAGAGAGAAATGTACTAAGTGGGAAATAATACAGTAAATTTTAATTATTTCTTAAATCTATATTTTCGTCTTTTTCCACCAAACACTATTTTCATCCTTCACCCTCCACTCAATTTTTTCACCTTTTTTTTTAAAAAAAATCTTTTAAAAATTACTTATTTTCTTCCACATTTTCTTTTAGTGCTTATGGATTAACTTATTTAGTCTAGCTCTTATGCACTTACTAAAAGTAACTTTTTTAAAAGTTAGTTTTAATTTCTAAAAAAAGCTCATTTTTAACCAATATATAAGTTAGTTTTAATTGATAAACAAACCTTTTTACTCTTATAACTAACCTATAAAAGATTGTCCAATCGAAAGTTTATTGTTCAACATTATATGAACATTTATTGTTCACAAGAATTGCTTATAATTAAAAAAATTATTTTAATCATATCAAAACAATACTTTTATTTCTAAAAGACTCTTGTAACCAACTCTTGTTGAAGATGTTCTTGGTAATTGAATGTACAGACAGGAAACGGGAACAATGAAGTGGATTACACATCTGAATACTCTTTTCATCATTCTTTGGGTAAAAATTAAAAAATACATGAATAAAGCTACTCAAATAGTACATGAATCCCATTTAAATGATTGCACAATCCCCTTCATTTTGAAATGATGATGAGGATGAATGCGCTGTGCTGAATGCCAATAGTATAGTTTATACAACCATAAATTGTGTGCTTCCTGCTGTTGATATCACCAGACTGCTATAATACCAATCCTGATATTAATACAACAAATATGCACACTAAAACCCTTTCACTTTCAGCAATGGATATGTCAGATAGAAAGCCGAGTCACAAACTTCCTATTTATGTGACTTGGTAGCTTAAGTCTCTAATTTATAAAGCTCCAAGAGTCCTTTGTTAGTAAAATATTTGCTTAAATATTGAACTTTGTAAATCCTGCTTTATTTAATTGCCAATCTTCACCTGTGCTAATTTCTTTATCACATATTAGATACAAAAGAACAATCATCCCATATATATGTAACAAATAGAAAATCAAGATTATTCATTAATTGATTTGCGGGAGAAAAAGCTCTAAATCTGGAAATTAAATAATAATAAAAAAAAAACAGAAAACTGGGAGGTAGAAAACTTGTAATAGCTATTGATTTCTAGCAAACATATAATATAATTATGAGATTATTACCTACACTCTAAGAAAATGCCAAACGGCTTATCTAACCAACCTTTCCGCAGTGAAAAAAGATATGCTAATGGGAAGTAAATTTGCTACTAAAAGTAATTCCACTCTTATTAGGTAGAAGCTTCTTCATGTAATACTTGGACTTGCGGGATAGATTAATCCTTTTCCTTTTCTTCTCAGGAATAAAATCAATTGAACATTCTGAAAATCCCCGCCTCACAAACCTGTTAACACAATAGGAATCCCATGTCTTTAGAAAAGCATTTATGGAGTTAACAAACCATATGCAGCATCCAAGAAAATATACAGTATGCAGTACGTAACAATCCACTGAAAGCAAAAACTGACGTTGATTCTAAATAAATATATTGACATATGCTTGATATCCAAGGTACATACCAATCTGCTGTACGAGTTGTAAGCAAGAAAAGCATTTCAAATTCAAGATATGATGCCTTCTTCTCTATATAATCTGTTACATTTGATCATAACATTAAACAGATAAAGTCAAAACATGAGATAAATACTATTATGAATGAGTGAAAATATCCAAAGAGTATAATCAAATCAAACGGCTTCTCAAAACTGTGAATTACCATGCACTGCATAGGCTTCATACTACACCCTAAAAGTAGGTTCTGGATGAAATCAGAAACAATTTTCCCTTTAAAATTTTATGTCATGATCTGATATACAATATTTACAAACAATTTCTGATCCAAGGAGAATTGCATAAGGAACTAGTCAGCAACTGAAGGTGTATACAAGAACCCACAAACCTAGTAGAATTCACTACTTTTCAAAGCCAAAATAGGAGAAAAAAAAAGTAAAAGGAAGAACAGAGTGGTTATATGCTTTCAGATTGAATACCCCTAGTAAGGAATATAAGATGAATATGTTATGAATATAAGTTGACATTTGTTACTCTGACATGAATTTCCCAAAATTTATGGACCCTGAACAATGATTTCAAAATTAAATTAGTGATTGAAATGGCAAAGTGAGAAATTTAACGTTAAACCATGGTTTAATAGTTTCAGGCTATCATCACTATAATATAGACTTGGACAGGTTGAAGCTGTTTAAGTTTAATCATGAACAGTTTGGACAGTTCAGTACCAATTCACGTGGTCAGTAGCTTGGTATCAGAAAGACAGTTTCAGGGACCCTAACCAACCACAGGTCCGAAGTTTGAATATTCATTTCCTGTTTTTTGGTTTCAGCACGAACCTGTTAAACCATGTGCAGTTGCATGGTCTTGACAGTTCAGTATAGGTTCATTCGGTCTAGTGGCCTTTCTAGAATGTCAGTTTAAAAGGTTTAATCAGACCAGTTTACATTTAACCTGGTCGAGTTGGTCAATCTGGGACTCTGGGTTTAAAACTACGGTGCTCTGAAATACGATAGCAAAAGTAGTATACACTAGAAGTACAAAATCAGTCCCTCCTAGTGTAGTGAAACAATACGATCTTTTTTATGTATCAGATAAAGACATTGAAAACTTCGAAAGTGTCCTTAAATCCCTAATAATTTATACTATGATGGGAACCTCAGTAGAACCACAGTAAATGACTGGAAAATTGAAATGGAAGGCAAGGACTTGAAGACACTACGGAACGAATTCATATGAGGATCTGTAGTCACAATTCAAAGTTTCAAACCTTTTTTATTAATGCAACCCTATGAAAAAAATACTAGATACAAGTCAGAATAAACAACAATAAATCACTATGGAGTTTCAATATATTACACAATAGTGAATCATTGACTGGTTCTCTATCAATTAAGAACAAGATTGTCAATCCAGAGGCAATAGTAGCATATCATACCAAGTAATTTGTCTCCCTGTCCTTGGCCTCTACAATCAGGGGATACTGCAATTGCTGCAACCTCTCCACACTTCTCTTCAAAGAAAGGAAAAAGTGCAGCGCAAGCAATTATTTGACCTTCTCTTTCCACAACAATGAAGGAGCCTAATGATTGAAGCAGCTATAAACAGACAATGGTCAAAGGTACGGGACTACTTAAGGAAATCCCCAGTAATGGTTACAATGTGGCCTCTACAATAGCTATGAAGAAGATAAGCAAAGTGAGCAAACCTCTTCATCAGTCCGCATAACTAATATGCCAGACTC
Source organism: Phaseolus vulgaris (assembly GCF_000499845.2). NCBI lineage: Eukaryota > Viridiplantae > Streptophyta > Magnoliopsida > Fabales > Fabaceae > Phaseolus > Phaseolus vulgaris. Next base: position 46,795,509 of record NC_023757.2, on the reverse strand, counting down.
CTGTAAAGGCTGGATGAGTTGTTTTATTCCAGAAATATCTGTTACTTGAGCCATCCGGGTGCCTTCATAAAGGTCACTGCAAAATTAATTGAAGGCAAGCAAATGAAGATAAAAAGGCTTTCAGAAACACGAGATAAAAGAAAAGAAAAGAAAAAAGACCTCAATTATCTATGACAACATCAGCAATCTGCCACATATAGTTTATGCTAGTAGGCAGTACCAGCCATGGAAATCCCATGAACATCATTTTGGTACTAATTTAATTTGAAAATAAAAGCAGGCAAAAATTTCTTTCAAGGGCGTGGCATATGGTCATGGAATAGTAGAATTTAACCAGTTTATTCTCTTTATAACTAATATAGCAAGTTATTGCAACTAATTCTTCTATCCTTAAAAGGTAAAACAGGAGAATGATCACAAATGGTCTATACACCCAAATCAAATATTTGCATCTTTCAATCTCAATAAAGAACCGCGTAACAGTAACCATCAACTCATCATAGATAACTACAAAAAAGTTTGAATCTCACTGGTATAACCGATGTGATGACTCTAGCAGGAAATCCAAAGGGATGCAAACTAAAATTATGATTTATTAACATCAATAGCTGATAAAAAACAAGAAACAGAACACTTTAGTTGAACGAATGAGGATACAACTTACCATACTACTGTTACTCTCACCAATTAGTTACCAAGGTAATAGAGAAAATATTTCATAATAATAAGAAAAAATTTCCAGATAGACAAAACTTGCCCACCTAGCCACCATTGTCCCCATCCCATCTCTCTTGAACAATTCCAACAATAGAACTCCACTAATAGTGCCATCCAACAAATGAACTCTTTGAACACCACCCTGACAGACAGAAGAAATTATATTTAGCAACATATTAACTGGGATATCAAGCATTGCCGTCTTATTTGAAAAAGCAACTTTTCAAGGAATTTCAGTATAATAATGAAGTGATACGAAAATAATTGGAAAAAACGGGTAATTTCTAAAAAAATAGTTATATTGAGGTCATTATATTTACAGAAATCAGTCACTTGACGATTCTTTAAAAACTATTTGGGTTTTTTAAAAATAATGAAACAAACCTGTCTGCCATATTTAAACAGAACACGAGGCAATGAAAATAAAAATTTCACACTTGCAGTGACTGAAGATACTAAAGCACATTGCAGACCTATATAACCAATGGCGTGAAGGAAAAGTTGAAACATCAACTTACTTTGCAAACGAAAGCTGCAGCAGCCAGCTCTGACAGGTAACTATTAGTTCGACTTAGAGACTCCTGACCTCCTATAGCAAAACCCTGCTCCCCAGACCAAAGGCCATTCCCATTGCCAGAACCAACACCATTATGAAAGGTTGGAATATGACATTCTGAAGATGGTTTTCCATTCTGGGGAGCCCCATTAAATTTTTTAAGAGAGTTGAAATTTCCTTCGGCAATAGCTTTCACATAGTTAGCAGCTGTTTCACTTTGTTCAACCCGATTACGAATTAGCATGTCTGCCTCTTGAAGAGTTAAGAACCGAATAAGGTGTCCACTTTCATCCAGTATGGGACAATCTGTAATGCATATAAGCTTGTCTGCTCCTATGGCCAACGCACAAGCTGTTGCAACTTCATAGGCACTGTGGAAACAAATCATCAGTATCCACTATTTAAGCATTTCTTTTTCCTCTGCTGGATCACATCCAACTACTATATAGCAAATTCAAAAGAAAAATAAATTGAACACATTGACACAGATGTTAATCTGATTCACAAACAAATTAGTTATTTAAAAACCTGTATCACTATTTCCTCAGTATTTTGTTTTCACATTCCACAAGTCAAGTTCTATAGTAAACTATTTTGCTTACTAAATAACTATGTAAAACTTTGTAAATGTATTTTTTATTGTTTTCTAATAAGGTAGACGCAGAACGTGATGGAAAGAAAGCCTCTGGCGCAATACAGCAAGCGTCTAGCGCGGTACCAAGGGAAGAGAAAACACAAGGAAGAATGAAAACAAAGAGTGTTTATTATTATTCCCCAATTACACGCATATCTTTGTTTATGAACAGTCACTCTCTCAAACAATTATCATAATCGGCAGTTGTAGAAAAACTGGACAGCTGGCACCAAAACAAACACTGACATAATCGACAGCTGACACAAAAACCGGACAGCTGGCACCAGAACCGCAGCATGTAACATTTTCCTAAGAAACCAACGTTTTTTTATTTTTTTAACACAGTCTCCATGAAGCTGTTTCTTCCAATCTATGTCTAACTCCAACCTTTAAAAGCTAGCCTTGAAAGAAAAATATTAATATTCTCCAAGGTATTGATATAAGAAACATAATTGATGATAGATAGTAAGCTTCTTCAATGATTGGTTTTGGGATGGTAAAATCAGCACAGCCGTGCTCACTTGAGAGCAGAGGCTGAACCACAACTAGAACCTTTGACCTAGTTACAAGGCAACAACCTCACCATTGGTCCACAGCTAACCTCCGAATTGAAAACATGAACGATAAAATATTGAGGCTTTCTACAATAGTCAAATAATAATAGATCATGAGTAAAAATCAGAAATTACAAACATTGTATAACAGAATATATATGTCAGGAAGCAATGAAGAAGGACCAGGTTGTAAAAAGTAATTATCAGAGGTTTTAAAGCATACTTGCAATTTAATACTTGTCCAGAGCTGGAGTAACCCAAGTTGCTTAAAATAACAATGCAGTCGCCATCAAGCCTCTCACGCATGCGAGAAACGTCGACCTTTTTAACCTCCCCAGTTGACCCAAAATCAACTCCTTTGACAACCCCTCTTCTCTGCCAAATAAAATGTTTAAAAAAGACTTGCTCTAAAACAGCGACTGAAGCAGAATACAGTGGGATAACATTGGAATCTCATTGTTACCGCAACAACAGAACAAGGGAATCGAAAGAAACCATGTTCTCCAAATAGAATGAAGAAAATTGAATCACAGAATTCAAACCTTGGCTGCAAGAAAGTTTCCACTTGCAACACTGACACCAACTTCATGCAAACGGCTATTGTCACCATGTCGACGAATATTGCAAATGGAGGGCCCAGGCGAAAGCTTTGCTTCAATCATCAATCTTATTCTCCCAGCTGCTTCCATTGCAGCTGCTAGAGACTCATCATCAGTTACCCTATATGGACCAACATATTTAGGTTCTCTCCCTACAAAATAGCAACATCACTAATCAATGCTCATTCACACTAGCTAAAATTTCATTTCTCTCTTGTTGGGTTGGCAAGGATCAATCAACATAAGATCATAAAAAATAGTCACTTTCACTACATTAAGAAAACTAGCCGCTAGCACCCATTCATATTCAACCCATGATTTCGTCCCCGTGATGCAAGTATGATTCACCTCTCTCACGCAAAAGATTGTCAATTTGCACATGGGTCCCCGGAACGAGAACAAACCGGATTCCCAGGTGATGAAGAAAGGCTATATCCTGCACGCACATTACATAGCTAAGTATGAGATAAATCTAGAAAATATTTCCTTTATAAAAAAAAAACTAATTAATTCAACAATTTTATATATAGTTAAGTTCTTGAAAGGAAATTTTCATCATCCTACTCAGGATTATTTCCCTAAGAGAAATTATCACACGATCCAGGACCATCACAGTCTCAACTAATCTCTCCATCACACCACCCTTTATTAATTATTTTTCATACATAGAAACATTGAAGTATGAGTCACACAGAAACTGATTAAGATCATAAACACGTTTTGATCCCAGACTATCTAATATTTCTCTCTCATATAATACCTGCGAGGATACATTCCAAAAAATAATTTGATACATTTATCTGTGTCTGAATGAGCCAGTAAAATAAAAAACTAAAATATTTGGAGGTGCCTTGAGAATTGGATCCAAGTAAGGACTAGTGACAATTTCACCGGAAACGATGACAACGAATGTAGCACCACGGTGGGCCCACAAGTACGGCCACGTCTCACGAAACCAACGCACAAATTGCTTATCGTCCATGGAGCTGCTGTAACCCTCCTCTTCCGCCACGCTTCCGATCACTTCCTCGCTGAACACGTTGCAGCGTTCGCATGTTGAGGTAGGAACTCTGTTCCAAGATAAGGGTTTGTTTGGCTTCGATTTTGGGGAGCGAGGGCGTAAATTGAAATGCTGTGGGTGAAAATTAAATTTGGGGGATGAAAATTTGGGAAGGTTTTGAAGGGATGTGCGATAGGTGGAAGACAAAGCCGCCATGAGACTCTGCGATTGCAACACAACTGAAGAGAAACCCCAAGGTTCTGTCTCCTCAACACATTTTTAGCATCATCACAGTGACGTCTCTTTATTTTATTGGATCTTAAGACAAATTTTATTAGAATAATTGTTTCTCATGAAAAAAAATGAATGCATTAGTTGAACTATTAATAATTAATAATACAAGGTTAAAAAATTATTTAGCTGTCTCATTATATCAAAACACTACTTAAACCAGATAATTCTATGAATATTTATGAAATAAAACTTGACATTATTAATTAAAAAAATAACTAATTTAATTATTTTTATTGATCTTCATAAATTATGTATAAGTTTTTGTATACGAGACCCAAATTAGTATTAAAGTTTTTTTTTTAAAGTAATTATATTTATTACTCACTTATGTTATAGCATAAGTATTTTAATAAATTAAAGTTATATATGTTTTGATAAAACTTTATTTATAACTTACTAAAAAGATCGTTGAGTGAACTTACATTAACAAATCTATTCTTAAAATCAATTTTCAACTGAAAATCTACAACCGATAATTTTATTAAAAATCATTCATTGTATTTACAAAAGTTATTAGATCTTTAAAATTAATAAATAGCTTTTAAAAAATGTTTTTTTTGAAATATTCAAAATTGTCTGAGTTATATTTGAGTTTTTTAATTATAATTATATGTTAAAGATGAAATCTTGAAACGATTTGATATTAAAAATAAAAGCGTAATTAGTTTTTCATTGCATTAATGGAAAGTTTTCAATCTCATGATGCACTAAAAGTTTAAGCTCCTATATAGTAGATATTAACATGTGCAGATATTTCACATAAAAGTATATGTTAATAATTTAATATTTTTGGGATAAAAATATTAACTTAGATTCGAAAGGAAAATTTATATTTTCTTTCTTATTTTTCATAAACAGACACAATATTTTTATTTTTATATATCTCAGTTCACTCATATTTCTATTGTTTTGAAAGGGATCCAAAGATGACAATTATTTTCTGGAGACAATAGATTGAGTTGCAGGCATGGAAACATATAAAGAACGCAATGACGCAAATTCTTCCATACCAGCCAACACTCTCAAAAATCTGCTGAAAACAAGGAATATATGACAGCACCAAAACATTATTTCAATTAACAAATTAAAAATATATTAAATTAACAGAGAAAAAAAATAAAAAAGTAAAAAAGAGAGTAAAATATAATATTTTAATCTCGTATAAATTTTATATACAAATAACTAATCATATTTCAACTGTAATCTCACAATTTTATTAATTAAAAAACTTTTATTAATTAAACTCGTAAAATCACATAGAAAACTATATATATATATATATATATATATATATATATATTTTCTTTCATGTCCTGTCATTGTGGAGTTATTTCTTTCTTTTGATCTAAACAATTTTACATTCTATTTCCTTTTCCTTTAAATCTATCTTTTTTTTTCTTCTCCGTAAAAATAATCCTTCAGTCCGAACAATGATTGTGTTTGTAATCAAAAGTTTATGTTTAAAAAATTACAACTGCATTTTAAAAAAATAATTTAAATTTTTATAACAGAAAAATATATGTTTGATACATACAAATTTCTTCTATATAATTTATTTTATTAAAATTATATTTAATAATGAAGAGGTGTTTTTGTAAAATACAATTTATCAAATTTTATAACTTTCTTAATTTCTTCAACAAATTATACTATAACAAACAATTTTCCAAAATATGAAGCATCTGGAAATTGCAAAACCTTGAAACCAGAAAAATCATTGTTAATACTTCTGCTACTCTCGAGTGATGGAATAGTTATCAGGATTGTATGCTTAGTTACTGAAATCAATGAGATCAGATGCTATCCATAAATTAACCAATAATCTTGTTAAATTTTTTTAAGTTCAAGGACTTTTTAAAACTTTCAAATTTTTGGACTTTTTTAATCTTCAAAACAGTTTTCTTTCCCCAATTTACATGTGTTATTGCAACTTTTGTAAGTAATCTTTCTTTTTTATATTAATTAAATTGAAAAGGATGTTACTTTCAAATTAAAAAATAACAGATAAAAAATAATTTCTTAAATAATTATCAACTAAAAACAAATGGAAGTACTTTATAATAATTATTAAAAAAAATTCACCAAAATCAAGAAAAATATTTATTTTGTTGTTTTAATATAATTTTAAGTAAGTTATCTATTATATTTTTTAATTTTTAATGTAATGTATATTTATGTGTCGTTATATTTCTCTCTTTTCATATTGATTAAATTAAGCATATAATTACAAAAAAATAAGTTCAATATAAATTTAAAAAGTGACATAAAGTATATTTTTCTATTAAAAATCCGACATCCAAAAAGAAAAAAAAGGGAATAAATGTAATGAATGCATTTTTTTTATAAAAAAAGTTACATTTAAACGGATTTTGATATTAATTAATTAAGGATCTTCTGGTTAAGTTGATATAAAAAAAAGGATAAAATTTTAAGATTTGAATTGAAGAAAAAAGAAGTTTTCAAAGTCAACCTCTTTCATTTTTTAAAAGTAAATAAGAAAAGAGGTTATAATTCACACCTTTTTCTATATTTATTCCCATTCAAGTAAATTTATTGTTAGAGAGAAAATAGAAATAAACCCTTTAAGTAAATAAGGGGTGGAATTTAAAATTGTGAACAAATTTTAATTAATAGGTAATTAAGAAAAGTGCTTTCTAGAGTTCATGATGAGTATTTCTCTTGTTATCAATCAAAAGTGTTTGTTTGCATGCAAAGTAAAAGAAGTCATTGTTTTTTAAGCAGATGATAATAGAAACTGTTGGAGTTTTGTAGCAAAAATGGTTTTATTTTATGATTGATGAGATTGGAGAGATAAGAGGTACCTTGAGAGTGACACCTAAACAAGGACTACCAACAATTTCTGCAGACAGAACAACAACAAACACCATCTTGGTCTGCACAGACATGCAAGGTTGAACTTGCCGGAGAACCTTCACCAACTCTTCATCTGATTCCCCTGCCACCACCACACACCTTTGCTCACACTCCCAACATTTCTTCACAAACCTTGACTCTCTCTTTTCTCATCTTTAACAACCGCCACCCAGAAGCGGAACTAAACCTTACGCTTTGAACACAGTGGTGGGGCCACGTGAAAATCCAATTTCCCCGGCTGCTTTTCAGAGACAAGGGTTGCTTCCAAAACCCACACGCACCCATTATGCCTTCTCTTCTTCTCCTTTCTTTCCTCACCTAATTGAAAGGTGCAAGAATTTCTGTTTCAGCAAAGCGCACATTTCTGCGAGATTATCCCAAGAAGGTACGACAGAAGTGAATGAGTAGCTTTGATGAAAGCCTTGAATTCTTCTTTGTTTGCAGGGAGCATCCCAAATTCACAAACTCTCTTTCTTCCCTCACAGATTTTCTACACAAGGTAGCACCAACAAATGACAACAAACGCTACTATATTCTCTCCAATTATATACTCTGCACCTTTTTTTTTAAGAAAAAAAATTCATTACATCAAAACATCACATCCTTTTTTTTATTTTACTCATCCAATCATGATTATACATCCAGGATTCAAATTAAATTCAATTTTATATTATCTAAAAAATCATTTAAAATTTCGTTGAATTAAATCAAAAAATTGGAGAGAAATTTAAATCTATATTTTCTAAAAAGTAGTTTTAATGCTTAAAAAATAGTTTAATATCATTTTCTAAATTTATTATTTTCAAAATAGTTTAAATTTTAAAATAATTTAAAATCAAAGTAACAAATAAATATAGGAGATATTTATACATAAAATATGTGAATGAAAAGCCCAATGAACCTCCATCTTTATTTCACATATATACCAATATATAAAGGAAATTCTCCCATTTAACTTCTATTTTGTTTTATTTTAATTTTAATTTTATATTTTATTTTATTATTTTAAAAATATATGAGATGATATATTTGTCATGATCTCTTTATTGTTAATTTTAAATTTTAAATTTTAAATTTTAAATTTTAAATTTTGAATTTTAAATTTTAAATTTTAAATTTTGAATTAAATTTTAAATTTTAAATTTTGAATTTTAAATTTTAAATTTTAAATTTTGAATTTTGAATTTTGAATTTTAAATTTTAAATTTTAAATTTTGAATTGTGAATTATGGAGTAATTGTAAACATAATTTAAAATGTTTTGAGTCATTTCTCTTTTCACTTATTCAACCAAACATTTTCCTTCAAATTCCATTCTTCTTCATTTCTTTTTCAATGGTTGAGAAAAATTACTTACATCATCCAAGAACTTCTCTCCACAACAAAAATGATGAAAAAGAAGAAGAATAAAATTTCATGTTTTCAATAAAAAGAACTTTTTCATTCTTCTTAGGTATGCACATTCTCTTATTCACTTTACCCAACTTCTTTGTTACACTTTTTATGATTATATATTATTTGTCATTATATTTATTCACCTCTCATTTCTTATCTATTTTCTCTACAAATTTATTCTTCTTTTCTTTGCAGATTTCTTCTTTTCCTCTCTTTTTCATTCTCCGGGTATGTTTTCGTGTCAATATTATGCGAGTACAGATTTGAATATTTTGTGTAATTTTTTTGTTTTTGATCTATTATCTTTCATTCTCTTTGAACCTTTATTGACTTTTTTTTTTCAGAGGGAGTAGAGAGAGAAAATCTAGAGCGAGAGAGAAAACAATGAAGATCACACGTGGTTGTTTGTGCTTAGATACACAGGTGAAGGTTATGATCTCATGATTCTCGCGAACGCTTTTGAAAATGAAGATCACTTCGGCTACTCCCAACACCACATCACCACATCGTTAACCGATCGTATCGCCACCAAACGCATCCCTCAAGGCCAACGTACAACACGACATAAAGATAAGTACATGTGAATATTTTATTTACATTATTTATTATATATTAAAGGTAACATAATATACAAGGAGTCCTTACATATCAATACAAAGCATTCACACATTTATCTACACAAACAAGTACTTATGTATATTGCATATATGTGTGTGTATTTTGTAATTTATTCATAATTGACATTCTTTAGTAGGAAACAAAATTTGTAAAGAATGAAACACTTAGAATGATGATTAATCACTTGCATTGGTTAAGCCAATTCACACTAAGACATAATGATTGTACATGATTTTACATAATAGTGATTATAATGATATTTTTTTATTCATAATGTACTATAAATTTCTATTGTTAATACAAGTATGCAAATAATAACATTATTTAATATATAAATGAAAAAATAAAAAATGCATACACAAATGCACATGTGTTCTTGCTAGTATTAATAAAGAATATGATATGATAACAACAAAATAATATTTAACATAAAACATTTTTATATACAACGGTAAACAAATATCATTGATTTAAACAATAATTAATAAAAATATAGAATATGATTTGATTGAATATATTTTCTGTTTATATTTCATGTAATTAAACTTTACAATTATTAGATATAATAAGAAGATAAAAAAAATAGATATCACTCAAAAATATATGTAGCATTAAGCGATTCAGTTAAGTGAAAGAAACAGGAAACTTCCTTTTCTCTAACCGCTACTGAAAATCTCTTTATATACAACACAATAACCCTTTCTCTTCCCCACATCACAAATCACAACCTATTTTACTGTAAAGCCTCGTCACCATCAACATGAGCTATTACGATAACCAGCAATACCCTCCAGTTGGGGTTCCTCCTCCACAAGGTATACATCTTTCTTTCAATGCTTCTTTCTTCAGTCATACGTTCTTCTTTCTCTTCATACCCACTCGGCATTCTTCATTTTCTTTATTCTTTTTCTTGTCATTTCTCATTCTCAACAGGGTATCCACCAAAGGACCCATATCCCCCACCAGGGTACCCTGCACAACAAGGTTACCCTCCAGCAGGCTATCCTCCTCAAGGTTACCCTCCCCAAGGCTATGCTCCTCAGTACGCTCAACAACCTCCTCCTCCCAGGCAAGAAACTGGTTTTCTTGAAGGATGGTATATCTCTTTTTCTCTTTCTACCTATTATGCCTTCACGCTGTTTTTTTTCTTTTGTTTTTATCAAGATCGTTGAGAAAGAACACAAATTTCACTATGGACTGGAGGTTGAATTAAGATTTTAAAATTTAGTCAATAAGTTGGAAAGAAATTAATTTAAACTTATGTGATCGGATTGTATTTGTTTGATATAGGAGTCAAAGATATGATTCGTGATTTGTTTGTTTCGATCTTTAATGTTTTCTTCTGTGTAGTTTTCATATCATTGACTTGAAAAAAATGACAAAAGCTAATGTTGTCTTCTTCGGTTGCAGTTTGACTGCACTCTGTTGCTGTTGTTTACTTGATGCTTGCTTTTAAGTTCTTAAAAGACGTGACGGGTGACTGAAACAGTGGCGTTGTGGGAAGCGTATTCATAATCTTTCTCTTTTGATACATTTTTCTTATCTGCCGATGTCTATCCAATATGAATTTTAAATAAATTTGATACATTAGTATATGTAATTTCATGTTGAGATGTGATTCAGCAATTTATATTTTTATTTTTATACCAATTCTACACTGAAAAGTAATATGTTGAAATTTCAATTGTGATCGTATTAATTCTATTGAATACTTGCAAAATCTATCGGTGTAACGTTTTGGATTACCAATAGTTCGAATTGGATATATTTTATTTCAGTCTAAATTGTAAGAAAATCTATAATGATTTTTAGGATTATTATTATAAGTATCCGTGAAAATCATTAAAATTTTGAATTATATTAAAGAATATTCTTATTTATATAATAATATTTATATTTTATGAAAAGATATTATAATATGTCACAAAAAGGTACAAAATAATTAAATGCTCATCTTTATTTTGAAGTTAGGATTGTGTATTATTGTTATGATTATGAAAAATATACAAAGTTATATATATAATAATCATAATTAATGGTCATGTTTTTATAAATCTTGATGAGATTGGATCCTTGACATCAATTTTTCCAGAATTTTAATGTGACATATTATTGTATCCTCATGTAAAATCTAAATATCATTATATAAAATCAAAGTATTATATAATATAATTAAAACATTTATGTATTATAATTAGATATATTGTATAGGTAAATCAAAATATTCATTGAGATTGAGATATCTGCATTAATAAGATTGATTTTCATAATATATTTATATAAATTAATGTTTTAAACTGACATAATTACGTAGAGTTTTATAATAATAATTTTAAATATTATGGTTAATTTTATATTGTTATGAACATTCTTACAATTTAAACTGAAATATCTTACCTAAACTTGATTGGTATATGTCTAATTAAATATAAAATAGTAAAAAATGCGAGATTTTGCAAATATTGAATAAAATTAATACAATTTGAATATATTACTTTTTAGTGTTATTCATAAGAATTGGTATAAAAGTAAAAACCTAAATTGCTGAATCACATCTCAACAAGAAATTACATAGACTAATGTATCAAAGTTGTTTAAAATTCACATTGAGATAGAGATCGTAGATAAGAAAAATATATCAAAGAGAAAGATTATGATAACTATGCTAAAAATGAATCCGTGAATTAACCCGTGTAAATACATAATTCATTGATACTGCTACAATTTAAACCTGAACAAATGTTAATAATCTAATATTGAATTAACAGAACATGTAGAGGAAAGAACTCTGAATACGCCTCCCACAACGGCACTGTTTCAGCCACCCGTCACGTCTCTTAAGAACTTAAAAGCAAGCATCAAGTAAACAACAGCAGCAGAGTGCAGCCAAACTGCAACAGAAAAAGACAACATCAGCTTTTTGTTATTTTTTTGAAGTTACAGGTATGAATACTAGACAGAACAAAACATTAAAGATCGAAACAAACAAACAAATCACGAATCATTAGATCCTTTGACTCCTATATCAAACAAATACAAACCGATCACATAAGCTTAAATTAATTTCTGTGAACTTATTGACTTTGTTCTCAATGATCTTGATAAAAACAAAAGAAAAAGAAACAGGGCGTGAAGGCATAATAGGTAGAAAGAGAAAGAAAAAGAGAGACATACCATCCTTCAAGAAAACCAGTTTCTTGTCTGGGAGGAGGAGGTTGTTGAGCGTACTGAGGAGCATAGCCTTGGGGAGGGTAGCCTTGAGGAGGATAGCCTGCTGGAGGATAACCTTGTTGTGCAGGGTACCCTGGTGGGGGATAAGGGTCCTTTGCTGGATATCCTGTTGAGAATGCCGAGTGGGTATGAAGAGAAAGAAGAAAGTATGGTTGAAGAAAGAAGCGTTGAAAGAGATAGATGTATACCTTGTGGTGGAGGAACCCCAACTGGAGGGTATTGCTGATGATCGTAGTAGCTCATGTTGATGGTGTGCTCAAGAACTAGGCTTATCGAATAACGGGAGTAAATAGTTTGTGATGTAAGGGAAGAGAAAGGGATTATTGTGTTGTATATAAAGAGAATTCAGTGGCGGTGAGAGAAGGAAGAAGTTTCCTGTTTCTTTCGCTTAACTGAATCGACTAAGGAAACAAAAACGCGTTCTAAATCTGCTCAATATTTTCTTTTTAAGATAACATAGGAAATAACAACATATTCCCGTTGAGTTTGGATTTTGCATTCTGTTTTTCCACTACCCTCTGCCTCCTTTTTTTTAAAGCACCTTTCAAATTTTTCCGTTAACTTTTTGACCTTTTTCTTCTCTCTCTTCTCACCCTCACCACTCACCTTATTTAACGATGAAGATTCGAATAAACCGACCACAACAAATAGTTGGTATTTTTAATTCTCTTTTAAACTAGCTTCTAGCTTCTTTATTTTCAAAAGAGTATAAGTATTTTATTTAATCACAAAGCATATGTAATTATTGGAAAAAAATATATAGGTTTGTGTTTTATTTTATCTATACCTTTATATTATTTTTCTTATTTAATTTCTCTCAATTCTTTTATCATTTTATCCTTATATCAATAAAATTTTAAATTTAAATTTTTCAAAATTTTAAACCTTAAGTCTTTTTGAAACACTTTAAATTTTGAAAAAATAATAATTTTAAATATTTAAAATTTCAAAGTTTTAAATTTTCAAAAATTTTAAATTTCGAAGTTTTAAATTTTCAAAATATTTAAATATATTAGGTAAAAAGGTTGGAAGCAACATGCATTTCAGGTATACAAACTGATCTGAGTTATATAAACTACAATATGCTCGTCAGGATTCGTATTTCCATCATACTTCTTTATGGTCAAACTCTTCCAATTCTTATGTAACGGAGTTTCCACAATGGTATCAAAAAATGGATGCTTCCTAGCAAACATTCCGACAAAGATTTCGGAAGTTTCAGGTAACCTCTTCCTTATTGCTTGAAAACTTTCATCGTTATGAACTCTTTCATGCGTTTGCATTCTTGGTTGAAGAGTTTCAAATTATGTATTTAAAATTGTTTTTTTGTTTAACTTTTCTTTCATATATGCATTTTTTGCTCTCAATATGCTTAATTTTTTTTTTCAATGTTTCAAATTCTTTTGCAACTACATCAACATTGTCATTGGCATCATACTCTAATTGTCTCCTTGCTCTCCAAACTGTTTCTCTCTTCTACTCATATCTGCTTACTTTCTTAGTTGTCCTATTTCTCGGTCCCACGGTGGGCGCCAAAATGTTCTTACAAAAATGGCCTAAAAACCTACTTTTCTTTCGGCAAAATGTTTTGACTTCTCAGATTTTCTGAACTTCTCGGGGTTGGCTTTCGGTTCATTCTTACTTCAAGTTGGGCTTTCAGTTCACTCTTGCTTCGGGTTGGGCCTATGGCTGACAAGCTTACTAGGTTGGGCTAAATCAATTGGACCTCTCAGCTTCTCCTCTTTGTCTCCTCTCACGGTTGAGTGTGTACCTGCAATGCGCTTTGATGTCAAAGTCAGAATCTACCTACCTCTTAGATTGATGACCTATTTATAAAATTCTCTTATTAGACCAAGAACCTATTTGGACTTTTTTTTTATACCTAATATATTTTTTAAACACGTATATGTTAATTTGGACCCTATCATTATAGGATTTGCCACCGTAACCATTTATAATTTTATTTATTTATATTTTTTATATTTAACCTCTCGGCTCGACCTTTCGGCCTATCAATAAATATTAAAAAGAAACAATATGTTCAAATGTGTGTTTTATAAATGATTTAATTTGTTAAAATTGATGTTTACATTTAGTGAACAAAATCACATAAAAAAAATGTATAATTAAAATTGTTGTAATAGAGAGAAAGTATTAAGTGAACTTTGTGGATATTGAACGAGTCTTTCAACGAAGTGAAAGAGAGAGAAAAAATATATCGTAAGCAAAAAATTAAATGAAATTAAATAATGGATTAGACAGAAAATTAAAAATAATTTATTTATATTACCTAATAAACTAAAACTAAGTGTATTTAGTAGATTAAAACCGTACCAAGTAGGAAGAGAGAGAACATGACAAAATATACATACACATCCTTATACTTAATATAAAATATTATATACTATTTCTACTTATACTCAAATTTGTGTTTGGTCAATAAATAATTCTTCAACAAAACTGAAACAGTCGAAGTAAAACTTTTGAGACAAATGTATTTTTCATCCCTAATTTTTTTTTTACTTTTTACCTTTTTTTCCTTAATAAAAAAAAATCATATTTTCCACTATTTTCTTTTTCTTTTATTTCTCGCTTCCCCATTTTCACTCTCTCAACAAAAAAAAACATGTACAGGGGAATAGATTAATTTCTTACCGAAGTTTTTTCAATATAAATTTATAATATCAACTTTTTGGTGAGAATAATATAAAGTTTTTTAACATATCAAAAGGTAAATAATTAATAAAAATAAGTCTAACTATTAATGGATTATGTTTCTGTAAATATATAATAGTTTGATTGTAGTGTTTGAATGAACTGTAAGAATCTTTGTAACAGAAAAATCAGATTAAGCATGTATAAAGGAAAAAAGATGCTAAAGGGAGCGCCTTTTTCATTATTTGCATTTTTTTTTATAAACTATGGCTTTCTTCTCTTTGTCAGGAGGAAAAGTTGTCCAATGAAAAAAATGAGAACATTTAAAAGCTTAACATAATATATTAGCGACAGAGTGATTTTGTATTTAGAAAAAAAAAGTTGTATTTATTATTACCCTAACAATTTTTTTTACTCAACTGAATTACACAAATTATGAACTTCAGAAAATTATGATAAATATTCGACATGAGCTTATTTGTCTAGTATTTAATAAAGACAAATTAAAAGATAAGATTTTTCTCTCTATATAAAGTGGGAGTTATAAATAACTACAAATTATAACTACTATAAATTACCAAAACTTGAAAAATGTGTCATTCAAGCAATAATTTGAAAAACATTATTTTCTAATTTCTTTATTTTCGCACTTGAATCTAGGAGACCATTTAATATTATGTCAATACTTGATGAATTCTTTATTAGATGTCAATCAATTTTGTTAGTTATTAATTAACATAGTAATTATTGTGATATCTAACATTATACACTATCCAAATTATGTTGTTCTAGTAGTATAAATACAACAATACATAATATACATAAGATTAGGAAAGAACTCAATATACAAAGTTTGACATTAGAAATCTATTTGAATTAATATAAAGTCTCATATATTATCATCTAACATACTTAATTTAATCTACTTTGAAATTATAGTTCTATAGTAAAAAGATAAAATATAAATTTTAATTGATAATAAAATGTGTGTGGTTGAATATTTGAAAACATAATTTAAATAATTTAAACTATAAAAAACGTTGTTTAAAAAAATGTAATAAAATATAGTGAATGGAGATTCTAACTAAAGCAAACAGTAAAGGAAAGCCGTGTGTGGATGTAGCAATGCTGCTTCCAATCAGATGAGGCCACATCATGGAGATTTTTAAGACAAAAAAGTGCTGGCATGGAAAAAGAGAGGGTGCACGCAAGGAGTGTGCTACCAGAATCGAACATGGTGAAAAGAAAATCTAACAGAAGTCACAAGAATTCAAGCAGATTCTCATAATGGAAAATTGCAGAGAACGTCATTACAAAAAAATTCTACAGGGTTTGACATTACCGTACGCATAGAATTCAATAATACTTACCTGTATATTATGATAAAATTTTTATTAAATAAATAAAAGGAAATCAAGTTTACGAATAATACTTACCTGTAATATTTCACAAATTTTCAGAACACTTTCTCCTAAAGTTTCAGAAAAACACCAATAAAGAATTAGCAAAAAAAATCCATCGCATCACTTATGAGAATATATAATATATAAATTATGGGAATTTTTTAAGATTAAGATGAAATACATATATCATGTTAACGTTTAGATATTAAGGAAATAATAATTATTAAATTATACGTATAATTATTGTAGGTATAGTCTCTCCATATTTTTATAATCATGTCTGACAAAGAAGGCACAGGTAATGCTGCCAAGTTGGCAGTCATAACCCAACCAAACCCTAAACACTCAAACGGAAATCATTTTGTGATTATCCGAAATTGTCACCATCGGAGCCTTTGTCCAGATTTGTTCAAATTCTTTCTGAGTTTGATTTATCTAGTGTTATCTAATTTGATTGGTATTGTTTTCTTCTGTTGATTTTTGGATCTTAGAGATTTCAGTTGTGGTGAATTTCATTCCGGATAGCTGTCTTAATGGTTTGATAAATTAACTCTAGCAATTTGTAAGTTGTAGAGCAAAACTCTTCACTGAAGAAGATTACGTAGGTAGATTTGAATCTCTTCATTTATTTCTATTCATTAAAACAGAGGCAAATTAAGCTAAATTGCATGACCATTATTATTAGACTTACATTCAATATTTAATAATACATGACTTCTCATGACAGTGATTACTAGTCCCATCATTCTCATTATCAACTAAATTATTGTAAACCTTTTTCTATAGGTTATAATGCTGATATACACGTGATTGTAAAAATTGAAAGTGCAGATTCCATACCAAATCTTCATTCCATACTTTCTGCTTCAAACGGGATTAGTTTCATAATGTTCAAATCATGTATTGTAGATATTTCATACATTTAATACTTTCAGTTAAAAGGGATTGAAATTTAGATTATGATGGTGATCAATATTTTTTGGTCATGTTTTTATTTATCTATTTTGGTCTATTTAGTATTCAACATATGAGAACTGGAATTGGTTACATGGAGGAATGCATAAATACTATGTATAGTAGTTCTATACTTCTATCACTTATGCTTCATGTGAAAATAGTACCTGAAAAGAGAAACTGAAAAATGGAATATTTCAAGTTAATTGTCTCACTAATTCTATGAGAGGACTTGAAAATTCTAGTAATTCTTGTATAATGCGTGATCCTGAACTTCCTGCTCGCATTGATTCTGTTTTTGCTTTGCGTTCTTTTGTTGAGGCTTGCAAAGGTGGGTTTATAGTCTTTGGTTCTATTTTGATTTTAATAAATCTTTCTAAAGCTTAGCACTGATTATGTTTACTTTCTATTGTGTTGATGCAGATTTGAATGAAATTCGACCCATTCTCCCTCAACTCCTTGATGGTAGGTGAATGTGAAAAAATGTCTGTACTTGTTTATTTATTATTTGGCTTCGCTAGTGATGTAACTGACGAAAACAAAAAAAATCCAGAGTTCTTCAAACTTATGAATGAAATTGAGAATGAGGACCTTGTATTTACCTTGGAGACTATCGTCGATAAGTTTGGGAAGAAATGACACCTTATGCTCTTGGGTTTTGCCAAAATTTGGTAATATATATTTTTTTAAACATTTGAATCTGCCAAAAGAGTTCTGTTTGCTTTATAACATTGTCATTTTCTTTCTTACAACAGGCAGCTGCATTTTGGAGGTGCATGAACACCGCTGAAGCTGATGATGAAGCTGACGATCCAGGTGCTCTTGCTGCTGTGGGTTGTCTGCGTGCTATTAGCACGATACTTGAATCAGTGAGCAGTCTTCCTCAACTATTTGTTCAATTCGAGCCAACCTTGCTTCCCATAATGCGAAGAATGTTAACAACTGATGGGCAAGTTATTTACCCTCTGAATCATGTTTATCTGATGATTTGATGATGTCCCCCACCCCCAATGTCTTCTTGTGTGCGTCTATGCTACACATTTATTAAAGCAGAGGTTACCTGTTGGATGATTATATGCATGAGGTTTTCAAATAAGAAAATCCGATGAGAGTATTTTAGATGTTCTCATCTATATAGTAGAATATAAAGTGATTATAAGGACTCGCGCCTTGACTTTTTTGGACAGCTTGTTATGTTTTTAGGTTTAATATGGAGTAGTATGCTTCAGTTTGTGATAAAATAATGTGATGTTAGAACAACTTAAGCTGGTTTAACTGGTACTTTGCACTTGGATTTTCAAAGGAGACATTCGTTTTTGTTGCGACATTCTGTTAGGAAGGCTATTGATTGTTCTGAAATTTAATTCCACTTGGGTTGCTTGTATTCATTTTCATTACCTGCTGTGAATGCATGCATAGGTTTTTGAAGAAGTTTTGAAGATTGTTTCATATATGATCTTTTTCTCTCCAACAATATAATTGGATACGTAGAGTCTTTGGCCACTGATGATGGAAGCATTTAAAGGAGAAGCGAAACTCACTGTGCATCTCACGGTCATGTTCTATGGCGGCGGTCACTGTTGAGTATGAAATGGTCAATGGCTCAAGCTTAATCACTCAATATCTTACTACTCAAATGCTCAAGCTCACGGTCATGTTCCCGTGCTCAAATGCTCAAACTCAAATTCAAAATGAGTTTATGCCCCAAAAATGGAATAGTTGGCTATTTGACTTTCACAATTTTATTGTTTATTCAAATTTTCTAAACCTTTAAAATTTTATTATTATTATTTTTTATTTCTTTTTTAAGTTTGCGTGAGTATAACCCATGTTTTCCCAAATTTTATTTTATTTTCTTTAATTGTGAAGGCTTAGTTGACATTATTTAGTTTCCACAAGTGCCACTGTCACTTTTTTTGCAGCTAAATGTATTTTTTCTTGTAGTGTACGCAATTATTATACGCAATTAATTTGATAATGATAGAATTTCATGATTAGTGGATCACTACATAAGTGCTCTGACAGCCTCTTCATTTTTATCTGCTAAATAAGATATATGTCTAGAAAAGAAGACACTGGTAATGCCACCAAGTCGGCTGCCATGGATCCCAACCAATTCCTACCATGTTCATCCTTCGGACCAACCCAGACACATGTTGGTGTCGACCAAATTGAAAGATGCCAATTATCAATTATGGAAGATAACAATGGTACATGCACTCACGGCAAAGAAGAAACTCGGATTTGTTGACTGCAGCCATGGATCTAGAAATAGAAGCAATAAACAAAAATGGCACATGGGAATTGAAGAAATTACCCAAAGGAGAAAAGTAAGTTGGAGTAAAATGGATTTATTATAAGACTAAATTCAATGAAAATGGAGATGTCGATAAATACAAGACTAGGCTTGTAGCAAAGGGGTATACTCAACAACATGGGGTAGACTACACTGAAGTATTTGCACTTGTGGCACTTATGGAGACAATTCGTTTGGTAGTAGCACTTGCAGCTCAAAGAGGATGGTTCATCCACCAGCTAGACGTAAAATCTGCATTTTTACATGGAGAGTTAAATGAATAGATTTTTGTGGAGCAACCCTGCGGTTATGTGCAAAAGGGACATGAACATAAGGTTTACAAATTAAAAAAGTCACTCTGCGGACTTAAGCAAGCCCCACGCGCCTTGATATAGCCGTATAGAAGCCTATTTCATGAAGGAAGGTTTTGAGAAGTGTGACTATGAGCATACGTTGTTCATCAAGACAAGAAAAGAAGGCAAAGTGTTAATTGTAAGTCTTTATGTTGATGATCTTATTTTTACTGAAAATGATGAGTTGATGTTTAGAGAGTTTAAAGCTTACCTAAAGCATGAGTTTGATAGGCAGATCTTAGTAAAATGAGGTATTTCCTTAGTCTTGAAGTCTTGCCAAGATCTGATGGTGTTTTTATTGGTCAGAAGAAGTATGCATTGGAAAGTGCTAAAACGGTTTGGAATAATGAGGACTTATCTTAACAAGGTTGGCTATGCTCATAATTTGATCACCTTTTATCCTATTAGCTTTTGTCTGCAAGATTCGACAATTATACATAAGGCTTCCTCCTTCGAATAAGGAACTATATGATCACAAATGTAACCAAAGCACCCCTGCCACCAAGGAACATTCGAAATACAGTATTTCCAATTACGTCCTTCCTTCAGCGGTTAGGATCTCGACCATCCACCTTGTCTGCCTTCTGCCAGCATTGTTGCTTTACTAGAGTAGTGAATGTACTCGGATTAACTGCGGCAGTATAGAGATAGCTAAATTGTGGTTAGGCAAAGAAGAAGGTAACATCGAGAAACACATATCCATAACTTTCAACAGCACATACCTGAGAATTTCTGGAATTTTTGGCCAGAAAAATTGGAATAATCCTGTTCTTCTATTTGTAGACATTTTGATCGATAACAAAAGGCACTCTTCTTCCATTTACCTCTAGTGATGTGAAGAAGTGTCGCCATTGTCATTGCTGCTCGAACTCTTCTGTTTTGGCTATGAAAGTGTTCAAAAGTTTCTTCTGTTTTGGCTATGAAAGAGTCTTTGAGATTGGGTACAGTTTGTTAGAATAAAAGGCTCATAATAACTTTCTTGAAAATTCCTGCACAATCCTTTATTTCTTATTACAAACTAGTTAATAATAAATAAATACAGTTATAGAAATAATTGTTCTAAACTACCACATTCTATGAAATAACAGTTACTGGAAACTGTCCATAAGAAGTACAAATTAGTTAATAAGTTTCCAAAAATTACGAATCTATAGTGCCCCGCCTAACAAATAGTAGTTATAGAACTATTTATACTTATCTGCTATAATAATTCAAAACTTGCGTACGTTAAATTACACAACCGATGTAGTGCGTGCGCCTAGTGGTAAAAAAAATATATGTTACATTGAACATTAAAATACCGTTGTAATAATGCAAAAAAATTAAATATATTACATCGGTCAAATTACACAACCGATGTAGTGTGCGCCTATATTGGTAAAATAAGTATACATTACATCGGTTATTCAAAAGATCGCTATAATGTGCAATTTTTTTACCTTATTTCGAACCCCGCCTCATACTCCTCATGTGATTCGCGGTAAAGAGGCATTCACGCTAATCGCTATGAACATTTTTGCTCCCTAAAGGGAAATTTCACTTTTGTTCGTGTCAATACAATGGCGAGCCACGATCAGGGTTACCTGAGCTCTTTGAACAAGAGGTATTCACACTAGAATCGCCTGAACCTTTATGCTCCCTAAAGGAAGATTTCATTGTGATTCGTGCCAATACAATGGCAAGCAACGATCAGAGTTACCTGAACTCTTTGAACAAGAAATATTCACGTCTGAATTGCTATGAACCTTTCTGCTTCTTAACAAGTACCCTGTCTTTTAAATTAAAGACACGATTGAATGAAAAACAAGGGATAAACTGATTGTACCATTGACCTGTGCTTCCATCCAAACAAAGCAACCAACCAACATTCAACCATTAATATATAAATGGTGCATACTGGAACTAGCACTAGCAAGGGTATGTCGAATCCTAAAGATTTAAGATCACGATTAGATATGGATCTTGAAAATCTATAAAATGGATTATAGAACAAAATAACAATGATCTAAAATGAATTTAAGCTCATAAACTAATGAGCCCAACTGTTTTGAACTCATAATTATGTTTTTTTAAGTAGTACTTCTTTTATTAAAATACATATTCACCATTATATCTAAAATGAAAATTATTTTTTTAATACGATTTAAATTTAAAAATTCATACTTCATTTTATTTTATTTATCTTTTAAAATAGACTAAAATTATCTTGTGTAGTCTAAGGGTGTGTTTGTTTCCATGGAGGAGGAGGGAGGGGGAGGAGGGAGGGAGTATTTTTTTGTATTTGTTTCAAGGGTTTTGAGGGTGGGGGAGTGGGTGGGGGAGAGAGTGAGTGGTTTTTTTCATTTTTCACAAAATGAAGAGATTTGTGAGGATGAATGTATGATGGTTGTATTTTACCAAAATACCCTTATACATGCATTTTATTACAATATCAAAATTAAATATTACATAAATTTATTTATAATTTAAAAAATATTTAATTATACTATTAATAACAACATACAATTATAAATAATGAAAATAAAAAATTATAATATTAACAAAATATATATAGTTATATAAAATAATAAATGAATATAATAATAAATATTATTTTCATAAATTTTAATATATTTAATAATTTTATTTCAATTTAACACAAAAATATTTTCTATTATATTTTTTAATTTTTTATTATAAAATATAAGTAATTATGAATATTATATATTAAAAAATTTAATTAATTCAAATCTACACACAAAAAGAATCATAATTCATTATTCAAATCTTTTTTAAGAATCATAATTCATTATTCAAATCTTTTTTAATAACAAGGACAAATTTGTAAACTTACAATAAACCATCCTCACAAATCCTCTCTATCATCCCTCAATCCAAACAACCCCACATATTCTCACACATCCTCTCTAATCCTCACAAATCCACTCCCTCTACTTCTCACAAATTCCCTCTTGATCCAAACAGGGCCTAAGTGTTCAATTGATCGCATACGCTGATGGTTATGCATATATAATATTAATAATCAATAAACGAAAAAGAACCAATTTGGCTAGAAAAAATAGACCCTAGGAACACGCACAACCTCAATATTCCCAAAGTTTCTTGGGAAAGTGATTTTGGCAAAAATGGAGAAGTCTGAAAAGCCGTGGAACATTCAATTAACAAAATCCATAGTGGTCCACTACTAAAATTTCAAGGCAAACAAAGCTACACTATTCTACTACCATAGTTCCATAACAATATATGTTACTTAGAACATGGTTATGTTTAACAAATTAAACAAAACACCATATGCTATATTCTATGGCAACTTGGCTAATGTCTAATTGTACATGTCCTTTCCATAGAGAGATAAGCATAACAAACACAAACCCTACGTGTAGTAGACTAATGAAGGAGGAGGGTAATGTGAATGCATTGGAAAGAGTGAAATGAAAGGAAGGGTTGTTGATGATGTTGCTCTGCATGGTTTATTCATGGGAGTGGGGGCTAATAGTGCGTTTATGTTCCAATTTCTGCAATGCTCTGTAAGGCTGGCTTCCATTGCCCACTAGAACCAACGAAATGCCTTCCAACACCTTTGTTATTGCTGCTGCTGCTGCTGGCATTGCTCTCCATTCGTTGAATCTCTTGTTCCACCTGACAATGAACAGGAAAAAGAGATAACTTTGGCATTGCGTTGGATAGGTGCACACGCCAAGGGGTAAGGGGAAAATGACAAATCGTATTGATTCATAGTACAGATCACAGAAATCATAGATGGTAGGCTTCAACAGCGATTACAATCCATGTCTGTGCTTAATAATAATATTAATACCAATAACCATCCATGTCTGTGAAATATAAATACTTTTAGTACATATGGTCTTTATCTGCTATATCTTCACTTTATTGCTTTTCGCCTGTGGTTTGCATTTTTTTTCTATTGTAGAAAATAAATTAGTCAAACATCATAAATTGTTTGCTTGTAATAACATATTAGGCTTGTAAAATTTGAAGTTAGACAGGAATGAAATAGTCTTCGAGATAAACTTCATAATAACTTAGGTCTAACGCCTACAAATTGGTAGGGAGAAAGAGTGGCTCTTTCAAGATAATTCCAACTTGACCACATGAAGGGTAAATTTAACTTATCATCCAAGTGACCCTTTAAAGAAACTGGTACGTTTAACTTTTCATTTGAATTATATACGAAAGAAGGTGAAGGAATTAAAAAATACAAGGAAAGAATTAGAATACAAGATGTGTTTGATTGGAAAGATAAAAGAGAAGAATGATTTTAATTTGCAAACCAACATTCTCTTTTGAAATATAAAATTTCCTAAATCAATCCTCGCAGATCTATTGTGCATAAAATCCGGCAAACACAGTCCTCACTAATCTATTTGCTTCCATTTTTGCTAATAGTACAACTCTCCATGTAAACAACAGCTAAATGTTACTAAAAAAATGAAACTTTGAATTTTTTAAAACATAAAACACCTACTTAATAAGTCGTTTTAATAATATATTAATATTTAAAGTAGAAATACAATTAAAATACTAATATATTGAATTTAAGTGGGTGGAAAAATACCCCCACCCATTTATACTATTTGTATAGGTAGGTCTCTTTATTCACTCTTTTCTTTTTGTTGAAAAAAAAGTTACTTAAAAAGTTGAAAAGATGATATCTTTAATTAAAAGCATCCATGGTATTCTATGATTAGCTCACCAGCGGTCCTGACATGCCTTTTGTAATTTGGTAGTGCTTTTGAAGTGAAAACGTGAAGAAACTCAGTCAGTGATAAAAACCAACCTAACAAAGGCATGTATCGTTATTTGGATGGTGAAGCATGCACTGTTTCACGTACTTTCCTAATTTACCACTGCATGGTCGACTAGATTCAAAATTCATTTCTTTTCATCTACACATGTTCTAATGCACCATTTCTAGCTAAAATTAATTTAGACACATTTTAATTATGCTCAATGGTTCAAATTTAATTATATACTAAAATTAATTCTAGTAGGTTTTACCTTTTTCTATAACCATTTAACACAATGAAATTATGTAATGAGAACAGCCTTAACGCAAGATCTGTAGAAGGTTTGGATAGATTGTGGATGAGTGTGCCAAATATCGTAGAGCACAAACTTGCAACTAAAATAAACAATCATTACATGCACTCACCAGTGTCTCTGTCCCAACTAAAAGTGAGGAATATTTATAATAACCAAACTTGTAAAAAAAAAAAATCACCCTCGAGATCCGTACTTAATTAAATAATGATAGACTCTGGCAATGTACTGAAGTTAAGGGTTTGTATGAATTTAACATGCAAACAGAGGAAGGGAAAAAGTATTGTAAAGATCCTTTATTCATGTCTTATTCAGAGAAGAAAAAAAAACGCCGCACCTCGACACTCCAATTGGACAACAAGGAAATGAAAAAGATCCAACATCATAGTCATAATCATAATCAAATCATCCCCACACAACCATGCATACTACTATAATATTTTCAAACCAATCTAATTAGCTGCAGGAGAGAAATCAAGGGGAAAAAAGAAAACAGAGAGAAGAAGAAACTTAATTACCTTATTGGAACCGTATTCAGTTTTGGAAGTCAGGCTAGGATTTGGAGCTCTGTTATCTCTGTGCTTCATCTGAACCCCATGACCCCCTGTTTCCTTCAGTAGTTTCCCGAGTTTGCCACATTTCTTGGAAGCAAACTCCTTCAACACATCTATGGCCCACCAAAACACAAACACTCCCACAGTCAATTTTTTGTATAAAAAGGCGAAGACAGGCTAGAATACGAGGTATTAATTTATCATACCTTCGAAACTGATCAAGCGATAAACCTGGCCAATATGCAAAGTATCATCTGGTCGGAGAAGCTTAAGTTGTTTCATTGGCGTCCCATTGTCGGACTTAAGCGTAGGCGAGGACACGACAAGTGCAACATAGTGACCAGGGTTGGAGTCCATCACCTGGTGTGCGCTAAGCGACCAATAAATCCTCTCGATCTTGTTCCCCGGGTGTTGAATCACAACCGTAGCCGCTTCCGCAGCTTGGCAATTCCCCATCTTTATTATTACCAAACTGACCCTGAACTAGCTTGCAAACACAACGATTGCTACGGTGATTGTTGTAGTGGAAAAATGGGTGGTGGTGTGGTGGGTTTATTAATTTTGAGTAGTAGCAATTTGGAAAATAAATATTATAATGAATATGTTTTGAATTTGGTGACGTTTGAAAGACACGTACAACACGGTAAGTGTCAGGAGAGGGGGGAGTGAGAGAGAGTGAGGGGTATGTTTCTTTCTTGGGTTGTTTGGGTTTGGATATAAATGAACCTGACGCTCTTCCAGGTTCACTGACGCACGCCAAGAATCAAGGTGTGTTTGATGGATGTGACCAACGCAAACCCGAATCCGACAAATACCCAGAATCTTTCTTTTCTTAAATAAATGAAAAATGGCTAAGTTAGAAATGGTTGTGTGATGGTGGTTACAGCGTGGGTGAGGGATGTGTAGACGAGTGCAATGTAAGGCCAAATATGTGAACAGGGAGAGGCGTGGGTAGAGAAATGAGTTGATGAAAGGAAAAAAAGAAGAATATATTATAGCAAGGATGGGACTGTGGATATAAATACAGATTGAGGAGTTGAGTTGAGTTGAGGCGTGTTGGATCTGCAAAACTCACCTGGGAGTTGAATTGAACGTAACTTTGCCGTCTCTGCACTCTTTTATAATTGGAAAAGTAATTTTGCAAATGGGTTCGGTAGTGATTACTTTCCCTTCTTGGCTTGACCCACCACAGCTTCAACGCCTTATCTTTTATTTTATTTTTAAATCTTAGATTCATCACCAGATGCCTTAAGTTAAATTTGCTTTACCACATGAGTGATGGTTTGGTTTTTTAGTTCCTCGTCACAAATTTGGTATGTGAAAATGCGCTTACATTTTACCATTTTATTACAGAGTATGTTTCAACTGAACTTTTCTATTACTTTAGTATGTAGGATTACATATAAAAACTTGTCTTAACTAAATCTGCAACTTGGCGAAGTGTATCTTTAATTTCCTTTACATCATAAGTAGTGACGGTCAATTTTATTAACTTGCATTAATAATTTAAATGTATTTGTTTGTATGAAGAATGATGGAACTCTTTTAATTTTAGGAGCCCAAAGACAAAAGTAAAGGCCGTTGTATATTGTATATTGATGATGGGTGGGTTGAGTGTGTTGACTGACACAATGCGATAGACTGATACGCAATGTAATGTTCCCTAAACGGGACGGTTCCGGAATTTGGTCATAATCCATGGGCAGCGAGCAGGATGACATAGTTATCATTGTTTTGGGTGTGGGATGTTCGCTCCTCATGTCTTGTATCTTGGATACTTGGTAGACAACAACAAATTGGATAGTTAGATTAAAAGTAAAATACAAATTAAGTGTGTTTAATAGATGAAAATATATGGAAAATAGAATTAAACGATAAGTAGAAACAAGTTAAAAAATTCAGTTATTTTTTTTTTATTTTTTTCTCTTATCTTCCAAATATTAATCTGATTCATCTTCTTCCGTCTCGTGACTAAACAAATATTTAACTTTTTATTTTCATATCAATAATATATTTTTAAAAAGTCATGGAAATAGATAATTTTTTCTTTTAAAATTTTCATATTGAATAAATTGTATTACAATAATTACAAGTGCCTATAAAAAACATATTTTGATAAGAAGAATTAGAAGCTAAACTACCTGTTCTAGACAAACATGAATAACCAAGCAGTAGAACATCAAGAATAGGCTAGGAAAAGTGATAAGTGTATCCTATACCAGTGTTACCGGAGGACAAGACCTATCAATACCAACTGGAGGATTTTATCTAGGTAACAACTCTTATAGCAGTAGAAAAAAAATGAGATAATATTATATTGTAATGTTATTATTATTATTAATGATAACATTTTTATTATTAATATTTTTATTAATATTATTGTTAATAATATTAATCATAATATAATTACAAAATTTCGTTGCTCCAATAGTTAAAGGTTCCATGTGTATTCATAGGACTTGAGTTTAATTTCCTTCTATAACAAAATTGTAATAATTATAATATCATTATTAATATGAATAGAAATAAAAATAATAATAATAATAATAATATTAATATCTATAGGTAATTACTTACGAATAAAATCATAAATAATATTCGCAGGTAAATAATATTTACGTTCAATTTACTTACAAATTTTTGTCTGTCAATAAAATAGTTACAAATTTTCTCTATTAGGTATGGAGGAATCACAACGATAATGAGATGTAATTAATGTTGGGGTAGAAGAATTTTTTTTTTAAAGAACTTGAAAACATGTACTTATTATATATACAGGAGATGACGAAAGAATAAACAAAATTGAGATTCTATCACAGGATGTGGGGAGGTATAAGGAAATGCAAAATCAATAATAAATTTAGTGGGTGATTTATTATACGTGTTAGATAATGATGTTTTTGAAACAACAAATTCTCTTACTAGTGAAGACTATATTGGTCTCGAATGGATTTGAAAGAAAAAACGAAGAAATGTTATTATTATAAATATATACCATTTTATGAATAAGAAAATAATAAAATAAAAATGTGGAAATAGTTGAAGAGAAAAAAGGAGGTTAGTAACAATATCCTCTAGTGCCTATTAGGGGATTTCTATGGTGTTAGGTCGAGTAAGTGAGAGGAAAAAAAATAAAAAAGAACAATTGTAGAAGGAAAATAAGAAAATTTATTGAATTCATCAATGTTATGGGTGTGGGGATCCACTTATGCTATAAAGATCCTTATTTGGTATATAATGGAAAGACAAAAAAAAATAAAATTGATAGACAAACAACCAAATAACAAAATAGATGATAAATTTTTATAAGATAATTGAAAGAACTTTAATACTAAAGTAACCTTTGGAGTGTTTGCTAGGAGAAAGTGTTAAAAAGCTATTTGGTTTAAGTTAGTAGCTACCATTGAAACAATTATTTTAATTTTCAAAGTCAAACTGAAATTTGGTGGATTTGTTAAGAAATAAACATTATGAGACTATCAATCTAAAAACTCTTTTGTTTTTTTAATATATATTTGACTTAAAACATCTTTTTCAGACAAATAAGTTTCATTCCACATATTATCTCACTAAGTTTGTGTTTAGTGAAATATTTTCTTTAACACAAGTCAAATCTCTTTGTTGTATTTTTAGTCTCTATTATAAGTTTTAGGGGAAAAAAGATGCATAGCTAAGTTTAAAGGTTGTGCAGTGTTGGTGTAAAACAATTTTACAATGTTAACCAATTAAAAATCATTATTAGTGTGATTTTTATGATAATTATTGTACCTTTTAACAAACTTATTTTGTTTTATAGCTTGTGTTTGGATGGTATTGTGAAATTTATTTCACAATACAGTGCTAGCTTATTTTTCTTTAAAATTTGTAAAAGGCTATAACGAAAGATATCTTAAAATTGAAGATATAGTTTTAGAATAAAAAGAGAAAATAGGTAGTGTGAGAGTGGTTTTTTTTTATCGGCAATAAAAAAAATGTGAATCACTTCAGAGGTGGTCTAACTCTTATATAAAATAAAAGACCTAGGACACTTCATCTTAAAACTCGCACCGCCGAACGCCTATGATTACAAAACATCCCTGACTTAACCCAAAAATAAACACACTAAAAACAAGCACATGAGCTAAAAGATATATCAAGAAATCATCATCATACAGACCAAAGGTTCGAGACACCACTCGAAAAAGAATAACAAACCAGAGAGAGAGACGTTAACGTCATCCAAGACTAAGTCTTCACTTAAACCAAGACAACTACTTCTAAATCATCAACAACTCTTCCATTAAAGATTACTTTGTTTTTATGCTTTCACAACTCACTTACCCTTACAGTCCAAATTACTTTCCACATCTCATTTACTGAAGCATACGCGTTACATTGAGTAGTGGTAAGTCTAGTGTTAGATTGTAAGTAGAAAGTCTAACAATTATTAAGCCAACTTAACAAGACGTACAAATGTTCATAGAGTAAAATGTGTAAAATAAAAAAAAAAGGTAATTTTTTATCAGAAAAAAAAAAGAGTCATTATTTATTGAAGTAAAAATACACCTTACATTGCATTAATATATGAAATTAAGAGAATTAAATAAGTGTTTGGAAATTCAATTACTCATAATCAATTTAATCCTTAAACACATGTTAATATTATTATTTTAATTACATACTCTTTGAATTTTTGATTAATTTAATTGTCTGTTTTGTTTTTACATTTATATATAAATGTATTTTCACACTATTAAATATAAATTAATTAAAAAATAAAAATAAATAGTTACTATATTAATTAGGTTAAATATTATTTTATAAATTAAAAAATTATTGATTTTTAATTTTTGTATTAATAAAAATTGTAAAATAGTTTTTAAATTGATATTTAAGATTAATTATAAGATTTTAAGTATTAATTATTTTAAATTTTAAATTAAATTAATAATTAATCTAGAATATAAAGTAATTAATAATTAAAATTTTAATATTTAATGTTAGATATTAATTTAAAAATTATTTTAATTTTTTATTAGTAATAAAAAATATTTTAAATATTAATATTTTTTTAATTTATAAAATAGTATCTAATTTAATTAATATAATAATTAATTATTTTTTTAATTTATAAAATAGTATCTAATTTAATTAATATAATAATTAATTATTTTTTTATTTTAAAATTAATTTATATTTAATAATTTTTTTATAATATCATTACTTATTGATTTAATTTATGAATTAAAACTTACATTACTTTTATAAGTAACCACTATACTTTAAAACATTCTGATCATTCATGCATGAGTATATATATTCTATACACTCCTCTTGTTCAAAGATCTTGATATTTACTCTATTTTTTCTATATATTATATAGTTTTTAATATAGTAATAATCGACAACAAGTTTGATTTTTTTTTTCAAAGAGATAAATTAGTTTATAATGCGTAAACTAAATATAATAGTTTTGATAATGTTATACCACATGAATAATTTTAAATATTCAATGATACAAATAAAAAAATAGAGAACTTATGTATATTTTTCTAAATTGCACCACAATTAAGTTTAATATACAAGCACATATTAATAAGTTCGTTAGCGCAACCTCTATCTGTCCTTAAAAAGCTCCTGCTAATAATGATTTCAATTTAGTTTTCTAAAAAAAAATAATGATTTTATTTTCATGCAATTATTGCAACTTTTGGCAGCTAGTAATCACAATGTTTTTTTGAAGTTAAGTCTAGGTATACATGTTCTTTCTGAATTAAATCTAAATATTAATTTTTGGGTACAGAACTCTAAATCTTAATTTAAATGATGCAGAGAATTATATTTATTGTAATTAATACTATAATGAAACAGAATTCAAAGTCCTATCATAATTTTAAAAGTATATGTAGCAGTTATTTTTAAACAGAATAACTATGTAATTATTTCGCGTAAAAATATTGTATTATTACGTATTTTATTAAATAAAAAATTGTTTTATTGAATAAAGAATTAAATTGTTTAATTATAAAATAACATCAAAGTAGTTATAAAAATATGCATTTATATAATCATATAAGAACATTAGACATAATTAAAAAAAGCTGTTTAGGTAATCGCACACACTAACGGCATTGGTACAATTTTTGTTATTCTTGAACTATTCATATAGCAAGGGTTAGACATTAATGTGTCGCGTCAAAATTATTATTATAATTAAAAATGTTATTTTCACAGCGAAATATTAAAAGTTTTAAAATTACGACGATAATGTAACATAGTATAATGTTAAGATTAATCTTTTTAAATGAAATCTATACTAATAAAAAAAAATATAATTATAATCTGGAGTTAAAAACATATAACATTTTCTATTGTAATTGTTTAAGTCGGTAATGGAATCCTAACTCCTTTGGCAATGTCAAATTTGGACTCTACAACTCATGAGAAGTCACAACCCAATAGTCAACTGGACAAGGTACTGGTTTTAAAACATTACGCGAAGGTGATACAATAACAACCTCTGCCGAACAAACTTATAATTTTGATTCTTCCCAATCACAACATTAATTGTTTTAAAGAATGATAATTAACTAAGAACAAAAGAGAGGTTGAGTTGATGTTACCGTCTCATAGAGTTTCCAATTTTTTGAAATGCCTACCGTTACAAAATTGCTTATTTTCTGGTATTATTATTATGGTGATTGAACATTAAGTTGGTGAGTTTGGGAGTGAGGAAGCGACTGAACGTGGAGGAAACGGTGTTATAGAAATTGAATTATTTGTTTGTCTTCATTATTGGGTCTAATGTTGATGATCTATCTACTTTTGTCTTAATGACTAAGAAAGATGATACAATTGAAGATAGCATGAAAGTAAATTGTTAGATACCTTATTTTAGACCCATTAGTAGATCTTATCTAATTCCTTACGTCAAATTTCCCATCACTTCAATTTACACCACACTTTATCAAACTTTGGTCTGCTCCTTAATTATGATCCCTACTTCCCTACCACTTCATTTTTCATCATTCACTTTATTTCTTTTCTTCTTTGCTGCCAATTCATGAAGATGTTCATCATTAATGACTTCAGATGCTGTCTTTTCGTCAGTGATTTCAGATTTATTTCAAATGATCTTTTGCTATTTCACATTTCACTTGTCATCATTTCCTTTTTTTTCCAACCTATGCATCACATGCTCATGATTAATTGAGATCCATATCAAGTCAATTGTCTTAAATATTTTGGGTTTTCACGTTTTTACCTATATATTAGGCTAGGACTTACATAAAATGACTTCTATTCACACCTCCTATTTGCCCTTCACAATGTGCATAGTTTTTTTCTTTTGAAAATTACTTTTACAAAGATTAGTTTTTGTAATGTTAAATCATATAGAAATTAGTCTTCATATCATCAACAAAAGGAAATTAGTTTCTCGTACGTTGTCCAACAAATAGTATAAAATGAAGTAGTTTTCATTGTTTGTTGTAACTTGACGCAAGGAGGGTCATTTTATAATACACAACTCTTTTAGGCTCTGTTTGGATTGAGGAAGGGATTTGTGAGGAGGGGAAGGAGTGGATTAGGGAGGATGAGTGAGGATATGTGAGGTTGTTTTGATTGAAAGATGATAGAGTGGATTTGTGAGGTGAGGATAGTTTATTGTAAGTTTACAAATTTGTCCTTGTTATTAAAATAATGAATTATGATTCTTTTTGTGTGTAGGTTTGAATTAATTAAATTTTTTAATATATAATATTCATAATTACTTATATTTTATAATAAAAAATTAAAAAATATAATAGAAAATATTTTTGTGTTAAATTGAAATAAAATTATTAAATATATTAAAATTTATGAAAATAATATTTATTATTATATTTATTTATTATTTTATATAATTATATATATTTTGTTAATATTATAATTTTTTGTATATTTTTATTTTTATTATTTATAATTGTATGTTGTTATTAATAGTATAATTAAATATTTTTGAACTTATAAATAAATTTATGTAATATTTAATTTTGATATTTTAATAAAATGCATGTCTAAGGGTATTTTGGTAAAATACAACTATCCTATTTAATACCACAAATCTCTTCATTTTGTGAAGAATAAAAAAAACCCTTCACCCTCTCCCCCATCCTCTCCCCCACCCTCAAAACCATAGAAACAAACACAAAAAACACTCCCTCCCTCCTCCCACTTGGAAGCAAACACACCCTTAAAGTAATGACAATTGCTTCTTGCACCATATCACTGCACCTGATTCCAGCGGAAAAGACGAAACTATCCTTAAAAAAAAATTTCGAAATATGTGTTCCGGATTTTTTTTTCCGGAACGAAATTTTATATTACGGATTTTTTTATCCGGAATGAGTTTTTCATTTTTGTTTCCGGATTTTTATTTCCGAAATACAATAATCTCTTTTCTGGATTTTTTTTTCCAGAATGTATTATTTATCAATTCCGAATTTTTTTGTCTGGAATTGAATTTTAAATTTTGTTTCCGGATTTTTATTTCCGAAACTCAATAACCACTTCTGGATATATTTTTCCGGAATATATTATTTTCAATTCTGGATTTTTATTTCTGGAATAAAGGGCATTTTTGGAATTTTTAAAATTGTGTTGGGTGCAGGGAGCATTTGCCTAAAGTAATCACCACTCAACTCAGAATAATCGGGCTTTTTAGTTTTTGGAGTAAACCAAACTACCCACAGTTTTTGTTCTAATGTAAGAAAAAAATATTGGACAAAAGAAAAGAGTCCAAAATAACATTTCTAAGGTTTGTGGTAAAAGAGATAAAACAAAGACAATTTCTTCCTCCACCTTTTTTCCTGCACCATCATAAATATTTTGATAAGTGTCTAATTTCAATAATATTTTATATTAAAATATAAACACTTATGAGTATTAATTTTTAAAATAAATATAAAATAATCCTTAATTTATGGATTTATACTTTTCTTACATATTTTATGCTTTTTATTTGAATAAAGACATTTTATTCCCAAATTTGGTATTAATTTCAGGTTTTTAGGAAAGAATGAAGATGACTGAGCTAAAGAAGAATAATATAAGCTAAAAGGAGAAAACTGAAAAGTCCCAAAACATACAAAGTGCACAAAAATCCAAAGACATTAGGTCTTTTATGTTTTATTCAACGAGCCCATCAACACCACGCAGGAAGTCACTTAATCATAGCAAATTAAGTTAAATAGGGGGTTTAAGACTCAACCCTAGTTTGCAAGATTGAAAGGGAAACATCATTGAGTGACTCTTAACCCAATTGGGAGAATAGAAGGTGTTAGAAGATGTGTGGCTAATTCTATCCCGTGGATTTGGGAGTAATCTATTCGAATTCTTATGTATTGAGGTGATATTTGAATATAATATTATGTTCTTGATTGATTATTGGTATTATTGTTTTGTTTCTAATTCTTGATCTAGAATCTTAAATCTAACTGAAAAGTATTTTGATGGTTCTGAGCTAAACAATAATACTTAACATATTTAAGTTATAGGAATATACTTGAAATGTTAATTGCTATCAACGTCTGAGTTTGATTCTAAGTTTGCTTTTATAAATATACGAGGAATCGATATTTATGAAGCATCTTAATAATTTTATATGCGGGGAATCAATATAAATGAATTTTATACAAACATCAATATCAACCAAAGGACATAATGTTACCATGCTAATCAAGATACATACGAGTGAGAAAGATGAAACTTAATCCCTATTTTTCCAATTAAAGCAACAACTCTTTGCCTGGTTTTCTTGTTAATCATTGTCATCACAACAAACTCCAATAAACTTTTATTATTTTGTTTTATATTTAGTAAATATTTTACTTGATTATTCAACTGTTCCTTATGGGTTCAATATCTATCATTAAGGACGCATTATTACTTTTGAAAACGCGGTGCATTTAATATAAAAAGTCATCATATTTCAATTCCAAAATTACCTTTCCACAAAAAGTGCAGATTTTGTTTTTTTTTAATTTCTGAATTATATAATCATAGAGATTTTGAACTCTACAATTTAAAATTCAAAATTGTATTCCAAATTCTAAAATTTGAAAAATATCTTCATGTTTGTGTATTATATAAATTTATTAAATTGATATGAATGAATTGAGATATATTTGATTGGGATAATATATAGTGATTTATAGTCTTTGTATTAGTGTATGAAATCATTAAAAAATATAAGATATCTTAGGTTCTTTCATTCTCTACATTACATGTATTAAAAATTTATATAATAAATACAAGGAAACGTTATAACATAAAAAGTTGATGTTGATTTTTATTAATAGTGTTTTTAATTAATCCCAAATAAAATATACTTAAAATAACACGTCTTGTAATATCAAATTTATTTTGATATCATAGGAGATATATTTAAAGATTTTAGTTGTGTTAAGTATCACTAATGTATAATGTATAATTTGTATTTGTTTTAATTTATTTTAAATCAATAATATAGGTTGATATTAAGTGTTCTAGCTAAGAATGTGTGATGAAGGTAAGGGTGACCATATGGGTTGGTCAATCCTCGTATTGGTATGCTAAATATTCACATGTATTGGTCTGTCCTGTATTAGCCTGTTTCACATTGATCTCCCTAAGAGATGGGTTAGAGACTGGGTCAGTCTATATAAGAAAATTAAAATTTTATTAAAAAAATAAAAAAATATTAATGCACTGGTAATATATATATAAAAAAAACACTCATTATCTTGTTTGCAAACTGCATGATGGTAGTGTTGACGTGACAATATTCAATTTACATCATTAGAGACCTTTTTTTTTATCTCTTTTAATGTGTTTTTATTTTTTTTATAAAAAACTTTCATGTTAGGAATCACTACGTTACTTGACATCTCAGCTAGGCTGACACCTCAAGTAACAACAATCATTTTTCATAACATGAAAAAAAATTTAGATATTTTAAATTAATTTTATTAATATCTTTTAAATTAATTTGTGAGACGATTAAAAAATTACTTAAGATATCAAAATGCATAAGAGAAATCAAATTAAATAAAATTTTATAAAATGTTGCACCTTACTTAATATAACGAAAAAAGAAGAAGAAGAAACAGTCTGAAAATTTAAAATAAAGTGGATTTGAGATGATTTGAAGAGAAATTGTAAAGAAAGTTAGGATGTTTGGATTAAGGTAAATAGAGTGAAAAGTGTGAGGAAAGTTTATGAAAGTTTGTGAGTGATGTGATGAGTGTGATTGAAATTGTATTTTTTTTAATTGATAAAAATGCAACTTTACATATTTGCCCTTACATTTAAAAATTATTCAAAAATTAATTTAATTTATTTATTTATAAATTATAATTATTTTTAATTAAAATATTATTTAAATATTTATAATTATAAATATTTGATAAAAAAATATTTTTATATTAAATAGCATTATAATTTTTATCTTTACTTTTTTTAATTAATATAATTATTATATGAATTTATTTGTTAATTATTAAAAATATATATTTATTTTTACTATTATTTACATTTATAACTTATTATATATAATATGATTAATTATTTTTTATAATAATTATTTTTTTATAATGTTTATATTTTTATATTTTAATTATAATTATATTTTAAATAAAAAATAATAATTTAAGTTTAAAATAAAAAGAGTAAAGAAGTAAATTAGAATTAATTAATTATATATATATATATATATATATATACCACTTTCTTTTCACAAAGTTGCGAAGAAAGTTTTGCATGAATTTTTTTTTAGATTTGTATGCTTTATTGTTGTTATTAGGTGACTTTTAACTCTTTTAATTGTGAATAGTGTTTCAATGTGTTTCTATGCCTAAATACAAACACAGCCTAAAGATTTTTGTTAGGTGAGAAAAATAACTTTTAAATAATTTTAATAAAAAATAATTGTCTGAACATACCACGCTAGTTAATTATAATTTTCGTTTATGAATTTAATAAATAAATTAATTTCAATTTTTTGTAATTTTAATTATTATTTTAAAAATCCACAGATTTTAATTTTTAATTTTTCAAAATTTAAATTTTAATCACCCATAATTTTTTTTAAAACATTTTATTATACAGTTAAAAGAAGGTTTTTATGCATTGTCTAATATTTTTTTTAGTAAATTCTGAATTATTTTATTAGCATTTAAGAGACCAACTTCATGTCAATAGGTTTCTTTTTCCATTTTAAGGATGGGTTGCGTTCAAATTAAATGAGAACGAAAAAATCACAATAAATTGACTAAAGCGAAATAATAACTTACCTAAAAATTATAATTCTTAAATATTACAGTTTACATTTTAGTGAAAAAATAAAATCTAATAGTTCAGTTTTCAAGTATTATATCAAACACACTTAATTAGTCAATGTTAAGCGTATTGTCGAACGTTTTCAAAAATAAAAAATGGAAGAAAATTATGAGTAATTAAAAAACATAATGGGTCAAAATGAAGTAATATTTATTAAATTAATGGGTCAAAATGAAATAATAATTATACCTTAAATTAATTATCACGAATTTAATTTCAACTAGAAGTAAAATACATTTATTATAATTAGTTTAATTTGAATTATTTGATTATTTCAATTTACTTTAAAAATATAATTATATTGAGGTGACAATAATCATAATAACAATAAGTGTCATAAATACAATTTCTATAAACTAAAACTACTTTATATTTTTATAATTTTTAGATTCAACCTTTTGTAGTTTTAAGTATTAGAATGTTAATGCAACATCTTACATCCAATCCAAACTACTTAAGTAACTTTCTACTTTTAAGTTTAAGCTTAAAAAAATGTATTATTCAGAATATGGACAAAAATTCGTAAAATTCAATCAGTAATTTATTTAATAACTAAACTGAGAAATATAAGTAGACTTTCTTATTTTACAGATGAATAATAATGCTGAAAATAAGGAAACAACTCCTGAATTTTAGCTAAATTTAGATGATAAAGATTATCCTAAAATTAAGCAATGCTAAAAAGACGTAAAGGTAAAAACTTCCATTAGCCACTAACCCTTTATTCTTACTAAGTAGAGTATTATTTTTTAACCATTCACAATGCCATAACTAAATTTTTCCGACACCTTGATCACTTTTGGTAGGGTTTTCTTTTCCAATAAGGATGAAACGACACATAAATGACACGGACCAAGGCGTACCTATTTTTTAATTATAATGGTTTAATATTATAAATATATTTATTTAAGGAGTTTCATTGACATAATACACGGACCAAGGCGTACCTATTAAGTATTAATTATCTATTTTATGCTTGACAAAACATTTTGTTCCTTTTTTAAAGTATTATTTGCAATAATAATGACTTTTTTTTTCCTTTTTAAACAAGTATATTTTTTTTTTCATAGTTTTCATTGTAGAAATAATTATATTGATTCTTTCTTCAAGGAAAATATTCGATTTTTATTTATGTTTTTTTTAAATGTTTGTTACTTCTATAATTGATTGTTTTAAAGACTATAAATATTTAAATATGTAATCAAATGACTCTAATAACCTTTCTTTTATACTGATTTGGGGAATTACATGCTATTTGTTATTCATCTCTGTATATACATAAGCTCACATACGTAAGGAGTTCACGACTTCAATTATAAGACACAGCAAAAACCTTTTTTTTTTCTATTACTATTTGTTTTGCATTTCTTTTATTGTTGTTTTATCTCATATTTATTCTTCTTGTAGTTGTATGTGAGACTGTTTTGTGACTTTCAGTATGAGTCTAGATTTGTATCATTTTTGAGAAAAAAATTATTCTATTGTATTAGACATTGAAATTTATTTTAATAATATAATTACATCGGGTATTTCATTATAAATTCACTAATGGTATAATTGTCCCCAACTTCTATGGGTATGTTACTATCTTTCAATTACTTTTTCTCCATCCATAAGACTTAAATTTCACTTTTTACTTAAAAAACGAGTTCAATATTACCTACACTTTATAATTTGAATGCCCGTGTGTTATTTTGGTCAAAATTTATCAAAATAAGCTACTAGATTGTAGTAAAGAAAAATTGGTTTAAAAAACTTAGTAAAAAGATTTATAGTCCTCTAAAGAAAAAAGTTTAATACTATATTGTTTACATTTAAAAAAAAAATAAACCTACAAATTTATCGTTTTTTTTCCACTCTGCATAAATATTGTTAAAATGAATAAATATTGATGTATATTATTAAATTTTAGACATTTATAATTTTGTATGTAATTTGGAAGACATTTTTATGATTAAAAAGAATATTTTTAAAAAGATTAAAATGTTAAGTTAGGTTTAATATATAAATTAGAATTTTAATTCTTTAATATTTTATTTTATAAACATCACTATCTTTTTAAAACTTATTTAAATTTCTTAAATCATTTCATATTTCCTTAATCATAAACAACCACGTAGAATATAAAAAAGTTGAGATATTAAATTGATTAAATTATATCTTAGAGTAAGTTTTTCCACCTTAAATATATGATTTTCTCTTTGTTTATGTTAAAATTCTATATCGATAAGAAATAAATCAAATTATAGAAATATAGTGTATAAAGTGGGTATAAATCTATATGTTTTGTTTTGTTTTTTTTCATAATTTTTATTTTAGCTTATTTTTGCTTAAGCTATAGATGCTTGCCCAGAGGAAAAAAAATATGAGACTATTCTCTGAAGTTTTTCACTAGAGTGATACTATTTGCTTAAGCAAAAGAGAGGTAGAGAATAATACATTTTCTTTTGATGATTTTCGCAGTAGCGAGAATTAATTACTAAAACAACATCATTATTTGTGTTGATTTGGGTAGAAATGAGGAATTTATGTATATATAATTGTTGCAAGTAGTATGTTGACATCTTTACGATGTTGTGTATATTTTGAAATTCATGAATGTAATATGTGATTGTACTATATACATAGTGATATAACAAGAGATATCTGATGATATTTTGCGTATTATTTAAGTATGAAACTTATTAAAAAATTA
Organism: Phaseolus vulgaris; assembly: GCF_000499845.2. Lineage (NCBI taxonomy): Eukaryota > Viridiplantae > Streptophyta > Magnoliopsida > Fabales > Fabaceae > Phaseolus > Phaseolus vulgaris. The sequence goes on along the minus strand of NC_023757.2, from coordinate 46,754,731 downwards.
AAATATTTTGACTTTATAAATTAATACATCACGTGCTAAGGAACTTAAGAATATTTTTATATAACACTTTCTATAACAAATGTAAATAACCATATATTAATATAAGAAAATAAAATGGAGTTGAATTTTATAATAATTTTAAATGTAGCAAATTTATTTGAATAATTAACATATAGTTAAAAATCCTTGTATCTTGAAAAAAAAGTTATTTAATAGTATTTTTTATATATTTATTCTCTAATGAGAAACTGTCTCAGTTTCTTTAAAGAATGATTAATGTTTTTTTTAAGTGATTATATACTTATATGAGTATAAAGTATTAATTGCGTTAACATTTATCTTTATTATATTATACCTTTATATATGTATACTATTCATTTGTATCACTTAAAGTGATATAATCCCACTTTATAGGGAAGAAAGTGAGTCAACATATAGTAAAAAAAAAGGATGAGTGGATATATTATAAAATTATATACATATTATGTATTATCTGCTAGAATAGATATTTATATGATTTAAATAACTATCTTATTTCTATATCTACTATTATAATTTTATAATTTATTGAATATTAAATCAATACTTTAATTAATTTAATGATTAATTTAATTTTAAAATATTGGTTAAACCAAATAACACATGGATTATATAGGATTAATATAGAAAAATTGAAAAATTTGGATAATAAAAATTAAATTGCAATGATTAATCATTTTAAAAATAACTTTTTTACTAAACATGGTCCCTTACAAGATTTAAGATGAAAAGTTATTTGTTAACTTTTTAACTGTTGCATAAAAATGATGACTAACAAATTAAAATTTTATAATTTTTTATTAGTTGGTTGAGTAAAATTTTATACACTAATTACCTACATAAATTAAACATGATGTAGATTATATTTATGTATTTTATAAACGAAACAGTGTTGTATTTTAATAGGTTACACGGATTTTTAGCATTAACTTTTATTATTTATATTAAGAAAAGTTTTATCTTAATTAATTATAAAATAATATAATACACGACACTCGAGTTTTATCGCAAGAAAAATAATACTTTATAATCTTATCTTATTGAAAAAAAAAACTATTTGATGATAATAAATTGAAATTATGACGAAATTGCATGCTTACAAGGAACTGTGTATATACCATTTCTCTTATCCAACTGGCTGCGAATAATAAATGTGGTCCCTGTGGAATTGAACTGTGACAGAGGAACTTGCTTGAATGTTGTGTAGAAAACAATCTCAATCTCTTCAATAGGTTAAGATGTCTCCTGCAAATTCGACAAGTTTATATATATCGTTGAACATACTCAAACTCCATTGAGAGGAATAAGCTGGCCACTACACACTCATGAACTAATCCCCTTATTACTTTTGTTTTTTTAATTTAACTTAATAAGAGGCATACATATTGTAGATTGGTCCTACTAAATTTGGCTGCTCTTGATGACGAAGCTTCTTGTGAAGTTCTACAATGGCCCCTTAGATTCGCCTTTTCAACCTTTTAAATAAACTTTGTACGTAAATGATGCATTCTAGTCCAATCTAAAATAAAAAAAGCTGGTGCTTGCGTAGCGCATGGCTAATGTCGAGTTTTTCACATATAACTGCGACAAATTATAGTAAGGTGCAAACAAATTGCTCTATTATTCATAACAATGGTATATATGATTGAAAGTGTATTCGTTCATTTCTTGTGCTCTCCGCTTATACATTCTTAATCACCATGTCTCTCGACTCCACAAGCCACCAAACTCCTGACTTGTATTGCAGTGAAGTAACTAGCGAAGTGTTTCACTTGGAGGATTCCGATGAGGCCTTGAAGTTGAATTGTGTTCTATGGGGAGACTCCGATAGCGATGAAAGTTGTCTATTGAGCTTATTAGAATCTGAAAATGACCAAGTACAGGAACAAACAAAATCCCCAGGACAACTTCGCAAAACATGGCTGGTTAGTCCTCGAGAAGAGGCCATAAATTGGATCCTAAAGGTGCATACATTGTTTGCATGCTTCCAAGCACTTAAACATGGTTTTACATTGTAACTAGTTTTTGATAGTGATATTTGTCTCAATTTGCAGGTGCATGCTTACTACAGTTTTAGACCCGAGACAGCTTATCTTTCTGTAAATTACCTCGATCGTTTCCTCTTGTCACACACCTTGAGGGTATAATAACTTCTATTCAAATTGGTTTAATTGATGGAATATATATACAATGTTTGCTTTAACAAGGGGCATACTTGTGCAGCATGATAAAGCATGGCCTCTGCAGCTGTTATCAGTTGCTTGTCTTTCACTAGCAGCTAAAATGGAAGAAACCAAAGTGCCACTTCTTTTGGACCTACAAGTGATCGACTCTAGGTTCCTCTTTAAGCCCAAAATAGTTCAAAGGATGGAACTTTTGGTTATGACCAGTCTCAAGTGGCGATTGCGCACTATAACCCCTTTTGATTTTGTTCATCTTTTCATTGCCAAGCTTTCATGCTCTGCATCCACATGGGGGGATTTAAGTTACACTGTTTCTCGTGTCTCAGATGTTATTATCAGAACATGTTTAGGTATCAAACTTTTACCCTTTAACCGTTACCACTTTATCGCAATATCTTAATGGCTGCTAAGTACTAACGTTGACGAACATTTCACTAGTCATGGATTTCTTGGTGTTTTCACCATCTACAATAGCAGCATCTGCTCTGTTATGGGTAACCAATCAATGCGTAGAAGACACGAAATCAGATTACTTCCACAAGAATATAAACATTGTAAGTGCGATTGTAGTAAGAGACCAAACTGTGATGGAAAATTGATAAATCATAATTTATAATCAAGGGTATGTTCTAATTTTCTCATCTTTGATGTTTCTATTGTTAATTTTGGATGTAGGAGATGGTTCGCAAATGTTACAAACTAATGAAGCAGAAACAGATCATTCGCTTATCAGAACTTTATTGGGCAAGGAGTTCGCAATTATTGCCCCGAAGTCCCACCTGTGTGCTTGATAGTGCAACTATGCAAGAAAGCTGCGATGCTTACAAGCCCTGACTTGAAGCCTGGCCACATGTGTCTCTAGCCAAGGAGGCTAAAACATTGCTTCCAAATTGTCCACTTCTCATTCATTATGATTTCTTTGATTTGGTGTGAGTGTGATTTTGTGTGAGTCTTGTATAAGTTCATTTGATTGGGTGTGCATTTTCAACAAGGTTCATAATGGAGCATTCTGACTGCAAACGAAAGTAGTTATAATGGAAGATTCGACGTCGTTCTCGATTTTCATTTTTGAAAAGAAATACCAAGTTATGCCTTTCTGTGTTGTGAGTCATATTTTTCTCACAGGGAGTAAATTAAATTCCTCGTTTTTCTGATAAGCTCCCTCCCAAATTGCAGAGTTGTGAGTTAACTCAGATTGCACAATCATAGCAAAGTCTGTTCAGGAGAAAAAAAATACTTGAATACCAAATGATGTAATCTTCTTCCAATCAAACAAAATAAATGTAGTAAGGAGAATTCAACTATATAATGTTCTGGAAATAGCTAAAGAGAAAAAGGTACCGGATAACAAGAAATCTCTAAAACAAATTAAACATGTTTAGTTGAATTCAAAACTTGTACAAAGTATACTTTACGATATTCAGTACTAGGTACTGTAATCTATCAAAATGTGAATAATATTCGCTATAGAATATTATTAAGCGTAACAAACAATAAGCAGTAGTACTAAACCTTGGGCATACTTTTAGACTAATCATAGACTTAGCCTTCACGAATTCCACTGCGACAAGATTCCTTCCACAATTCAGTTTTAGACCTTTGGGCAATTGATGCTACACAAGAAGAATGTGTTTCCAGCTATTATGGACAGTTTCAGTTTGCAATTAATTTTTTAATATGATTAATCGGAGTGAAAGCATAAACGAGGTTTGCACTCATCACCTCCTGACAAAGTATATATGCAAAGTTTGACTCCATAAATATGAACGTGTTAAAATTTAAATATAAGATAATAGTCTAATTAAAAAAATTAGTTTATTACGTGAGAGCATACTTTTAGACACATTAAATATTCTTGATGTGACTTTAAGATCATGTTGATTAGGTAGTTAATAACAAGTTATTCTAAATTTGAGTCTACGTTATTAAGGGAGTTGTTTAAGATTGAACAAAAAGATTTGTTTTGTTACTGAAAAAGATACCAGCTAGTTTCGATTGTCACATGATTATTGGTTATTTTTACTTCTGATTTTTCTGTAGATAGCCAAGGAAAATTCCATGAATGTACTCAATATTTTGTTGTCTACCATACCACCACGACAGGAAACAAGCATAGTGGTAGTTTAAAGGCCAAGTTTTCAAATGTGGGGAGCATGTGTATTCATTTTCTTAATCTTTATGAAAGTTTGTACGGATTGAGGAGTTAAACATTTGCTTCGAATGGAAGACAAAAGATTAAAACAAAAGGAGGAGCCTTTATGTAAGTAAGACGGTAACATCTGAGCAAGGAAGATCAGAGGGTTGCAATTAGCCAATTAGTAAGGACAAGCAAAGTACACGCTCCTACAATCATAAACTACATTTTAATAATTGATGTTTTTCCACTTTCTTTTATCAAACAGTTCAATTTAATAAGTTAATTAATAAAAAATAATATTTTAAAAAATATCAAATTTACACGATTTTGTTAAAAATAAATCGGATCAACTTAACACAAATTTCAATAATTTTTTATAATTAATCTATCAAATTGCACTGATAGAATAACTATACTTAAGGCCATTGGTCATATTGAATTGAATGATTCCAGATACTAAGGTTCTCATGCCCACATACTCTAACCCCTCTCATTTCATTATGATTTATGACTCATAAATCAGCGTTACACTGGAGTCAATTTTTTCAGTTAGTTTTAAAGTGCACCAACTTTCTACCTATGAAATCATGTTAATTCAAGTAACAGAACATGATTCATAAAAGATTGTTAGAGTATTTTCTTTTTCTTTTTCAACTTATACTTTATAATTATTTTTAATCTGGTTCTTATGATTTCATTTTTAATTATATCAATTTATTTAATATTTTTAAAGCACATTTATATTTAGAATGTGGTTGATACTATTTCAATTTTAGCTTTTAATATTGATTTTCAACTTCTTAAAATTATTTTTTTAAAATAAAAACTTTCATGTTTCATGTTAGGTATCATTATGTAACTTGACATCTCAACTATGCTGACACCTTAAGTAATAACAATCATTTGTCATCACATGAAAAAATATTATTAAAAAAAGAAAGAAGAAAGAAAATACAAAAATATTGGGGGACTATACCAAAACTCATATGTTAGCAAAAACTATATATATATAGACTATACCTATTTATAAAAAGTTCTAAAAACATACTAGATGGAAGCCTATTATACCAATGAAATGATTCTATATGAATAAATCCTAAATTAGCCAACTTCTCAAATCCTAAATTAGCCAACTTCTCTGCACACGCATTTCTTTCCCAAAAAATATGAGTAATCCTAAACCTGATTTTCGCACAGTAATTAAGACAAGTATTTCATCGATTACGAAGCATCCAAGGAACATTAGTCCTAGCAGTAAACGCAACACAAACACACTACAAAAAAAATCATGAAATAAAAACCAATTTTTAGAAACAAAAAATAATTAGAGACTATTTTATAGACAATTTTTGTTTGTTTCTAAATTAGTTTATATTATTGTTAAATGGTTTCTAAATTGGTATCTAATTAGCAACCAATGTTTTTACTACCAAATTTAGAATCTAAATAATTGGTATTTTATGATTTTCTTGTAGTGACCAAAGCAAAATCACATTCCAGCTAGACATTAGTAAGCCTATCTTTTTGAGCTTCCTCCATAGCATGTATAATCCAATAAAACTTAGCAACCAGAACCGTCTGAACATCAAGAAACACAGAGAAAGATCCAATAAATTTCCCCATACTCTGACGAAAGTTAATTTTAACCCAGCCTCGTGAAAGAAACTTCCATCTAACAGGAAGAACACGAAAAAACTTTACCAGTGTGAGTATTGATACCAAAAAACTTGATCACGTCAAAATCCAACATATCATATTTTATTTATATCAATTAATATAAATAAAAAATATACAATGATATAAGTACCTTAAATTAAATTTTAATTAAATATTTAAATCATAAATATTTCTAATTACCTTAATTATAATGTTTACAACTTATATACTTATAAACAAAATATATATATATATATATATGAATGTTAAGTTATTTAAATCGAAGTATATTACTCATAAATTTGTCAAAAAAATTAATAAATTCAAACGTAAATTATTAATAAAAAATAGAGTAAAAATATGGATCAAGAAAATAAATATAATTAATTTTTATGAATTAAATAATATAGTAATACAATTGATTAGAATTCCACAAAAAAATAATAAATGAATTGAGGTATCATTAGTTTCATTATAAAATACATTAGAATCTTAGAGAAACAATTGATGAGCATATAAATCAAGACTAATACATTTAGTAAATAGTTGCATTTTTTAAACATGTTATCAGTAATTTGATTTATGATTATGTGCATAGGAAAAAACTTTATTAGAAAACATAAAACTCATGCATTGATCTTTACGTCTCAACAAATTTATATTTGACAATATACGCTAGAAAAATATCCTTGTATAAATCCCCAAAATAAAATAAAAAACAATTAGTTTCATAAAATTTAATTTTAAAAACCAAATTAATTTAAAAATTATTAATATTTTGTAACATTCTCCGATATAATTTTTTTTTTGGGTCAATAGAACAAGTATAGATAACAAACTTAAGAACAATAGTTATTTATAGTTTGAATTTAAAATAAATTACAGGAGATGGTGTGATAAGAAAAATAAATAAAAAAATAAAAAAATAAAAGAAGTATTGATTGAATATTTAAAAACTGGGATTTTCATTGTTCATGGAAAAAATATACGTATCGGTGGCAGTTTTTAAGTTGAAGTGTTGGAGCAACTACTGGATGCATGGCATTCCACTGTCAACACTCCACTTCATTCTCAAACTTAAACCTTCGTCACTGTTTGGTTTAGTATTTGCATGTTTGAACCATATAAAAAAAGTTACCATATTCATATAACTAATAATATTAGTTGTGTTTAGTTTATACTACTTTATTTAATTATTTTTTCAAATACTATTAACTACTCAAGTATTATTATTATAACAAAATTATCCATTAATTACACATAAAAAAATCATTATTAAAGAATCATTTAAAAAGAAAAATATTGAAAGCTTTAATTTGGATGTGTATCATCTAGAGTGTCAAAATGGATTTAAGTCCCTCAATCAACTTCAATCACCAAAAATTTCAAATTAATTAAATTGAAATAAATATAGTTTTTTAATCTACGTCAAATTGAATTGAATTTAATTCACTTAAGTTATATGTAGATTGAAGATAAATTAACTCATAATTAACTAATAATAACTGTTTATCAATTTTTTTATTTTTTATTTGTTACTATTTTTAGTTATACATATTGATGAACTAAAATGATATTTGAATGATTTGAATGTTGAATTATTTTTCTTGCTTAATTATATACGTTGATATTTTTTAGAGAAATCATTTGCAAAACTAGTGAATGAGAAAGTAAATAGTGTTTCATGTGATGGTAAATGATTGTTGTTATTTGAAGTGTCAGCCTAGCTGAGATCTTAAGTGGCATAGTAATACCTAACATGAAAGCTTTTATTTAAAAAAAAGTAAAGAGTGAGAATTGAGGGGTAATGAACCAAACCACACCCACACTCTTCAATATTTTATTTTCTAATTTATAGATAAAAAAAAAACCCTAAACCTAACCGTTTTCTTTTTTACTCTCTTTGTTGCTTTGTTGGGCTCATACATTAGGCCCAACTTGTTATTGAAAATTATAAAAATATTCTGGATTTGAATATCTAAAATACATTTTTAAATTCCAGAAGTTTTTATCCGAAAAGCATAGTTCTGAATTTTTTTATTCAAAATATATTTTCTTTATTTTTGAATTATTCTTACTATTTCAGATTTTTAAAATCGGAATAAGGATAATTTTGGAGATTTAAAAAAATGACAGGGTGCAGGTTAGAATTGATATAGTGGGAAGAAATTGCCCAACTTTTAAGGCAAATATAAACGGTGTTTGGGTTCTTTGGCCCATTAGAGATTAGATGGATTCAATAAGTTCATAGTTGTTATTGTATACAATTTTATGCTTCACACATATTTGGTGAAGCATATGTGTGTTCATGATTTAACTAATTTAGAGTTTCTTAGTAGATATAACTTACCAGATGTTATTAAAATTAGTTTTGCTAATAATCGGCTAGATCTTCTTGAACTTTAATTCGTTTGATTTTTCACTGTAAACTTTAGCCTAATCCCTTATGCCTTTTTTTAAAATTATTTTTGCTATCTTCTATACACTTTAATTATATATATATATAGAGAGAGAGAGAAATATATATATATATAGATAGATAGAGGGAGAGAGAGAGAGACGTTAAGGTAATAAATCAGTTATTCTATGTTAATACTTAAACTATCAACCTTTTATTAAAAACATAATGATATTAAATAAATTAATTTTATATTAAATCTTATCTAGGTAATTAATGATAATATTGTTCTAACAAAAATAATAAGAGTTTATTATTGAATGCTTGTTAACACGTTGGGAAAAGATTAAATAATTTAAATCATATTAAAAATAAAGATTGAATAAATTTTGTATTTATAATATACTTATTAAATGTTTTTGTTTTTAAATTAATTATTATTTAATTATTATTGAATGCTTGTTAACACGTTGGGAAAATATTAAATAATTTAAATCATATTAAAAATAAAGATTGAATAAATTTTGTATTTATAATATACTTAAATGTTTTTGTGTTTTAAAATTAATTATTATTTAATTATTTTCCTGTAATATATCGTTCTTATTACCATTTGTTGAGTTAAAGTCTAAGAATCAGAGAACCTTTTGAATCTCACAGAGAAACTATTACTTTTGGCATGCTTATTGATGTTATTCTTTTCATAAGCATTCAAATAATGCTAGAGAAATTATATAAAAAAAAATCTTATGTGGAACATAATTATGAAGTCTCAAATTTACATATGTTGTTGAGATGGTTGGTAGTTGGATTATAGAACCTCTTTCAGATCTCAAACAAGATGTGATGATATGAGATATGCAAGGATACTTAGAGAGTGGAACCTTCTAATCAGAGAATCCAATATTTCATTTACAAAATACATTGAAAACCATCCTAGCTAGTAAGAAAGTAATAAGGAGCATTAATACAGAGAACACAAATACAAAGAATTATAATTTCATTATTATCTCAATTCAAAGAACATTACATTGAAATTCAAATAATCTTAACAAGGTTTAACTAGACAAGAAAAGAGTAAACAAAAACATAAAAAAAGGAGGTGAAAAAAAGTTCATAAATCTTTGAAGAGACGTCAACTTCCATATTCTTGTGTTTTTTCAAAAAAAAAAAAAAAACTCCTAAAAGAAAAGGGAGAGATAAAGCACATTCATGATACCACTGCAAAAACAAAAAATGAATCAAAAGATCTCTAACTCCCTTTTACTAACTATCTTTTTATGTTTGAACGCTCGACATGAAAAAAAGTGGTCAGTGCATTTTTTGCTTCAAAGTTATCAAACTCTTTTGCATCTTGGGCTATACTCTTTGCTTTTTTTCTTATCGTGATTCATTTGGAACTTTAATAATCCTTTTTCATTACCTAAAATTAAAACATTAGATAGAAGAAAATCAGTAAAACTTATATTTAAATATAACAAAAAATAGAATAGATGATTTTCTATTCTAATTCTAAAAAAATTATTTTCTTAAGGATGGTTTGATGGAAAAATTATATTAAATAACATATATCCTTTCAAATAGATAATTCGAAGAATTATAAGCTAAAAATCAAATTGAAAATATTGATTATAAAGAAAACTTAAGATTTTCAAAGTTACATCAACAAAGTCAAGAAAAATATTTTCAATTATCTCTTTTGTATATTTGGCTAGCTATATATGATAGACTTATAATAATTAATGTCAAAGATGATTCAACATGGGCACACGCATGGAAATAGTATATTAAGTTGCATTATGGCCTAAGTGATTTATTTATTTACTTTGATTTAATTTATTTTACTAACCAGTCAAACTTATATTTTCATAAATACTCACGAGTTAAGTGCATCACTAAGTATCTAGTTAGAAACTATAATATTAAACCTATTCATTCTAGTGGTGGAACGTGATTATAGACATGTACGGAATACGTCAAGATTTTGAAGAACAAACAACAAGTAGCAAAGCCACTCCATTGTTCTTTTTATCTTTTCTGGAACAAATACGTGCTTCTCCAACGCCAATGGAAATTCCCTTTTCCGTCCTTAGTTGCTTTTATACCAATCTGAGACTTATTTGATCAGAAGTATAAAATGGCGAGGGACACTAAAATAGAAGAAAACTTCTTAGTTGGGTTACTAATCAATAATATTGTAAATTAGTTTGAAGAAACTGTACTTGTAAGTTATAAGTAAAATTTATTTTGAACTAGGTGACGCAACGCAATTAATTGAAAAGAGAAACATTGAGTGCGGTGCGCTCTACGTACTCAGCACGTAACTCTCCATTCACAATTAAATTACAACATCAATGGACATCAACTTGATAGTTGATACCTCAACTCACCCATATTGCCACGCCTCCACCTTCGATTTTTATCTAAAAATAATCCACGCCTATAAAATCAAATACACTTCACTTAAGATACTAGATGCGCCTATATTACTCAAACAAATCATCTTTACCTTTTATTGCCCTCATCAACCTAATCTCAATTTACTATGTTCTACATTTTACTTTCAAGCTTAGTAGTAGCTTAGCGGTATCATAGTTCTGTTAGAAAACACCATTCCAACAATCCAGCAACTAGCCACTCTTCATCATTCCATACAACTTTTTTAACAAAGACACTGACACCTCCAAGTCACCACCTTCTTCAACTTCAACCCATTCTCCTTTAACCATTTTAACTAATTTTCCTAACACAAACATAATTGAGAATTCAAACTTTCTTTTATTTTCATTGCTGCTAATTCACACATAATTAACAGTATCGTCTCAACAGCCAGACTCCGGGGCTTTCAATCAACGATTTTCACAATTTATTTCCATACATTCGTACTCGAGAAACATAGTAATTAACAAACATTAACGTTAACTAAAACAACCCTGGTCCTCCTCTGGAGGTAGCATAACTTTTACTTCGTGGATAAACATTGGGTCTGGGTCTGACCATGATCGCATCATCTCCAAATTCGCAGGGCTTGTCTTCGTCGATCCTTCCGATTCCCGCGCTACGACTCCGAGACATTTTCATTTTCATGACTGCAGCTTCGCCAAACTCAAAGCCCGGGCCATAGCTTCTGAGTGACGCGGCCCTTATGAGCTCCTTGAAGTCGTCGTCGCTTGCGGTGGATCTGGTGGCTGAGCCAACGCTGAAGCTTCTGGGAAGCGTGCAAAGTTGGCCGGTGGGGCAGCCCATTGCAGCGTCGACGTGGGACAATTGGGCAGAGCAGCGGATCATGCCTCTGACGTACATGTCCCTTGCCTTCTTCAGGAATCTTAAGGGTGCCTTCATGTAGGTGCTCAGTTTGCTCTCTTTCGTTCTCTCTTTCTGCTTTGTCATGTTGGTTGCAACGTTTCCTCAAGCCTCCGTAACTGCTTTATCGCATTATCTCTATATTTATATATAGACACCTACTATGCTACGTTTGATGGAAAAAGGTATCTAGCTATAACTTGTAATTTATACCAGTTTTGGATTTTTTTCCTTACTCAATTCACTTTCTGTGGTAGGACCCGGATCCTCTCTTCTGTATATATCCTCCCCCTAGTAGATGCATTTCATCCAGGGTCCGGGTCATCATATATTCACACGTAAAGTCACTTTATAATTCTAACAGAGAAATCAATGTCACACTCTCTTTTCACTTCAAACATGTTTTCATGCAACTTTTCTATACAAAAACTATCTCTCACTTATTATTATTTTTAAGTGGTATCCAATCCTTGAAATATTATTTTTCTTTCATAATAGAATATGATCATTGATAATCACTCAAATGTTTCGACATCTCCATATTTACAAACTCTATCTCAAGTCTTAACTACCTTCCACCCAACAAACTATTAAGTTGTTGCGAAAACACTTAAATCAACTCTTTGATTTTATGACTGTGTCTTACTTTTCCCTATTTCATATTATTAAAAGTGAAACTTCAATGTTCATGCATTTGGTAATACAATATTACGATCGCACAATGAAGAATTTACCTTATATCTAATTTTATAAACTAAAAGAATAATGATACGTATATGTTGAACAATTTTAATGAATTTTTTTTTTCAATAATGATATGTATCATAATATTTTTTTCGTGACTTGTTATGTTCAAATTCAGTAATATATTATTCAATGTAAAACTCTAACAATACTTCTCAATGCTTAGATAACATGTAATGATAATATTTTACTTTTAAGAACCATTAGAAATAGTGTTAATATTTTATTTCACCTTGATGGTTCAGAGTTAATTTTAGAGTATGATACGAAAGTAAAACTCTAATGAGTTAATTAACTTATTATTAATGACTTAAACAATTTTTTTTTATTTCTTCAATTTACTCTAACTAAGATTTTTTTTTTTAAAATTATTATATAGATCAAACTCGTTACTTAGAGTTGGTAAATTCCTTCTTAACTAGTCAATAGTCGTGCAAACTTATAAGTATATCAAAACCTATTTAATTAGTGTTCTAAAGTATTATGTGACATAATTAAAATATACACTATTAGAAAATCATTAAATAAAAACTAATCTTAGAGATAAAAATAATTAGTTAATATATTGACTAAATTAGATACTAATAAAAATCATTGCTATCTAAAGTAGTTTATAAAATAATCTATAATTTAGTCAAATAGTAACTAATTATTTTGGTATTTAAAATTAGTTTATATTTAATAATTTTGTTGTAAATATAATTTTTTTTTCTTTTTTATAAGAAAACAAAGTCGAAGTCGTGCACAAGTGACACGATTTTAATTAAACATAATCACAAGCTTAAGCAAAGTCGTTCAACGACCACACAACTTCTACACAAAATCATTCAACTAAACTCGTGAAAATAGGACACAACTTCAACATTGACCACACACATAACATAACGAAAGTTATGTGCATCTGACATGATATAAATCACACCATTTCCGCTTAAAAGCCAAATTATTTACATGATAGAATTACGAAAACAAACATCTTAAGAAGACTTGTCTCATATATAATTACTCTAAGATAGAGGTTAACCCTATGTTTGTTTCAATGGAATACTATTTACAAGGAAGGATGTGCGCTGATATCCACTATTTGGATCTAGTGATGTGCGCGAAAATGTGAAAAAAATATCCACATAAACAGTAAAAAATATGTTCATCTTATATGCAGAGGTTGTTGTGGAAACACATGTCAACATAGGTAATTTTCTCAATTTTTTCCAGATTTTGTTTTGACATATTAAAGAAAAAAAGAGTAAAGATCAAATCTTATCACAAAACAAAAATATTAAATATATTTATAATAAAAATAAAATCATTATATAATTATAATAAAATATATAACCGATTATAAATAATATATAATTGATAATCTATATAAATTCTATAACATAATCCATTATATTATATATTTGATACAAATAAAATAAATTATTATTAATATTATTATTATTTAATAAATTTATTTAATTATTTTAATTTATAATTTTTATCATTATTTTAATTAATATTATTCTTTATAATTTTATTATTATTTTATAAATTATTTTTTAAATATTATTATTATTGTAATATTTAAATATTTAGATTATTATTATTTAATTTTAAAATAAATAAATATATAAATAATTAATTAATTTTTAAAATATAAAAATAAATTTGTAATCTTAATATTTTATTAATTAAAAATAAATAAAATTATAATCGCAATCATCACATCACTTAGAAACTTATTATATTTATGAAAAAAAATTATTTTCCAAGAATAATAAGAAACTCATTTTTAAAAGAAAATAATTATTCAACGGTATTGAAAATAATTTTTAAAAAAATAATTAATTAAAATTTACACAAAAAATACTTCATATTTCAGTATTAAAATATTTTTAAAAACAGTGATAAAATTGTAAACTTACATTCTACAATTTTAAAACTAATTCAAAACTTTGTCACAATCATTTCATCACTCACAAAATTCAATCAACTTTTTTCACATATCATTCTAACATACCATAATTCAAACACACGCACTTTCTTCAGCCTTTCTTCTCAAATCTTCACACATTTACTTCCTTAAATCTCTACACATTCTCCCTTAAATCCAAACACACATAATGAAAATTTTTTAAATATATTTATTTGTGAGTCCGGTAAAGGTTGGTGAAGATCAATCAACTAATCTTCTTTGTGTAATTGTATATCCAATGTTTTATAACCAAACGAAACTATATTATAAGACTTATTGCAAAGAAAAACTAACATAAATAACATATTTTGAAAAATAGAAAAATCACAGGGAAAAACGATAGTATGTAACTTGTCATTTACAAGAAGATCATTTGTGTTTGGAGTTTGTTCTCGTATAATATTAAAAGCAATAAGTCCATAACACAAGAAGTGTCCCTTATAATTTAGATAAATAGTACATTAGTAATGAAAATGGATTCTTTTTACATATTGTATTAGACTTATACAGTTCTGCCTTTAATTGATGTTTTTTATTATTAAAGTCTCTTGTGAATTATAATATAGTATAGGATAGACCAACCGCAAAATCATAAAACTTGAGGTGGATGCATCTTAAAGTATTAAATTGCATTAAATATACATTATTCAACATTTTTATACTAATTAATTATTTTAATTGTGTTCATATTCAACTGCATTATAATAAATAAATAAAAAATTATAAGTGGAACTATTACTTAATTCAATGTGTCATGCCAGTTAGAATAGAAAAATATTTACTTTTATAAACATTATAATAGTTTTTACATTTTATACTTGATTAATTTAACTTAATCATAATAACTTTGTATGTTTCTTACAGTAGTTGAACAATTTTATTTATATAAAATAGTTGTTTATATACCTTGTAATAGCAAACAATTCGAGTTATGTTTGAAGTTAATCAATTAATTATACATTGATGCAAAATGGTCTTCGAGTATTATTTTATAAATAAAAATAATTTTTTATTATGGTATTCCATGTTTAAATTGCTCATAAAACAAAACATATTAAAAAAAATTGCAATTTTTGCGAAGATTACGACTGAAATTACACATTCAATGACAGTTCCAATATTAACAAGAACAACCATAAAAAAATCATCATTAAATTCCCTTTTACACACCAATGACACATTTGCATAAAAGTTTGAGTAATGAAATGAATTAATATTTTACCCTTTGGCATAGGTTAAGCGTGATGTTATTAGGAACATTCATAGCTCAGTTTAGTTCGATATTTTATTAAGGAAGTCACATGAATAAAACCTAACATCAAATGAGTTAGATTCAATTTTAATCTAATAAAAAAATTAAACCAAATTAGAAAAAATGTTAAATGAAAAATATGTTCTAAATTTTTATTTATAATTATTATCATATTTATAATTTCAATTTTTTTCTCATATTTAAAAATAAACTATATAATTTCGTAGTTTAAAAACTAAAACACTAATATGATCTTATATTTTGATAAAGATAAATGTATTCTAAATACAATACAATCAACATATCTAATAACTTTCATTAAATACTCATATATATATATATATATATATATTTGGCAGTTACTAATTAATTTAAATGTATATAATACAATATTTATAAATATAACAAACGGTTCGATTCTTGATTTTTAATTTAAAATTTCAAATAAACCGTTCAAATAAAAAATAAAATTTAAAAAAATCAGTTTCGGTAATTTTTTATTTTTGAATTTAAACCCTAAAATATTATACAGCTTTTCTTGACGTATTTATAATATGTAGCTAAAGAACTAATAAAACAATGGCACATGTATAATTTATGTTATGTTAACGCAAACACATGAAAACTATATTAATTAATATTAAAAAAGGAGCATTAATTAAGTAAGACAGAGATTATGAGTGGAAATATTTAGAAAAAAATGTGGAAGAAAGATTAGTTAA
Source organism: Phaseolus vulgaris (assembly GCF_000499845.2). Taxonomy (NCBI): domain Eukaryota; kingdom Viridiplantae; phylum Streptophyta; class Magnoliopsida; order Fabales; family Fabaceae; genus Phaseolus; species Phaseolus vulgaris. Next base: position 46,738,340 of record NC_023757.2, on the reverse strand, counting down.
TTGAAAAAAGAAAAAAGGTAATTAAACCTTAATTTTACCCAAATGAATTTGCTTACTATTTGGTGAGGGGTGATTAGAAGAAGTCAAGAATGTGGCCAAAAAGGGAAGAGGTGTTCAGTGGCAGTCCTGGCTGTGTGTAGGATGAGCCTTTCCCTTTGGCAGTGCCAGCCAGTGATGCCTTTTCTTCTTCCCACTCTTTCTTCCCCATGCCGGTACGGTCCCTCTTGATTTATCACTCCCTAACCCTTCTTTCTATTTTCTCCTTTTGCCTCTTCAATTATTTCCCCCCTTCCCCAATGCCTCTTTCGACTGTTTCTTAGAACTTTCTACTGCCATTGATTTACTTCTTGTGGTTAGTAGGCCACTGTTCTTCACTGTTTGCTCTTTGATTGGTCTACATTCTTTATTGTTTCGCTGATTTAAGCCCCCTTTCAAGCTTGATTATGTGCTTATGATGTGAAATATGATGGTAATGATTCTTTTGACCATTGAAAGAGATCAGATAAAGCGGATAGAGAGAGAGAAAAATAACTTATTACAAGAGAGAGAACAGGAACAGAGTGATTTGTACAATAAAGCAAGTTTGTTGCTTGGAAACTGCTCATGAGAGACTGCTCCGGTAGAGTTTTATTCTTCTTTCACCCACTTGACGTGTGTAATGTCCATTGAAGGCTGTTTCGGTTTCTCATTTTAGTGATTTTATTTTCTGGTTTCTCTCCGAAGCTGGTTTCTTTTTCTCAAAGGGGTTCCGAAAATGGCCATGTTTCAGCCTTCTTGTAAGAGGGATGGGATCGAGGGCCAGATTCTAGATCTGGACACGGCGGTGAAAGATGGGGTTTTGGGCGGCGTGGATTCTGGGATTGTGGGGACTGGGGTTGGTGAAAAACTGGATCTTGGGAGAATGATTGAAGAGTTAGACTTGAGTGAAGTTCCCTCTGTCTTCATCTGCCCAATTTCCCTTGAGCCAATGCAGGACCCTGTGACTCTTTGCACGGGTCAGACCTACGAGAGGTCCAACATTCTCAAATGGTTCAGTCTGGGACACTTCACTTGCCCCACCACAATGCAAGAGCTCTGGGACGATTCCATCACACCAAACACTACCCTCTACCGTTTGATATCCACTTGGTTTTCTCAGAAGTACCTTGTGATGAAGAAGAGATCAGAAGACGTCCATGGGAGGGTGTCGGAGCTTGTTGAGACTCTCAAGAAGGTGAAGGGTCAAGCTCGTGTTCTTGCCCTCAAGGAGCTCCATCAAGTGGTGGCTGCTCATGCCACTGCCCGCAAGGTATTGGTCGATGGCGACGGAGTCTCCGTGGTGTCGGCGTTGCTCGGTCCTTTCACTTCCTATGCCGTTGGCTCCGAGGTTATTGGTGTTCTTGTGAGTTTGAACCTGGATTGTGAGTCCAAGAGGAATCTACTGCAGCCTGCGAGGGTTTCTTTGATGGTGGACATTTTGAATGAGGGTTCAATTGAGACGAAGATCAATTGCACGCGGCTGATTGAGACACTGATTGAAGGGAAGGATTTCCAGTTGGAGATTTTCAGGAGCCATAGTCTTTTGGTTGGGTTAATGAGGCTCGTGAAAGACAAGAGGCACACAAATGGAATCTGCCCTGGATTGAGGCTCCTCAGGACAGTGTGCTTGCATTCAGAAGTTAAGAGTTTGCTGGTAAGCATTGGGGCTGTTTCTCAATTGGTTGAGTTGTTGTCTGGTTTGGAGTCCGAATGTTTGGAATTGGCTCTTTCTATCTTGGATGCACTGGCTTCTGTTCCCGAAGGCAGATTAGCTTTGAAGAATTGTTCTAATACGATACACGTTATGGTGAAATTGTTGATGCGGATCTCTGAAAACTGCACTCAATATGCATTGTCAATACTGTGGTCTGTGTGCAAGCTGGCACCTGAGGAGTGCTCTTTGATCGCTGTGGAAGCAGGACTTGCTGCAAAACTTCTCCTTGTGATCCAAAGCGGTTGCAATCCTATATTGAAACAACAGTCGGCTGAGCTTTTGAAGTTGTGTAGTTTGAATTATTCAGATACAATCTTCATTTCCAAGTGCAAACTTACTAGAACCATTCAATGACCAGGGGTTTTAACCTGGTTGTATCAACAGTTTGTAAATTTGTAGGGCAAGAGAAGCAAAGACCAGCTACTTCCCAGACTACAGAACTAAAGAACCCCAGGAGTTGGCATGGGGTTAGTGGTGCAAAATGCAAATCTCCTGTATATATACCTTTTGTGTTTTGATTCCAACAATTGATATTTGAATGAAGGACATGGACACAACTTGCTTAAGGGGTTCACTTTTGTGTGTTCCTTCTTGTCCACTGTTTTCTCAATAAGCCCCATCAAGAAGATGCTGAAATTGTTTATATAGCTTTTGGGGGGTATATGGATGAAAGAAATCATCCTGTTGTTGGATAAAGATACTATTAGGAGAGGGGTGACATTCACAGCTAATGTGGAGCTTGTAATTTCAATTGTCATTATTGAGGAGTTGTTCTGCTCCATGGCTTCATTGTATTGTATCTTTTTCCCCTTGGGATTTAGGCCTCCAATTTTCCCTTTAGAAGAATACTGGGGTTTTTGGTTTTGACATCAAACATGTAGATGGAGAGCCCCTCTGGCTTTCAAATTTTCATTTAATCTGTACAATGGAAATAACCATTCTTATTATGCACTGCACCTGCAACTTCTTGAAGCAAGTTATATTGATATTATTAATAATTCTTTGATCACAATTATTGTGTCCTTTCCAAGTGAAGAAACAACATCAGCATCCTTGTTCATGTAATTAAGTTTTGGTGTGCAGCTAGCGAAATGACACGAGAGGTGAAAAGAAAGTGAAAGGCGTGGACAGCAGAGAGATAGCAGGTGAAGTATTCATCACATGTGCTTGAGTTTACTACATTTAATGGATGAGTTGACGTTTGAGTGTGGACATCTGGATGCATGTATGCTAACTTTCATCCTTTTTGTGCCACAATTTGAGGACAAAGCCCAATGTAAAATTACTTCTCACTGAATCACTGGTTGATTGGAAAAGAAAGAAAAGAAAGGATATAGCTTTCACTGAATAGGAACTTTGAATAGCTGTTTGGCCTTAGGAATACCTCCAAATCGGATAACATCCCCGTCTATTCCAACACTCATATGCTGGCGCGTGTGCGTAATCACGTGCTTTTTTTTTATAAAATTCAAATTTTACATCATTCTAACTTTTGCTTAGCTAGAGGTGCCTGCAAATCCATTTTAATATACCTTCAACTGAACAATGCTGGTGTTTGACTGGTGTCCCTGGGGTCTCATCCTCTTTCGTTAGAAAAAAGTGACACAGATAATACCATAAATATTATTACATTACTTTCTCTAATCAATGGTAGAATTTTATTTCGATTACTTTAATAAATATTTTTTTAAACACTACATATTATCAAAGTGAAATCTTAAGTATGATTATTGAAAAATAATATCTATAATGTCATATATAAGATTTGTTCTAAAAAATATATATTTTCAAGAGAATGTTAACACAAAGGCAAATTGGAATAAACCTTCATTTTAAAACTTTGTTGAAATCAATGTTTGAACTAGGTACTTATGATAACCTAGACGTATCTAATAAAGAAAAGTATTATTATTATTATTTATATAATAAAGTGAATTGCTATTCTAATTTTGCAATTACCATTAAGCATCAAATTAGTTAGTGGAATTAATAAACATTCATTGCGGTTATGAACTATCAAATAATGTGTTCTTTGAAACTAACCATATGTTATTTTTTTTTTATCTAAAATTAAAAAATGGACATTTCATATTGAAATTGTAAATCAATAATTAATTAGATTTGTTTTGTTATTAGGTGAATCATTTAATGTAACTACGCACACTTATATGTCACTAGATCAGTTAAAACAAATCTAAATTTATGAGTTCAACTCGGTTCACTTGTGATGGTGTGGTGAAACTAATATTTTTCAAACTACATGCTGAATGAGTTAGGTTTAGTAAATCCGTTTGTAAGGTGGTGGTATCAGAACCGGAATCATATGTAGCTATCTACCTTTTTCACTTCAAAATCACTTCCTTCTTTCAGATTATTACTTCTTTTCTTTGTACAAAAAATTCTTCTAATATTGCAACTACACTAAACTTCAATTTAATGTTTGATTACACCGCAACATTAGGGAGCTTAAGCCCGTTTTAGAAGTGTTTATAATGCACCCAAAGGCCTAGAAATATTTCACTTTTTCACAATAAAATCTTAATGCTAACATATTTTACATTTGTCATATTTTAAATCCCAACAAGTGATAACAATCAAGAACATGAAAACGTAGTTGCTGGGGAGGGCATTATTTTTTATGACTCAATATATGCTTCAAGCATGGTAGAAGGGAATATAGAAGAAACCAATGACAACGTGATTCTCAACTACACAAAAAAATGGTTCTCATAATTTACATTTACAGTTTAGCAATTACAAGTTAACCGAAGAACACAGTACCCACTCAGAAAGAAATACAGAGAAGTTGTGAAAATATAATTTTAACTTATTTTTAAAAAAAAAATCTCTAATAGCATCCATAGTTAATTTTTTGTAAAGGAATAATTGATATTTAACTTCATATAAAGTTGGATACAAACTATCATAATCTTACTTAGAAGTATTATATTCAAAAGAAAAATATAAGTTATTTGTTTTTATATTTTAGTATAATAAAAAATAGTATTTTAGTATATGCAATTAATTTTGAAGAAATTATTTTCCTTTATTTTTTTTATCAATTTAAAATATTTAGTGGTTTCATCAAAATTAATTAAATATTAATGTTAATTTTTTTAATAAAGATACATGACAATTATTAAAGACCAAGCACATGATCAATTATCTTAACAATAAAAGAAATTAAAAGAAACTAACAAAATTAGAGTTTTTTATTAAGGTGGTTTTTTTATTGTATTAATGTTAATACTTGTACGAATCTCGACTTTTTTGTCTTTATTGTTTTAAATTTAGACTTATAGTCATAAAAATTATACTAAAATGCATTTCGTGTTAAAAATTACTTTGAGGTTGTGAGTCTCTCTATATGAGAGTTTGATTATATATTAGGATGATGATAAATGTGTCTTTGGTTGAGTAGAGGTAACGTAACTATTATATCACATTATATTTATATTGAGGAGTGGGATAGTTTTTTTTTCTCTAGAAAATATGAGCAAGTATAAGAACAAGATCAAAATGTAAACAATGTGGGCTAATAGTTAGAGGTGAAAAAGGGTTTCAAGTGACTTGATTTATGGAACCACTTTGTATTGTGAAACATGAGAGTTTGGTCATGCAGTAGAATGACAACATGTGTGTAGATGATGTGTCCTATAAATGATTTAAGTCTCATGAAAGTTATGATAAAATACAATAGTTATGTAATAATAAAACAACAATAAAATTATTAAATAAAAAATTAAATTTTAAAGATAAAAAATAATTAATTATTATATTAATTAAATTATATATTATTTTAAAAATTTTAAAAAAAATTATAAAATAATTTTTAGATTGATATCTAAATTAGCTATCAATGTTTTATGTAATAATATTTTATATCTTAAATTAGTCTCTAAAAAGACTAATAAAGATTAATTCAGAGTATAAAGAAATAAGTGGTTAAAATCTTGAAAGTTAATGATTAAATAATAATTTAAAATTTATTTTATAATTTTTTATTAATAATAGAAATATATATGAATAATATTTTAGTTTAAAAAATTGTCTCTAATTTATTTAAATAGTAACTAATTATTTTGATATTTAAAATTAATTTTTATTTAATAATTTTCTCGTAGTGTATTGTTATATCTTGGAGTGAGAAGGTATTTCTTAAAAATAGAACAAAATATAAACATAAAAAATAATGTGAAGAAAGAGTTGGATATGAAATAAGTTTTCAAGGAACTAATCTCTCATACAATATTTGCATATCAAGGAAGAATATAGAAATAAACAACAAATTTTACTTCTTTTGGCTAAATTTTCTGAAACTATCCCATAAACTTTGACTAAAACAAGACCATTTATATGTAAATAAAGACGATTATGTAGTGGTCCATAAATTTATGAGCATTGTATAATATTTAAAATATGTAAGCTGCTGCAGATAGTTGGAATATTTTGACAAAAATATTATGAAAATAATGTGATTTTTGTAAAATATTTATAGTTCACAAATATGCTCCTTTTAAATGTTGAAATTCATGATTAGGGTTAAACTTGAATGCCTGTTGTGATGCGAAAAATTTCGGTGAAGTAATAGTTTTCCGCTTAAGGTGGTTGAAGAATGAAAACATAATGGTTTTTTCTTTCAACTCCAATTATGATTTTCTGCACCTCCATACAAATGTGAAAATATATTTTTATCCTTCTTGTATCACCTCATACATTTGAAAAAAAACTTTCATATTACATAATTTGAAAGTTAAAAAAGATTTTCGAATTATGTAATTCAAAAGCTAATTACAAATTTGAAAAAAGACTTTTAAATTACATAATTCAGAATATTACATAGAAATATGTAATCCAGACACGCATTTGAAAAAAGACTTTCATATTACATAATCTGAAAGTTAAAAAAGACTTTCGGATTATGTAATCTGAAAACTAATCATGCATTTGAAAAAAAACTTCCTAATTGTAATCCAAAAGCTAATTACAAATTTGAAAAAAAACTTTCAAATTACATAATTCAGAGTATTACAAAGAAATATTTTTAAAAATATAAAAATTTGTAGAGATGAGATAAAACATATGTAAGTGTAGGAAAAAATTATGGCACAGAATTATGTCCCTTATAATTAGTGAATAGTATAATGAGCATTCAGAACGAAGTTGCAATATGAGGGTCCATGTATACGGATAAATTGGTGAGTGGAATTGAACTTGTTTCTCCATTGCATAATGCAAATTTTTTTAATGGAGTTGAAAATATTTGGTTTGAGAAAGAAAACATGAACATGACATTACAATTCATAAAACCATTCACAGGTTGTCCCAAGCTTCACTATTCATGGTTGTCATGATGAATATCGGAAAGTCTGTTCCAATTATTGTTAAGTTTTATTGTAAAATTTTCTCATCCTATTTTATTCAATTTTGTAAACAAACTAATAAAATTACATGCACGAAAATTACTCCTTCTATTATTAATCATAAATTATTATTTTTCTTGTATTTTTAAGACTTTTTTTAAGTTGTCTCCTATATTAATTATTTTGTCAAAATATCTTTAATTATTTAAGGATAATTTTGAAAAAGTTATGGTGAAAAATACTACTATTTAAATCAATTAGTTTTTTAAAAAACATGAATTAATTATTCATATTTCATATTTAGAGACAAGAGTAATACAGATGTTACAAAATGAAGTTTTTTTTCCCTGAAGGGGGAATATTTGTGTTTTATTACTAAAATTTATTTGTGTTTTATTACTAAAATTTATAAGCTTATCAAATTTAGAAACTAAATAATTGATAGTTAAAACCTTAGTTGTTAATTAGATATCAATTTAGAAACTATTTAACAATAATAGAAACTAATTTTTTTTAGTTTCTAAAATGGTCTCTTTTTTAGTTTATATTATAATTAATTATTTTAGTCTCTAAAAATTGGTTTCTATTTCATGATTTTCTTGTAGTATTATCGATTTTTGTTAAGGAAAAAAATATGAAACTAAAACGATAATTAAATTGGTTTTATATAAACAAAGCTCTCCTAACAAAGATTAACATGGTACTTTTTCAAAGCTCTCCTAAAAAACACTCCTTACATAATTTCAATCTTTCCACCAACTTTTTAATTTTTTTTATATCTTTATACATGCACATCACGAGTCTGCTACGGTAAAATTAAATTAAAAATAATTTTAAAATATAAATGTTTTAATTTATTCGAATATAATAATTAGTTAAACATAAAATGTTGTAATCATAAAATATTTTTTTTTACAAATGAAATATGTGTTTATGTATTTATAAAATAAAAATTAAAAATGATTATTTCAACTAAAAGCATATTTACTATTTATGTTTAAACAGTAATTAAAATATATATTAAATGATTTTAATTTATACATTACATTTTACATATACAATAAAATTATGCATTCCAATGTAACATTTTAGTGAAGGATCTTATTTTAAGATTTTACATATGTTATGTATTAAATATTAATGTCAGTCAATTAAACACATGTTGAACTAACAATTTACAAAATTTTCATAAACTCTTTTTAAAATATTGTTATATATTTATATTTTTTTTTTATCGATAAAAAAATTAGTTTATTATAACAAGTATTAATATATTTTTGTTTATAGTACAATACTAAATAAAATACAATTTTAGTAGTCTTTATTTTTTCTTTATAAAATTATTTTTTTAATTATTTCCTTCAAAGTTAATTGCACATAAATACATAATCATACTCAATTATCTTAATTATTAACAGAATTTAAACAAAATTAATATAGTTAATTTTTTATAATAAGATTTTTTTTATTGTAAAAAAATGAAATATGCTAACACCTTATTATAATGAACTGATTATTTGTTTAAAAAAATTATAATAAAAATATTTTACATTGTGAACGAATATTAGAAATCAGTAAGTGTGATTACAAGTTTTTAAAATATTAAGAACTTTTGTTATTACTTTGTAGTATGTATTATTATTTAATTGTTTAGAGACTAATAAATTACTTTTGTTAGGTGTGGAAAATTATGGGAGTTTTTAGCCAAATAAATATAACTTTAGATGTATTTTAAATTATTATAGCTATGATGTTTTTTCTTTTTTATAAAACAATGTGTAGGCATTGGTTTTTATAAATTTATTTTTTGAATGATTTTCATCATTATTTAATATTGATAGGATATCCATTTAACTATGTTGTTTCTATTTTTACTCTGAAAGACACTATACGTAACGTGTTTAAATATATGCTCATTATTACTGAATAATTATATAACTTATTCTTAAAATCTATAAAAGCCAAGTTTATAAAAGAATTGTTGTAACTAAAACAAACAAACAATTGCTATATCCTAAAACTAAAAAATATATATTAAACCAAGATTATAGAATCATTAGAAAATTTATTAATTAATTATTTACATCTTTCATTGTTGTTATAAATTGAATTTTGTATCATATTTCCACTCTCCTTTTGTAAATAGTGTCTTATTATGTATGATATATTAATATATAATAGTATATTTATAATTTGTTACTAATTATGAAATTATTTGACAAGATTACTTTTTCAAAAAGATTATAGAAGGTTCGAAAATTAGACGCCTGTATAGTTAGTTCGTCAAAGAAATGTTAATTATTTATTAATAATGTGAATTACAGGACAAGAAAAGTTGGTCAAAGACATGATTAGCTAGCATGAGTGCTAAACGCCCAAGTGGACACATAAATTAGCTTAAATTTGAATTGTTTAGGCAAGTGGGGACAGAGAAATTTTAATTGGAAGAAATTATGTGTTCCAGGATCCATCATTTTATAATTAAACATATGTTACACTGTATTGCATAAAACAATAATTAAATAAAAGACGAATATATTTGTTACTTAAATAAATAATAATATTTTTTAATTAATAAATAAAAGAATTAGGAAAAAAGATATTTTATAGGGATTTAAAGCGATTCTTTATAAATAGAGAGAGTGACGAAAATAGTTAAATATAATACATCTAACCTAACTTACACGAAACTAATGTATACTATTTTCATTCAATTAATATAAATACGACCAGAAAAAAACTATATTACTATTATTTTTCAAAAAAATATTCTTTTTATTAAATTTTCATTAAATAACAATATACACCCCTTTATACTATCACTACAAGAAAAACATGAAATAAAAATCAATTTAAAAAAAAAATAATTAGTTGCTATAGTAAGAAAATTAGAGACCATTTTAAAAATTAAAAAAAAGTTTTTAAATTAATTTTTATTATTGTTAAATGGTTTCTAAATTGATATCTAATTAACAACCAAGATTCAAAATTATTTAGTTTCTAAGTTTGATAGCAAAAGCTTTGGTTACTAATTAGATACCAATTTAAAAACTATTTAACAATAATAGAAACTAATTTAAAAAAACTAAACAAAATTTAATCTCTAAAATAATTTCTAATTTAATCAGTATAACAACTAATTATTTTTTGTCACTAAAAATTAGTTTATATTTAATGATTTTCTTATAGTGTAGAATGAGATTTCACGGTAACCTTACTTAAAAATATCCTAATATGTCTTCAAATATTTGTAATGTATTATCTTATTTCAAATAAGTCTCATATCTTCGACATTTAAACTTTTTAGCTAGAAATTAAGCAACCACATTTAGAAAAATCACTGGAAAATTTATCAAGAAAATTATTAAATCCAATCTAGAGTAGAGCAATTTGAGTTAGTATTCCTATCAACATTTTGGATCATATCCCATCTTAATCACCCGTAAACACTGACAAAAACTGTTTACAAGTGATAACTTGGATTTTGGACACCCCAAGATAGATCAATTTTCAGTACCATATGATGAGTTGAGATTAGTTTGTTTGTAACTTTTGTTTATAAGGGTTGAAAGGTTTATTATTCCGCCAAGTGTTTATTTACCGTTCTTTTAAAGCTAGTCATTTGCACCTTAAAAATATTGTAACTCTTCATTCTTATGTTGAAAAAGCTCTTGTGCTCTCAAAATGTCTTCAATGTGTTGTTGTCCTGCTTTCTCATTTTCTCTTCATAACTTTTCTTGGGCTTGGGCGTGTTGCATCAACCTATAGTTGAGCTTCTTCATTATGTTATCACAAATCATTCATGATGCTTAAGCTTTATCGCCTTTTGTTTGAAAAAAAAAAAAGATGTATATGACCAACTTCATTACTCTCATGATAGACACTGAAATATAATTGTTAAAGCCACTAACATGATTTTCAGGACCCCTAAATAGAACATTCAGTATTTTTTTGTCTAGTTTTCTTTACTTGTTCTCTATTTATAAGTTTAAAATTTGTTTTAACTATCTGCCCCTCTTAAAGGATTAAGTATTTACATATGTTATCCCGATTCGGAGAACTACTTTAACTGATCTTTATTTTTATTTTTAGGAAATTTTTTTATTGACACTTAAAAAGTAAAATATATATAGTTGACAAATCATTATAATAATAAAATATTATTTTAAATTAACAAAATAAATATAATTAAAATATTAATTTATTCGTTTATCAAATATATATTTATTGTTATATATGTTGTCAAGATATCACCACTTTATTTTTAAGGAATCTCTTGTAAATTCTCTCGCACATTATCATTGATACCTCAAACAAATAAAAGGATATCAGACACAATACTTGATCATAAATTCCCTAGTCAACACAACTATATATTAAATAATATTATAATTCTCAAATTGTCCTAAATCGAAATTACACTGATAAAATATTATCTATTTTAAAGTATATCTTATTATATTTTTCTTAAATTTGATGATTTAGTTATACAGATATCCTATATTATATCCATCCATTAAATAAAGTAGATTCGGCTTAAATAAATTTTAGATTCCCAAATATGTTATTGTTTTTTTTAATGCTTAGTATTTTTTTCTTCAAATTAAATACTTAATAAATTATAAATATTTGGATAAGTTTCTAAAAAAAAATTTAGTTGCTTTTCGTCTCTATTATCATGTTAAATGTTGAAATATTTTTAAATTTGTTGTTTTGATCTCTGGAGTTATTTTTGTATGATAATAATAATGTATATATGAAATAATGAAAACAGTATGGATGAAGAAAAACGTGTGGCGGCAAAAGCATTCGCGGTCTATCACCGTTGTTGGCATTTGTTCTGTCAGTCCCCTCCGAATGCGACAGGACTGGACCTACCACACCACTCTCCTCTGGCGGCTATTCTTTTCTTTCTCTCCCATTCATTCTTTTTTACCTCTTTTTCCTTTTTTTTATTAAGCAATCACTCAACCCATGTTGCATCTCAAATCTTGACCTCACTTCTCACACTCTCTCCCCTTAGACCCTACTAGAGCATGACTTCAGCGCACACGTGTATATATAATTGCTTTCCTCTCATACTGTCATACTTCTAACAAAGACAAATCTGGAGCCATTTTCTAAACCTACAAACACTATTATTATTAATTGCTTCTTCATCCAACTCATTATTCTTTTGACCAAACATCATTGGTTCGCTCAGTCACAGCCTACGTTATCTGCATATTTTACTATATCCGCCGACGGTCACGACAAAATCCACGTTTTGAATTTGAATTTCTCCTACGGATCCAGATTCACCATTCATCCCCCGGCTGCCTCATCTTTAAGTCGTTGCTCTTTGTTGAATTTCAATACACCACGCGACAATTGTTGCCCACAATCATTAAAATCCATAAATATATACAACACACCAGTAACTTACAACTTACAAGTACTTAATTGGTCATAACATAACAGATCTTATATATATCTTCATCGTCTATTAGTTTCTGATCTCACAATTCAATCATAATACTGCACTCTTATTGTAACTAGGAAACAAAAAAGCAAAAGCACTTTTATTAATTTTTGACCACGTTCTCATCATGGAAGCCTATTCTTCTAGTTCTTTTTCCTCATCCAACTCTTCCTACTTGACCCAAAACCCTGATGAATCGAAGGGGCTGAAGCTAGTGTATCCTCTTCAGTCGCACTATTCCTGGCTCCATTCTGTGAGGAAGCCATCGGCAAAGGCCAGGAAGAAGGCACCAGTGGCACCGATGCCACCAACACCGGCGAAAGTGTACAAAGTAGACGCTATAAACTTCCGAGACGTGGTTCAACAGCTCACAGGTGCACCCGAGCACAAGCCCCAGCCACGACAACAGCAGCTTCTTCAGAGCAATATGGTCGCTCGTGCTGGTACTTCACTTGACGTTCCTCATGTGCCCCCGAAGCAAAATGAGCCAAGCGGAGACATGTGCGCTAAATGGTACCAGGACTTGGACTTCGGAATGAATTTGCTCTCACCAACTTCTTATAGCACCTTCTGTTTTTTTCCTCTTTTGAGTCCAAGAGATGTCACCAGTTTAGAAACGGGCAGGGTTCTCTAGGACTTTCGTGACTAATTTCTGCAGACCTTTCTATATGCTATTGATGTGTACTTCTATTCCATTATCTACTTCTTTTATTTTTTGTTGTTACTGTGTCATCACAGTTACATCATCCATCTTCAACCTTCAATTTTTTTTGGGCGTAATGAAATGCCAACAATAACTAACTGCTACCGCCGTCCCTTTAATGGGAGCTTGTTTACTTTGATTGTCTTTATATATCTTTCGTTTCATCCAAAATGTTTTCTCTTTATTGCCTTCAAAGCAAAGCAATTAGCTGGCTCGTTCTGATATTTGCTTGTTCCATAGATAAAGTGTTTTTGCGGGTTTGACCAAAAGTTATTCTAAACGACTATATTGAAATTAACTTGCATAGTTAATCTTAATTACAAGTGAATGTATAATTATATTGAGACTTACGCCTGGTTAGATTCTGGAGTATTTTTTGGGTATCAAATAACTGCATATTTATGCCTAATTATGTTGAAGTTAAATTACTGAAGATTTTATGTCCAATATACGCAGTGAGTTTAGCAAATGAGTATTTTTTGGATAAGTAATATGAATTCAAATTATGTTTGAATTTTGTAATATGCAAAATCTGTGTGTGTGTAAGAAATAGGATAATACTTGCCTGTAATACTGATGCAAGATAAACATATCTTAGCTAAATGAAATTGTGTTTTGGTAAAGTCTAATAGTAATAAACACTTATACCAATATTATTTTATTTTATATTTATATAAATTAGTTGACAAAAAGATAGCTTATCCATTATCATTGTTGTACTCCATTTCTACTTTCATATTTTCATCAAAACCCAAATTTTGCATGATTGATTTAAAGTTAATTACCTATAAATAAATAATTTTTAGTTTAAATTTAATTAAGTTGAATTAGATGCTTTATAGAATATCTATATCCTTTTAACGATATACTTCTTTAAAAAATTGAATTATATAATTTTTTATTTTAAATGTTTTATATATTTTAAAAAATATACTTCTTTACACTGATTGAGGATAGCGTAAAACGGTGATGACCTGATATTTAATACGACAACTTTGAAAAGAAATATTATTACATGATGTATTGTTGCTCATAGCAGATTAGAGTGAAGGTTTCCTAAAAATTATCCATATACGTACTCATTTATCATTTCTATTCATATGAATTGATTCTTATATAGTGAATAAAAAAAAATAAAAATCCGTGTATTGCATAAGTCCGGTAACTAGTATATTTACAATTGATCTGCAAATATCATCTCTCACACGAAGGGAATAATATGTACATGTGGTTATTTTTTGAGGAATAACTCTGGAGTTAAGCATCTGAAGATCTAATGGGAGCGGAAATTATTGGAGAGGCACTCGAGCTGAGACCATAGCATGGTTCCAAGAGAAAGTTTTGGTGTAGCCTGTGAACTATTGGTTTTGTGCATGCAACTTCTACCGGATGATGATACAGGTTTAGGGAGGCTGTGGGGTGAGATGTAATTTGCAATAACGGAGCCACCAGTTTCTCCTCTCACCAACTCTGCTATATTTGGATTCACATCTTCACCTGAACAATTTTTAAGATAGAATGATCCTATTGCTGTCTCACCTTCTACTCCTATATCCACCTTTGTTATTGATAATCCATTCTCACGAATCACACGCGTCACCTTTGAGAGTAGTCCACTTCTGTTCTCAGCCCGAATGTCCACCTTCAATCCCTGCTCCAATACAACTTCCTGTTTTACTACTTCTGTTACCCTTATGTTTTGATAAGAAGAATAGAGATCACAATCTCCAAAACAATGTCACGCAATACAGATAGATAAATAAACAAAACCTTTGGATGCGAGACTCTGCGCTCTATGGCAGCGATTAAACACAGGGTGAGCTTTTGTCTCTCGCTTTCATTGTTCAAATTCAAACTACCTTTTGGTCTTACGAAGTACTCCTGCGTCACATTTCAATTAACAATCAGTATCACCTCAAAGATAGCAAAATTACATGTATTATTTCAGTGCAGTATAAATAATATGAATAATGCTTAGTTCCTTTAAGCATAACATAATAGCCTCGAGCAGTGATATATAGATACATCTCTTTCAGGTGTCAAATAGAAATGTGTGACTGTGTATGCATGTTTTGTCCAATAAATAAAGAAGTACCTGGTCGGCCATGGAGGTGTTAGAGGTAATAGCGGCGTGAAACACCTCGTACTGCATGTCGGTGAGGACGCAGACAGTATCAAACAGAAGCTTGGGACGGTCCCTGCTCCTCACGTTCACCACCCAGTACCCTTTCTCTGCGTACCTACCCACCGACACCTCTATCCCCTCACATCCATTCTTCTCCTTCTCGTCCTGCCACGCGCCGCACCTCTCGTAGTCTCCGTCAGCGTACATCATCTGGTGGAGTCGCCGCTCCGTGTGGTTGCGCCCAGCGGCGAAGCTTCTTAGCCTCAGCCTCACTCTTTTCCTCTCCTCTTCCCCGTCCCGGGCCTTGATTGCCTTCTGGAGCTCGTCCTGCACGTGGGCCAAACTTTCAGCGTCGTGTATGGGCCCAAGTTCGTTTGCGTCCTCCAGATGGATGATACAGGCTACCCTTTCGTTGTGGGTCCAGGCCGTTGCGGAGCTGACGTTGAAGCCCAGGCCCAGTAAAGTGGCTGATATATCTGAAAATAGGCCCGGCTGGTCCCTCATGGTCAACTCTAGGGCAAAGTTCAACACGGACAGTGACACTTTCGATCGTGGTAGTTCATTGCAACTTTGCAGCTCTATGTCGTTTGAAATTCCTTTGCTGCTTCTAGCCTCACACAGTGCCTATAAAATCACTTTCTTTTAGATTAATCATATAATTTAGTCCATCAAAGTATTATGTATTTTTATATATAAGAAATCATTAAATTGGTTTTGATATAATGATAATTTTTTAAGCATAAAAAAATTGAGAATTTGCAACATACATAGGAATTAAATAAAATTTTGAAAGTAGTAACACGGAGACGTGGTGACCTGCTGAATGTGATGGACGAGGCCTTTGTCAGTAAGCTTGTGTCCAACCTGATCCGTCACGTGGAACGCTGCAACGTTCAGTCAACAGTAACCCATCAAGGAAAGGCTATTTCATTAATGCTTACATTATAGACAATTTTATTAAAAATGAAAAATTTAATCTTATAAATTATGCTTCACAGATAAACTAATACAGCTTGTTCGTGAGTCTTTCATATTGTAAAATGAAATTAAGTTCATTGTGTCAGGGCCTAAATTTTGTACTACTTATCAATTTTTATTTTATTATTATTATTAGAAACACTTTTATCTTTTTGGGTAACATATCTTGGAAAGGTACATTCACTCACATTTTACAACCGTGATAGATTTCCATCCGAGAGATTAATATTCATCTAGATGAATTAATTGTGCTGATGATAATTGTTGTTTATATCTATTGATTTGTGTAAATTTGTTGTCAGCGTGAAAATGCAGGAAAATTTCAAAATTATATTCTTGCAAAACTATATTTTTGTGAAAATGTGAACAAAATTTATATAGGATTGTAGTATTTTATGTTGTTATTTTTGAATATTTTACATTATGAAAGATTTTTCTTTTTATATTGATCAAAGTTAATTTTTGGTTGAAAATGATGTATTTTTTTTTTACAAATGTTAATTAGGATTATTTCCTGGTCGATGTTAGTTAAGATTTTCGTAGTTAACGGTCAATAGGACTTTTTTCGATGAATAAATATGGTTTTCCATTTATCTCATCAATGTTATTTTTGGAATAGTATGAAAAAAATATTATATTATTATTCAGCTGCTTGTTTTATGAAATTTATAAATAAAAGAGTTGGGTGGTTCATTTTCATAAAATCTTCTCTTTCTACCACTATTCTCCTTATATTATCTCTAGGACAGTTTTTAAATCCAGAAGAAATAGTGGGAAGCTAACAAATAAAGTAGAAACTTTATCCAATCAAATTTGTGAATGAGTAAGTTTATATATACCTAAATCTATTGAAAAGATTTTTAGATTCTAAGAATTTTGTATATGGAGTAAGTTGTCTAAGATTCTAAGAAAAAATGGATGTAAGGTTTGGGTCACAATATTTGTGTTTAGAAAACACTACCAGAAAATTATTAAATAAAAACTAATTTTTAAAAAAGAAAAAATATATTAGTATCGATTAAATTAGATATTATTTTAGCTAAAAATCTTGGTAGCTAATTATATATAAATTTAGAAATTAATTTATAAATTTTACTAATAATAGAAACTATTTTATATATCAATAATTTTGTTTCTCTCTAAACTAATATCTAATTTAGTCAATATAATAATTAATTATATATTTTTTTAAATTATTCTCTTTTATTGATTTTCTTGTAAGGAAACAATAGAATTCAGGTTAACGGAGTTTTCTTTCAAAAGATAATAACTAAAACGCATTATATACCTTTATTGTGATGATTGTAAATTGTTATGTTTGATAATATCTACTTTTGAGGTAAGTAATGTGAGGTGGAGTAGAGTCAATGGTTGTACATTGAGGTAAACTAATATTTTTTTTTATCATCAGTTAATATGTGTATTATTACCTGCTAGTGTACTTCTATGCTTTTATGTACTGCTAGTGAAGGTACATAAAATATATTTTTTAATTTTAAAAATGGTTATGGAAAATAACAGAATTACAGAAATGTGTATTCTAATAGAAATTTGATAAGGATTGCAGGTGGTATTGGAGTGTAGCATGCAAATAAGAAAAAATGCAGAGTGTGTTAAGGGAGGATACTGACCATCCATTAACCATCCACCATCAGAAGAAATGTATGATTTGGAAATGACGAGATCAAGCTCTGCCAACACCTGCACCATCTCCAATAATACCCCATGCCTGTTTGCGCTGTCAATCTGTTTCAGAACATCCTACACCAATTAATATCTACCAAAAATAACCATGACTTCAACTACTGTGACCAACACTTCTTTTATAACATGTCAAATTTACAGCTTGTACTTGGTTTAAGAGAGTGACAACTTATATTGGTTTTTGCAACGAAACTACCGTAATTATTTATTTTTTAAAATTACAAATTTGGATAAAAAAAAGTTTTTTTTTCAAAAATAAATTAATTGTATGATACGATTTCATTTATAAAATATTTATGATTTTACTAATTTCAAAATTTAATCAAAGTCGTTTTTTATTTAATGAAATTGACAAAGTGTGTCTTTTAACCTAAATTATATTTATGAGGTATAATTTTAAAGTTGTCCACACAATTTATGACATCAATGAAGTCGTCTATAACTTTCACTTTAAAATCATTCATATGTTAAAAAAATTATATAATATATATATATATATATATATATATATATATATATATATTTAAGCTCTTGCTAGAGAGCATTCTAATATATTGAAGGAAGCTTAGGCTGAGAAGTAACGCGTGCTCATTGATTCACATTATTGTTACTGCTAGGGCTGGTCTGTGGCCGAAAACGGCGGGACTCAGCATAATCAAATTCAAATATAATGAATAAGCCTAACTCATACGACTGATATGATGTGATTTAGCATAGATAATTAAACCTAACCTTCACCACTGTGCAGTCTCTGCTGGAATCGTTGTCTATACAAACCCTGCTCATATAGAACAAGAAACATGTAAAATACAAGAGATTATAAATAAGATGGTTATTTTTCTTTCAAGTGTTTTCCTAATCGTTCACCTAAACAGCAATATTGAATTCATTAATATATAATCTATATTATGATCCGGATGAATTAAAAATAAGTAGAACTTGTTTCAGTAGGAAGAAGGAGATGAGATGTTCATGAGAGGAAAAGTTTGATTAGTACCTGGGTGGATGGATTCTTTCCATGTGCGATTCAATCTCCCTGTCGATGTGAGCATGGTAAATTATCTCCATCTTACACAACGAACAGGCCGTTCAGTTGGAGTTTTGCTGAATATAGTTCCACGATTTATCGTGGAGTTGTTCAAGTATCTATAGACATTTCCAGGCCTTAGTTAGGAACGTTCAAACTCTAAAACGTACGCATGGCGAAGAAACCGCGTACGCATAAAAACAGCATAATGGAGCGCTGTTTTTCTTGTTTTCTAAGTGATCACACAGAAACCCAAAAAACAAGAAAATGATATATAATCATTAAGATTGGAACCTTGCCGTCTTAGAATTTCCCTTTGACTTCGAAAAACAATTACTTTAAAACAGGGAAATTGTAAGGTAGCTGGTAAAAAGAGCAAGAAATTTAAACCGATGACTTATGAATAATATACACAGCATTAATTTAAACTAACTATTGTAAAGAAACTTCACCTGATGATAAATATGCAGGGTCCATTAGGAGGCGAGGATAGTAGGAAGATGGTGCGAATGCCAAATGTATATATTCTATGTTAGGGAGCTTCTTACGTGTAAATTTAGAAATAGATGTGTGCACATATGTATTTACTATTTAGTAGTGGAATGGAACCGAAGCATACGGGGAGAATCGAGCATGTATGAGTTATTCGCACCTACTTAAAACATCAGCGTATTTTGTATGGGCCAATATATATCAACAATCATAATTTTTTATATAACTCCCAATATTATTATTTTAATATTTTTTTATATTATTTAATTATAAATTTATCCTTTACTATATATTTATTTCTAAATCTATCTCATCCAAAAATTTATACAACTCCAAGATTTGTCAACCTATCATTTTCCTCTTGTATGTGCCAATGATGGAAAACCTCAAAGAAAAGTACTGCACAACTTAGGCACTATCATCTTTTTCTTATGCTCACATCATCACTATTTATAAAAATAAAGCAAATCATCATACCGAAAATGTACCTATATTTAGTCCTCGCCGATTTTGCTGGATTTTAATTATTTGAGATCTATCTCTCTCGGATTTGCACACATCAGCAAAATTTGCAGAAGGTACACGTTACACATGTTGAAGACGTGGCAGCAGTCTTGGTAAGTTGTAAATGCCGAGGAGTTTGTCCCTCACCCACGAATTTATGCAAAGATGTGGTTCAGAATCTGTTACGCGAAATTGTGATGATGGTTGCATATATAGTTCAACAAACTCTCATTTTAATAGTCCCTATTATGTAAATTTTATATATTTTATTTAAAGAAAAAATAAAAAGAGATATATTTTATTAATAAAATAATTAGTACTAATAATAATTATAGAGCATATAAAAGATAAAAGCTTTTAAATGATAAAGTAGTTATAACTAACAAATTATAAAATGATAAAACAGTTACAACTAACTAATAAAGTAGTTATAAAAATCTAAAATCTAAAATATTATGTGAAATAGTATTTATCATTTAATAATTGCTGGAAGTTAAGGCTTCTTCTTTACTTGGGCTATTTTACCAGTAAGTAACTCAACCACACACCATAAACTAATACTTTAGAAAATCTAACGCTTGCATAGATTCGTGAGTAAGATTTTACACATTACCAATAAAAAATTGTAAGCATAATTATTATTGAACTCAATCAACCTATCTCGTGATTCAATTTATTAGTTTATTGTCTAATTTTTTATTTACAATATATTTATAACAAGTTTAATTCCTATGAACCACTAAAATGAAATTTTCTACCTTATTAATCAATCAAAAATTTACATATCATTACTACTAATAAACTTTACATATTACACTAGTTTTACCACCAATATAGATCTCAAAGATATAATATATAATAAAATTAGATAAATAAACATATTATACACCTCTTATGAAAGAATCGGTGTAATTATTTTATTATTTTTTTACACATATTACACCAGTCTTTCATCAAATCAAATGAAATAAAGTTAATATTATTTGATATTTTTTCTTAAAGATGATTAATATATAATGGTAATATAATCGATAGGTAAATAAAATCATGTGATACCTACTAGTTGAAAAATTAAATTTGATATTAAAATTAATAATAACAATTTCAAGCAAAGACAACCTATATTTGTTGGTTTTGTATGTGATGTCCATCAAGAAGACAATGTTGAATGCATTCACCAACTTAATTGCATTAGGATGTGTCCAGAAAAGATATGTAACAACATGTGTGGACTCATTACACCAACTCTAGTGAATATAATTGTCACGCTTTAACAATATCATTAACGATTGCATTTCAGTTTTGCCTTCTTTCTATCATCTCTTACATGCATGTCTAGTAGTGTAAACTTGCCTTATTGTTGTGACCTTGTCCTTATCGTGCTCTTTCAAAATAAATAATATGTTTGTTAGCTTCAGTAAAGTCTTAGTCATGTCAATAAACATCGAATGTTAATTCACTTTTAATTTGTTAGTACAAGGGTAACAAACTAATGTATTAGAGAATTCATGGTTATGAGCACTACATATTACCCTCAACACCCAACCTTCTTTAAATGTAACTAGTTTG
Source organism: Phaseolus vulgaris (assembly GCF_000499845.2). Classification (NCBI taxonomy): domain Eukaryota; kingdom Viridiplantae; phylum Streptophyta; class Magnoliopsida; order Fabales; family Fabaceae; genus Phaseolus; species Phaseolus vulgaris. Next base: position 46,716,682 of record NC_023757.2, on the reverse strand, counting down.
CCCCGCAATTTTAGGCATCGTTTGTTTCTAAGCAAGAAAATGAAAATATTTACTATGCTCAGATAAAACACGAAAAACAAAACGTTAATTATAAAAAAAAAACACGAAAAACGAGAAGATGAATTCGTTTCAAACTTTCTTTGCAGTTTTGCGAAGAAAGTTGTATATTATTTTCAATTTACTTAATTAACCTTTACTTTAAACTTAAATTGTTTTTATTTTTATTTAAAATAAGATTATAATTCAAATATAAAAAATATAATTAAAACTATAAAAAAGAATTATTATAAAATAATATAATTAATCATATTATATATATAGTAAATTATAAATATTAATAATAATAATAATAATAAATATAATTTGAATAATAATAATAAAAATTTATATAAGAATTGTATTAATTATTAAAAAATGAAAAAAAATTTATTTAATATAAAAATATTTTTTTATCAAACATTTATAATTATAAATATTTAAATGTTTTTATCAAATTTTATATCATTTTGCATTTTTTTTAAATTAGTTATAATACATTATAAAAAATAATATTTCAATGAAAAAATATTTTAATTAAAAATAATTATAATTTATAAATAAATGAATCAAATTAAACTTTTAAGAATTTTTAAATATAAGGGTAAATTTATAAATTTACATTTTTATCAATTAAAAAAATATAATTTCAATCACATCTATCATATCATTCACAAACTTTTATAAACTTTCCCTACACTTTCTACTCTATTTACCTTAATCCAAACAACCTCACTTTCTTCAAATTTTTCCTTCAAATCATCTAAAATTCACTTCCTCAAATCCAAACAAAGCATTAAAGAACAATCACACTTTTTTTGTACCAGTTACAAATCACTTCCAAATTATTTATGTATTTCCTATACTTTCAATCAATTTCACAACCTAACAACACATAGGTATTCCTTTCCTGGTGTCTATTTATTTTGTCATACCTAAATATGACAACTACAAAACTAGTCGGTCACCTTAGCACCCAATGAAGTGAGTGATTTCGCATTCCAAATATCTACACAAATACAACACATTTTTAAAATATTGGATGTCACATGTCCTCAATTATAATAAATGAAATTACACATGCCTCATATGTTGTAAATTTTCGAACACATTCTCCTCCAACCAATTCATCTTCAAATGTATAATCTAAAATATAAAATATGTATTCTAGAACATAAAATCTAGAATATAAAATATGTATTCTATAATGTAAAATTTGGAAATAAATATTTGTATTCTAGATTCTAGGTTATGAAATACATATTTGTATTCTAGATTCTACGTTTTAGAATACATATTTGACTTGACTTTAAATTTTATGTTTTGGAATATATATTTTGTATTATGAATTCTATGTTCTAAAATATAAAAAACAAACTTCTAACATAATGAAATGTACAATTTAAAAGGTCACTTGATTGTACATTACATAACTCAAGCTGCAACTAGCAGCCACCAAGCACACCATCCACTGCCTCCAACAACCACTAACTACCAAAAACGCTTAAAACCTGCAAAATGGTCCAAAGCAATACACTGCTACCCACATTTGAATATTTATTTTCAGAAGGGCGAATTAGTCATTTAAAATTATGTTGGGGTGCAGGGTGAAATTCTTGGGGAGTGCAGAATGCAAAACCCCAAAGATGAAAATTACTAATTTCCAATGGAGCTGAAGTTGAGTATTTAGACCTGCAAATGGAAGAAGTGAAGTTTCCAACTAGCAGGTGTTAGGTTTACTTGTTAAGAGAGCTGGCTGGGAATTCCAGGCAAGAGTCATTTGATGAATTATTTTATGGGTTAACTAAAACGTGAGACTCAAGTAGCAAGCATGATTGCATGCTGGTTTCTATTTGTAATGGCACCTTTGTCAAAACATCCTATCGAGTATTGACAAGTTAGAATAGAGTCATGTTCAAGTTCTCCTCTGTCCATTGAAGAAAAGGTTCGGAATTAACATACCAAACTCTCTCCAATGTGAACTCGAAATTCACACTGAAAAAAAATAAAAAGAACGAGTGGTATGCATTTTTTATTAGGAAGAATACTCGTAAGGGGAAGAAGACGTGTAAGTCGAATGAAAAGGAGAAGGGAATAGTTACTGTATATGCTTTAGCAGTTACAAGAAGGGAAAAAGGGCGCAACAGTAGTTATGTGTTACTTCCCTCTAAATTATCGCTATTTTGCTTTCTCAGTCCCTTCCTCACTAATTTCTCTTATTACACATCTATCTCTCTTTATAAATGCATTGATTTTTACATTGAACTCTTAGATATCTTATAGTGATATCTGTTTCGCTTTACTGTTATACACTTTAAGAATCCAACCATAGAAATTTGCCTAGTTTAGTTATGCAAATTTTATTTATTCAAATATTTTAGTAGCCACAGATCTTAACCTCTGGATACATACATACATATATATATATATATATACATACATATATATATATATATACATATATATATATATATATATATATATATATATTCAATCTTTATTCTTATTAGGTATCAAAGAATCAGCATACTTCTCTTTACTGTTAGTTGTGTTAGAGATGTCAGTAAATCCATTAGTTTGCTTTTGGAGAGAAACTTGTGTATAAAGCCAGGATCAATTGTACAAGTCTCACTTTTTAATCACGTTTAGTATATCGACAAGTTTTACAGACTGTCAAATACTTAATACAAGCCTCCTCACTCACCTAGTGGGACAAGGCAATGTTGTTGTCTAATCCTCGATCAAAAGTGTTCCTGTTTCCATGTGATAACTCATTAGATCAGCAAACCTATTTTCCACGACGAATTAGTAGAGTAACCGGATTCCTTTAGATCGAGTAATATTTTAGTCTACACAACAACTATGCTTCATAACATAACTCACTGCAAGGTAGAATAATAATAACTAGACTTCCCTTTATGTTGTAACGTAATAGGCACCAAAGAATTGACAGATAATCAAGAAAAACAATTGCGAAAATGGATTTCCAAGTACGAGTTCTATAGAATAAAAGGAATCGGTAAGGAAATAGAGGAACCCGGTTACTAACTCAGTTACAAAATATGTAGTTGCAGGTCAAGGAACAAATTATTTTATTTGAGTATAAAGATTTTACATTGATGGTGAGTGCAATAATATGAATGTTTGTAAGTCAATGGTAGCTGAAAAATGAATTATACAGTGAATTTCTACAAATCTAGCTTGATAGAAAAGGCAGGGAAAGAGAACCAAAACTAACTTCCCACATTGGAAAGAGTATAGAGTTCAGATTGCTTCACAACAACAATCCTTTGCAATGTTAATGCAGTGACTCTTTCGAGATTAAATTCAAATGTGTCCTATCAATCCTTATCTTTAGTCCAAAGAAAGAGAAATATATGATGATGTTGTTACTTGATCGTGAACTAAGTTGGGGTTGAGTCATTCTCCTTAGTAGCAGCTGCAGATGTCTCTTCCTGATGCTTCTTTTTCCAATACTCATCAAGTGGGGGTCCAAATATTGCCTTCCCAGAAACAACACCAATACTGCATAGCATACAAAATCTTGCTACATAACTAACTAACTAATTCAAAAATCTTTAAACAGATCTTAATTTGATTGGGTTCTGGGTGATAATATCCCTACATAATATCTGCTTATAAGTTTTAGAAACCCTAAATTAAAGTCACCAAGGGCAAAGTGAACAAGATCAATAAATTAAGCATATAATATGACAATTAAATTGGGGCATGTATTTGTAGAGCGAAATTATAGACATATAGGGGGAGAGAAAAGGAAAACTTACATGACTGCACCGATTACCATAGGGAAGGAAAGAAACTTCCTTCGCCCGAACATTGTTAAAAATCAAAAATATGTTCGCAGGCGATGTCTGTCTCAAATCTGAAGCAGGCAGGGGCAACAAAATGAAGATGTTACGGCACACAAGGTCTATCTGCCTCAACCCACAAAGTAATTAGAGACAAGAAGCCCATAGAACATTTGGGCCAAAGCCCATATGATTAGAATGAGCTGATCCAATAAATGCTACATTTCACTCATTAACTATTTGGCAACTTCATCCTGCTCCTCTACAAATTTCTTCTTGCAACCCCTTACTTTCGGAAAAGACTATTTTACCTCCTTTAAAAAATGACTTCTGGATTGTTCTTTCCAAAATATTTCCAGAACGTCTTCTCCATAATGTTGTATGAATTCCAGATTTATAAATCTGGAAATAAAAAAAAAATATGTTCCCAGAAAGATGTTCTGAAATGATTTTTTGTCTTCTGAATTTTTTATTCTGAAAATATTTTTTTTTATGGAACCACTATTCTGGAAATACCTAAAACTATAAAGGATAATTTTGGTATTTTTGAAGAATGTAGGGGTGCAAGAAGAAAAGTGTAGAGGTGCAGGAAGAAACACCCTAACTAATCTCGACAGAGTTCAGGGCTTTAGTTGTGTAAAAGAGTTATTCAATACTTGAAGTTTAGATTTGATGGTTGAAAAACTCATTTAAATATAATCTTCTTATTTGAATGAGTAAATTCAAGCTTAAGATTAACTTGTTTAAAATACGAATTATGAATGCGATCTGTTTTATTTCTTCTATGCTTTGATTACTTTATTAATCTTTTATTGGATAGACTTTTAAATATATTAATTTAATATTGAATAGATATTTGTATATAAAAATAAAATATAATTAGTGAACCAATGGAGATTACTTCAAGGAAAGTACAAAAACAAAGAGACTTGATAAAAGATCAAATTTCAACGATACATATGGTTGCATATAGTGTGTCCATAGGTTTTCATTTAAAACATATATAACTCTTGAGAATGGGAGTTAGATAAATGATTAAATAAAAATAAATTAAAGCAGTAAAAAAAAAGTTTAAAATATATACAATTACAGTTAGAAACACACTCAGTCAATAAACAAATAATTTCAGAGTAACTTTTAAACTATTAAAATTAGTCATTTTGGAGAAACTTCCTACAAATATTTTCATAAAAGAAAAAATATATTAAATCTTTTTTTTTGAGATCTCACGACGACTACAGATGAGGACATATCATTGTATATAAGTGGGTGCAAGTCTCACCCCATGAACCAGTTTTATGAGATTGAGTTAGGCTTAAAGTTCATTTCGTAATGTGGTATCATAACTATTTTGAGCCTATCCTAACGAGTATTTGGCCTTATTAGACCACCCGCTATCGGGATGTTATCGGACCACCCATAATATGTTATCCTACACACGAGCATGAATGTCAATAAAATTACCAATGATCTATTTATATTCACTGTGCATGTAGTATTTACTCCTAAAATATATATTTCCAAATAAATGAATATTCAAATAAGAGTTTAATTGGAATGCATAAATAATTTCACAGTTTTATATTATTATTTAATCATAATTTTCACTGTACTAAATTTTTTATTTTTTATAATAACAAATTTAAAAGGCACTTTTAAAATGGCTTCTAACTTATTAATAATAATGTAAAAGTTTATACCGTGATAATCTATAAAAACACTAAAAAAAATCAGTATTATCTACGGATTTTTATCCACGGATATGAGTTTGTAGGTAAATTCAGCATTACCTACGAATATTACCTACGAACATTATTACCTATGGACATTACCCACAAATTCTGAATCCGTAGGTAAATTCAGCATTACCTACCAACTATTTCCCACGAATTCTGAATCCATAGGTAAATTCAGCATTACCTATCAACTATTACCTACGGATCTTATTACCTACCAACTTTTCTCTACGGATCTTTATTACCTACCAACTATTACTTACGAATCTCTATTACATACCAACTATCACCCACTGATCTCTATTACCTACCAACTATTATCATAATAATTATATATACAATATTAAAAATATTAATATAATATGAAAAATTATAAACTCATAATTCATATTCATAAATAATAATAATCATAACTAATTTATACATATTATTAATATTAATATAATAATTTAAATAATATAATTAGTATTATATTAATAATATAAATAATATTATTAATAATAATATTAATGATATTAGTAATATAAAAAAATTAATAATATCAGTAATAATAACATTAATAATATAAATACTATTAATAAAAATATATATAAAATTAACATTATTTATAATATTAATAATATTAACACTATTTATAATATTTATTAATATTAATAAATTTTTAATAATATTAATAAATATTTATAATATTAATCATATTAAATAATATTTAATAATATTAATAATATTTAATAATATTAATAATATTTAATAATATTAAGAATATTATTAATTTTAATTTTATTAATTAAATTAATATTGATAATCGTACTCATAAATATAATAATAATTCTAACATGACAACAAAACTTGACTGGTGTAATGGTTAAAGTTTCTATGGACATTTCTGGTTCAAGTCCCACCTGCTGGAGTTTAGTTCTAACATTAATTATAATTGTAACATATATAAAAATTATCAATAATAATCATAAAAATTGACAAAAAAATAATAATTAAATAAAAAATTCAAATAATAATTAAAATTTTAAAAATAAAATATGTTAACATTACCTTCGTCCGTAGATAAATTGAATTTTTCTTGTAGTGAAATTAAACTCTACAAATAAAATCACATATCTATAAGTGTTTTATGCATATAAGTTATTCCTCTTGTTTATACTTGTCTCATTTAAATAATTAATTTAATTGTAAATTTAAAATTATTAAAAATAATTTTAGAGTTATTTATATTAAATATCCTGTTTCTCTTTCATCTCACTTATCTCCTTTTCATGGAATTCCATCCACTTAAAAAATGGAATATAAATCTAACACTTCCCATAAATTTAAACAATCATATGACGAGTTTAACTTAAATAATGTGTGAATATATAAATTAATGTATTTACACATTAACCACTAAAAATATAAGAGAGAAAAAAAAAGCAAAAAGCGAAAAGGGTTAATTAAGATTTGTAAGCAAAATGGAACACGGAAAATCAACTGACAGTGAAGTGTAAACTAACAAATTAAAAAAGTGCAAGGAAAATTTTTAAAACATGGACAAAACTTTTGAATCATTAACAGATGAAGATAGGTTTTAGTTAACGTACAGGTAAGGGAATCTATAGAAAGAATGATTTGAAATTAAATAAGGTATGTTTTGATTCCTACCAATTTATATAGCTGCGGAATTATTGAGCCATGTAATAATAACTTTTTAGTCGTAGATGACTATTAATTATGGCTAACCAATAATTGCATTTCACATTTATACGTAGTGTGTGGTATAGTGCGAGGGAAAGCTACGTCTGGCAAAGATAAACAGTATTCACATAATATACTATTATTTCTTTTTATAAATACATTTTTATTTTCATTCTTATCATTATTCATGGATGTTGTGACAGGGGTATGATAACAACATGTGATCTGATAAGTTAAATTATATTAAAAAATAATATTAAATTTAATTTAATTTTACATAAAATAATATTTATACTTATTTGTATATTATAAATATATTTTTATTTTTAATTGATGAGTAATCTTTAACAAATTATAATATTTTTTGATACTCCTATCTGAAATCAATTGTACCAAAATGTCACCTAACATATTACAACTTCAACTCATACGAATGTAGATGATTGCAGAGGCTTTTTTGTTTTAGTTTAAACAAAACAAATAATTTGGAATCAGGAGAGAAATCTGAAGATACCTGTAAAAGAAACACACTGAGTTCAGAGCAATTGTTCTAGAGTGGATTTGAGAACTGATTCTCTTAACAAAACATTCCGGTTCAAAGAAATATCATATTTAATTCATCAATGCTGTTCGAAGTAAACATAAAGCAAAAAAAACCACTATAGAGAAAGAGCAATGATAGATGACTATTTTTTCAAAACATCAAATCAATGCCTAATATTTCTTTTTATATCAATATTATCTATAATATTTACATTTTTTTTCTCTAAAGACAATTTTGAGATGTTTATGTATGTATCAAAATATTTAAGAGGATGATGTTATAATCAAAGCAATGTAATATTATCCTTTACACATTATTTGATTCTAAAGAGTATTATTGTAGTTGAAGATGGATGAGAGAGTGTCATTCTTGTTTGGTTTAGTGCAAACTTAAGGGTGAAGGAGAGGAAGGAGAGAAGGTGGAGGGAGTCGTTGGTCCTCTTAAACTTGAAGAGAAAAGAGAGATTTGTGAGAGAAAGTCACGTTATATACGAAAAATACTATGTTGCACTTATTTTTTGTTCACTTTTTTTAAAGTGAATTTATCAGTAGCACTTCCACTGTCATGCCATGTACGACAACAAAAGCACCACCATTGTATAGGAGCATGCCATGCATGACAACACGACATTCCATTTCAGTGATTCCTGACTTTGGCATAAAGAATCTCTTTGACCACATAAACGTGTTGAATGCAATGAATGCAGTGTCTTAAGAGTATATAAGTCATAAATAATGTTGTTCATTTAGGACCTATATAAAAGCATGGTTTTGTGAAACTTAATGCATTGAAACAAACTCTTCATTCAAACAACATTTTCTCACATATTCACCCTAACATATATCCCAATTCAAACACCCTTAACTTTCTTCTTAAATCTTCACACTTCTACTCCTCCACACCCTTAACTTTCCACTCTCCAATCCAATCAAAGTATTAAAGACTTTCTATCACTTTGTAAAAAAAATATCATTTCATCTAAAATTCTTTTAAATAATAATTTATAATAGATTATATTGTGTATATATATATATATATATATAATTTTTTGAGAAATAAGTTTTTTTATCTTATAAATCGTTTATAATTTTGTATCCACTTTAGTTCTACTTTTAAATAATTTTTAGTAATTCTACATCTGAATCTATTTAAATATAAAAGGAACGAATTTAATAGGTTTTTTTTCTTTTGTTTTTCCAACGTATGCAGAACCCATAAATAGTACACTAAATATAATAAATACTAATTTCTTATACCAAATACTAAGTGAACTTAAACGCCAGCCTTTTTAATTTGCAAATTGTATTGTTCATTTTAGATACTAATCTTTTGTAACATTTTAATAAGATTTTACTATATTTTATTTCCACTAATTTATTTAATGACTTTTTAATACAATACGTAGTAGTGATATAATATGGAGATAAGATATAAATAGTTCAAAGTAATTATAAAAACTCTTGAGTAAAAAGAAATAAAAAAACACATTAAAATAGTAATATAAAATTAAATATAAGTCCTTCGAAAATATAACTATAGAAAAATTGTTTATTGAGATTTAATCGATTGTTAAAAAGTAAATCACTAAGGTAATTAGAAACTAAATTAGATTATAAATTTAAAATAATAATTAAAATTTTGATCTTGAAGAACTACTCACTAAAATAATTAATTTTAAATATTAATATAATTACTTACTAGATTAGATATATGGATAACATTACAGGATAGGTCAATTCGTAGTTTGCTGTGAAAAAAATATAGGGATGAGATAGACCTCCTCGGTTCGCAAAGGTTTGTTAGTTTATGTAAGTTAGCCCAATATCCTAGGCGTTGTCGCATTAATTTTTTAGTCTTTTAAATAGTTTGCATATTAAATATGATTAAATATTTTTATTAATATTATATATTTACAAGTATAAATATAGATTTAATATCATTATTCACTTTAGTATATATATTTTTCCATAATATGTCTTTTTTATTTATTTGTTGCAAATAATAGATCATTAATCTTTAACTTTTTTTTATAATTGTTATATTTATAATAAAATCTAATTTTTATAAGATATTTAAATTCGAAATTAAAAAATTATAAAAAAATACATTTTTTATTTATATGACTCAGTCCACAAATTTAAAATTATACAAGATTGGACCCATTTTTAACTGATCAAATTCAAAACGGTTAAATTGGACGGATTATCCCGCACTACTATCTTTTTGGATATCTATTGAGTATTAAATAAGTATAATTTGAATATCAAAATTTGTAATTTTTAAAATAGTTTCTAAGTTGATAATGAAATATTTTTTTATTAATTTTTTATTTAATGAATTTTTAGTAGTGACTTAGTTGAGGAATTCATAGATATTATAGGTATAGATGAAATAAAATTTCCCAATCTAATAAAGTTGGATGTTTTTTGTTTAACTTTGATTTTCAATTTTCATTATTTTACTAAACTGACTTGTTAATAACCAACTTGACGACAAAATGGAAACGTTCAATTTCTTAGCCAATCTCCAAAAGTATAAAATTTAGATAAGTTTTGGAAGTTTTTTTCTAAAATGCAAATAGAATTCATTGATCAAAAGAAACGGTTTGGCAACGAAACTTGAACAAACCAACCAAAGGTTTTGTTAGTACTTTTAATATTATTTTCTTATTAAAATTAAAATATAAGTTTAATGGCTAGGAAATTTGTTAGAGTCATGATAGATTGACACTCTCAGTAACACACATTTGATGCAGCAGAAATGACGTAGCGGATTGAGATTGTGTGCAAATGAGTAGCACGATATATATATATATATATATATATATATATATATATTACATCGGTTCTTATTAATAATCAATGTAATATATGACCCAAATTCAGAGTTTCGCTTTCGATCAAATGACATCATTCTGAGAGTCGTGTGTATTTGTTTCAACGCCAACCAATTCCGCGCCATCGTACGTCCACGACAGCGATCGCACGCGGTCCTTGCTGTTAGCGGCGAAGTTGTTCCCGATGCGTCGTCACATCGAACGCGACAATGATGATCTCGCTTGACGATTTGGGAGGGGTCGCGACCCATGAGAACAACAACTTATAACTCGGCCTCGCAGCAGAGGAACTTGTCGAGGAGGCAACAGAGTCAAAATATGGAGATGAGCGTCACCGGAGGAGTTCTCGGTGGTGGTGGACAAGAGTTGAGAGAAGCAGTCTCCTACGTGCTTCTGAAATCATTATTGTTACAAAATTGTCCTTGTCACGTCATATTTTTGTCACATTGATAGTGTCAATAGAGAGTGTTAACAAAACGTCAATAGAGAGTGTTAACAAAACGTTTTTGAATTTTTTAATACAAACATTTTTCTACACAAACCATTAAAGTAAACTTGCACTTAGACTTGGTCTAAATATGTGGAACAATACTTTACTTCCATTTGTTTAACAAATTGGTAGGGGTGACAAAGGTTTGATCAACTAAGCCACCTTTTAACCTCTACAGTTATTTTCTAAAAGAAAAACTATAATTGTTTTAAGAATCGTGATTTTGAAAGCTCACAGCTACACAAACAGCAAAAGAGTTGATACGCCTCTTTTTCTAGCCTCTTATTTCTTCCATGCCTTTTCATTCACATGTCCGATGGGGGATGATTTAAATGAAGTCTGAGTTATAACTTCAAGCTCAACCATCAACCAATTTGATCAAACTCCCAAACTAAAGAAGTCACCTAAGTGGTTGAATTACATTAAATACTGGGTGCTCCAGAGAGTGTGATCCATAACATGCATTAAATCCAGGAGGTTACAGTTACCTAAGCAATTTGCCATTATCACGTCTTTAGCTTCTTCAGCTGTCACTTGTCACACAAATTAAATTGCCAAAGCAACATTAAATCCTCAGTACCTTCATGGGATTTGTTGAATCGCTTCTTTCTATGTTTGTCAAACATACAAGATTTTACTCATTCATTTTATGGCTTTTATGAGGCTATTTCATCAGTTCATCAGAACCTGAATTAAAAAAATACTTCTGATTGCTTTTCGAATTATTTGCTACCCATATATACATGGCGTTGTGGGTTTATGTGTGATTCCATTAGTCCATGATCGATATATAACTAAGTTAATAAAGAATAAAGCAAATACGAAAAATTCTAGACAGTCAGAGATGAATGTCAAAAGAAAGAAGAAACTCTTCTTTACGACTACCGACCAAATGTACTTTATGAACAAGAAAGATAGTTCCATGAAATTTCAGTTTAAATATACATATAAGAGAAGGAAAAACACACTTCTGAATTCCAAACAAATGAACCAGTTACCAACTTCTAAAGTACTGTAAATAATCAAACATATCCCACTCCTATCATTGCATACGTGAAATTATGGATGCAATATAGTACTACTAATAGAGTAATTTCATATTCTTCTTCAAGGCTTATGCTGCTGCGTATAAATATAGTCAACGTGAGCAGCAAGTGTTCTCTTCATCAAGCATTCATCCTCTCCAAAACCTTCACAGCTCTCATCAACCGCCTCAACTCTCTGCAAAATATGACATCAATGAATATCAGTATTTAACCGCCATCAATATATTGGTGTGTCTGTATATATACTATTGAATTAGAAAAAATGAATGACAAAGATAAAGAATAACTCTAAAATTACTCTAGGTATAATTAAAGTTCACCCAACCTGCTGGAGCGGTTTTGTCAAAGATTCCTGGTGAAAAGCTGGTTCAGGGCGTATGGCATGGGAGAGTATGAAGAACAGTAACAGGGTGAAGAACAAGGCTGTGAGCTTGGTCATGTTGGAAGAGAAGGATGAAAAGTTATGGAAAAAGAAATAGAGGGTGTTTGAATGGAAGAGGGAGTAAAAGAAGATATATATATAGAGAGAGAGAGAGAGAGATAAGGATGCAAATAGAAGTGTGAACTTTGGAAGGGAGTTATTTATTGTAGCTCACAATCAAAGACCAAGGGCATGGAGGAACCACTGTGAAACAAGGGGATACATAAATAAATAAATAAATAAAACCTCAAACACGCTTTTCTTTTTTTGTTGAATAAAGTTGTCAATGAACAGTCAGTCACATGAATATTGAATAGTGGATAAAAACGGAGAGGAACCGAGAAAGCAACCTAGTACAAAAAAGAAAGGTTAGATTGGAACTTCCGTAGGGGTTGGAAAATTTGTCACGGGGGGCTTTGGAAATTGATAAAGAATTAAAAAAATCATTATATTTTTATCTTGACTTTTAACGTAGAATTTATTGTTCTTGATAAAATTATCTTGATAAAATTAAATTATTTCATTATTGTTCTTTCAACCAGTAGTTTTGTCAAGAGAAGTGTGGTCTATTATAAATTTAAATCATTAGATTTTATTTGAATGGTTAGGATTTTATGAAAATACACATAATTTTCTAAAGTCATCATGCGACCACAAAATATGTGTGGATATATATATTGAATATGATATGTGTGGATATTTTAAACTAAATACCTTTTATTAAATGTGTATGATAAACAATTTAAACCAAAAATATATATACAATTTGACTAGTAAGGTTTATCTAATGTTATAAGCCTATAAATATTTAATTAAAATATTAAATATTTATTAAAATAATAACACTTTTAACTACTGCCTACTTGGTTACTACTTTTTAAGGTTTATTTTTAATAAAACTATTAATTCACATTTTACTTTTCCTCTTAAATAAAGTCTATAAAAGTGTAATTTGATCACTAATTGTGAGGTCATGGGCCGAGCCCAATAATAGAGTGAAAGTGGATCTGATATCGATATCTGAATTTATATCGATATTCCGTATATATAGCTCAAAACAAGACTAGATATAAAGAGAAGTGGGGAGAACATTATCATATATGAGGGAAAGAATATGACGTGATAAAGGAACATACAAGGGGAATAACTCCAACACACAACAACATGAGAACCACAACTCACAGGAAATAATTTTAACTCATATTTTACACTATATTCACTATATTTTATACTCTTATTGACTTGAACGTTAGAGTATCTTCTCCAGGTGGAACCCCTCATTTTCTTGAAGCCCATGAAGCTTGCAGGTGACTATCTCAGAGTTTAACCGACCTCATCTACATGCTCTGATTGGGAGACATCCCACTTGGTTAGAACATTAATAAAAAGAGTTGGACATTCACTCTTTTTTTTATTGTGTTTTGTGATCAACGGTGATTAGATAGTCACTGCATATATTTTATTTATAGGATTAAATGTATTTTTGTTGTATAAAATTATTTCTTGTGATTTCTCAAAATTTTAGGTCCAATGGGTTCTTCTAGTATAAAATTCGAAAGAGTTAAACGTCATGGAAGTATACGGGAGTAAAAATTTTTTATATAAATTATTTAATATAAAAAATAAATTTTAAATTAATTTTAGTACCTGAAAATGCTGACATAAACAATTACTGGACATTATACTATTATAATAGGTTCTACGCATAAAGTTCGTTTGACATATAAATAAAATTAATGTCTATAGTTACAGCCTCATTTTAATAGTTTCTAAACTACAATTATTCAAGAAATCTAAAATTTTGATTATAAAAAAATCAATTTAAAAAACATATTTAACTCTTCCTTATATATATTGTAACTATAGTTAAGCTTTAAAAAATGCTTTTCTAGTGCTCAATGTTAATTAATGTTAAAGTATATTGACGATTCCTTGCCACAAGAACTTACAAATGGTTTCTGCAGGAGGTATTTGGTTATAATAGTAGGAGAAGAAACAGAGGAATGTCTTTATTTGTCTGAATCTAGAATGTGTATGTAGAATGATGCTTAAGAGTGGTGACATGCATCTCATGATCTCATGCATGGATTACGGCTAATCACGCATATGAGCACGATGACTTTTCAATGTTCTAGTGATGGCATCAATTAATTCACATCCAGACTCAAGACAAGCGTGTATCACCCGTTTGGAATCTTGTTCCGTTTTTCACAAGCGTTGAGAGAGAACGTGCATCTAGAATTCCCGAGATAAACTTCAACACTGCCATGCCATTCATACTTGCTACGCTATCAATGACCTAATATTGGGTCATCATGATATTCCAAATATTTTTTATATATATGTAAAACTAACTTTTTTGGTAAGGTATGATTTAACTATTTAAGCTTTATTATTCTATAAATGATGATGTTCTAATTGTGAATAGGTTTTTATTTCTCTTTTCGGATTTAAATGAGTAGAAATATCAATTTTTACCTTTATTAGTGATGCATTGCATTTCATAATGTGGCTTGGATAACTTTCATTACTAGTTTACTTGCATTCTCTTTTGTTGACTCGACCTTGATATGTGGAATTGTCACTTCCAGCTATACGCTCGACTCAACATATATAACGAAAGTCACAACACTGAACAAATTCTTAGACAACTTCTGGCAAAATATAATGCGTCACTATAAACTGACCATCTCACAGTATCTTCACGAACTTTTAGTTTTCAATTTCTGTCGGACATAAATCCATTTTACTCCTTCGCCTTTTACGTTTATGGATAATTATGATTCGGATCAAAACTTGTTACAGTCTTTTGATTCATTCTCACTCTGTTTCCTCTTTAATTAATTACATATTGACAGCACACAAAAATAGGGATTTCGATTCAATTATATACACATTTATATCTTGAGGAAAAAAATAAAAATGGAACAATAGATTATTCGGAATTTTATTCTGATGAAACAAAGAGATACAGGAATAGCATGAAAATGTATATATATATATATATATATATATATATATATATATATATATTTTAAATCAGAATCAGCATGAAAATGTATATATTTTTTTAAAATCAGCATGACAATGTATATACCAAACGTTGTGGGAGGACATAGAAGTATATGGAGCCCAACAAAAAGCTCAACAAGGGGTTATTTATTATGCTCTTGCTATGGAAATGCCTTTGATGACATATTCATTCTCTGGAAATGGTTACTTTGGTTTTATATGGAGAGTGAAAGAAAAATGGTCTTTGTCAAATCTTGTGAATTGGAACAAAAGGAGAAGTTGAGGAAGAATTTGAAAATAAAAAAACAAAATAGCAAAACTATGCGTTTCTGTCTAATGGAAGATTTTAAGTGTTAGAAGTAGTAGTGAAAGTTTGGGAGAAAATTTGAGCTCACAGAGAGAGGAAAATAATGGAAGTTCAACAAATTCATTACTGACACGGAGATGGTCGATACCAATGATTCGAAGAAAGTTCACTTAATATAAATAAAAGACAAATGGTAGAATACTAGAGATTAACTTGAAATTTAAAATGACAATTTGCTACACGTCTTTATTAGTAATATCTCATATATCTCTATTATCAGATCAATAAGGTTTTTTTGACTCGGTCCAAAATCAATTAGAGTGTTTAACTATTAATTTGAGGACAAGATAAATACAAATATATAGGTGTAAGCAAAAAATGTCAAATTAAGACAGCTAGCTGCTAATATGGATTCAGGTAATATATGAGTTATTTATTCTATAATATCAATGTTTTCTCAAATTATATATATTTTACATTTCTGATTCTTCTCTTCATTTTTTTAACTTTCCTTTGTTCTATATAAACGAAAATAAACTTTGTTTGATACTGTAAATAGGTAAAACAATTATTTTTAAAATAAAATATTATATTATACTTGTTCTTGTTGATATAAGGTCGGTCGGAATCTGGGTGAGTTCTGAATAGTCTCCCTTCAAGCTTTCAAGGAATAAAGAAAGTTCTACCTGCAGAAAATACTCTGATGTTCAAGTCAGTAAAAACATAAAATATATAGTGAGTATAATGTAAAATATAAGTAGAAATTACTTCCTATGAGTTGTTTCCTTTGTCTCAATTATAGTTGTCTCTTATGAGATCATCTTCTTATCCTTATATAGGATAGTATTCTTTCTCCCTTTTTATATCTAGTCTTATTTCGAACTATATTATCAAATTATTACAATTTCTCACATATAGTCAATCTCCATAATTAACGTCCTCCTATCAAATAAATGAAATTTTTTTCATAGATTTTTTTTATTTCAGATATCGATATTAAGACTATTTCACTATATGATTGGACTCGTCCATCATTAAAAAAAATTATAAAGTGTTAAACGAATGTAATATATCATTACTTATAAAAAAAAATACATAAGATTAATTTCTTGTAAATTTAAAGCTACTTGCTGTCATAGTTATGTTAAATAAAGAAAAAAAGTTACTTTGATATCGCAAAACAAAGCACATTCACTTCGAAACCTAATATAATAATATTTTTAATTAAAAATAAAATAAACATAATTAAAATATTAATTTATGGAGTTATTAGCTGAATTCGTTAGTTGTTAAAGTATCGCTGAGAAGAAAAAAGTTGTTAAAGTATCAGCCATTAAATAAAATATATGAAATCTATGTAGTACACGGTCTTTTAGATTCTATCAACGCCTACCGCTTTCGGCAAAAGATTAAAGCTCTAGGGAAAATTCCGACAAGTTGTCAAACATTAACACTTTTTTCCAATTATTATACTCATAATAAAAACAACAATAGTATTTTATTTTTAAAATAATTTTACTAAAATAATACCATTTTTTTATAAATACATTACTTTAAATTACAAAGATGAAATAACTGATTTGAAGATACAATAGAAAAGAAAAAAAGTTTGAGAACATTAATTATTGAAAAATAAAATAATTAAAATTGTAATTGGTTTAAAACAGAAAAAGAATCTGACATAAGATTTCTGGAAAAAAAATGAGATGAGATTTGTTAGGTAAACAAGCGTATTTGAAACATGAGATGCTAGACCATATATTATCAATATTGAGGTTTTTTTTATCACATATACGAAATTCTAAAGGAGAATCATCACAACATTCCATTCCATGGACAAGTTAAATTTTTTAAACGATTTCTGAACACAACGTTGATCAACGGGCAACACTGGAATGAGGAAAAACTGTAAATAATGATTTAAAATTAAACTATATGCTTGATGAGTGATGTTGACCGGGGATGGTTTGGTGATTATAATAAAACGAAAGGAATTTATGGTAAACAAAGGAGACCGAAAAGAAAGGAATTTAATTGGAAACGTGAGAGATCCTTTTTTTTTTTTACTATCTTTGCCCTGTGTTTGGTAATCAGGTCTTCTTCCACTGGAAAGAATTTATTAATTAGAGGAATATTTGTGAGTGTTAGTTAAGGTAATTGAGGAGAGTAGTGGAGATTTGGTGTGCCTCAAACTATTTAGTGTCATATAATGGGGTATTCCTAAACAAAGTTTAAGGCACATGAGTCAAAGGGAATTTTTCTGGTGAATTTCTTTTATTAAAAACGCTTTTGAGTTTTGTAAAGTTGGAATTGGGTTGGAGAATTATTTTGGTGTACTTGTTTGCTTGGAACTCAAATTAAGGACAGAACCGTGTCAGTCAGCAAATACATCTTAATAATCCACATCTGCTGCCAAAAGTAATTTCAGTCAATGCGTATTTAGTTTTAAACTTTTTGTAATAAATAGAGTTAAATATATTTCTAGTGTTTATATTATAATATTAAATTGATTTTTTTTATTCAAAATTTTAGATTATTTAAATATTTATAATATAAATATATAGTTTAATTTAAGGTTTCAATACATCAATTCACTAATGAAACTTACAGTGAACATCAGTTTAAAATAGAAATAACAATAAATTTTGAAAAAAATTAAAATAGAATTAAGAATCATTTCATATAAAAAAAAATATTTAAGTTATTTTCATTCTACAATTAGATGGTCTAATGTTTGGAAAAAACTAATTTTATATTAAAATAAAAAGAATAAAAGTATATTTAACCCATATAAATACGTGTATTATTTACAGGTGGTTTATATTATGTACTGCTTCACATTTACAGTGAAATAAAGATATTTTTTGATAAATTTAATAGAGATATGATTAAAATTATAAAAATATAAATGTGTATTTTTTTTTATCGACAATGTGTATTTTATGATGTTTAGATTAAATAAAACCATTATATATATATATATATATATATATATATATATATAATAGCTTCTCAAACTTTCATAAATATCATTTCTACATATGTGACATGAAAGTTATCAAAATTATAATGTAAATCAATTTATAGTATCATTATTTACTTTAAAATAGATGTTTGATATGATTTATATCAAACTTAGTGTTTAGTATTCTTTTCTAAATTAGTTTGTGTTTATCCATCACGAGTTATATTCCTTTTTTTTCTTTTAATTTGTTGGCCTCTAAACTATATAATGGAGCTGTAGTATAGATTTAATGGCTCCTCTAATACATTCTAAAAAATTGATAATATCCTAGTGTTTTATATAAAATAATGTAAAAATTACTGAAAATATCGTTAAGAAAAACAAGAAAGTTGATGGATTTTTATTTATTTTAAGTAATAATTTATGAAAAGTTTTATATTTAAACAATTAAAGAAGTAAATTAAATAATTTATTAAATTTATTACAACATACTAAAGATATAAATGACACAGATACTTTTGGAATTATTTTATACTTTTTTTATAGAAGATGTTCTGTAATGTAAAACTACTACTATTGTACTATTCGAATAAACAGGGTATGATTATACTATATTAAGAGAGTAGTATTAAGTTTTATAGAACTTTTATATATATATATATATATATATATATATATATATATATATATACTACAAGAAAATCATGAAATAGAAATCAATTTTTAGAGACCAAAATAATTAGTTGCAATAGTAACTAAATTAGAGACCATTTTAGAAACTAAATAAAAAATTAGTTTCTAAATTAGTTTTTATTATTATTAAATAGTTTCTAAATTGGTATCTAATTAACAACCAAGGTTTTAACTACCAATTATTTAGTTTCTAAATTTGGTCTCTAAAACCTTGGTTGCTAATTAGATACCAATTTAGAAACTATTTAACAATAATATAAATTAATTTATAAACTAATTTTTTATTTAGTTTCTAAAATGGTCTCTAATTTAGTTACTATTGTAACTAATTATTTTGGTCTCTAAAAATTAGTTTCTATTTCATAATTTTCTTGTAGTGATATTATTTTATTTTAATTTTAACATTATTTATGATTTTTTAAATTATGTTATGTTATATATATATAATTATTATTATTAATAATTTACATTATTAAAATTATTGTATGAGAAAGTAAGGTCACCATGATATTTTCTTCTCATTTCACTCTCCTTTCTTTTCAATTATGAGAAGATCCTAAATACCCTCAACTTTCTATTCACTTTCACCCTCACCCTCAACTTCCATCATCCCCAAAAGCAAACACACACTAAGTTTTTCTTAACTTTCCATCACTTGAAGTTTTGTGTACTTGACTAAACAATAGTTAAGTCAGAATGCATGTTTCATTTAGTGTGAGTTTCATGTTTATCATTGTATTTCAATACATGATACCACTTGATACATCATCCATCAAGGATTATGCAAACCACCAAATCATGACCCCATTTAAGTCAAACCTTTTATATATATATATATATATATATATATATATATATATATATATATATCCATCATCCACAAAAAGATCATTCAAAAAACACATATGTCATGCATAGATCATATCATACATCACCATTAATCATATATCTAGACCATATATAATTAATCTCGTTTTTTATATATCATATCATAAAAAAACATGTATAAAACACACTACACTATAGAAACATCAAACATGACATAACATCATCATCATTTCAACACTAAGCGAGCTTATCTTGCTTGAGAGACTTTGTCCATACACACAAGACATCGTCCATTTCGCTTGAGGGCCACCTTTGTCGCTTGAGCAAATTGCAACCCGAAAGCAACACCCCTTTAGACATCTTCTCACTTAATCGGCCATCTCATTGCTTGAACGTTGATCACTTGAACATTTTGGCCAACACTTGAGTGACCCTCATGTTGCTGAAAGAAATCCAACAAATTCTAGAAGGTTCACTCACCATCTTAAGATACTTGAACGTCCAACCCATGTTTGAGTGTCATTGACACATGTCGCATATTTCTTTGTGTGATGACATGTGCAACTGTTTAGAAACAATGTTTGAAGCATAAGCAATATTGTTGAGTATTTTGTTCAATTCTTGAACCATATGCTTTCAGAGAATAGAGAATCATCAGAACCTCTTTCGCTCATGTTGCAAACCCTCACTTGAGTTATATGCTATGTCACCTTAAATGACATAAGACAATTGATGTATAATGCACAACACTTAATTCTTATTTGAACAATAAATTGTTTGATTAATATTTGTCTATATTAAAGATCAATATTTTTCAAAAGATTTTCATTCTTCTTTATTACGTTTAAATTCTTTTGAAACTCATATGATCAATATTTTAAAAAAAAATCATTCTTTTTATGTTTGAATTCTTTTGAAACTCATATGATGCCAAAACTATCCACAGTCGTACTAAAAAAACAGTTTAGAATTCAACATTTTTCGAAAGATTTTCATTGTTACTATGTTTGAATTCTTTCAAAACTAAAAAACAGTAATATTTCTACTCATATGATGCCAAAAATTATCAATACCAAACAATAATCGTATTACATAAAAAACCTATTATTCACCTATCTTCAAATTCCACATAAATCAAAATTATCATCACAATGTAATAATAGTTTCCCTTGCTGGATTTTTATAACGAGTTCGATTTTTACCCACATGACAATGAAGGCAATCTTAAATATGATTCTTCTGTATTAATTTTGCTTTATAGTTTTATGTGAACCAATTTTTGTTTAGCCCCTAAACTATATTCTACTGCACTTAGATTTTATAATTTGAATGGTTATGTTGTAGTGGACTATTTATTGCAAAAACAAGAAGATTAAAATTCATGTAAGATATAAATTGCAAGTAACTACTAATCGAGTTAATGGTTTTTTAGTGTAATGTGATATAAATCGATCCACCATCACCCTGCACAAAAGTGCCTTTCTTAATTAGTTTAGTTGTTGATACCCAAAAACCAAAAGAAAAGTAGCCTCCTTTTTTAAAGTGTTAGTGTTTTTAGCAAAAATATATTTATGTCACATTTATTTATTTACTTCAATTTTTAAAACCATTGATTGAAAAGTAACTACAAGTTTCAACACATTCATCATGATTATGATATTCTGATGGATTTCCCTACCTGTCTGTTGAAGCTTTGACTATTATGTGCTTCATCAATGCGAATCTGGCTACACATATTTAGGTTCCACTTGATGGAACTTATCAATTCTTGCTTATAGTATCACATATCCTTGTAATATAACTAAAAATTGAATGACTAGCTTTATGTTTTCACCGACCAAGAGAGAATGAAGATACGAGCTTGCAGAAAACATTGACATATATAGCTCAAAAAATTGGTTGATACTAAAACCATCACAGAAGCTTAAGATGGATGGGTTCAGAATTCTTCATCCATTTCCCTCCACCAAACTTATTTGTTTTGTAACTTGTTTTTGCACTTGTTCATCTAGCAATGTTGGATAGGGATAATATGCTCATTGACAAGGATATCTTGGATAATATAGCTTGGTGTTTAAGATATGTTGTATAACCATTATTTTTTTTTTTTGTGAAATCGCATTTCATTTTATGTTCGATTCATTTATATAAGTATCTCTTCCAGTACATATTACAAAAGTCATTGATCACCGAGGACTCTCTTCCACACACGTAGACATTTAGATGTGAACAAGATATAAATTTGTTCAATTTTTTCGAATTCATATCTCATTAAGTTGTGAATTCAAAAGAAGTCAGAAAATTTTACACCTTTCTATGCGGATGTTTTTTCTTCGATGGAGCCCACTAAGAGAAAATGGGGGTACTAATGTACTTTTCTGCATGGCCTACTAATGAAATATTAGATAGCTCTTGAGTTATATAAGAAGACGCAGATGTCTATAATTCCAAAATTTAACTTACACTTGGGATTTATTGGTATGATGCGTCATAAACATCTCTACATTAAAAATTGAAATTTCTTGATCATTTGGAAATGACATACTGGGATCATTTCTTGGAGGAATAGGTGTTCCTCCGGTGAATTTGTCTGATATCGTGTTGATAACTCTTCTGAGAAGTTTATTGTGGTCGCGTTTCCGGCTTGTTCTTGTGTTCCCGGCTTTGGTCATCTCAGTCGTCCCCAACTGACCCTCATGTCTCCTTCATGAGTATTTCAGGCTTTAGGACTGTTGTGTGGGTTTTAGATTTTACAAAGCTTATGAGGCGGCCTAATTGCATTAACTTTTCTATTTTATCTTTTAGGTTCACGCATTTCTTGTTCCTCTGACCAAACTTTTAGTGGATGGTTGTATTATAAAAAAAATTATTAAATAAAAATTAATTTTAAAAATAAAAAATAATTAGTTGTTAGATTAATTAAATTTGATATAATTTTATAGACTAAAAAATTAAATGGTATTTAAATATGTTTCTATTATTGATAAATAATTTTTAAATTGATATTTAATTATTTATAAGGGTTTTAACTAGCAGTTTTATAATCTAAATAATTGATAGCTAAAATCTTGGTAAATAATTGATTTCTATTTAATCATTTTTTACTAATGTTGGTTTAGTCTGCGTTGGTGGGTGTTGATTTTTCTTAGGGTCGATATTAGGTCAACATTCAAAGCCTTTTTTAGGACTCGTGCTCTATCGACATTCAAGGCGTGGATTGCACGAACCGGTGGATTGGGGGATTTCTTTTCGACCTTTTGACTGTGGTGAGCCCTTATGATTCTCATTGATTATTTTCTTTTCTGATGGCTCATTGGCCCCTGAATCTAGTTGCAAAATTTTCTCAGCTCTTCCAACTGTATGAACTTGGAGGCTCTTTGTCGCAACTCGTCTAGGTTCGTAGCTGGTTCTTTCCATAGGCTATTAGAGAATGGTCATCGCTTCAGCGAAATGTCAAGAGTGATTTTGTCGAAGCGTTCAATGAAGGCTTGCAACGAACCTGCCTTCTCCTGCCTTATGTTGACAAGTGTGATTGAGGTGAGGCGATGTGACCTACTCTTTATAAACTGTGTCATGAACTTACTCGTTATAGTGTCAAAGCAGTCGATGTTGCATGGTGGGAGCCTTGTGAACTAGCTTAAGGCAGCACCCTTCAGAGAAGTAGGAAAAACTGGACAAAAAAGAGCTTCTTTGACGTTATACAAACTAATATGTGCCATATACACATCGATGTGCTCGTCAGAATCAATGTTACCATCGTACTTGTCCAAGATGGGGCTGCTTTAGTTGGCAGGAAGGGAACTTCCATTATGGCTTCGATGAAAGTGTTGCGGCAGAGGATGTACCTAGAGTGCCGACGATGGCAGATGGTTTACTCATATGATAAGAGCTATTGACTATCGTCCTTGGGTTATTCTACCTATTTGGCTTTGTTATGTCTAGGTTTCTCGCATGTGTGACCAGGATGATCCTGTTGTCCAGCTTCTGCTTCTTGCAAGCGTTTTCCTCTCGAAGGGCCCCCATTTCTTCCTCATCCCTCCTCTTCAAGGTATCGATCTCCACGCTCTTCTCTTAAGTGTTTCTAGCTCTTTTCTCATTTCTTTTATCATTTCCATCATGTCTTCTTGGTGATTGCTCGCTTCCTCTATTGTATGTTTATCGTTACTCGTCATATTCTTGGTGGTTACCATGTGGTTCTTTTGATAAGTTTTTTTCCATTACCACGGTGCGTGTCAAATGTTCTTACAAGGATGAAACTTTCCTTACTTCACTGCTTTATCCTCGATCTTCGGTCTTGTCCTTTTAGTCTTCTCGACAAGGGTACCTGCAATGGCACTGACAAAGGTTTGTCTATTTATAGCTACATTTTTAGGCCTCTGGGTGTATGGATCGGTGGATACGACCTAATGGAACCCAATTGTCTGTTGATTATAGTTTATGTATGATTACCACGTAATGATTGCCTAATTATGCAACTAACTAATATCTGAGATGTGACACAAGATAGTCAGGTGACTGATTAGTCGAATGTTTATGTGTATACAAAGACATAACACTTTAAGCATATGGGACAATAACATGTTTTGTTATTATTTATAAAGGTGATATTTATATTGATAAGCTAATTAATTCTGATTTTAATAGTTCACAATTTTTTCTCTTATTTGATCTTACCATAGTATATGGGATAGTTTTTTTATTTTTTTATTTTATAGAAATAGAGATTATTTTTAGAATTTACTCATAGTATAATTTCTTAGTAATAAAAGTATAAACATCATGTAAACATATTAACATCTTAGTTCTTTTTAACTTAAGGTTTGCATGAAGAGATAATAATATATTGATGACCAAAGAACCAAATATTATATTTAATACATTTTTTTTTAATTGTTTAACCTTAAGTTTATTATTATCAAAACATTTTCCAATGCAATGAAACTTAACGCAAGGAAAGATGATCAAGCGATGCAAACATGAAGTTTGAAGAAAAAACACAAGAGTATTAAAAAATATATTGAAATTGGAAAAGAAACGAGATAGATTTAATATTCATGACATTCAATTTCAGCGAACTAAACACTAGCTAATCAAGACATTTGAAACACAAAAAACAGTAAAACAAATTGTAAAGCCTGAGTAGAAATGTTATTAGTTAATGTATGATAATGAAGATATGAAATATTTAATTCAAATGTAGATCTAGAATTTACACTCAATATTATTAGTTAACTAAGAATAATATCATGTTCAATCATCCATGTTTTTCGATATATTGGATAAGGGTGATAAATGTTAATTGGATCCAAATGCCTAACCCACAACAAACGAAGTATGGTAGATGGGCTTTTGCTTCATGCAGCCCATCGTATTATTAACAATAGAAAGACTAAATTATAATTGCCTCCTACACCACGTTGTTGCCACTGTGTCTTCTTCTTCACTTCACCTTTACTTGTACATTTTCTATTTCACTATTTGAGAGGAAGAAAAAGAGAGAGTAAAATATTGACCTTGGTGGAAAGTTTCTTCTGAAAAATTTGTTTGGAAAATATCTCATGTTATAGAAAGTTTCTTGTAGAAATCTTGTTTTAGAATATTTCAGAAAATTTCTCATATCTTTTAGAAATTTGTTCTGAAAAAACTCGTTTCAAAAAATAGTATATGATTTGAAAATTTTATCTCAAAAAAATTATTTCAAAAATTATGTTACACAAATTTTGGAAAGCTACTTTTGAAAGATTTCCAGTGAAGAAAGTTACAATCATCAAGGGTAGAATGGTCATTATAAAGTTACGAGGATGAAGTTACGAGGAGTCAGGAAGCAAAAGCATGATGATTCAAGATACTAATGTGCCCAGACCAATACATCAATGCAGTATTCACTGCTTCTTCTGAATTTCATATGTTATTGCGACACTCCATAATTTTTATAATTTTAAAATACTTTTTGAAAATAAGTTAAGTGTTTGAAGGAGGTGTGTATTTGTGTGTATTCTAAATTATATAATTAGATAAATATTTGGATTGTACAATTTCAAATTAATTAAAACGATAGGATAACTTTTGGATCAAACAATCAATAACTCATAATCGAAGTGAGAAAAAATTTCAAATTAAACAATTCAAAAGAAAAAGGTATATTTAGAAATGATAATGCGGGCAGGTTATGCGGGTAAGTAATTAGTAACTCGCTATCAAAAAGTATGGGGTAGACTCATTAATTGCGGGTGATAATACGGATTGACCTTCTCCACATAGGTTCGTCTTGCATTTGGTCTGCAAAATGTGGGTCGGGTTGGCTCGCCTCACGCTAGGAGTGCAGACTCATTTTATTGGCCCACCCTGCATAAGAAGTAACCCGTGGGCTTGCGGGTTAGCTCGCATAAGATTTTTTTTAAAAATAAAATTTCATTAATTATAAAAATACTTATTCTTACTACTAAAAAATTGAAATTTTATCCGTGTTTTAATTTACTTAATTAAGATAAAAATATAAATTCAAGTATGATGGTTGTTAGAAGGCTTGATTAAAAATAATTAAAGTTTTGTTTTGCATCTATTTTTTTCCTATATATGTTTGTAAATGTATAAGAGCATCTTACCAAAGTTTTGCTACAAAATATTTTAATGAAGATGACTAATTTTTTAACTATTAAAATCTCTTCTTTATATTATTTTTTATTAATAAATTTTAAACATAAAATTTTGCTTAAAACTAAATTCATCGTCACTCTTAATACTAACTCCTTTAGATAATTAAAATAAAACATTCATTTTATTAGTACATTAAATTCATTTTTTTTAAATAAAACAAAAAAAATCACACTACAATAATGGATGAATGAGGTATGATTTTTTTACAAAAAAAAATTATTATTATTTTATTTATGCAGGCCAGCGGGTTAATCTGCCCCACCCCGGTGTTGGGCCGCACGGGTTGCGGGTTATGCATGGTGGACCAAAGCGGGTCAGCGGACTATATTAGTAAGCCTGCCTCGCAATTTTTGGTAGCAGGTTGCGGACCAGCCCGCATGATCCGCCCGGTATTGTTTGTCACCCCTATTATTCATTTAGCTTGTTTACCTGCTTTGGCCCGCTCCGCATAACTCATTGTCTGTGCAGGCCATCAGCGGGGCGGGTTGGTCCGCTAGCTCGCATAAATAAAAAATAAATATTTTTTTTATAAAAAAAAAACATATCTCATTCACTCAATATTGCAGTGTGACTTTTATTTTATTTTATTTTAAAAAAAATAAATTTAATGCACTAAAAATAATAATGTTTTATTTTAATCATCTAAAGGAACTAGTATTAAGAGTGACACTTAATTTAATTTTAAGTAAACTCTAATATTTAAAATATGTTAATAAAAAAATAATATGAATAACAAATTTCAATAGGATAGTTTAAAAATTAGTCATCTTCATTAAAATATTTTGTAGCAAAACTTTGGTAAGATGTTCTTATACATTTACATACATATATAGAAATGCAAAGCAAAACTTTAATTATTTTAATCAAGTCTTGTAACAACCCTCTTACTTGAATTTATATTTTTATCTTAATTGAATGAATAGAAACACAAATCAAATTTTAATTTTTCAGTAAGTAACCAGAAGGAATAAGATTTTTTATAATTAATAAAATTTCAATTTAAAAAAAAAAACTATTTTTTATGCGAACTGCCATAGACTTGTGTGTTACCTCTTATATGGGGCAGACCAACCCAACTCGCATTTCACAGATTAAACATGAAGCGGATCTATGCGGAATAGATCAACCCACATTGTCATCCCTAGATATATTTCATATTACATGAAAATATATTTTTATTATATAAATTGAAACTAATAGCGGATCTAGAAGTGGTTTATAATTTATGTAAATCGAAATATATTTTTTTAGGTAAGAAGGAAAATAGAAAGAAGAAATAAGGTGAAAAGCTGTTTGAAATTTTAGAGTTTTATTATTTTATTGAAGATTAAAATCGTATTTTTACATTTATTAGGGGATGTAAAGAATATATGAAGGGGTAGGAAGAAGCAGCCTACAATATTGCAATTTTCAATGTAATAGACCGGTTCTTCCTACACCTCCATACCTTTTTTTCTCACCTCCATAAATTTTTAAATTTTTAAAAATCTCTCTATAATATTTCGGATTATGTAATCTGAAAGTCATTTTTTGAATTTGTAATTAGCTTCCAGATTATATAATCTGAAATCCTTTTTTTCAGATGTATGATTATTTTCTGAATTACATAATCTGAAAGTTTTATTTAGCTTCCGGATTATGTAATCTGTAAGTCTTTTTTCAATTGAGTTTTCGGATTACATAATCCGGAAACTGCTATTTAGAAGTGACATAAGAAAGATAAAAATGTATTTTCATATTGTGTATGGAGGTGGCAGAAGAAGATATGAAGGTGCAGGAAGAAACAGTCTATGTAATAACATGCTCAGCCCAAACCCATCAAGTCAATAGGTAAGGATGCCTATCTGCTGGACAAATATTGTTATTTTCTTTTCAAAATAGTTGTTTACTATTTTAGGATCACTCGTTAGGGAGGCGATGCTTAATGCTACAAATAAGCCAATATAATTGACGTCAATTTATTTATGTTTTTTGTTTGTTTTTCCAAAGCACATATTATTATTATTATTACTAGTTTATTTTACGAAGTTAATTCCCCTAATAAAAATATTTACGTTCAAATTTAGACAAAATGATTAATATGTTTTAGGTTTTTAATTAAACTTGTCACCTTAAATTAGTATCCAATATAAAAAGGTTTTTTTTTTTTTTCCTTTTATGTGGATGGACCCGCAACTCATTTTAAACGGTAAAACTAGTAACATGCGGATCATTCCATCCTAATTCGTTTTAATTAGATGCCATTTTCTGATGTCTTAACAATTCAACTTGAATTTTAATTAACTAAAGAATAAATTTGCTCACAACCCCTTTAAATGTAGTAATTAAAACTTACTAAAACAAAATTATTAAATAAAAATTATTTTTAAAGATAAAAATAATTAATTGTTATATTGACTGAATTAGATATTATTTAAATATTATTTAGAGAGTGTAAAACTTATTGATTTCTAAATTAGTTTCTATTATTGATAAATAATTTATCTAATTATTTATTAAATTTTTCTACTAAATTAAGAATCTAAATAATTGTTAGTTAAAATCTTGAATTAAATATCAATTTAAAAATTATTTATCATAAATAAAAACGAATTTAAAAATTAATAATTTTTTTAGTTTTTAAAATAGTATTTAATTTAGTTCATATAACATTTTTTAGTTTTTAAAATTGATTTCTATTTAATAATTTTTTAGTAGTTATAGTAAATTTATTTTTATTATAAATAATAATAATAAAATGTATAAAAAAATATTATCTAATATTATTTTGCGTTAACATATTAAAAACTTTATCTTAGGTTCTAAACAATTAAATGTGTTGAATAGTTGAAGTAAAATCCTATGATTTTGGTTTTGAACAGTGGAGTGCAAAGGACAAAAAGCAGAACCTCAACAGTGCTATACTTTTCTTGCTGTCAAAGCAGCATCTTATCGTGCCCAAAAGCAGTGACAAAGCCACGAATTTTCTTATTCCAAACCCCCAAACACTCACTATACCCTTTGTTGTAGGCGCTAGGAAGCTTCTTAGTGACAGATTAAATGAATTAATCACGTAATTTCGTTAAGCATTACATCGTTCCACCAATCTCGGGAAAGAAAAAAAAACAGTGAATGAAGGCATGAGCTGCACCAGGACACTCTTTTGCAGAGGGAGATGGGTAAAGAACTCCTCATGCACGTGTGAAAAGCTTGATGGGGTTGCGGTTGCTGCAACAACTTGGGTCTGTCAAAGTTTTGTATCTGCCTTTTTTGCTTCCTTGGAATGGTGCTCTTGTTTCAATGTTGACACAACCGATGGTCCCGATTCCGATTCCACTTTCGCAACATCTCTCATTCGCATCGCCGAAAAGGATGACTCTACCACTTTCCGTTTCTTCAACCAAACTTGAACACTGCACATAACTGGGTACACGTATATACGTATTCATAATCAACAATCGCTATGCATGTCGAATTGGATGCACGTATACATTTTATCCTTAGCTTGTTCCTTTAATTTGAAAACTACTGTACAGTATTGCCATGATGTCAAAGATAAAGCATAATCTTAGTTATCAAGGTCTGAACATTTGTACATATTCATGAAAGTTCAACTCGTTACTTGATTCTTTAGATTATATATATTTCATATTATGTACATATTTTTACGATCATTAAACATTTCTCTCATTGTTTTCCCTACAAATTTTCCAGAGAAAGGAACTAGCATATAGAAAAACGAATTTTAAGCCAAAAGAAGCATACCAACTCCAGCCACAGTATTTATACAGGAATATGTCTGTTTAAAGTTAACAAGAAATACCAGTTGGCAGGAATCTCGAATACTTATATATATGAGATTTTCGGTAAATGGTGACAAGCAACAAGGAACCAAAAAGATGGCATGATGCATTGTTAAGAACAAATTCTTTTTTTTTTAATTTAAAATTTCTTGCTATGTGTTGACGAATTCGTAGGACTAAATTTAAAGACTAAGCCTTTCCGCCGACGCAAGTAAATCAAATTCTTAATGTTATTCAGAGAAGATTCCATGTTTTGTTTGATGTATTTTAATTATTTAACACCTAATCAAGCATGTTAAGTTCTTTAAATAAATTTCAGTACTCAAAAAAAATAATCGTTTTTGGAAATGAGATATTTGGGATAAAAAATTACTCACATGTATTATATGAAGTCATTCAAATCAAAGTACTTTCATTTAAAAAATAATAATAATAAAATAAATATTTTTTTTTTGTCTAACCGATACTAATATTTTAAATTATTTATTAGAGAGATATCATATTCTATCCTTATAGGGTGAGATTGAGTGTTATCCTCACAGAGTCAGAGAAACAAATATTGTAATCTTACTTTCATAGTAGAGCATTTTCACCCTAATGATAAGATTAGAAATAGTGAGATGCTAGAAAGACGTTGTATTCAATCCTTGTTGGATGAGATTAAGTCTTATCTTTAGGGAGTGAGAAAAAACAAATATTGTAATCCTACTTTCATAGTGGATCCATTTTTGCTCTGTTTGTGATTATATTTTTGCTCTATTTTCTATTATTTGTTCATTACTTTCGTAAGTGTCAATTTTGTATCTATAGCAAAGAAAAGAATTAATTCTGAATTTTCTCAAAGAATTTTGTACTCTTATGTCAGGACTATCAGAACATTTCTTAAATACTTTTTTATTTATTAAAAAAAATTAATCAATTAATGAGATATAGCGATAGTATTTTATAATGTAATTTTTAAAAGAGAACATTGGAATAAAGCAATTAATTAGTATTTTTTCAATTGGATAGAAACTTTTTAATACTACTGTAAACTGAAGTCTTTATAAGGAAAATAATCATTCCAAATTAAGGAGGTAGACACGTACCAAACAAGAGAGAAATAAGACTATGAGATATGTGAGATGTCTTTCGGTTTTAGTAAAAGAGTGTTTTGACATTTCTTGAGAGATAGAGTAGATTCGTTAGATAATATATAATTTTCTTTCAAATAACCAATATATTTATTGAGATATTTTGGTAAATATAGAAAAGATTGAAGTTTTAACCTTAAATTCACGTTTCTATCTTTTTTCAATATAAATAAATCATAAAATATTTAATGTTCCGATCTTAATTCTCTTCTTAATTTTAATAAATCAAAATGTTGAATATTTTGGTATTATTTAAGTATGATGGTATTGTTAAGGTTAATTATTCATTTGAGATATTTACATTATTTTAACTCAAAGTCCTATCACGATTTTGTTCATAAAAACGTATAAATAATCTTAAGAATGTGAATATATTGTTAGAGGTGAAGTGTAACTTGAGATAGAAACATTTAACATGTTAAAATTTCTTAATGTTGAAAATTCAAATTTGAAACTTAACATAAAAATCAACTTTCTTACCACTCAAAAACATATTCTTTCAAAAAAAAAAATTATCAGCATATTCTTTCAAAAATGATGTTATTCAACGTAGTATCAATAACTAAAATTTGGCATCTCTTCAGAATTCATAATGGTGTGAGATATTAATATTCTCTTTCACCGACTCAAATAGTCACATGAATGTTCAATAAAATAGATAAATAAAAATTAAATTAAGATAAATTTCTGGGTATATTTTATTCATATGGAATCTTATAAATTTTTATTTAATAGGTTATTATGAAAAAAATATGTTATAGCAATTTTATAACGTGTTTTAATAATCTCTGGTGGCTATACAGTGCAGTCAAAAGAGAGAAAAACACATATTCCAAGTAGGACCACATGTCGAGTGCATTCACCTAAGAAACTGTAAAGATATTACGAAGAAAGAAAGAATATATGAGACGATGGTTAGTTGATTGTTCAAGTAATCCAAATGTGTTTGTGATTTGTAAGAATAAAGACCAAGAAAATTCAAAGTAGGCTTAATGGCGGACACCACTTTGGGAGGGCATCGTTAACTTCCTTCCTTCATTTGAATAAGAATATGTTTCCTTTTTTGTGTACCTGGTGCCTCGTTACTTCCTGCTAATATGAAACTAGCGGCAACAAGATGAACTTGGAATACCTGACTATAAGTGGTTGAAGAGACAATATATATCCAGGGGAGACAAACTTTCAAGCCACGAATTTAACTGAATCTTCAAACAAGCATAGATTCTTCACACAAAGTCCAATCAAGATTTTTCTTAAGAAAAAAAAAAGCAAGAAAGAGAGATAGCAGGAAAGCCAAATCACTGGCATGTGATATAAAGAGAGATCTAGAGAGATCCCAGCGAGAGATTTCCTTTCTCAATGATTGGTGCCACTGAAACTAGCTTTCAATCTCTTAAAATAATGTTTTAATTTCAAATGTTGTGAATGAAAATTGAATTAGGTTAGTAAAAGTTAATTGCGAGATTAAATTGATGAATACTCGGTACCTAAACCTGATTATAAAAAAGGATTGAAAAGAAGAAGACAGATAAGGTGGACATGTGATAAAATATAGCCAAATGTGAAAAAGGAGTTCCTGTCCCCAGCAATAGTGCATTCCATTTTATCTGTTTCACCAACGTAGACACTTCAGTACTCTCCTAACATGAAAATGCAATGCTTTTTAGCTGCGTTGTCAGTTTTTTTTTTTTCTTTTGCGTATGATATTGTGAATGTGATATCTTTGCATGGTGTGGAGAACTTGAAGATTCTAATTCCCTGGCACCCCCAATGTCTTTGGTCCAACGCATTAGGAGGGTTGTACCCACCCAAAACAATAAAGTTAACTAAAGCCACAACTTACCTATCTCATTTTTATCTTCCTTCTCTTTTTTCTTTTTTGCAGACACCACATATATCGTGTTCCTCCTTTACTTTCTTTTATTTTTTTCAACAATATTTCTTATCTGTCATAAGTGGCACACATGTCAGAACATTAAACGAGGGTTCATATTGTATAATCTTAATTAAGTGATTGAGAAACTATTGTGGATAACCAAGTGTTATATATTTTTTTTATTTTTCTTTGGTGATGTATTTATATATATATATATATAAACATAAATAATGATATATATAATAGTCTTGAGGGTTATAGATGATGACAAATTGTTAGGATTAAAGAAGAAAAATGATCCTAATTGCTTTTATATGATTGCATTTTGTGTACCAGCGAATTTTGTTGTTCTTTTTAGCTTCTTTGCTTTATATCCCTCTTCCCCTTCACGTGGTTTGCTGTTGGTCTGACTTTTTATCATAGTTTGAGGCAATCAATTATTGTACCCGGACCGCCAAAATAAAGCTACCCATATACTGTCATCCTGAGGCCAAGTCTCGTGAAACTTGGTGCTAATATACTGGTTTAATTGTCATATTTTTACTGTTCATAGATAAATCAACAATTATATATATATATATATATATATATATATATATGTTATAGGGTCATTGAAATATTGCCACATTTGAAGCTATAATTTGTAGACTCCCTCATTCAGCAAATAACTAAACATGGAGAACCCACATAGCTTTAGGCCATGGACCCATGCCCATTCTTGGACCATGTTGTTTGATAGCCATATATCTTTTATCACAATAATGTACAAACATGCTTTGCTAG
The DNA here is from genome assembly GCF_000499845.2 of Phaseolus vulgaris. Classification (NCBI taxonomy): domain Eukaryota; kingdom Viridiplantae; phylum Streptophyta; class Magnoliopsida; order Fabales; family Fabaceae; genus Phaseolus; species Phaseolus vulgaris. The sequence goes on along the minus strand of NC_023757.2, from coordinate 46,682,042 downwards.
AGAATATTCTTTAAATTTCTTATGAAAAGAAAATATAAAAAAATTATTAAATAAAAATTAATTTTAAAGATTAAATAATTAGTTATTAATTAAATTAAATACTATTTTAGATATTAAAAATTTATTATATTTAAATAATTTTTATTAATAAATAGTTTCTAATAAATAATCAACAAAGTTTTAACTACTAGTTTTCTATTCAAAATTTAATAGCTAATTGAATATAAATTTAAAAATTATTTATTAATAATAATATTTTAAATATTAATAATATTATAGTGTAAAAAATAATATCTCATTTAATTAATATAATAATTAATTATTTTTTATTTTTAAAATTATGTTTTATTTAATATATATTTTTAGCGAGAGAGAATAAATTTAGATAATTATTAAATTGAAACTTCCAACTCCATCAAATCAAACATTTTGCAAGAGAATAGGTTCTTTTAATTTCTTGTTGCATTTATAAAGCAGTAGTTCTATTCCATGTTTGTAATGTGAAACTTTGTCGGCAAAGTACTTGATAGCACAATTTAAATTACATAAATGTGAAGCAAAATCCATAACTTGGTTAGGGTTTTTATTCATACTGTTAGCTTGCAGTTATAGTTAATTGCTGTGAATCCCAAAGATTTAGGACGTGATAAGTAGTAATCTTCCCTGATCAAGATTCTTGTCGATGGCTGCATAATTTGATGGAATTATGTCATATGTGTAGGCCACAAAGGAATTGCTGGACTTGTCTAATTGTAAAGCTCACTTTCTTTACTTCCCTATATTTGTTGATCAGTCTAGAACAAACATACCAAATTTCTGACAAATCTTATATTATTTAAACTTTATTTCGTCTAGGTCTAGCAATTTAATGTTCTTTTTTTAATACTAAGATACTGTAATATGTGTGTAATTAGTTATTTTTGTGTTGATGTTGAATTGATTTAAATCATGTTTGCCATGTTGTTGTACTTATAATTATGTTTGGGAATATTTTTGTATATTTTTTTATGGAATATGACGTATTTAGATAAGTTAATTTTATATTTAATATTATAGTATTTATATTATATCTTTATTTTGTTATAGTTTATAAAAAGGAATGTTGTTTTCAAGGAAAACATATTTCATTAAGTGTTTTTTTTTTTTTATCAGCAAATATTTCATTAAGTGTAAGCAAAGCAATAGATCTAGCTAGATATGCATATGGATGTAGATACATACTTAAGGAGATTGTCAAGGGAGAGTAACTAAAGTTAATATCAGTGAGATAAATATGAGTCTAAAGGAAAAATATATATAATGCATTATTTAATAATTAAAATCCTATCTACTCTCGTACGTCAATATGTTAATTCATACCTTCAGTAATTGTAGTTAATCAATCATGCCATCATCTTCACCATTTATTTGTGAATTTACAAAATAGGAAAGCTTAGTTTGTGTCCCATCAATTGGTGGTTTGAATATTGAAGTTCAGAGTGTTAGAAGTTCAATATTTTATTGTTAATTGAAATTACATACCTTCATGGGGAAGTAGAGTAAAAGTGAGAGGAATGGTAGTATGGTAATACGAAAAGGAAGATGCTTGAATTCAAAAATGTTTTGTTTGTGTTGTGTGTGTGTGATAGATAGAAAGTAACCATTTGAAAGCATCAACCGTGAATAATAATGATAATAAGAGATGCTATTAACTTTTGTAATTTTGTTGTTTGGTTGGGTTTTATTATATGGAATCTTTCTTGCCCGACTCCTAGGACTATTTTAGTAACCTAGAGATTCCCTAGGTCACAACTATGGGAGGCTTTATTTTCACGATGTTTACCTGCCCAAATGCGCACCTGTGTAAATTCCATTTGAGCACCCATTTATACATCTGTCTATATATGTTTTTAAAGTTATAATTTCTAAAACAAACTTCATCTATATTTTTTAGCAAAATATTTCCATCTTCTAACTTCTCTCCCTAAATATTATATACCAAAATGTTACTCTTACACTTTTAAGTTTCTATTTCTCATTTACGGGTTATGGCCAATTCTATGCTGAACTATACGTACCATCATATACGTACCATCAGCGATTCAATTACTACTTACTATAGTCCCTCAAACAATAGGCAATATCAACAGTGAATTATCAGTTATTCATGCTAGAAAAAAAGCCTGAACCTCTTATACCCCTCGTAATTTTCCACACAAAATAACAATTTTTCCACACAATGAACATTCACATTTCATTAAAGAACCAACATCGTGAAGAACCAGTCTTGGGAGTTCTTCCCCGAAGGCCTAAAATAAAAAATTTATGCACAAAGACTACATTTGATAGAATACAATAGAAAGAAAACTTTAATTCTAATTTAATTTTATAAAATTATTTTTTAACACTTCTCTTTCAAGTCGAAATTGTCAACTAAATATTTATGAATAGTTTAAAAATATCTGATAAGTTAAACGAACTATTTTATGATAATGGTTATAATATTACCATTACGATTGTTATTGGACTGTCTTCTTGAATAGATTCTTGAATAGATAGGCTGGACTGGAGATGTTTTCCTATCTTAACTTTAACATGTGTTCCTCTTCCTAGTATCTTTTCATCCAATCTTCAATCATTTTCAATCATTTCTTCATGTACAAGTAAATTTTCATGCAACTCATCAATACTTAGGGCATTTAGCTCATTGGATTTCTCTATAGTATTAACAACCATAATTAAATTGGGTTGTTAATGATCACAGTAGCTTAATAACCAATGTACTTTCCTCTATTGTTTCACCGTCATCTTACTAACCACTATCATGGTGCGTCCAAACAAGTTGTGTACTTTTTTTCACCTTCTTTCATATTTGGAACTCCTTTGTAATGCTTGAAGTTGTGTCTTTTTACTTTCATGAATTATTAATACCTTTGTTTAATTGAATTTCATGTAGCCTTTGACGTCCCTTGTCAAGTAGGATTTCTCTAGAAACACATTGAACAAGGAGGGAGAGTAATATTTCAAAATTACAACTAAATTATTTTATTATATATGTTTAGACCTTAAGTCCATTAAGATAATATTATTATAAAGTCGTCACAATTTTGTCTTTAAAATATATTTTGGTGAGTTAAAGAAGGAAGATGTATATAAATTATCATTGATCTCGAATCATGAGCATTGTGAGATTATATTGGACGTATCGGAACAAGTTCCTAATCGAGATCTAAGGGAACGAGTTATCGATCTTCACATACGACTCCAATGCTCTAATCTCAAAGTGGATAACATTATTAAGGTCAGTCACTTTATTCGAGATATTTTCCATTTTAAAATTTGAAGCTCCAACACAATTTTATTCTTAAAATTAAAGAAAGAAATATATATATTAAGTAATATTAATATATTGTCTTAATCTTAATCTTAATCTTAATCAAAATATTAAAGAAAGCATAAATTGTCTTGATCTTAATTTCTAAATTTGAAACATACTAAACATACTGAAACAATATATTATCATATATATTAAGTAATATTAATATAACATTTATATACCCGTTCCTAGTAGAATTTATTTTTATTTACGTCTTTCTTTCATATAAAACAGAAACTCATCTTTCCTTTTTCGTTTTAGTTTTTCTCCGTAGACTGTTGTTTAACAGACTACAACAAGAAAAAAATTATTTACAAGGAAATTGTTAAAACATCAATAAAACTTCAGTTGTCTTTTCTATGGGAAGGTTCTTGAAACTATTGTATGTATATTTTTCTCTTGAAAAATATGTACGATGTGTAGAAAAATGTCATGGTTGGGTTAATCTCACTATGGGGTATGGTGCTATTGATCTATCGTATAAAAGTATTTATTGCAGCATTAAAATGATGAAAAAGTGTTCAATATAAAACAAAATTGGAAAATTTAATGAAATGCGATTAAATGGTGTATACAAATGGAATTTTATTTTTTTAGAAAAAACAAATTTAAATAGAGAAAAAAAAGTAATTAAAATTGTAAAGCTACAGTTCAGGAAGTTTATGATGATTATCTAATATTTATTAATATGACATATATATTCCATGTTGTAAAAAAGTACTTTAACATCGAAAAATATATAATCATGTTGAGGATGGCGAATATTTGTTGTCAACGCCACTTCGTTGTTTTATAAAATATTTCAGATATTGGTGTTAGCAATACTGATTTGTTTAACCTAGTGGCAGGAAGTGGATAAAGAAGAAGCATTTAAAAAGAGGGGCGAAAAAGTAATTGTGTGCGTGCGATGTTGGAAATTCTTTCAAATATCACAGTTATACTTTTTATCCCCATAGTAAATATTTACATGGATAAAATGTTTACCCATAGTAGTTCAGAAATTCTGAATGTTATGTTGTTTTTACCAGCCAGAATTGTTTTTGAAGAGCTGAATTTTTAGCTGATATCTTTTTGTTTTTATTAAAAAATAGAAGGGATTAAATTTATAAATTTTGAAAAAATAATTTGTAGAAAAAATATTTTTTAAGGAATATTTATTTTGAAAAATAATAATGTAGAAAATTAATTATTTTAAAAATAATTATATTTTTAAAAATAACAATTTAGAAAGTTGATTATTTTGAGAAATAATTATTTAGAAAAATAAATATTTAAAAAAGTGATTTAGAAAAAATAAATATTTTAAGAAATAATTTTAGAGAAATATACATTTTTTAATTTCAAAATAATTTTTTTCTAGGTGTTTTTTCAAAAGTAATTGTTTTTATCTTTTATTTCTAATTTTTTTTCCTTATTTAAAAAAAATAATTCAGAATTCGAATTTGTCAAATTTGTAAAAATGACATTAAAAAATTCTCTTTCTACACTAAATTCTGAATTGTTAAAATAAATAGTATCATTTGTATATTTTTTTTAACATAGTATGTTGAAAATAAAAATTGTGTGATGTTGTGTGACACAATTTATAAGCTATGCAATGCAGTGTAGAGTTGATGGCAGGGAGGTGTAGGGATGAACAAGCACAACCTACTTTGCTAGTCTAGCTTCGTCCAAATTGATTTAGACAATTTCAAATTTAGAAAATATAAAAAATAACTATTTTAAACAAAAAAATTTGAGATTAAAAAAATCAGATTTAAGGTTACTCATATTTTTTCATGAAAGAAATGCATGTGCTAATAAATTGATTAATTTAGGATTTATTTATAAAAAATCTTTTCATTGGTATAAAAAACTACCATCTAGTCTTAGAATTCTTTATGAATATGTATAATCTACTATGGGTTTTAGTCTAATCTCCTATATTTTTTTAATAATAATTTTTTCATACAACTGAGATGTCAAGTTGCTTAAAAAATTTTATTTAAAAAAAATCTTCACAATTGAAATTAGTGTTTATTAATTTTTTTTACTAACGTTAATACAAAAATAATCTCAATTTATGTTCACCAATAATTCTTATTTATAATAATAATAATTGAAAATTGAGATTATGTGTAACAAAAAACTTATTATTTAAGAGATTAGTTTGTGATGATAAAAGTATAAAGTACTAGGTTGCTTTTTTTATTAAATAAAATACTAAATTAAATAAATTTGTTAAAATAAAGGAGTAAATTATAATGATAGGTAGTTGTTTAATATAAGTTGAAGCTAATACTAACTTAAAGCTATATCAAAATGATTTAACACGTTTTTATATACTATTTAAGTAAAATTTGATATAACGTAATTGTGAGTACGATTTCGGTAAGAAAGACTTGTCAAGATTCAAAATAATTTTTATTTATTTAAAAAAATATCAAATCTGGAAAAAAAACCTCCTTCTATTCCCGAACCTACGAACCGAAGTGCCACCATCATAGGCTGCCATCCCCTATCATGTCTATGCAGCTTCCCCTTCATGCCGCACTTTATTCTCTGTCATCCCACCATCATGCCCATTTTCTTCATTGCTTTCTTTTATCTCTTCTTTTCTACGGGGCTTAAAAAATTAATCTTTTGCTTGTCACAATTTTCAGCTATCATTTCTAAATAATACACATTAAAACTAATTAAAAAAATACAAATATTTAAAAATTAAATTCAGTTTAAATTTGAAATACTCTCTTTTGTGAAGTATGAGTTAACATAATTAGCTAGGTTTTTTCTTATCCAAATTTAAGAGGTTTTTAATTAAACAAGATATCATATTGAAATACCATCTCACGGGAAACCTTATTAAAGTTTCTTTTGCTCTGAATTTAAATTTAATTTTTGTTCAATATCGCATTCAACAACTTGTTACTTAAGTTTAAGTTGTTTCACTGACTTTTTCTTTATCAACAATAATTAAGGATATCAAACTCAAATACCAGTAATACTAGAAAACAATGTCAAAATAAAATACAAAATGGTTATAGAATATTTTAATAACTAATGTATATAAATAGAACTTGTATCAACACGCAACACGTAAATATAAGCACAAAGGATTATTCCACATCCCTTGTTATAAACCTTCCACAACGACTACTTTCAATATAAACAATTATTAATGAACTAGTAATATTATAACATTCTTCTTAGTCAAATTTCAATAGAACTAGAAGAGATTGATATAAACTAGTTAAGTTCATTTAATAGATGATACTAGTGTAAAAAAATATTATTTTTTTTTTTATGTTTTTTAACTGTTCAATATAGATGTAGATGACGTAAATTTTCATCTGACCAAAATTTTTAACATAGAAACTTCTATTTTATGTCAGGTCAATACACTTTGATTCAAAGTTGTACTAAAAAAATAAGTTTAAAAAATCAATAAAATTATGTTCGACCATGCAATGTTGGACGCAAAATTACACTTGGTACAGTTTGATGATGAAATTTTATATCGGACAGAGGATGGTTAATGTAAATTTTGATTTTTTTTAAATAATATTAGTTTTGAAAATCTATAGAAACATGAAATATAGAAAATTCTTAATAATAATAATTAAACATTTTAACTAAAAAAATCTATACAAAATCATATTTTTCAACTTAATTAAGATTTTATCAACAATAAAATTAAACTAAAATATTTATATTAAAGAAGGAAAGTAATCTATTGTGTTATCGTCCATTGGAAAGTAGTTTTTCATATAAATATTTGAAGATTATGATATTGTGTTATCGTCCATTGGAAAGTAGCTTTTCGTATAAATATTTGAAGATTATGATGAAATCATAGTAAAAATATTTGAAGATTATAATAAAACTCGTCATATAAAAATTATTATGAAAGTTCAACATATAAATATTTAAAGAATATGATAAAAATTTGTCACAAAATATTTTAAAAAAATATTAAAATTTGTCATACACTTTAAATCCATAAATAAAGATTATGATGAAAGCTCATCATTTATTCACATATTATATAAATAGATTACGATAAAGTATGTCACATAGATGAAAATTTTGAAATTTTTGAGTAGTAATGAAGAAAAATAAATTGTCATATGTGACAATAAGAATTAAAACAACATTTTGTGAGAGTTGAAAGAAATCATAGTCTTTTTTTAGCTTCATGGCTTAAAAAACCAAAGACCATGGGGCTATATAATGTCATGGTTTATTGATATAATTAAAGTAGTAGGTTGTTAGCCAAAATATTTGAGATTGATATGAGAACAATTAAGTTAATTTAATAGGCAAATTTCGATAATGTTGTTGATTCAATGAAACCATCTTAATTAGATAAATATAAAAATCAAAATATATCAAATAGGAATGTTTGCTAATAAATTTAATGAATAGAGGTTGAAAAAAATATCATTTAAATTATTATGAAGAGAGAGAAATGGGTAAACATTAGATATAAAAAAAATTGGTAATAAACATAATAGTCTTAAAACACTTCTTGATTAGAATAGAAATATACACTTACAAGAAATCTATCTCCATTGTACAACAACATTTATCCATTGGGACACTCAAATAGACAAAAATGAGCATCTCGTCCCATTTGTTACATTGTTGGACAAGACTTGCATATCCAACAACATGCAACAATATGTTTTAAATTACTTCTCTAATTTTCTTCACTATAGTGTTGTACTATACATATGGTTGACACCATCTTGAAATTGGTGATTGAGATTTACCCAGAAGTAAGAACTGAACACATCTTGGAATTCCAACTTAAGAAATTGATTCAGGAACCAAATTAACATAATCAAGACGTACATAATGTTTAGCTAATTCAAGGACTAAATTGGTTATTCATGCTAATTTAGGTTCACCAACATGAAAGCCTGTATAACCTTACAAATACATGAATCAAGATAGACTGTACACGTTTAATAACATTTATCATTCAAATTGCTAAATATTGAATACTAACTTGTCTTTTGCATCCCTTTATATAATTCAACTGAGATCCAAAATTCAAGAACCGAAGATCCTATTGTAACCAAGAACTCGAGACATTGAAGAGTATGATCTACCTATATAATTAATAACAATTGCTTTTATATATTTTTTCCCTCCATTTTTATTACTTTCTATTGTTCCTTTCCATTATGAAACATAGACATTTCTCGTGATTCATCATGTTGTTATATCACTTAACAATCTGCATTTCTCTTTCACTATCAAAGATTTTATTTTGCACAATTTGATTCCTGTCTTTTAATAGACTCATATAATTGCAAACCATAAAATTTTCCATTCAATATATTTGAGCTTACCCAAAATAGATCTATGCTGACACAATTGTGCAATGTGTTCTTGGTTGCATGGATAATTGTGATCAAGTTGACCCATTTGTAACATAATGTCCACACAAAATAGAATTTTGTTCATAAAAACATAACATAATATGAAGATTCTCCAGCCTCTTAGCAGAAGAGATATAACAAATTAGAATGAATGAACAATCATCCCTCCGTTGGGAATTTATCCATAAGCAAGCTCCACACAAAATATTTAACTGGGAGGATAAAACACTTCAGCAATGATTTAGAGACAGGTTACGGCTGTGGCACACGAGTTTTCATTTTATAAATATGATGCTATGCTAAAATAGGAGGTATGTGCTATAAGGTTTACATTGTCATTCATAGAATAATTACTCTCAAACATTTCTCATATTTTGTAAACAAAGTTAATGAACACTTCTATTTTTTTAAGGTAATCACTACCAATAAAGTTAAAATTATTTTGAAAAAAAATCTTAAATGTTTCTGAAAAAATATTAAATTGATTTTTATTTTTTTATTACAAATAAAATTATTAAATTAGTTTAATGGTTTTATTTTAACCCATATAATTAAATATTTAAAATAAAAATTTAACTCCCATATGCAATTTCATGATTTTTTGTATATTACTATTAAGTTTTTTTAATAATTTGATAAAAAATTATATTAAATTTATCTTTTAAATACACTATTGATGGGAAATATTTATTATTAAAAAATTACTAATTATCTTTAGTTAATCTCTTCTCTTTAATTAAGTTTTTATAACGTTTATAATTTCAACCCAATATTTTATGTAAGATGTTTGAGTGTTGTTTATTTATATCCATATGTTAAACGTTAAATTAAACATAAAAACCTAATTGGAGGTATCACTCGACTCTGAAAATGGGTCGACATGATAAGAGGAGACTATACCTTTTGGTGTTTGTGATATATACATGGAAGTATAAAAATATTTGGTGTAATTTTTACTAAATGTTAATATTGTTAATAATTTTATATAAAAAATTGTTTTATTAATCTAATTGATAAATTATAATTTTATATTATTGTGATTATTATGTAAAATTTTGTTAATTGAACAATAACAATAAAGTGGTGAAATTATTTATGTTTTAGTATATTTGAAAAAATACACATTACATAAATTTTGGTTTATATAAATGTAATACTAAATAACTTCAAAGTAATAAATTGTTTTATATATATAATATGTGAATAAAAAATTTAATATAATTTTTTTGGGAAAAACTATTTAATTAGAATATATTAAATGATGTAATATTTGATAAAAATTATATTAGTATAGTTTTATTAATATTATATTTATTGATATATTGAAATGAATTTTCATTTAATATATTAAAATATATAAAAGTAGTTAAAACAAATGCATTAATGTGTAGTTTGTAATTAATTATTAAAATAATTTATTTTTCAAAAAGAATTATTGTTTGTCTTCAAGTTAAGTGGTTAGTGTATTTAAACTTACATACGCCATAGCAATATTGATATCCTTGAATAATATATTCACTTATTTTTTTATTCTCGAAAACACCTCTTTCTTACTTCATTCTTATCTCTATTTTATTTTCCTTGTTAAATTATATAATGTATTATTTTTCCTTTTTTTTATTGGTATCTTTCTTTTTTACATCTTTTTTCCCTTTACTTATGCTACGACAGTAGCAAAAGTTGGCTCATGTCAACAACCTTCCTAATCATTGGACACATATGGCCACTCATACCTAATTACACCTTCGCACGTGTCTAATGTGATTCCTACTACTACTTTATTATTAGACAGATCTTTCAATACAAACTACACTCTTCAACTGTCTTTGTTAACAACTCATACTATTTATTTCTTCTATCACATTTCATAAATAACACCTAAACTAAAAGTTACTATAAAATCTAAATGAAATTACCAAAATCATAAGCTATGGACATACGATAATTTTATCAAAAAAATAAAAAAAAAGGGATTAAGAGGATAAAAAAGAATTTAAAACACCGCAAGAGTTTAAAGTGGTATATTCATGGTATGTATCTTACAATTTAACATGTATCTTACAAATATACATGTACTTTATCCATAATACATGTGTTCTCCAAATTATTGAAAGAATTATTTTATTTGAAAGTGATGAAATACGATTTTAAAATTTGGTTGAGAGAGAGGTTCAAATTTAAATATCTAACAATGTGTTCAACAAGATTACGACCCATACAAACATATAATTCTGTTTCGCCATCTGTTCGGTAAAGAAAAGAAAATGGAGGAAGGGGGAGCGAAAGTGCGGAAAATAAAGAAATAAAAAAAAGTCTAAATTCTTTTTTTTTTTCAAAAATATTATGAGAATTATGGGATTCAGGACTTTCTTCTGTGTACTATGTGTTCAAAATTATCAATAACAATTAAAATATTTGAAATTTTCTTACACCTAATCTCACCCACTATGTTTTTCACACTTAAGTCATGTGTTCTCATTTTTTTATATACAAAATATCACTTGGAGTTTTCCAAATATATATTTCTTTCGTTGGTGCTAAGCACAGCATTAAAATTTTTACCTTCAGGACCAAGTTGAAAATCCAAAGTTTAAAGGTAAGCATGGATACCCTACCCTAACCTAAAGTGGCCCCACAGCCATAGTGGCAAATGACTCAAAAGCCATGCCATGTACAAAACACAGAGTTTCGGACCAAACATAACACCCTCGAAAATCCACCAAAATTACAGCGTTTGCCCCCATTAGGTGGTCCATAAATTACGTAGCCCTGCAACGCTTTCCCTCCCTTTCTCCCTCCTCTCCTCCTCCGCCTCTAGTTTCACAAAACCCCGTCACTCTGCCGCCGTAACCATGCTCACCACCCACCCTCCCTCTGACCCTCTTCTCGGTAACCTATTCTCCGCCTTCCCTGACGACTTCACCCCCTGGGACGACGACTCCCACCACCTCCTTTCCCCCAAACCCGTCACTTCCAGCTCCTGCTCCGACAAACCGGAGCCGGAGCCAGCTGAACCGGACCAACCCGTGGTCTCGGTGGTGGACGACCGGAAACTTCGGCGCATGATATCGAATCGCGAATCTGCCCGCAGGTCTCGCATGAGAAAACAGAGACACCTGGAGAACCTTCGGAACCAGTTGAGCAAGTGCAGGGTCGAAAACCGGGAACTGAATAACCGGTTGCAGTTCGTACTGCACCACCGTAACCGCCTCCGAACCGAAAACGAATGGCTCCGGTCCCAGCGAACCTTCCTCCTCCAAAAAGTGGCCAACTTAACCCAAACTTTGATTTTCCAACAATTCCAACAAGCCATCTCCCCTGCATGGACATGTAACACTTCGCTCATCCCAATTAATCAAGTTAATTAAATCATATATAATAAGCTCTATGTAATTATTAAAAGTTAGATCAAGATAAGAAGATGTTAAAGGGTGGGATTTTTGGGATTGGGATAACATATTTAGACTCGGTTTTTGAAAATATTTCTTTATTATTTTCAAAACCGTATGCCTTATATATATATTTATATATATTACCCATCATAATTATTATATTTGTGTAAAGTATTAGCCTTTTTTATTCTACTTCTACAATAAGTTTTATTTTGTGTGTGTGGTTTTTCGCTCCTATTATATATAATCATGATGCCCGACTTATACTGCAGAGAGTCCAAACTAAAAAGTCAAAACTAATGTCACGTATGCATATGAATCAAACTGCCAAACAATTTAATCTCGTATTTATACAACTTCGAGTTAATGAGGACTTGCCCTGGGAAGAAGGGACGAGAGAGGAATATAACATAATTCCGATGAATGCGTCTGATCATAACAACGTTAAAAGTATGCATAAATAATATAGGTACTTATGTTGTTAAAGAAAATTACACATTATTTTGTCATAATTTATAATCCTACGAGCGATCATTGTATTAGAAAGTTATATAAAAATTATTTCTTACTAATTAACTTGGTAAAAAGCTTTTACACTCAGTGCGAAACCCTGTTACACTCAAAAAGTGGTTTCGTGCTCTCCAGCTTATAATTGACTGGGCAATGAGATCCTTTTTCTTTCATTTTTGGACTAATGATATAACAATAATACATTTTTTTATACATTAAGATACAATAAAACAAAATCATTGCCCATGCGTGATTCAAATGACGAGTAACGATAGAAGCGAAAATATTTGATCAAACCGTGAATTCCAAATTATCTCTACTTGTAGGGTTTCGAAAAAGAAATTAAAAAAATGAGTTTTCATGTTATTTATTAGATAAATTTTGCAATAATTGATTAATGATTCTTTTCACTGACAAGTCTTCTTAAATTGAACTATTTTCTGGATAGTGGGTCTTTTAACACCGGAATTCAAACGAAGATCAACATTGTCTTCCAAGAAAGTATATTATGAAAATGTGTCTATAGCGACGATTACGTTACTTTCTTTAATCAAAGTACAAACTTAATCCCTCTTTTTCTTTTTAAGAGAATCAAGTTGATTGGGTTTGGATTAAGTGCAATTAAGAGGAGAACTTTAGCCTATATAGTAATATAAAGTTATTTATAACTTTGTGCACAAGATTTTGCTGAAGAGAGGGTCCACAGGTTATTACCAGTTACAAACAAAGTGCATTCGTCACTCTCAATTTGTTTATCTTTCGGTGTTCATAATTATTGACCTCCATAATTTTGTAAAAACAGACTCATCTCATCCTCAACTTTGTATTTTTTAATCCTTATGTGTATTCCAGTAACAGATATTCAGTGTTATGAATGAGTTAGTCTTTATAATACATCAACAATCCTTTATATTTTACGATAATCATGAAGGTTTCTTCGACTGATAGACCTCCCCCTCTCAATTCATATAATCATGGCGTCACCCAATAAAAAATTGCACATATACAAACTTTTACCTCCTCATATTCATTCATTTTACAATCACTGTAACTGATGTTATATATGATTCTTTATATACTGATGTTATGCACCAAATAAAAAAATATGTAGTCCAATACTTGTACCTTTCACAGTCACTGTAACTGATGTCAGGTATGAATCTTAATACTTTAATTTCTTTTGGTTTGATCCATAAGTTTATTGATTTGAATAAAAAAACTACTTTATTCATCATTACTATTTACAACATCACTATTTTAAAGAACACAGGAGTTAAATTTATAAAATTTTAGAACATTTTATTGTAATCTTTTTGTGTTATCTACTTTTTTAGTGAATTTTTGCCAAAAAAATAGAATTTCATAAACATGTTAGAGAAATATATATATATATATATATACATTTACTTTTTTAGAGATCTTTACTCTTTCATGATAAATTCTTCGTTTGAGCTATTTTTTTTATAAATTAATTGTTTATAAATAATTTTAAAAATAAAATATTTCTTGAAACAAATTTTATTCAATATTTGCAATAAAATAGTAAATAAAGTAGATAAAATATTTAAATTAATTAATAAAATAAAATAAACATAACATAACATGTATAAAGTAAATTATTCAAACAAATAAATTATATAAAAGTATAAGAAAGAAAAAAAAATATAAAAAATTTCAATGAAATGATCGAGAGTATTGTAGTGATTCATTTCTCTGTGAAAATTTTGAGTTGTCTACAAGTTCTAAATACAAAATATATGTATAATATTTATAGAGTATAAATCCTAATTATACGTGTTTTGACGATCATACTTCTAAAAATTTGATATTTAAGGGTATCGACTTTTAGGGACATCATTTCCATAATCGGAGATAATGTCAAACGTGGAATTTGATTGTAATGAACATGATTTTCATCATATTACTTTAAATAGATTTTTATTCAAAATTTGAAAAAATAAATAAAAAATAGAATGAGTGTGTAAATTAAATGATATAGAAAAGTGAAAGATAGTAAATGGTTGAAACAAATAAATTGTAAGAGAAAATAGAAGGAGATAAAATATCTAGAGAGAAAAAAACTTATAGTGACCCACTCATCTATCCATCAACATCTCTATAACTTAAAATTGTATATAAATGTTTAGATATTCTAATTACTCTTATTATAAAATATAAGTATACTATTTATAAACTACGAATTCTAATTACTCATAATTTTTTAAATTTTTTTTATTGCTAATAGTCTTGATATTTGATTCCAATGTAATTTAATCTTCATATTTTTAAAATACGAGATTTAATTTTTCAAATATGTTAAGAATTGATATAATGCCAATGACTATTTTATCTTCTAAATATATTTCTCTATTAATTTTAGAAAAATAACAAAAAAGTGTCTCAGAAATAAATTAATAAATATATTTGAAGATATTTCAATCAGTAAGTAAAGAATTAAATTTCCAATCACTTTCTTAATCCTTCTAACTTTTACTGTTGACGTATCAATATTTTGTCACGTGTCACCATTTAAATGATCGAGGGTACTGCACTATTCTTTTCTGAATTTGTCTATACTTAATAATGGTAAACCATTTTATTGAAACTTCGTAATTTATTCAAGTTTCTAGATGTTTATTCATACGACATAATTTAAAACCATATCTTTTTTTTATCAGCAATAAAAAATCAATAAATGAGAACCACTTAGGGGTGGTCCAACCCTTTTACAAACACACATACAATTTAACTCTTAACTCGACACCCAAAACCGCCGGTCAAAAGACCAACCAAACCAAACGCTAACTAGCTTTACCGAATCAACCGTATACAGGTCAAAGGATCCAGAACCCAACAGGGATAGGAAAAATAAACTTCGTGGGACTTTGCAGCAATCCAAGACCACACCTTTACTTGTGCTGAGGCAAAAACTTCTAACGCATCTGCCACTCCTCCATTAAAGACGACCGAGTTCCTATGCTTCCAAATTTCACTCACAATTCCAACCCAAATTGCCCCCCAAACATCATTAACCGAAACAGATGCCTGACTCAACCTGAATTGAATAAAATTTTGCATTGGATCCGAATGGATTACGAACGACACTCCAAGCCACTCAAAGCAAATGCACCATACCCTCCTAGCAAAGTCACAAACGGCGAACAAGTGACTCGACGACTCATCGACCTTCCCACACAAGCAACATACAGGATTTTCAACCACCATCCCGCGCCTTACGAAATTAACCCTAGTTGCAATCCTATTTTCCAAAACTTTCCAGGCCAAAAATACAACAGAAGGCAAGGCTTTACACCTCCACAACCTACAGTAGGTCGGAGAGGACTCCCCATCACTAACCCTCCTTACCTTGCTATAAGCTGAGTTAACAGTAAAACTTTGAGACCCCTCAGCCTTCCAGATCCAGCTATCTACCCCTCCCACATCCATCTTCACCCCTTGCAGCAACTGACTCAACTGCTCCTCCAACAACTTCTCTCAGTCAAAGAGGGATCTACGCCAGCACAAATGCCAAATCCAAACACCATTAAACCAGTTCCCGAACTCGGCCACCTTAGCAGCTTTAGCCGTGCTAAGCGAATATAATCTCGGAAACATTCTCTTCAGAGCACCACAATTCAACCAGCTGTCCTCCTAGAATGAAATATTTCCTCCATCACCAACTTTCCACTCAACCCCATCTTCAAAACTTCTGCCCCAGCCCACCGAGGCCCAAACCTCCTTCAAGTCTCTCCACCAAAGAGAACCCCTGTAGGGTTTACCTTCCGCTCTCAAATTCCTCCATCCACCATATTTAGAGTCAAGAATCTCTTTCCACAAACCTCCCTTGGCCGACCCCCACCTCCAAATCCACTTGCCTAGCAGGGCCAGGTTAAAAGTCTTTAAGTCAATGATTCCAAGACCCCCGTAGTCCCGAGGCTCGCAAACCTTATTCCAAGAGGCCCAAGTAATCTTCCTTCTGTCAGAACCCCACCCCCAAAGGAAATTTCTTTGGATCCGAACTAACTTGTCAGCCACCCCAGATAACAGTTTGAATAGGAACATAAAGAATAACGGAACTGAGGAGAGGACTGACTTAATCAAACAGATCCTCCCATGCACCTAACAAATGTGTATAGTTCTTATTTAATTAAAAAGATAAACCAAAAGATTTTTCCCATAAAACTCGAAGCCAAAAACATATACTGATTCATTCAATTAGAAATAAGAATTGAGTCAGAGTCACGATACGATGGCTTGGGTTAGGTGCAAGTTACACCCATATTTTAAACCATAAAATATATATAAAATTAGGGTTTGGTAATTATATTGGAATTGATAAAGGTTATTATTTTTATAAATAGTAATCACAACAAAACTCCACATCAGTTTCTTTTTTAAAGAGATCATATGAATTATGTATGTTGTTTCGAGTGAGAACGTAATAAATCATATTTGAGAAGGTAATATGAATAGTTACATTATAGCTATTGATTCTCTATGTTGTACATGCTAAACAAATTTGTCATAGAAATGAGTTTAATTAAAGATGGTGAACCAGTGTAAAATATTTGATAACATACATTTAAAATACTAAATATTAGCTTCTTTTGGTAAGAAAAAAAGGAAATAAATAATGCATAAAAATATTTGTAAATAAACAGAATGGGCCATACCTATAAGGCACTACATCACGTGTTGGAGGCTACCTTTGAAGCCCAATACTAGCCAAGTCCCTTTCTGCCAATCAAGTGGGTTTTGAATGGCTCACTATGGATTTTTTTTTAAATAATCCCAAAGTTGGTACTTCATTTTGTTATTATAGGATTACTTCAATCACAGTGTTGATTAATAAACACAAAAACATCGTTTTCTACACTGATTGAGGCATGGAGAGTGGTTTATTAGGGCATGAATTAGTTCGAATGAAATAAAATAATATCACACCAAATGAGCTTAAAGTAGCACGGTATAAACATGAAATCACGTGATTGCAACCCAAAGGGTAAGAACAGGGAGAAGTGGACAGATATTGTCGACGTATGCCCAAGGAAAATAGATTAATTCAGTAATTTATCAGAATTATTTTTCATGTAAATAAAAAATTAAAATAGTAAATTTATTTGTATGACAAAAAGTATAAAAAGTTAACATTAAATTATATGAATGAATGAAGCACGCACCCTAGTTAATTAAGAGCGTCTTAGTCATTACATCTTACCTCATAATTTTGAGCTCCTCTCCCTAATTTGACGTAGGTACTTGTTTCAGTGATTCTCAGATATTTTCGTGAAACAGAGTATATTCTACGAGAAAGACACAATCAACTACATAAAATTAATTGAATTTATCTAAAGCTCTTTCATATTTTCTTTGCATGATTGATGATTTATGTTATCACTGGAGTTTTATCATAAGAATAAATACAATTATACTAAGTACTCTCAATAAAATTTTCAATTTGCACTAATTTATTAATTTAATACTAAAATTCATAAATATTGTTAAAAACTCAAAAAGCTGCAAGTAATATAGTTTCTGGTATGTATTTACATCACTTCATGTATAGGAAGTATACAAGTGTAAGATTCCACTAATCATTGGATTCTATCATTATTAAATTTAATTACATAATATCTTACAATAACGTACAACACGTAATATAGTTTTAAGTACCCTTTCAATACCTTTCATTATACAAAACAATTTACACACCATCTAATATTAATGTAAGAATGGAATTCTATGATAAAACTCTGGCATGATTATTACTTATCTTAACAAGGTAGACCATGCTGATAATTTGATCACCTTTGATAGTATTTGTTTCTGTATGCAGGATTTGACAATTACGCAGAAGGCTATAAATTTCATTGTTACCTTACTTGCGGTTCTTCTTTTTCTAGAGTTGCTTGAAGTGCACTTATTTTCTCTCTTTATCTGAGTGGGCTTAAGGGCACCTAGTTTGATTCATTGAATCTATCACCAAAAGTCTCCACTTGAATACATTCCATCCTTAAACAAACGGAATGGGCAGTATCTGATGGAAGATGGTCAATCTCAAGTCCAAGCTCAGGCCCAACAACTAGGTTTATGGTAAAGAGGATTCAAGAAGAGTGAGACTCTGCTACTAATGGCATAGAAACTTTCCTTTATATGTTCAAAGATTCCTCAGAGGACCATAAGAGTAGAGCCCAAGCCATGGGAGCTGAGCATCAACTAATTTCAGTTTATTTGTAATTTCAATAGAGTAGGGTACATTTAGCATAATAGGGGAGGTGTGCTTATCATTGTAGCTTGAGTAGAGCTTTTTATGGTAAGAAGTTGACCTAACTTCTAGAACTTTGCTCCTAGGGTGTGACATTGACTTTAGTCAATACCCTAACCACACCTCTTTTGTGTATTCTCCATCATACCTTTGCTCCTTGCTCTGTAAGGCACCATCTCTATAAATAGGGTGTTTTGGCTCATGTTTTTTTAAGATCAATTTATATGAGTAAATGCTGTCAAAATTATGCTAGCTTCTACTTTCTTGTCTAGACTCTCTATGTTAGACATTTTGATCATTACCTTCACCTTCTTTAAGGATATGGCCCAACCAATCACCCTCCATACTTATCATGCACCTCCAAGAAATCTATAGCTCTATATGAGCCTTCCTTGTTCCATCACTTGCTGCTGCCATTTTCACCTCATTCTCCAAGAAAAACCATTGGTCATGAATAACATTCCATCAGTATCTCCTACATGAATCTCCCTCTGGCTGCTCTTAGACATATACTTAGTTGCATTGTGGCAATCTCCACAAACCCTTAAATTTTTAACTACTCGCATGGGCAAACGACGAGGAATAAATATTAACCCAAAATTAATTGCAAGCTTTTCGCCATGGTGATTAAGCATCTTTATTTTCTCTGAATCCTCAACACCATGCAAAACAGAATTCATATCAGGCACATATCTCTGTTGTGCCATTTTATAAATCAGTTTTCAAGCTCAGAATGTATCTGATCTGAAAATGGGTTTCACAGATCATCAGTAGAAAAAAAAGTGTTCTTGGTTTTTATATTTGATCCAGCTACATCCTGACTCTTTTCTCAGACCCTTGTCTCTCATCCCTTTTCTCAATATGGCAACTTCTTCCCAATTTCCTTTATAGCACCATAGATGTTCAAAAGTAAGATGTAACTAGCGGTGTTATTGGTTCTAATTGTACAAGAGAGTCACCTGCCCACTTTGCCATTTCCATGTTTCTATAGAATCTACATGTACTTGATAAGGATGTCCAACCAATGGCATCAGGTCTGAAAGGTATCATCTTTATAAAAATTCCTTTCCTCCTCTAACCTCCCAGCTCCACTGAAGTGGTCAATCATGCACGTGTAATGTTCATTGACTCAAGTATCTGATTTCCTTCCTCTACTAGTCCTGCTCTACTGCAAGCTGAAAGAATCCCAATAAAAGTAACCTTGTCGGGTTTGAAACCATGGTCAACACGCTTTCAAACAACCTTATTGTTTCATTTCATTGCTTTACCAAACTTTGCATATTCAGAAACAAGTGCAGTTCATGAGACTTCATCCACAAATATAATTTCACTAAAAAGTCTATGAGAGTGTTCAATGTTTCCACATTTACCATATGTAACCAGAGCATTGGAAACAGTAATAAAAGAAATTAAGCCAGAAATCAAAGCTCTGCATGAAACTAAGCACCCTCTTCTTGGGTAGTAAGTTTTGCACATGAGCTTATTACACCCCTGAGGATGAAATCATCTGGCTCCATCCCAAATCTTTGCATATCTCAAAATATTTTAACAAGCTTCTTCACGATAACCATTCTGACCATAGTCCGCCAACATCGCAGTCCAAGATACATCATTCTTGCAAGTCATTGTCCAAGAAACTGATTCCGCTGATTTTATATTCTTACACTTACAATACATGTAAACAAGAGCGCTCCCAACAAATATATTATTCTGATTAATCCGTCCTAATTATATAAGCATGAACTTGCTTGCCTTCTTGAAAATCCGTAACACCACCACAAGCTGTTAACACGCCTCCAAAAGTGTTCTGATTCATCTCAAAATTTTGTAATCTCATCTTTGAATAAATCAATAGCTTTTATGTCAAAGCCATTCTGAGTAAATCCCGCAATCATTGCTGTCAAGGAAATATAATCCTTTCCCCGCATTTCATAAAACAAACTGCCTCCAATCCTCAATTCTACCGCATCGCATAAGCCCTGCACTGAGTGTATTAAACAACCATATTCTTCTCGGACATTTCATCAAAACCCTGTCTTGCACAAAATATTGCCCCGTTTTGGAGTACATATGCACCAAAGAACTCCCAACAAAAACATGAGACTGAAACCACATTTCACCACATGCCCATGAATCTGCGGACCCAAAAGAACATAATCCTCATTAGATGCAAGTATAAGCATAGTGGATAATCCAACCCAACCAAATTAAATGACCCATCATTCAAAATCATATTATAAGACTTCACCGATTGAATAAGGAAACCACGACCAGCGTAGCCGGAAATAAGGCAATTCCATGAGACCCTGTCTGGGGCTGGCATTGCATCAAACACGCGTTTCATCTCAGGAAGACGACCCAGTTTTGAATACGAGGAGAGAGAAGTGTGTTCCAAGACTAGAGATTCCGTTGAGGCATTTGATCACCGCGCGCATAAATGGCGCTTCCAAGTTTTGCAGAGGCAATTACTAAGTTGTTTAGCATAAAGGTTTATGCCTTTGATTATGTTGCAACCGATCTTCTTTGTGTGGCGGCAATGTTTGAGAACCTCGCAGTATTGGTTAGACAAAGACATGGAATTGAATTGTTTTAAGATACTCAAATACATTGAGTTAGCCTTGCTTTCTCTCAGTTCCGTTCGACATTAATTATAAAAGAAAAAGTATTTTATCCTTGAGAATAACATAATTATCAAAAAGTTTCAAAAAAGAAATTACTCCATCATGTTGCTCAGAGAGATTGATCAAAACTAAGACCATGTTTTAATTCATTTAAAAATATTTTTATTTGTGAAAAGATCTTATTTTTTTTAGAAAAATGAATTATTGATTATTTTATTTATAATTATGTATAATTAAAGAATGTTACTAATTTATGAAATAATATAGACAACTATAATTATAATATTTTAAATATTTTTATAAATTTTATTATTTAAATTTAGGTTTAGGTTTAGATTTAAGATTTTCTAAAACTTTAATATTTTTATATTTTAAATTTTAAATGGGTTTAGTATAATATTTTTTATTTTTAACGTATATTTCCTGCGAGACCGTTAATTTTGAAAAATCAAGTGAAAAAAATTAAAGTTTTTATAATATATTTTTAAATTAAAATGAGATTAGAAATAAAAGATTGAAATTAATACATTTTTTTTATCTTTCAATTATTTTAAACTTTAAATTAACTTTAGATAAATAAAGCCTAGGCTATATGCAATATAATTCTTCAAAATAACCCATTGTCTAATTTGACTAAATGACCCATTGTCTAATTTGACTAAATGAAAAAAGTTAGAATCCAATTAATAAAAGGATAAAAAAAATTAATTAACAACCAATGATTTTGAAGCTACACTCTAATTATCAAAATGCCATCTTTAGTTTGTAAACACGTCACGTATAAAAAAGTAAAATATTTCTTTGAATTTAGTATTTCAGGATATATTTATGAATTTAAATTTCTTAAACACTTTTTTGGATTGAGCTTTAAGAAATCCTTTTTTCAAAGTATTATTACAAGTTTTTTTAGAAATGAGATTTTGGTTTTTCAATTCTATTTTAAAATTTTATTTTTAGAATCCGAAAAATTTATTACATATATATTTTCCAAAAGAATTTCCAATTTTGGAATAAATGACAATTATAAAATTTTAAAAATTCACTATATGCAGGTTCAAAATGATTATGATTATATGTGCATGTTCAAAATGATTATGATTATATGCATGTTCAAAATGATTATATGCAGGAAGGAATTGACAACATCTTTAGTTTGCGAACTCCAACTCACCCATAAAAAAAACGCACTAAAATAATTCATTATATCCATACTTTAACACATATTTTCCATAATCTTGAGTTTATATTTTTCAGTGTCACTTCTTTAAATATATGTCTATCTAATATTTTGGAAAATAATATACCACAACTTAACTCTTTATTATTATTATTATTATTGGTTACATTTCAGGTTAACATTATACTGTTTAAATGGTGAAAAAAATATCAACAAATTATTTGGTGCTGGTGCGAATAATATAAAATTTGATTTATCGTGTTTGAGTCACACAGATGAAAAATAAAATAATTTTTTTTCACACAGCTAAATAAATTATTATTCGTCCAGGCGCTTAACAAAAAAACTCTTCACTACCTCTAATATTCTGTGCAATGATCTTGAAGAAATAAAATAATTCATTCCTAACTTTTTTATGGTTTTTGTTTGGATTAATTTAGATTACAAACTCTTTTTTCTCCTCTTTTCAGATATGAAGCACTATTTTAAAATAAAAAAAAGAAGAAGATGAAGACACCCTTAAGATTAAAGGAGTGGAAAAATATTCTCTTCAGGGAAACATATTGTGGATCAAATCAGACATCTTTCGTACTTGGTAAAAACTGATAACTATACAATCAAGTGTGAGTTACAACTATTTGGGAAGCAGAAAAGAGAAATTTTGAGATAAGAAGAGAGTATATATTATAGCCATGTTTCATAGTTGAAGCCTCGTTTGTGTTGATCTTCTAATGTTAAGGAACGATCTCTACCAGCAGGAAGAGAAGGGAACGGAGCCAGCTTCACATAAATATCATCCTTTACATCATTGGCACCTCTACATGAGAAAATAGATTTGCTTAACCTAAAGTTAGATCCAACACCCTTTTTGTTCTTCCTTGGCACCTTGCAATTCTTCTCACTTTTGGTACACTCCTTGTACGCTACAAGAAAAGGGTCTTCCTGCCATCTAAACCCCTTCTCCTTCTCAGAAGTGCTTCTGCGAGGAGGTTGTAGTTGGCAAGGAGGAAGAGGAATCTTCTTGTCCTGAATTTCCAGCATTCTCCTTGAGTTGCTCCTCAAATGGTTAGAAGCTAATGGTGGTAAGGGGGAAGCTAGTGTTTGATTCATCCCTATATCTAGAGGGAAATCACTGTTGGGGGTCTTACAAACACCAGGTTTGTCTTCCCACGAAAAGGGTATGCTTCCATGTGAATGAGACTTCCTATGGCTCATATTACCATCACCAATATGAAAAATGGTTCAAATGATGGAGAAGGTGTTAGAGAATGGGGCTTTAAAGCTTTAACTTGTGTGGTTTCTATTCTATATAACGGTTAATGATATCTAAAGGGCAAGTAGATAGAGCGTGAAGAGAAAGCGAATTATTGCTTTTAAAATAATTAAAGGAAGCAGATCATGGAGGCCAAGAAAAAAAAATTGCGTCAAATTAATTTTGGTCTTAGGGTTTTAATTTTCCATAATGGTGACAAATCAGGAGTTAAAGAGATATGTTTATGTCAAATTTTGTTTGTTACCACTTGCAAGTTGCAACGACAATTCAATTGTTGATTTATTATGGGTAGGTGGAATGTGATGGATTCAATGACTGGTATTTGAAGTGTATGCATCTTGTTGTCCTTAGGTGTCGTTTGAAAGGTCAAAGGTATCATCCTATTCATTTTGAAGATAAAGGAAACGTTATCAATCTCTTCCTCTCTTAGATCATTTTCTTTGAATTTAGCTGTCTTCAGCAATAATATTATACATATATAATACATTGTGTTTGTGCAGCTTTTTCCTCCATTTGAAAAACGAAGTAGTACGTAATACTAACTCATGCAAGGATTAACAATAAACAATTACATGCTAGAGGTAAGTTGGATTTATGTTAGTTTCAGTTTTAGCCATGCAATTACTGATATTCAAGTTAGAAGTTCATTAACATTGCATTATGAGTACAAAAAGTACTATATTATATTAGCTATTAACAATTTATCATTAGCAGAAATTTTAAAGGGACTATTATAAAATTGGTCTCTCTCTCTCTCTCTCTCTCTCTCTCTCTCTATATATATATATATATATATATATATATATATTGTAAACTGTATTTTCTAAGCATGGTCCAAATTAAAAGTAGGAGTTAGGAATCTTTATTGGTGGGGGGATGAAAATAACCTGCTACCTAATGAAAGTGATAAATGATTGAATGACAGACAATATTTTAGAGTCAAGTGTAAGAAAGGAAGTTCATAGAAAAGATGAAAAGATGGATAAGGTGGTCAAAGAACCTGCTATACTCTTTTTATGGTATTGTTGGGAAGTTTTGCTGTTAAATTTGGAAACATTAAAAGAAAAAACTGGGTCATCTGTTTTTATTGGATGATGAAGTTGGGACACTACACTAAACGTGTGAAATATAAAAGCAAAGCTTAAAAAAAGGGGGAAATTTAACTTACTATACTAAAACCTTTAATTATGCTAGTCCTTCGGATGAAGACTAAAAACTCTACAATGAATGATTGCTTAAATGAATGCTTTAACTAAATTTTACTACACTTGCAATGCCAAATAATTTTAACTCTTTACACAAATTTTATCAAATGCTATTATTTATAATATGAGTATTTAATTTGTGGAATGAGAGTGTTTAATTTATGGAATGTTAGTGTTTAATTTCTGATCAAAAAATAATATGAGTGACTGATTTAATTTATGGAATATACCATTAAGTTATGCATTATAATGATTTAATTATTTTCTCAGTTAATATAACTTCTTCCCAACATAAATTTTTTTAGTTAACAGTTACTTTACAACATAAAGATTTTAATTTTGATTTTTGCAAACTTTTTAAGAAGTTTTAATCAATAATAAAAAGGTATTTGAAAGAATTAATATGTTGGCGACATTTTTCATTTACATTCAGCGTTAGTTTTATAATAAACTACGAAAACACACGTGCTCTCTTAATGTTGTTTGCATTCTAATATTTTATTATTTTTATGAATAATTAATTAAAAATAATATAATTTAAAATTATATATAATTTCATATAATATAAAAATTATATAGACGTTATTTTTTTAAAAATATTTAGTTATTTTAAAATATAAATATAAAAGATTTAATTTTTTATTTTATTAAGTAAATAAATAAATAATGAAAAAAATATAAATTAAAATAAATATGAATAATAAAAAAATTTAAATATTTTTTTATTAATTTTTTATATAAATAATTATTTTAATTTAAAAAAATACTATTTAAAGGATAAAACAATAAGAATTTATGTACACCAACATCATTCTCTTTTATTAATGTTATAGAGTTATAGATAACCCTTTCTAGTGCTATTATCAAAGATTGTACTCATAATATCATTGGGACAGGATATTATGAGTAAATAAAGAGGAAGAAATAAAGAAGAAAAAGATAAATAGTAGAGAAATATAATAGAATCGATATATTGCTAGAGTGAATAAAAAAGAATTTAACTTTTTCTTATCTGAATGGTAGAAAAGACAATGAAAACAATAAATAATATTATAAAAGTATTTTTATATTAATCATAAAATGGATACAAATATAATTTTGATTTTTCTCAATATAAATATATTTTTAAATCTTAAAGACATTTTCTTTTTTTTAATATTCAAATCTAAAATGTTAAACACCACTTTCCTTCCCTTTTCATGCATAGAGAGGAGAATAATTCTTTACGGGATTTGTTCAAAGTTTATCGTCATCTTTCTTAATTTTCACTCATCAAATAAAAAAAATATATAATTTTCTCTTATATTTCAATTTTTCCTAAATATACCCATTCAAAAAGTTTCTTTACAGCCTAACTGATGTGATTATGACAATACGATGCTTGCAAAAGTTTTTTTTTTTGGGGAGGATTAGACAATAAGATGTTTTGAGTGTGAAATGTTGTTGCTATGAAAATAATTTGGTATCACCATAAGCTTTCTGAATTTTTTGTGTTAGGTGATGCCCAAGCCTTTGTTCATTATTATAAGGTGTTAGAACTTACATTCTCACTTTTTTTATTTCTTTGTATAAAAATTTCAAACAAATTTTTTCAAATAATTATTTTTATGAAATAGTTATATCTAAATCCAAAGTTAATAATAATAATAATAATAATATAATTAACTTAATTATTTTATCAAAATCTCTTACATTGCTAATTATACAATTAGCTTACTGGTTTCATAATTTTATTTTCAATTAATTGAATATAATTTAATTTATTCTAAAAAATTTAATTACTAGTAAAAAAGAGTGTATACTTTAAATAAAAAATATATCAATAAGACTAATTACATAAAAAGTAATAAATAATTACACTACAATTACTTTTAGTACTTTGAATAACTTTTATTTATTCTATATTTTATAATATAATTAAGAATAAAAAATAAAAATTAATTTTATATTTCTTTATACATTCATATATTGTTATATTTTTTAATTTTGAAATATAATTGTTCATAAAACAGAAGCATAAAATATATAAAAAATCCTCTTCACATATAATGTCACTTAAAATATTGTTTACTGTGTTTTTTTTTCTGTAATGGAGCTTAAATTAACGAAATTAATTACGTTAATAAAATGAATAATATTTTATTTAAAAAATAGAAAAATCTATAATTCTTTATAATTTGATAATTTTAAATTAATATTAGTTTAGAATTATTAAACTAGTTTACATTAAATTTCAATCCTAAAACATAATTAATCTTAACAAAAATGATGTTAGGTTATAAGCCACGGAAATTTCTGTGGCTCTGGGGCGTTGACATCATCCATCTTCATCCACGGTTTGCACCACCGTGGGAATTAGAGTTCCTATTGAATTCCACAACTTGGCCAACCAAACGATGACAACTATGCAAACTCTGCCACCTGCTTTCCGTCCATCAATTCCACCCCCAAATTCTCACGCTTTTCCGGCAGCCACTCCCTTTAATAATTCTCCCAAATTCATTGGCTCAAAGGGTCTCAGAGTTACCCTCAGACACTCTATCATTTCTCCAAGGGTTTCCAATTCCCAGTATAGTCCCCAAATCGCGGAAACTCTCAGTGACGTTAGCATTTTTACAGCCTCCGGCGAGCCAGTAATGTTCAGTGATCTCTGGGACCAGAACCAGGTCAGTATACCTTCTATTTATATGTAAAAGCTTTCATCTGGTTTTGGTTGCTTTTTTATAATTTTCTTACTTTGATTTCATTAAAAAAATTATACTAATGTCAATGAGAATATTGTGAGAATTAGATATCTTTTACAATTTATCATGTCTATAATGCTTTGTTCTCCATTTTAAAATATGAATTCTCTTCTGTGATATAAACTTTTTTATGCTACTTTTAGATTGATTTGTATGTTGTATTAGATCAGCCTTAATTCTTGCAGGGAGTAGCTGTTGTGGCACTGTTGAGGCACTTTGGATGCCCATGCTGGTAATCTCACGTTTAGTCATCAATCAAGGCATGTTTAAGTGATAATTCTTCTAATTTATGCCTTGTGGAATCTTGTCATAAGCTGGGAATTGGCTTCAGCCTTGAAAGAGTCCAAAGCAAGGTTTGATTCAGCTGGTGTCAAGCTAATTGCAGTGGGTATTGGTACTCCTACTAAAGCCCGCATGCTTGCTAATAGAGTAATTTCTGTGTCCTCCTTTGTCATTTTAGTGTTTTTCCTAGCAAGGTGCATGCTTTCAGAAAGTAACATAAAAATAAGTCATTATTTTAGGGTCTTATTTGTTGGAGTTATTTTTTGACTATCATTATTGGTTATATTAGCTGTTGTAAAGAATGTCCCTTGTTATTTTAGGTGTGACATTAGATCTGGAAAGGTTTATTCTGGTAAACTTTGGAGTCAACGAATGCTAATTTTTAGTGAAGGTTTTGTTTAGGGACGACAACCCAACCTAAACCCAATTGATACTTATAAAATTTACTTCCAATGAATGAGGTTTTGTCTATCAAACGACCCTGGCTTAGGTCTAGTTAAACATTTTGAAGGTCTGGGTTTGGACATTATAGTAGGCAACCTCCCATTTTACCTACACTCTCATAAATTTATATTTGTTATATTTTATAATTAAAATTTGAAAGATCTTTCAATATTTCATAGTTGAGTTGGAAGTTGAACTTTTGAGTTAATGTTTTTTCGGTTTATTGGTTTTTCATGGTTAATTTAAACTAATATTGTTGTTTCACCATTTTGTAGAAAAGGGTACATTTAAAAGAAAGTAAAATGGAGATAATGAACTTATATGCCTGTGATTGTATTACTTATCAACTATGGACACGATAGTAGTTACCCTATCTAAAACCCCTGTATCTATAGTCGTCCTTTCACGTATATAATATCATTCTAATAAGATTTTTTTTAGTTAATAGTCTCAAAACTCAAGTATATTTTAGTTGAGTGGCCGGTGATTCAAGTCTAAATCCATTTAATTGAAGATTTAGCATTTGTGCTGCTAATGGACTCGAGTATAGCAGTGGAATGGTCATTTTTATCTTAACCAGGCATAGAGTTTCGATCTCAGTTTGAATTTTGAAGACTTCATGTAAATGAACTATTTGTATGATATTGATATGAATGACATCAGAACTGATATTTTTGTCTTGATGTTTTTATCTTCAGTTACCATTTCCAATGGATTGTCTTTATGCTGATCCTGATCGCAAGGTAATATGCTGGGATAGCTAGTTGAACATTCACCCACATAACTTATCTTTTAGTTGAATATTAACCAGTTTGACATTCTTTCAGGCATATAATGTTTTGAACCTTTACTATGGTTTTGGCCGAACTTTCTTCAATCCGGCCAGTGTAAGCTTAGCCTCTAACATCTTTGAAGTATATATTTTTTTTTGGAAGAAGCATTTGTAATTATGCATGCAGAACTGCTGATTATACTTTTTAACCATAAATTTGATATCACAGACAAAGGTGTTTTCGAGATTTGATGCTCTGCAGAAAGCTGTCAAGAACTATACAATCGAAGCCACTCCAGATGATAGAAGTGGTGTTTTGCAACAGGTTGATTCATTAATCTGATAGTAAAAAGGATGAAAGCAATATTATGCATTTTGTATCCCCTAAAATTTTGATCCTTTTTATTTTCTTCAGGGAGGGATGCTTGTGTTCAGAGGAAAGGAGCTACTGTATGCGAGGAAAGACGAAGGGACAGGTGACCATGCCCCATTAGATGATGTTTTCTATGTCTGCTGCGAAGCTCCTGTTGCCTAAAGATATAAAAGTTTGCATAGTTTAGGAAATATTTGTTTTAGTAGATGAGATTTTTCTGAATCTTATCGGTGACAACATATTGTATGTTAAGGGCATGATTAAAAACCATATACACATATTATAAAGTAAAATATATAAATATTACATAGTTCCACTGTTAACTTAATTTTAGTATCAAAACTTGATATAATTCGTGATTGTGATATATGTAGCTTCTTCATGTTTTAGCAATTATAAATGATTATAATGAATAGCAAATCGGTATATGCCTAGACATATTTCGAAAGGTATATATAACACATAATTATTTTTTCCTTACATTTAACTCCTTTTTTTTATCAGCAATAAAAAATAAATAAATGGGAACCACTTCAAGGGTGGTCTAACCCTTATACATAAAAAGCTAGCGCCTTACTAACCTCCAACCAAGGAACACCTTCCATCTTAAATAAGGAACAACCAAACCAACTCAATAAATCATTAAAAAACCAGTCTCATAGAATCCACCCCAGTTGGGTACGTAAAGGAATTACAATAGGACTTTGCAAAAATCCAAGACCAAACATTTACCTGAACCAGTGCAAATACCTCGAGTGCATCTACCATGTCCCTGTCGAAGGTCACCGAGTTCCTATGTCTCCAAATTCCACTCACAACACCAACCCAAATCGCCCCCCAAATGTCATTAACCACATCAGAAGCTGAACACAACCTAAATTGTTGGAAGTTTATCAAAGGGTCCTTGTGGATAAGAACGACACTCCAAGCCACTCAAAACAAAGACACCACACCCGCCAGGTAAACTCGCAGACGGAAGACAAATGATTTGACGACTTTTCCACCTTCCCACACAAACCACACACCAGATTCTCTACCACCACCCATCGCCTTTCCAAATTTACCCTAGTAGCAATCTTATTCTCCATCACCCTCCAAGCAGTGAACAAAGCGGAAGACATACATTTAACTCTACTTGACATTATAGACAAGAACATAATAAAAACAATTCAAAAATTAAAACTAGTCAAAATTTTGATTACGAAGTATTAATAATATTTCAAAAAAATTTAGGGGCCTAAAAATAATAAATTCAAATATTAATAAAAGGTTTACTTGCTATTTGTACCATTCTTATAGTTTGATATAAACATTTCATGACTCTTAGAATCTATTCTCATAAATATAATAAATTCATAATTAATTCTTTTGGACTGTTTTCTTTTAATAACATTTTATTAATTTTAGAATAAGTATTCTTTTCTGTCAGAAATTTATATTTATGAATCAAATCAGATATATTATATTTTCTTCACACATATTAGATTTTTCTAAATACATTAAATTTTCTTTTCCGATACAGTTCTTTCAAATATAAGTGAAATAATAAATAAATTAATAATGTTTAAATAATTGGTTTTAATTCACTTAGATTGTTAAATGATGTTAAACTACAAATACAAAACCAGCTTCCGGAAGAAAAAAAATCTATTAGATTGTGAAGACTTACTAATCTTATTTAAATAATAATAATAATAATAATAATGTTTTGTTTGGATTTAAAGATAGATTTGAGTGAGTGAATTTGAGAAGATGAGTGAAAATGAGTCAAAAGTAAGGTTATTTGAATTAAGGAAAAATAAAAAAAATAAAAATTTAAAAAAATTAATAAATAATGTGACAAGTATGATTAATAAAATATTTTTTTTAGATAAATAAAATTGTAAGATTACAAATATATCTTTATAATTAAAATTAAATTAAAATAAAATATGATTAAATTATTTTTATGTATAAACAAAATAAAATTTATATACAGACAATACATATTTTGTACAAATAAAACTCTTAAATAATATTTTATTATTCACAACTATTATTCATTAACTTTCATAAACTTTATTTTTATTTCTTATCATCTTTTTCTTAATCCAAACAATATTCCTCACAAATCTTCTCAAATCCACCTCTTCAAATTTACAAATCCAAACAAATCATAAAAAAAATTTTAAAAAAAAACTACATTGGACAAATCAAGAATTTACAGCGTCAAAAACTTATTGAAAGAAACAAAGAAAATGTCTCCCGCCACGGAAATTCTGTGGCTCTGTCCTTTAAGATTGAATCTCATTCACAGTGTACCATCTTCTTCCATACTTTCCATCATTATATCTTAGTTAGGCTTCATCTTCATTTCAAATTGAAGAAGAAGAAGAATTCAACAACGCCATGGCAACCTTTCAATTTCTTCGACCTTCTCTCCCTTCATCACTCTCACACCCAATTTTTCACACTTTCCCGTCCACCCCCTGTAACTATTTCCCCAAATTCATAGCCTCAAAGGGTATCAGTGTCACTCCCAGACATTGTACCATTTCTCCCAGGGCTTTTAATTCCCAGTATAGTCCCCAAATCGCCGACAGTCTAAATGATGTCAGCATTTTCACCGCAGCGGGCGAGCCAGTAAGGTTCAATGATCTCTGGGATCAGAACCAGGTCAGTATACCTTATAATTTTTTTCTTTTTCTAGATGTATATAAGATGTTAATCAGTATTTTGAATGTCCATTACTCATTTTTTATTCCAATTTTTGGAATTAAGAATCTATGAGATGATCCTACAAAATATCGTAATATCTTGCCCTAAATTACTTTTGAAATCAACACATAATACTGATATAGCGTCCATTGTTCAATCTTCTATTAGATTGTCGCACTAAACCGTTCCTCTACAGCAACTACGACAGGGATTGTTTTGTACCGTTATACCGGTGTTATAACCTTGGTTGTGCCTTCAAGTTTTTATAAGAATAAAGATTGAAATACCGCAATAGTTGGGTACAATTTGTAGTTATTATGTCTAAAATGATTTGTATAGAGACTTTTAAAATATGACTTTTATCGTATGCATCCCGTTTTGTATCAGTGCTTCGTGTGTGATTGGTCTTAATTCTTGTAGGGAGTAGCTGTAGTGGCACTATTGAGGCACTTTGGATGCATTTGCTGGTAAATGATCTTCAGCTTTGCTCAGCAATCAAGATTTGTTTGAGTGATAATTCTTCTAATTTATGCCTTGTCTGTTCTTGTTATAAGTTGGGAATTGGCTTTGGCCTTGAAGGAATCCAAAGCAAGATTTGATTCAGCTGGCGTGAAGCTAATTGCCGTGGGTGTTGGTACTCCCGATAAAGCCCGCGTTCTTGCTGAAAGAGTAATTTCTCTATCCACCTCTTTTCATTTCGGTGTTTTCATGTGTCTTACGGATTTAAGAACGAACGAGGGAAAAGTTTCACGTGGAACAGAAATGAAAAATTGAATCAGATATAAGAAAAAATATCCATAGGCACTAAAGTTCTAAGTTAAAAACGATGTCATACTTCCTTATGAGTTCATTTTTACTTCATTCAGGGTAAATGTAGTATAAAAATTTCAACAATATGCTCTAATAGATAATATAAAAATAAAGTCTATCTATCTCTCTGGAAATTTTTCAACATATACTCTAGAAGATAATATAAAAAATAAAATAAGAAACAGGGCATAAATAATCTGAGGTTCTTATTAGTTTAGGCGAGACATTAGATATGGAGAGATATACTCATGAAAATTACTTACAGTGAAGGGTTTACCTATGCTTGCTATAAAATTATACATCTGTTATATTTTGTACTTAGAATATACAAGATCTTTCACTATTTTGTAAACTGTAAGCATTTTAAATTAATTCCTTTTGTAGGTTATTTTTGGGGAAATTATATTCATAAATATTAAATGACGCTCCTAACTCTTTATTAAAATTTGAATCTAGGAATACCTTAAAAACATGAGAGCAATTTTCCTTTAATTAAATCATTCATTTTTTATAAAATATTCTTTAATTTTAATATTTTAATATTTTAAAACTTTAATATTTAATATTTATTTAATTTGTAGTGAGTACACACTTTTAAATAAGAGAAGTGATTGTTCCTTCATTAAAAACATAACAAATGTAAATGTCATTTTTTAAAAATACAATGAGTTAGATGTTTATTCAAAAACTAGAGAGATGGTGAAAGGGAGTGTGTGCCTCATTTTATTAAAAATATAAAGGATTTGTATATATTTTAAAATGAAAGATGTTACTGTCATTTAGCATTACCTCAAATATGTTAGTGCAATTAATTTTAATATTAAAAAATATTATTCTTTTATCACTTTGTGTAAAACAAAAAAAGTACGTTAAAAACAGAGTATGTTGCATTACAATCAAATGGAGAGAATGGGTTTAATATATGTTGTATATCTATGAAGGGAGTCTAGCAACACATTTTCAATATACTCTCTTGATTACAATTTATTAAAAACTAGAGGTTTATTAAATAAGACGAGACCCACAAAACATTGTAATTTTTAATAAATTTCTTTTAAGTGTTGAGTTCAAAGAATGTATTTCTAAAAAGAATGTATTTCTAAAATACCTATTATTAAGTAGTGTGAACACTAAAAGCGTCTTTGATAATTCAGAGACATTGTGGAAACAGGATGGTGAGAGTAGAAATAGGATGGTGAGAGAAGAAATGGATGGGAAAAAAGATAAATTGTGTTACAAGAAAAATGATGGAGGAGAAAAGTGTGAATCCCATAATTTTTTATTTCTCTATAAAATAATAAAGAAATAACTTATAAATGCAAAAGAAATAATCAATTACGAAGAAAATATAATCGATTGTCTATAATTTATTATGCAACATATATGGTACGAGAAAATCATAATCAACTGAGAGATATATGTAATCAATTAGGTACGAACACAACTGATTGTTCACAAGTATTCCTGTAATGATTTTACATTTTTCTATTTTCTTAAAATCAAGCATATATATAATCTATTCCTACTTTATTTCTCACATTTATTTTCTTGCATGAATTTGATTACTGGTTATGTTTTTAAATGCAAATATGCACACCCCACTTTACTAATCTACCTAAAATCTATCCTTTGGGTATATTTTGGCTGAGTGGTTTGTCATTCAGGTTTAAATCCATTTCATGAAGGTTCATCATTTGTGTCCTAAATTAACGCGAGGATAGCAGTATAATGGTCATTTTTATCTTGATAAGCATACTGTATATATGAAATTCGAAGACTTTTAATGTAAAAATTACCTGTTTGTATTAATAGTGGTATGAATATGTTCTTCATATCAGAACTGATATTTTCTCTCTATCTTGATATTTGCACTGACAGTTACCATTTCCAATGGATTGCCTTTATGCAGATCCTGACCGCAAGGTAAGATGTGGTTAGCTACTTCAACATGCACCTACTTGACTTATCTTTTAGTTCAATATTGTCCATTTTCACCTTCTTTCAGGCATATAATGTTTTGAAACTATACTATGGTTTGGGCCGAACTTTCTTCAACCCTGCCAGTGTAAGCTTAGGCCTCTAACTTCTCTATAACTAAAAAACACACACACTATATATGTGTGTGACATTAGCAATTATGCATCCTGATTTACTTTTTTAACCTAAAAATTGATTCCTCAGGCAAAGGTGTTTTCAAGATATGATTCTCTGCAGAAAGCTGCCGAGAACTATACAATTGGAGCCACTCCAAATGATATAAGTGGTGTATTGCAGCAGGTTGATACATTAATCTGGTAGAAAAAGTGATAAAAACAGTTCTACCAGCATTCCCTTTAGTATTGATCCATTTTATTTTTGTCAGGGAGGAATGTTTGTGTTCAGAGGAAAGGAGCTATTATATGCAAGGAAAGACGAAGGGACAGGTGATCATGCCCCGTTAGATGATGTTTTAGAGGTCTGCTGCAAAGCTCCTATTGCCTAATGCTGTATTTTATAAAATTCTAAATTCTCATAACACTAAGAATGTTCAATTTAAGAATATTTGTGTTAGTATATTAGATTTCCTTAAATCATATCGGCAACAACATATTGGAAGATGTGGATTTGATTAAAATATCATATACAAATTGTAAAGTCTAATTTAAGTTTAATTGAAATTTTCTTCTTATTATCTATGCAAATCTTTGTAGCTTCTATTTGTGTCAAATCAAGTTCTTTCAATAATCTCCTTAGTGCATGACAAGTGTATGGAGTTGTTGCAAGGTATACTTACTTACATGTTGAAAGTGTGACAATGGGTTGTTTCTTTGAATTCCATGAAAAAACACATACCTCCAAGATGAAGTTTGAAATCATTAGAAAAATAATAAAATAACCCATAATTAAGAGTACGTTTTAGATAATGAAGTATCCTCTTACCAACTTTCATATGAGTAGAAGTGAGAGTCTCCATGAATCGACTCACTACTCTAACTATATATAAAAACATTGGACCTTGTAGGTGTTAAGTATCAAACTCCCATGATGCTTTTGAATAAAGTAGGATTCTCCTTTTCACCCTCTTCAAACTTTGATAAATGTATCCCATTATCTATAGGTGTGTTCATTGGATTACAATCAAACATTTTAAATTTCTTTGAAACCTCTTTTGCATAGCTTCCTTTAGAAATGAAGATACCTTCATCCAATTGCTTAACCTTTAACCCCAAATAATATGACACGAGTCTTGTGTTTGTCATATGACATTGTCTTCTTGAATTCTTCAAACAAGCTTGGATTACTACTAGTGAATATAAGATCATTCATGTTGAGACAAACAATCAAAATATCTCCATTATCATGAGTTTTGGCATAAATAACATATTCATTAAGACCTCAAAACCATTATCTTGGAGGTACTTGTCAATGTAGTTGTTTCATACTCTTGGTGCTTGCTTTAATCCATATAAAACTCTCTTCAATTTTAGAACCTTATCTTCATGTCCTTCAATTGCAAAGCCCAAAGGTGGCTTAATATAGACTTCTTCTTTTAGATAGTCATTTAAGAATGCAAACTTCACATCAAGTTGATAAATCTTCCACTTCATTTGAGCTGCCAAAGAAATTAACAAATATGGATTGTATCCATGCGGGCGACAGTTGCATAAACTTCATCACAATCTACTCCACGCTTTTGCTTGTAGCCTTTTATACAACAAGTTCTGTTTTGTACTTTCCACCTTTCACTAGCATTTTTCTTAGCCCTGTACACAATTTTACTGCAATTGCTTCATGAATTTTGCGAAGATTTGTTAGTTCCCTAATATATTATTCTTGATTGACTTGATCTCCTCTTTGCCACATTCTTTTCCAATTAGAGCCTTGAAATTCTTGAAAGTAACAAAAACTTCTGATTTTTGTTTGAAAAAGTATACCCATGTTTTTATATTAAAATCATCAATGAAGAGTAAGAAATATTATTCTTGCTGAATGAAGGAGGATTGATTTGATCACACATCCATATGTATGAGTTGAAGTGACTTGGTTGCTCTTAATGCTAGTTTCACAAAACTTCTTCTCACAAGACATAGTTCACACAATTGATTAGGATTGTCAATTAATTGTAGGCATCCCTTTCACCATCCTTTCACCATATCTTTTTCTCCTAAACTTTTAAGGGCTCCAAAGTTTAAGAGTCCAAAATTCATGTGCCAACACTATGCTTTATCTTGCATACTCACTTTCAAACACTTTGCTTCAATAGTTTTTAGATTCAAGATAAACATTCTATTTCTTGACATAAGCACCTTAGAAATCAAATTTTCATTTTGATCTTTAAGCCACAAATATTTGTCTTTCATGAGAATATCATATCCTTTTTCAAGAAGTTGGCCTACACTCAAAATATTTCTTTTTAATTTAGACACATAATAAACATCCTTGATCAACTTATGATTTCCATCTTTGGAAGATATTAGAATTGTACCTTTTTCTTCAATTAAAACTTTCAACGAGTCTTCAAATAACACATTTCCATTCATATTCTCATTAAGCTCCACAAATTTCTCCTTGTATCCACATGTGACTGCTAGCATTATTGTCTAAGTACCATGAGCAATTAGCATCTTATCTTCATGTTTTACTGTTAGTAGCAAAGTTAACTCTTCTTCTTCATTAACAAGATTAACTTTTTCTCCATTTTATT
Source organism: Phaseolus vulgaris (assembly GCF_000499845.2). Taxonomy (NCBI): domain Eukaryota; kingdom Viridiplantae; phylum Streptophyta; class Magnoliopsida; order Fabales; family Fabaceae; genus Phaseolus; species Phaseolus vulgaris. The sequence continues at coordinate 46,644,072 of NC_023757.2, read as the reverse complement.
GGGACGACACTTCCAAGAGAAATGACCAAGCTTTTGACAATTATGCCATTTCACTTTCGATTTCTCGTACCTTCTTTTATTTTGAAAATAACCACAATGTCTTCCTCTTGCTCTTCCACGGGCTATCGATGATAAATAATTTCTTTCTTTATTGTTTGAATCATTGTTACCATTTACTTTTCCTTATTGTACATGATCATGTCCTCTTCCTCCTTGCCCATAATCATGTCTTCTTCCTCGTCCACATCCTCGTTGACTCCTAAGTCCTCCATTATTTTTCAAAGAAACTTGAGCTTTGAGGGCTTGCTCTAATGACTCTTCTTCTTTCCTCTTGATTCTTTATACATAAGCTTATAGAGAACCTTCCAATTTTTTAATGATCATAGAGTTAAGATCTTTTGACTCTTCAATCACACACATCACATAATCGAACTTTGCAGTTATGCTACGAAGGATCTTCTCTACCACACGAATATCTTCTATTTTATCTCTATATTTCTTCAATTGATTAACAATTACTTTTACACTTAAGCAAAAATCCAAAATTGATTCAAATTCTTTCAGCTTCAAAGTCACTTAGTGATTGAAGCCTTATCTTCTTCACTTTATCAATGCCTTGGAGTGATTTTTCCAAAATCTCCCAAGCTTCCTTCGACGTAGTAATGCAACCTTCTCCAACATAAGGTCATCCAATCATTAAGGGATAAGAGTAAGAGCTTATTGATTCTTTTTCCTTGTTTTTAATAAAGTCTCCATCTCATCTTGAGATAATCTTTCTTCATTTTTTGGTTTGTAATAACAAACAGACTCTACTACCACTTTATTAGAGGAAGAGGTGAGAAGAAAAGAAAGAACTCAAATTTGCTTACCTTGAAAATGCCAAATACAATGAGATATTTAATGGAGAAATCTAGACTTTTTTTTAAAGAGTTTTTCTAATTAAAACTCCATTATAGAATTTTCTACATAATTTTCTAATTAAAAACTTTATAGATTTTGCTCAAGAAACTCAAAATCTATTCTAAATATTTCTTTATTTTAAATTATAATAAAATATTCTACAAATGTTCTGTTATATATAGTTAGTTCACTATGAATTCAGTTTTAAGTACAAACTTGATTTAGAAATGGTGATTGTAATTTATGTATGCTGTTCATGTTTTAATCATTATGAATGGTTATAATGATGTTGCTAATTGGTATATAGCTAAAGATACACAGGGAAAGGTATGTACCGAGTGTTATCCAGGGAGAGATTAAAAATAACAGTAAGAATAATATGATTGTAACATGTTTTCTCTCTCAATTGTCATTTAGTATTTTTGGTGTCTGTATTATTTTTTTTCCTTTTCTCTGGCTGCAACCTTTCGTTGAATCTGGGAAAGTTCAAACTCTCCTTTCTTGAGGAATGTGTGGGGCTTTTGTCGTGGTGATTCTGGGCCCTACATGATGTACATTTCCTCAAGATGGGCTCATTATTTTTGGGCCAAGTTGTGTTTGTGCGTCCTAGTAATTTCTTGTGGTTGTAAAATCTATTTAAGGAGCAGACATGATCGATGATCGAGTTCCTGTATTTTCACTTTTAGTTGGTGTTAATTGAGAGAACAGTGAGGAAACGTACGTTTGATTTGACTCTTATCAATTATTTTCGTACAAGCCGGTTGAAGATAGCTGCAATGGTTGGTGTAACAAAGAATGGGGTAGTTTCCTTTGTATATTATGTAAGTGATATAGTTTGGAGGAGAATCCTAATCTGTAGACAGTGCATCTGAGGATAAAAGGAGGGCAGAGGATGCACTAACGCGGTCTAACCTGATTGGGTTGGGATGGCCATTCTTTTCGAGACATTTTACATTGTTTAGGTCCAATCTACTGATAAGCCAGAAATGAGTACATGTATTGTGGGGTTCTGAGTACAAAGTAAAAGTACATAAGAAATAAAAGAATGTATCCACTAAACAGTGCCTTCCTGTTGCAGCTCATATATGATAGGCACCTGTGAGTGAGCCCCATCTTGGGCGAAGGCTTTGGCTTTTTCTCTTTTTATACAACCACACAATACAACCATACATTACAACTTACTTTCCCATCACATCATCACAAAAAAAATAAAACATATTCTTCCAACACTGTTTATCTATGTATAGTTATATAACCTCAATGATATTTGTATGACAAGGATTAAGTTCCCCTAAAAGCAATTCAAAAAAAAAAACCTTCCATTTTTAATTTAATAATTTTACAAAAATAATTCATGTTTGATTGTGAAATTAAAAGAACGAAAGATTGAGAATTATACCTTCTAGTAGTGAAAAAGCTACAACACTCAATATTTGTGTCTTGTTCTCCTCTTACCTTGAAGGTACTATTTATTATAGATTATTCTCCTTTGACTTATAATTATACTCTCTCAACCATGACTCAGTTTGCGTAATCTCCATATTTGCTCCTGAATTAATATATAAATGTATTTATTCTTGTTTGATTAGTCGAAGATTTTGATGGGTTTGCGGAGGGATATTACGGCAAGTTTGGATCTAATTCAGTCCTAGGATTATATATTTCCTTAATGATCATGGGAAGAATCTAATTTTCTGAATTAGTCCTACCTCCACCTTCTAGATCGGCTCCACTCCGATGATTCTTTAGTTCACCCAATATTGCTGTTGGTATAGGTCAGATCCTAATTACCTATCAGTATAATATATATATAGGGTTTTTATTCTTGGTGTGAAAAAATGTTGTAGGTGTGTGCAGGCTAGAAGTAATGTAGAGTAGGTAGTGGTGTTGGGTGTGTGAAAACTAGGATAAAAGGGTGGTGGATCCGTGGATGGGTTTATACCGTAAGTTATAGATGATGGAAGGTACAAATTCTTTGGATATTTGAAGTATAACGAGGGTAAAAGGGAAAAGGAAATGTTGAATGTTGCGGTCAGCAAAGTAGTCCTAAAAGAGATTCTCATCAAGAGTACGACATGCAACATTAATGCCGAGAGAAGAAAGAGAAGAAAGAGAGAGGAAATGGACTGGGCGTAGGGTAAAGTTAACTAAGGAGGAGAAATGCACAGAAAAATGGTATTGGGTTCAATGAAAGGGTTACATAAATACATGCCCTCAGAAAGAGAAAGTGCACAAGGACCTTTTCTTCTCATGCATATACTATAGCATCCACAGGGTTCTGTGATGCCAATCAGATTAGTTGCTATCCAATTGCACTTTTTTCTGTTCACCTCTTATGCTCGTTTAGGCAATCTTATTTACTTCCATTTCATTAGATTCCTTCTTCACACGGATCTCCTATTCAAATCAACACAACCCAATTGCTTTCCTTTATCTACAAACCTCAAAAGCCTGTGTTCACATTATTACTCACCACCATTTTACACTTCTAAACCAATACTAGATTCAGGTGTGGTCTTATATTTTGACAAAATTATAATGACACATACTTTTTTTTACCATTTACTATGGGATTGCATGTACTCTATAAGAAAATATTGTGGTTTATGTTTTCTCCCTTCCGGTGATGTTTTTTTTTGGGTGTGTGGTTATATTTTTTGAGTAGTATATATTATCCATGTCTACATTCTAATTGAAATCTAATTTCTCTTTCATATTCGAGTAACAGTTCCAGACATATTGTGTGTTGTGCAAATGTAAAATTGGTGTTGATTAATTCTTTTCTCAAAGAGAGACTACTCATCACTAGTTTAGAGGTGTAAGGTACTATTTTAAGTTCGTCAGTTATCTTATATCCTGTCAGCTTTATTTTTTATAATTTAAGAAAAATTAAAAAAAAATTATATTATATTATTTAGAAGATACTTATATATAATAGTATTTTAATTTAAATTATAAATACTTACAAATTAAGTTTTAATATTAATTTTAATTGAGTAATTTATCTTATATAAAGTAACAGTTCTTTTAATTTATCCAATTAGAAATATTACTTAATCAGTTAAAAAATTTAAAAATATTTACCAAATGAAATATTTTTAATATATATATATATATGAATATTTAAAATCCAAAAATCAAAAGTAAAACAAAATTATATAAAAATAAACTAGGTTAACCTACTTGCCAACTCGCCTTTATCATGCCAGCTTCTGTTTCTCCCCATTTTTAGCCGATCAACAGTGAGATGGACAAGTATGTTTGTTACTCTTACTCTCTTTTTTTCTTTCCTTTCAAAATCCCAGTGTCTGTAAGTAAAACTTTAAGTTGTGTACAGTACAACATTAGTATTTGTTTCTGATTTTACTTGTATTAATTCTCAAACTTGCTTATAACTATAAACTCAGGATTTTGTAGCTGATCTTAGTCCTTGACAATCAAATTTTTCCAAGCATTTTCTGCTACGTACACAAAACTTTGAATATTCTTTATTTGGCTTTTTCTCCATACAAAATTTCACCCTATCGATTTTTTGAATAAAATATCAAGTCGTTACTCAACATTTGCCTGATGAAGATGGTAATTAGCATATATGGAATGAAGAAATGCTTATTTCTATATACTTCTACATACTAGATAATTGATTTCATCAGAAAGTTAGTTATTGGAACTTGACTAAAGAATTTTTATTAAGAATGTAACCATAAGGAAGTTACGGATGGAGTATATGTCGGTAGAGTTGATCATAGATAAAAGTTTATTAGTAACTTTCTATAAAAAGAAACTTACTTATAAGGGATAGGGTTGTGAAAAGGAACACTTCAACCCAGTGTGGTCTGATCCAGTAATCAAGTTAAAAATATTTAATAGTTATATTTTAAATTGGAGCATAATTTGTAGTATAATTTTGTCTTATGATAGATCCACATGTCAATTAACATCATAAGAATAAGCATATTTTATGGAAGGAGCGATAAATGATTCTGAAATTTTTTTTTTTTTTTTATTGGTGTCATAAGAATAAGTTATTACTGGTTGGTTAGGTTGGTATTCCTTATGTAGTTTGTGAGGGGTTGTTTTTGTGTTTTGAATTGTTGTGAACTTCTCTCCAAGATGTATAAGAGTTTGACCATCTCTAAAATGGTTCATATTTATTTATTTTTTTTTTTTATAAAAAAAATATTATTTTTTTCTTAATTAAAAAATAAAAAAGATTATTATTTGTTTATGAGAAAAAAATGATGAGGAAATGTTGGAGTGGCTGTTGGTACAAAGAAGAGATGAGAGACATTAAAATATCTTTATTTATTCTACGAAGCTTTTCATAGTTATGTATGGTGGATCAAGTAAAGAACCAAGATAAGATAAGGCAAGTAAAACAAAAGTAATTTTAAGTACCAAACATTACATGCACGTATACTTCTTATAAAACAACAATATATTAGATAAGATTATGTATAAATATATCTATAAAAGTACAAGTTCAAACCTGTACTCGGAACATAATCGGGCTTTATCCAACAGCTCAAGAAACTCCCCCATCATCTTCATCATTGCCAAAACTGTCAACTTGCAGTTTAAAAGTATGGAGAAAAAGCTTATCATTCCTCATCATATCCAAAACTACATCCTCCCAACTTAGACAAATAAAAAAAAATTACAATTTTTTTTAAAGAAAAGATTGGTTCAGTGGCGGAACTTTTCAATAATTTTGAGGTCAAAATAATATACTTTTAATATGTTTAATACTTGAGTTTATTTTCTACGGATTGCAAGTTAGCGTGGATGAGTTTTTTTTCTCCTACACTTACACTACATCACCTTTGCTTTATTCTACGGATTGCAAGTTACCTTTGCTTTTATATATGAACAAATAATATGAAATAAATTGCATCATTCTTAATTATCAATAACATGAATTTCTGACTTTGTTCTCAAGATTTTTTTTTTGAAAGCAGTGGATTTGATGACGGAGTTAAAGGGTCGAGATAACCTCCACCCCTTATAAATTCTATCAGTGTTTGAAGTGACATATATTTTCGCACAATATCCAACATCCAAACCATCCCTTGAAGAACAAGTTGATCATATCATTTTTCTATTTTTTTTTTGAATGATTGTAAAAAATTATTGGGTTTTAGAAGTTTTTCCACACTACTTTTAAGATCTGGATGCCATCATGATGAGGGTACTTTGGATGTGGCAGATAAGGAGAGAGGAACCTCCTGCTGGCTGAATAAAAAAAAAATTATTTAAATAAAAAAATATTGAAACAAGACGACAAAGTTCTTTGTAATATTTTTTTTAAAAAATCGACTATATCTAATTCTTAAAGTCAAATTATATATTACAGTTTAAAAAAAAAATAGAGAAATGTCCGCTTTATTTAATGAAGTTAACTTTTTACTATGATCGAACTAATATTTAAATTAATATGACAAACTGAGTGAGTATTTTTAGTGAAAGTATAAAAATATAATTTATTTGAATGAAATATTTTCAATACACCTAGAAACGTGTTTTTATATAAGTAAGGAGAAAAAGATTACACTTAATTTGTGGATGAATATTTTTGGTAGAGATTTGTGTTCAAACATTAGTAAATATTTATAATTTTAATTATATATTTTTTTAAATAGTGTATATAAGAACTGTTTATGAAAATTTTGAAAATTAGCTATAAAAATTATTTTAAATACAATACAAATATAATATTTATGATATTTGTTAATAATTATTAAAATTAGTTTTTAATTATATAGGTTAACTGGTTTAAAAAAAACACCAAAAATATCACCATATCTTGTAAGAATTTAAAAATTCAGAATGGTAATTATTTTACTTATTAATAATAAACTAACTAAATTTATAATTTATCTTTACATATTTTGTGATGAATAGATGAAAATAATTTTATTCTCATGCATTATTTACTTGTTGAATACTATATTAGATACAAATATTTATTAAATTCTTACGTTTTATCATTTTTTTTATGATATGAATTTTTATTAATCATTAACAAATATTTTTTTTATCATAATACCGTAATGATACTAGTTATGGGTTTTGCTCTAAAACTAATCTCTAAGGAGCAAGTAATGGCATGAAATCAACTTTATGGGTAGTTCAACCCTTATACATAACCATAACACAACAAGTCATTAGAACTCCTTCTAACCTACCCAATCCTTATAAACTTAAAACAACAAATGTCTCAGTCAAATTAATAAACCTTGCAAAAGCTCACTTAATTGAAAACATACAAGCCACATGATCAATGCAGCGAACAAGTAGAATTAGATTTATATGTTACCTAAGACCAAACCTCTAATTAAATCAAGATAAACATTTCTGAATGGTCGATCACTCCACCTTGAAAAATATGTTTATTTATGTGCTCCCAGATTTCATTTACTATTGCAATCCAAATGCTACTCCAAAACAACTTTAACCAGGACAGAAACATTTAACAAACTAAACTGCAAGAAGTAAGAAACTAGATCAACATGATCAACTGACGTAATCTCCAACTATGTAAAACACTGTTTATAGACAAGCCAAACAATCATGCATAAAAAAACAAATGATTTGTATACTGAAAAAAAAAAAACTACAGAAGTTGCTATCATGGTATAGAACCACATGCTCACAGCAATGCCTTATTTCGATATAAGAGAAAAATATTGCAGAAATAAGGAACGGAAACTAGTGAGAATAAGATATAATCCAAAACATCAAACCTGTACACATGAAATGTCTGCAAACTTCGATTCTAGGTCATGCATCTTTGCCGTCGCAGATGAGAAAACACAACACCCTCATTGTATACCAACCATTTTAAGAACTGGATTAATATTAATTCAAATTTACAGACTGGGCTTCTTCCAATCATGAACTTTTTAATCGATTTTTGAAATACAAACATATAGCCATTGCCCCAATCAAATAATAATCAAGATTTCTAATAAACTTGTGGTTAGAAGGAGTGTAGCAATTTGTAACTGGTGCCTTGTACTCTTTTCTGTTTTCAAGAGAAAAAAACATGCCAGTGGAGAATAAAAATATTATATTTACAATAGAGTATGAATATTGTAACCTCATTTGGTCTAATTTGAATAAACTGTGCTCATTTGGAAGGGCGTAGGAAATTTGCGAGCAAAACTATCTAGAAGAAGCTGGTCTGAGATTTATAGTGAATTATTTGAGTGGTTAAACTAAATTAGAAGTTTTTCAGATCTTGATGTAATTTGATCGTGACCCTCTTATTATTTAGTGAGGCATACTGAATGGGTATAGCAGAAATTCAATTATTATTATTATTGAAAATCTCACATCCATTAAATTAGATTAAGTTTAAATTCATATATCAGTTGAATTATTTTAAATCTATTTTAATGAAAATTTGTTATACGTATTAGATAATTAATATTACAATTTTCTGTTACGAATTTAACTTAATAATTCGTATATAAATTTTTATAAATTTTTCTGAATACAACCTCCAAGCCTTTTTAAACACAGTTGGAATGGAATATAAATCATAGAAGAGGGCAAAGAAATAAAATGTTAAAATGTGTTTATTTATGATCCGAGGAGAACCAAATTTGTACTACTAGAGCGTCTTGGATTGTTTAATTCATCACAGTGGCTCATTAAAAGCTGAAAAAGTCTTGCGCATATGGAACCATGTTTGTGGCGAAATGTGTGCATCAGAAAGTGACAGGATGCATACCCATCACTGCAGCCATAAAGAAAACAACTACAAATCTCCATCATACTGCAGACATAAAGAAAACAAGTCCAACGTACGTAGCCGGCAGACGGATAATCCAAGAAGATACAAGAAGCATAACAGCATATGTTGCAAAGAATATTCTTTATCCTAATGATGTGACGAAAAAATGAGCTAACAACATAGGATAATTTATAATAAATTAGTTTTCTTATTATTGTTACATCTGATTTCATCTATATAAGAGGATGAGAACCCAAATATTGAACCAGAAGTACAACCAAAATGAGTGAACGCAAAATAGTTCTAGTGACTGGCTGTGCCAAAGGTGGCATCGGCTACGAGTACTGTATGGCATTTGCTGAGAAAAAATGCCACGTTTTGGCCTCTGACATCTCAGCACGGATGCAAGACATGTCAGATTTGCAGTCAGATAACATAGAGACATTTGAGCTTGATGTGTCTTGTGATGAAAGTGTGTCTTCAGCTGTGGCCAATGTTATATCAAAACATGGTCGGATAGATATATTGATTAATAATGCTGGAATAGGTAGCACTGGGCCATTGGCTGAGTTGCCACTTGATACAATTAGAAAGACTTGGGAAATTAACACACTGGGGCAACTAAGAATGGTGCAGCATGTGGTGCCTCACATGGCTATGAGAAGAAGTGGGAGTATAGTAAATGTTGGCAGTGTGGTAGGCCAAGTTTCAACCCCTTGGGCAGGGTCTTATTGTGCTAGCAAGGCTGCAGTGCATGCCATGACAAACAGTTTGCGCCTAGAACTTAGGCCTTTTGGGATCAACGTAGTTCTAGTTTTGCCAGGCTCTGTGAGATCAAACTTTGGGAGGGCCAATACGGAGAGATTGGGTAATTATGAGTGGAAGCTTTATAAGGACTTTAAAGAGGTCATTGAGGAGCGAGCTAGAGCTTCTCAGGGTGACAAAGCAACGGATGGTAGAGTTTTTGCTACACATGTGGCTAAAAAGGTTTTAAGCCCTAAACCACCAAAGCAAATTGTTTTTGGTCACTTGACTCCTTTGTTTGCCTTTCTCTCTTGGTCTCCCCTCTGGGTCAGAGATCTGTTTTTCTCAACCCGTTTTGGCCTAAGGAAAAAAGTTTAAGGTTTCGGTTCAAGTAATAGTGATGATGTATAAACATCTTTAAATACTATACACTTCATCAACATATCTATTGTCTTTTACTATTTTTTTTTTCAATCATACCTATTTATCTCCTCTACCTGTGTGTTAATAAGTTTGGTGTGCATTTAACTTTTCTCATCTGTATCACTTCTTTGTGATCAAACTATTCCTCTATTTAGTGATAATTAAATGTTGTAAGATCTTACATTTTATTTTTCAATTCAAATATTATTCATTATAAGAAAATGTAGTATTACCAACGAACAAATTTAGTAGATAAGATGAAAACTTAGTCAAAGTGAAGGTAAAAACTTTATCGGTATAACGTTTGTTGGTAAATATTACTAACGAATTTTGTCAAGAAGTTGTTGATATATCTCACCAATATCAACTTATCGACAGAAAATTTTTTCGGTAGTTACCAATGCATGCCCGTTTGTAAGTTGATGCAGTAGATGCAGTAAAATTCGCAACTCAATCATGTATGATGGAATTATCAAAGATTTTATCTTTTCGAACTTTGTCCGTAACTCATTATAAACTCGAAAAACAAAGAAAAGATGTGTACGAACGAATTGATATATCTAAATTTAATTATCCATGAATGCATTCATTAATAATTATCGAAAGATAAATCTTAGTAAGTTAATGTGACTAACATTTATGAATACAATTATTGACTCTCTTTTTCGATAGTATAATAATTTTTAAAACCTAGACTTGTAAAAGTGAATTAAAACTACAATTAAAATTTTAAAACAACACCTAAAATACAGATGAATTCATGAATAAAAAAACTAACTACAACCATTTGACCGTCTACAGGACAAGGTCGTCTAACAGTAATAGTGCAAAACTAAACATCTAATGAAAATATAAGAGGTAAGAATGTAAAAGTGCATAAATGTAAATTAAATAAACTATAAACAATAGAAATTAAAAAGAGAAAGAAAAAAAATTCTTAAACCACGAAACAATAGAACTTAACAGAGACCATCTAATAAACTACAAATTTTAAAAATGAAAATAGAACATGCTTGAAATCGAAATTGCAATTGAAATGTAAACGCAAAATTGTAAATGTAGAAATTTAAAGGAATTATAATAAAGAGAAGAAAACTTCACTCAAAAAACGCAAAATAGTAAACAAAGTCATTATCAAGTCATCTTCAACCTTGAATGCAAGAAACTCAAATATGGGGATTACTTGTTTAATGAAGAAAACATTGAACCAATCAATTTGTATATTTAAAGAAAAAAGTTTTCATTCGAGAATAGAATTCTAAAATGATTTCCAAGAAGAAAACAATTTGAATAGAACATCGTCTACCACGGTTTCATATTCGCTATTACCCATTTCAAGAATTCAATTATCTTCCAAATGTAAAGTTGTGGAAACAAAAATGGTGAAGAAAAGTAAAAGATGATAAAGTAGAAGTACTTGAATAGGCAAAAATTGAATTGCATAAAGATATATTACAAAGATATCATACACTAGATTGTCTTTTAGCTCCTAAAACGTCTAACGCAAAAATACTTATAAAATGAAATAAACCTATAACAATAAGAACAAATCAAATGTTATAATCCACTCGAAGATTTTTATTATATTTATTATTAATATTATTAATATCATTTATATTATTAATATTATTAATATCATTAATATTATTAAAATTATTAATATTATTAAAATATTAAAATTATTAATATTATTAAAATTATTATTATTATTATTACAATTATTAATATTATTAAAATTATTATTATTCTTACAATTATTAAAAATATTTTGTATGTAATACTTTAGATACGAATACAATCCGTATGTAATTTTTTTAAAAAAATTTAATATTATAATTTTTTGTTTAATTAAATTAAAAGAAATAATTAAACTCAAATTACTTTTTTAATTTAATTATAACAACGTAATAAATCTTAAAATTATTTCAATTCTCTATATCCGTATGAAAAAATTTGTATGTAATGTTCACTTTTGTATGTAATGTTCACTTTACAAATAGATTTGGATTCGAATGTAAAAACTCATATGTAACGCTCACTTTACATACAAATCCAAATCCGTATGTAATGTTTACTTTATATACGGATCTGGATCCATATGTAAAAATCCGTATGTAACACTTATTTTACATACAGATCGAGATCCGTCCGTATGTAACAATCTGTATATAATGCTCACTTTACATATGGATCCAGATCCGTATGTAACGTCACTTTACATACGGATTCAAATCCGTATGTAATGCATTACATACGGATTTGAATCTGTATGTAATAATCGGTATGTAAATAACAAATTTCTTGTAGTGTAAGTTTTGTACTTTTGAACCTTAATTTTTGTAATACCCAAGTGTATTTTATTCTCTTCTTCTTTGAACACTGTATTTTTGTATTTGTGTGTAAAGCAGTTTCAGAAAGGTGTTTTTGGAAACTGTGGTGTTTGCCGAAGAATAGTTTGTGTTCTTGAAGGGTTCAAGATCATTCATCTTGGTGTGTGGTTTGTAATCTAGGTTTGATTACATAATAAATTCGCAGTGGTTAGCTGAGGACCGGATGTAACTCTTGGTTAAGAGTGAATCAGTATAAACATCTTGTGTGATTCTCTCTATCCCTACACTCATAAACTGTTTTAACACTATTTTAAATTTTGCTGGTATAAACAACTGATTGTTTCGTGAAAACAACTGGTTGATTTTCTGAAATTAAACTTAAAACTAAAATTTTATTGAGTTGAAAAGAAAATCAATTGGTTGATTTTCAAAGTTTTTCACTGTACCTTCAGTCTTTTTGTAAAAATCTTTCAAAAACAATTCACTCATCCTCTTGTCTAGGGCACTAATGGTTATAGATTTTATGTTTAATGAGTTTGATTTCCTATAATAAATATTAACAAATGTAAATAATAAAAACATTAATAATAATAAAATTAATTATTATAACGAATCTAATTTTTAGGTAAATCCTATTTTTGAAGTAGTGATTTTGAAATAATATTTAAAATAATTCAAACATTACAATTTAGGACTAAATTTATTTAGTTGTAATGGTATTATTAATAAAATTTGTTGAATCCATATTTTATATATTTTTTTTAATTTTGATTATCTAACAAAAATTAAATAAATAATTAAGCTCTATGGTAGATTTTATTAGTGATTTATTTAAACTAAGTGAAAAATATATAAAAATATTCACTTAAGAAAAGTGAATTGCTTGCTCAAGGTAGAGTGTAAAGAGTTAAATTTTGAAAAAATAAAGTTTGCTTAAATAGACCGCTTAAGTAAAAATAGATAAATAATTGTATCATTGAATGATTTGAGTCTTGCTTAAACAAACAACTATGACTTGATAAAATGACACAAAATATCTTGGAGAAGTGATACTTTTCATGTAAACTATAGACCGACTTGAAAATATAATTATTTATTTTAATGAATTTGAGAGTTAGAGTACTTGTAGACTTTCTAAGCTTATAATCTTAACTTGAAAATATAATCCGTCATTAAAATATAGAAAGTAAATTTATGATTAGGTTTTTTTCTAGTTTTATTTATCAAAAAAACTAATTAAATGCGGATAATTAAACATTAAAAACATGATAAACAAGATGCAATGCTAAAACTGTGTGTGGGGTCCTCCTTAAACTTGAAAGGATCTATCAACTTGGTGAAAATTTTGAAGTAAAAAACTCATCCATGAAGACGCTTGAAAACAATGGAAAATATATTTAGTACTAATCCAAAAATGTAAAATAACTAGTATGTTGACCCGTGTTTTAAATATTTAATATTTAAATGATAATATTATAATAATAAATCTATATAGAGTTAATTACAATTATAAATCAAAATTATATGAATTATTAGTAAACAATTTAAGAATAAATAGTATACTACATCATTTATTACGAAAATGTTATAATAAGTAGTATCATTACAAAAAAAAATTATAATTTACCAATTAATTATTACATACATATACAAATTTGTAAATAAATTCAACTATAATCACGGATATATATTTATGGATAAAATATGATTACTGACGAAATTTTGTCAATAAATAGTACAAGTGATATATATTTATCGATAAAATATAATTACTGACGAAATTTTATCAATAAATAGTACAAGTGATAAGTTTTATAATTATCTGTTAGTAAAATTTATCGGTAATTTTTACAAGTGTTTATCCATCAATAAAATTCTTTAAAATATTATTATTAATAATAATTAATAATAATAATTATATTATTATTATTAATAATATTAGTAATGTTATTAAAAATAATAATATTGATAATATCAATATTAATAATTAAATAATTATTATATGATCCTAAGGTTTTCCTATAGCAGCTGTTATATAGATTCTATCTTTATTCATAAATCTGGTTTCGATTCCGTATAGCTGTATGTTAATAATTTCTATTTCTATTTCTGTTATGTAGATAAATCAAAATTGAATTAATTGAAGTTGCAGGGTGGGAAGTATAAGAATATGTTAAAAAGTTAGAAAAATTTTATTTGCCAGTAATTTGTTCACTCTAATAATGAAATTTTGAAATAAAAAATAATTTTAAAAATAAAATAATAATATTGTTAATTATGAAGTTAATGTGGGTTACATCTAAGAATGGAAACTTATGATAAGTGGAAACAGAAATGAGAAGGATGGTGAAATGGAAAGAATGCATTATTTGTGGTTGAGTGTGTTGAGATGTGAACAGAGAGTGATGATTAGCACAATCAAAAAGAGGGCCTCTTTCTATTTCTCAACATTCCTCCTGGTCTGCTGCTACGTCTTTCTTTCACTGCCTAACTCCATTTCACATCTCTTTTCTCTCTCAACACCATCATACGCTCTAGAATTCCTGTCTCCATGAATTTGGTCACGCAAATTTGCATGCAAACTAATCATTATACTCATCCATCAAACGGAATCTCTATCTAAACCTACCTTTTTAACAGGCCCCCCTCCTCTCTCTCTATACATATTATATAAAAAATGACACACATACACCTCATTTCTTGGGTGCAGCACCAAAAGAACAAAAACAGATAATATAAAAAATGCCACAAAATAATTACTGAAACAAAACAAATAGTTAACTAGGACCAGTAACTGAGATGAAAAGGAAAGTAAGTATATACACATCGCACCAGTAAAGAAACGTGATTGTGGTTTACGTGAAAAAACGATTGGGAAAGGGCTTTAATTTTCTTCAAACTTCATACCTTTCTCATTGTTTTGGATCTTGGAATATTAGACAAGAAGTAGACTCTTCTTGTTTTATTCTGCTACAGATCGTAAGTGTGAATCACTTTACTGTCTACCTATAAAATCTTCATTTTAAGATCGTAAGTTATTCCACTTCTTCTTTTTTATTTTACTTTTTATTGCTCTACATAAAAATGTTGAAGTAAGGTTTTCAAAAATCAATGACTAGTACACAGATGTCATAAAGTCAACTAAAGTAACTTACGCTTTTGACTTTAAAAATTAAAGTGAAATTTTTTTCTTTCTCAAGTGTGTACATATTCTTTTATTTAACGAATATATTTATTTGGTTTCAGTCTCAGATATAGTTGATGATAAATGTATTTTTAATTAGCAAGGCACAATGATATTTACTTTTAATTATTTAAAAAAATGTTATTAGCGGTTATCTTAAGTGGGTGTTGTGATTCATGTGAAAATAGTCTAGTTTGGCAAAACCAGAAACCAGACTTTATTAGTGGGATTAACCAATTGGCTAAATGTCTGGCAAGAATTGTACAAAAAATGTCTTGTAGGACTTTAATCAATGTATGCATCACATGAAAGTAAGTTTAGTGATGGTGAAGTTGATTGTCCCACACTTCCACTACATAGAATAAATTTAAATCCGCTTATCTTTATTAAGGGCCATATCACTCCATCATATCAGGAATATATGTATACTTCGAGAATGCATGCTTTATCACAAGTTACTCTACTCCTATGGTGAGTTGCTATTTATTTGCCTCACCAAAACGCACACTTTTCACGTTAATGGTTCCAATTTTCAATTGGATTTGCTCCACAAAAAATGGCACATTCTCCCTCAGCTGCTCTTGGATAAAATTCACCCTCTCTATATTTCAATGGGAAACCAACAAAAGATCCATGGAGGAATGTGCAAAATATATAAGGCAGGGTGTATACCGAGTTGGAGAAAATAACAATAAAAGGTCATGAAATGGAAGTTTTTGTGGTTGCCATAACTAATGTGGTGATATAGAGAGAATACGATTATCCACTCGCTAGTTTCCCTGTTGAAGAATGTTAGTGACTTCAGCTCTCTCACTTTTTGTCTTCATGCATCTATTGATTGACTACAATCCCGGTTACCCATTAAAAATTAGAAACTTGCACCTCAATAATTTAATATTACTATTCTATTTATTTATACCAAAAGTACTCCTATTCTAGATGCTTGATGAGTGGCGTAGCCAATCATGGTAACCCAATTAGCATTGGGCCAAATTAGATCACATCGTCTATATATCATAATTTTCCTTTCTAGTCTTTTCTTCCGTATTCCTCTCCATGCTTTGACTTTATAAAGCACCCTTCGCCCTAATTACTCGTGTTAACATTCCTGAAACTTACTCTACCATCATCATACTGCACCTTTTCTTTTCTTCATTGCCAACAATTTTTAGGTGGCCTACAACTTCTAAGACCAAGTATCATCAATAACCCTGTATTAATTACTGCCACTTTTTTTCCCATAATCGCTGTTTATAGAACTACAACGATTAATAACTAATAAAGTAAGATTTTAATTGCGGTGACATCACGGTTCAGGTTTCATTACGATTTCTATAACAGTTGCGTTATTCCGGTTTCAGTGTTAGCTTCAATTAAACGTGGATACACTTGAACTGAACGCGTAAACATGCTGTAAATTTTTGTGCTGTAGCTTTCGGGTCCTTTAGTTGTTTGATGTAATTTGATGCACAAGAAACATATCTTCAAAGTCAGAAAGTGTTATGAAACAATTGTAGATAAATGTAATTGAAGAAGTAACAGTTAATTACAATTTTAACGAGGTAAGAAACTTAAAAACTCTTGATATTAGAAAGTAATTGAGAAAGAGGTGAATGGGCAAAAGAAAATGAGTGGCAGTGGTTGAAATTTGAAATATAAGTGTAATTGGCTGCATTGGAGGAAGGGGAAGTGGTAAATGTGCGTTTGAAAAACATGGGCAAAAAGGGGAGAGTCGGTAGCCCACAGCAGAGCAGAGGTTATTTGCAGTGGAGGACAAGAAAATTGGAGTTTAAAGAAACGACGTCAAGAGCCAACCCCTATAACTCTTGGGTGGCAGATACCTGTCCTGTAGTTGCAAAGTTGTTGTAGGGGTCCATAGCAGAGCAGGATCTGCAAACTGTTTTGAAGTGACTGGAAGGAGGGACACGTTGTCGAAGGCCCGTGAAACCCAATTCAAGCTTCTCAGCAACTCACACCAAAAGCAACCAACCAAGCCAAATAGCAACCCCCATCACATTAAATGAACCTTTATTTATATATATGTATCCAACATAACAAAATATATATTAGTAATGTGTGTGTGACTGTGTGAGCGTGACCAATAAATTTGAGATGGACTTGGTTTGAGTTTTGAAGTTGCATTTGCATCCATTGTGCAAAAATGAGGCCTCTGTATTTGCTGTTGTTGGATGCAGCACAAGGGTCTTTTTTAGATAACAATAACTAATTGGTATTATTACTTTAATATGAGAGTGACTATGGTCTATGGACTAAGGAGTGTTACATAAAAGAGAAAAGGAAAGGAGGGAGCGTAGAATAAAGCAAAAGCGAAGGTCTTTCTCATACACGGATCCCCATGGAATGCGGGAAGGATGCCTAGCATTGCTTGCTGGAACACATTCTTTTTGTTTAGTTTAAAGGAACTTGCTTTGTTCCCTTTAGAAATGTGTCCACCGAGACACCCTTATATACATACATGCCAAGACACTCACATAGAAAGAAAGAGAGAGAGAGAAAGAGCTTATAGATGATGCAGTTGCCTGCAGGATCTGCATAGATTTGCTTACATTGTTTGTTAGATTTAGCCCACTCAGTTTTGCAACCGAGACAAAATTATTTATTTACAAAAAACTGAAGGAAAAGAAATTGGTCTAAGTGGTGGGGTGGGGAGGCTAGATAGTGGATATGGTTTCCCATTGAATATTTAGATAGATATATATATTTCTCTTGTTTGGTGAAGGAGCAAGGGAGTGTTTGTCGAGAGAAAATGAAGAGCATGGAAAATGATGACTCTGTTGACCTTAATAATCAAAATAACTGGTTGGGTTTCTCACTCTCTCCTCAAATCAACGTAGGTGTTCCTTCACACCCCCAACCTTCCTCTGCTGCTGAAGTGGTTCCCACAAGCTTTTACCACACTGCACCACTTAATAACTACGGCTTCTACTATGGACTTGAAGCTGAAAATGTTGGATATTATTCAGCTTTGCCTATCATGCCCCTCAAATCTGATGGTTCTCTCTATGGTATGGAAGCTTTGAGCAGGTCACAAACACAAGGTTAGTCCAAAACTTTTTCTATATTCTCTTGTTTTTGGGAGACTTGTTTTTTAGTGTGCATTATACTAATTGTTGCCTCTCTTGACCACTGTGTTTTTATCTATTTTTGTGAAGCAATGGCTACCACATCAACTCCAAAACTGGAGAATTTCTTAGGTGGGGAAGCGATGGGGACCCCTCACTATGAATGTAGTGTCACAGAAACAATGCCTCTGAGCTTAGACAGTGTGTTTTACAACCAATCCTCACGCCGTGACCCAAGTAACCAAACTTTCCAAAACCATCTCCAGCACATTAGCACTCAACATCAACATCAGCAAGAGCTTCAAGCCCAACACTTATCATATTACTCTACCTTGAGAAACCATGATATGATGTTAGAAGGGTCGAAGCAAAGTCAAACTTCAGACAGCAATCTTCAGATTCCAAACATGGGTGATGATGGAGTTCCTGCTCCTGGTCTTAAGAGTTGGGGAGTAAGGAACTTCCAAAGTAGCCATGCACAGGAGTCAAAGTTGATTGTTCCTGTGGAGGAAAATGGAGGTGAGTCAGGGTCTATCGGGTCAATGGCATATGGGGATTTGCAGTCTTTAAGCTTGTCCATGAGTCCTAGCTCACAATCCAGTTGTGTGACTAGTTCGCACCGCGCATCACCTGCTGTCATTGATTCTGTTGCCATGGATACAAAGAAAAGGGGACCTGAAAAGGTTGACCAGAAGCAAATAATTCATAGGAAGTCCATTGACACCTTTGGACAAAGAACCTCCCAATATAGAGGCGTGACAAGGTTTGTTCTCTTCTACCAACATCGCACTAATATGTTTATGCATTTGAATGAATAAAGCTATAGGTCAGTTGTTTGTTCACTTGATTTGCATAATATTATGTGTAATGGTTCATGCGTGAACATCCTCAACACATTTAACACTTCATCCCTTTTTGTGTTTTTTTGTTTTATTGTTTCTCTTTATTTCTAAAGTGTGTATGTGTATCAGGCATAGGTGGACTGGTAGGTATGAAGCTCATCTATGGGACAACAGCTGCAAGAAAGAGGGCCAAAGCAGGAAAGGAAGACAAGGTAAGAGAGTGGCTATATTCCCCATCACTTTTTCTTTTGTTTTTTTCTTGTGCATTTTTTAGGTCGAACATATCTATCTATTGTGTTCCACTGTTCTTTGAAGCAAAGATCTTCAAATTTTTAGACACCACTAACTATTACTTTTGGTTTGTATCTTTTCTTCCCGGGGAATGCATCTCAAAAATACGATGAATGTCAGTTTATCTAGGTAAGGTTTCTTAAGAACTTAAAATTTCTTTTAATTTTGAAATTCACAGAGCTTAGATTCACGAGACAGTTAAAGATAGATATCATTTAATATTTTGCTTATGACCTTAACAAAAGAGGAAAATTTATGTTTATTCAAGTCATTCCAAACTTTTGATTTTAGGGGGTTATGATATGGAAGAAAAAGCTGCGAGAGCATATGATCTGGCCGCACTCAAGTATTGGGGACCCTCCACTCACATAAACTTCCCTGTAATAAAAGATAATTTATTTCTCCTTTCTCTTTCATGTTTCCACTCAAGTTGTGTGGTCTAGTTCATAACAGAGAATAAAACAATAATCTTACGACATCTTTTTTTCTTTTACATTCTCTTCTAACAGTTGGAAAATTATCAAAATGAACTTGAGGAAATGAAGAACATGACGAGACAGGAGTATGTTGCTCATTTAAGAAGGTAAAATCTTGTTGCTATTTATCATCTGTAAAGCAAATAGTCAACAACTATTTTACTTATTCATGACATCTATCAACTCTGTCAATTCAGAAAAAGCAGCGGATTCTCTAGAGGGGCTTCCATGTACAGAGGAGTAACAAGGTCTTCTAGCTAACAATCATTCACAGTACATATAATTACAATTTAATTAGTAACATAAATATTTTTATATCTTCAATTAAAATGTCTGAAGTTTTTCAAACTTGGTAGCAGACACCACCAACATGGAAGGTGGCAAGCACGAATTGGTAGAGTGGCTGGAAACAAAGATCTATATCTTGGAACTTTCAGTAAGTTCTTTCATACTCTCTGGATAACTCTTTTCTTCCTCTGAATTAATGTACCTTTTTTTCTCTCAACGTGTTCACGTACCAATTACCATGTTTCCCATGGTAGGATACGACATAGAGGGCGCTTTATGACTTTGAAAACCTATTCTTTCATGTTCTCTAAGGATGCCCATCTTTTCAGCCACGATAAAGCTGATCATGACTCACTTTAATAAATATTGTAGAGGACTGTTAGTCCCGAAGAGACAGCTTTTATTAATGCTGTTATTCAGACTCATACACAATAATATCTTTAAATCTTAATTGTTCACTTAAATAAAATCTTATCCAATGTCACTGAACTCAAGTTTTTTACCAAATACTACTTTCCAAAGTGTCTGCCCCCCCAAAAAAAAGATCCATTGTATTAGGCCGAAGAGGAAAAAAACATTATATATATCCAATGTTGGCACAAAAAGCTAATCATTAGTCTTATTGAAATCAAACTCTAGGTACACAAGAGGAAGCAGCTGAAGCCTATGACATTGCTGCTATAAAATTCCGAGGAGTGAATGCTGTAACAAACTTTGACATAACAAGATATGATGTGGAGAAAATTATGGCGAGCAGCAACCTTCTTAGCAGTGAGCTAGCTAGGCGCAACCGAGAGACAGACAGTGGAACTCAGTATATTGATCAGAATCGTAAGTCTTCTGCTTATGATGACACTCAAGAAGCTATCCTAATGCAGAAGAGCTGTGAAAGTCAAAATGATCAGTGGAAGATGGCTCTCTATCAATCCTCTCAACAACTTGATCAGAATCCACCTAGAATTGAGAGTGACAGAACTAACCAATCCTTCTCAGTGGCTTTGGACAGCATGTTTCATCAAGAAGTAGAGGAATCAAGTAAGGTGAGAACGCATGTGTCAAATCCTTCTTCATTGGCCACGAGTTTGAATAGCTCAAGAGAAGGTAGCCCTGATAGGACAAGCTTGCCAATGCTCTCTGGAATGCCTTCAACTGCGTCAAAATTATTGTCTACCAATCCAAATAACGTGAATTCTTGGGATCCTTCACCCCATTTGAGGCCTGCCCTTTCTTTGCCTCAGATGCCAGTTTTTGCTGCTTGGACAGATGCATAGTTCATAGTTTCATAGTCCTTTTATTTTTGTTCTCTCAAGTAAAAATTCAATCCTTTTTATTGTCATTTTGCATGCATGGACAATACAATAGAAGGGTTGTAGCAAGTAAAATTGAGGGTTTAAATATTATTCGCAAGTTTAAACTTTAATTAGTTTCATGTTAACATTGTCCTAGTAAAGAACTCCTGAATTTTCATTTTGATATCCTTGTGGCCAGATTATGTGGACTCATCAATAGAAATGGACGAGAAGGCTATAAAAAGGTTATGATTGAGAAGGTGAAATTATTAAGGCAATATGGGGTGAAACACAATACATCATTTGTTTCAAAATTGCTGGTCCTCCTAAGTACATAACCCAGCTCAATATGTGTCCCAATTAAGCATAACTGGACCTGAGATATATATTTATTTTAATCCATCCCTTTGACCGTAATGATCCTCTTGATCACGTCATTGCTACTGATTCTCCACGTCCAGGGTCATCATTACTCTCACCTTTTCTTGCTTAACTTTGTCTAAAGGCAGCAGATATTCCCTTACCTAATTCAAACAAAAGGCAATTATATTCCCTCTGAATGACTTTATGTTATCTGATTCATCACTTAATGCCATCTCTCGTATTACAATTTGTCTGCTGCCTTAAGGAAAGCCACATAGTTGGAAAACTTTTCACATCTTTCTTTCATTATTTTATAAGCACTCTAATAATTATACTGGCCCTTAACACCCATCGTGGTCTATGAACAGCGCGTCTTTATATTAAAGTTTTAGTGGAACAAATATGAGATAAAAATGGAGGAGAAATGTTTCTTATATTATCATAACATAATGCTTTATAATTATACTAGTTTTAACTATTTCAAATCAATGTGAAGAATTGATTTTGTAGGTCCACGTAGTTATGCTGGCTATTGAGTGAAAATTAATCATTATAAGAAAAAAATTACATATTGATAAAAGAAAAATCAAAATATAAAGAAAAATTATATGTACTTTCATAAGTTGTCACAAGAAATATTCTCAAACTTCATCATTTTTCTTAAGATGTTTGTTGGAGATCCTACACCGATTAGAGATGAGGATACTCTCCTCACGTGCGTGTGATAACATATTATAGGTGGTCCGATAATGATCCGATAGTGGGTGGCCTGATAAGCCCAACAATTGCTAGAATATGCTCAACTTGGCTTTGATGCCATATTACAAAGTGAACTTTAAACCTAACTCAATCCCATAAAACCGGCTTATGGGATGAGGTTTGAACTCACTTATATACAATGAAATGTCCTAATCTCATGTGGGATTTCCAACATTTTTCTCAATCATTTGTATTTCCTCATACATAACAATCTTCCATCTTTCATCTTCATCAACTTCAGCATTTTCATCAAATTCTTGCTCCATATTATTTTCATTTTCCTCATACATATTACCCAAAACTGTTTTTCTATGTTTGATAAAATGTTGGTAAAAAAATTCAGAAAAGAAGCAACCTATTTTTATTAATTGAAGAAACATATTCCTAATCTGAAGAATAAAATTCCATCTAACAATAAACTCGACATTCTAAAGTTTTAACACTTTACTTATCTTAAACAATCAACCTCACTCGGCATGGGTATATTCACACTTCAGATATGCTCTCTTTTTTTCATTTCCATGCTCTTTTATGCTCATGATCTACGTTTAAATATGACACGAGGGTATAAAATAATATGTAATTGTCCCCAGGACCTTTGCTTGCTTATATTCTAGTTTGAGATTCTAACGCCAAAATTGCAAAATTTTTAATACATTGTTAATTAAAATTTACTTAACTATATTGTTTCTACTTCTTATTTAGTAACTCCTCTTATGATTTAATAGTCTTTTTTAAAATTTAACTAATAAAAAATGTTGATGCAGGAGACAAATATTAAGAAATTGAAGTGCATATATATTTATTCACACTCAATGTTTTAAATCATAGATTATTGGATTATAATAATAGATAAATTCATTATTTTAATTAATATTCTTCTAATTGAATTTATTTTGGCCTTTATTGTTATTAATTTTTTATTTTTAACCTAAGTTGTTTCTTTTGAATCAAAACAGAAAACAAGATCTGAAATAAATAATTAGATCTGCAAATATCCCAGAAAAGGAGTTGAATGCAAATTTCTGCAATATCTCTCACAACAGTATGAGAATCAATTACAATCAATGCCCAAATATGAAGAAAAATATTTGGAAGAGAAGAAGAATAAAATACGAAACTATTTGGGAATGAAGATATATGTTTAATAATTTGAAACAAGAAAGGAAACATCTGATAATTGTAAAACAATATCATAAGGCAATCTGATTTTGTGCAAGGAAAATAATATTATAAAAGAGGCTTCAGAAAGAGGAAGAAACAGCTTTTGGGGATCTCGTTTTAGATGAGCAAACACATTTTAGACCTAGTTTTTCTTTTCTTTGTAATTCTTTTATTTTGCTTCCAAGTGAAAAGTTAAACATTTTTAGTTGATTCCTTTGTAATTTCCCATTGAGTTATGAGGTTTTGGTTAATAAAAGTTTCATTTTTTAATTCTCTATAGCAGTTGTTTTAATATTTTAATCGATTTTTGTGAGAGGTTGTACTTAAACGCGGGATTGAGAGTCTTCCATATCTTAAACTTTGGCTTCTTAGTTAGTTTGCATTGTTCTAATTAATTTCTTGAGCGCATAATTTAAGAGATATGAGATAAGCATTTTGATGGAGTATATGCAAGGAACAAAGTGGGCACTGGTTGTAGATGCATCTTTTATTATTATTGTTAATCCTCATTACTTGCATATAAGTTTTGAATTTTGTTGGGAGATGACTTGGGGTCATTTGGCCACTTATATATTATCATCTATTTAGTGTTAGACAGATCTATACTGTAATCATTTTAATTTGACAGTAATGACAGTTATCAAAAGTCTAGAGTCGTCACATTTTTTACTCATCTTTACATAACAAGTAATTGAGTTAATTATATTAATCATGCTCATAAATTAAAAAAATTGAGTAGTATAAATATTGATTGAGATTACCTATACATGCTAATCTTAAACTATCGAGTAATATTTCTTCTTTAGTGACATAGAATATGAAACTAATTAATCAATACTTTATTTTAAATTAATTTTTGTTTAAAGGAATGTATAAAGAAATTATTAATAACACCAAATCCTGTTGTAAAACAATCCTCTTTAACTAGATTGATGTCATTAAGAGAGTTAAAGTGTGGTCATGATGATTTTTTGAAGTGACAAAAACTGAAGTAAAGGTGACTGATAATTTGAAATGGTGGGAAAAATGCAACATGAACTTGCATAGATCTCTAACATGATTAGTATTTCGTCATCCCCTCGTGGGAAATAATCACCCTAAGCTATCATGCCAGTGATTGTGAGCCCAAAAGCCTTGGTCAAGACAATTATGCACAACAGTTATTGTCTATTCTCATCTCAGCACTATATTCTGCATACGTATCCACGCCTTCAATATACCATAACACAACGTTTATTCTGAAAAGCTTGTATAATGTGTATAGTTACTGAAAAATTACTAATGGTGCGACAAGGAAATAGAAAGTATCCAATTGTTCACGCGTATTAATATACTGTGTGAATATTTAATGTGAAGACTACACCACCACCACCAACTTCTTGGTGAAAAAATAGTATATCCACTGTTATTGAAGGACCCTTTTGTTTTTTCCTTTTGCCTTTAATTAAGTGGGCGTGGCCTCCCAAATTTGAAAAGATAAAGTTAGCATATGGTATCCCAATTCCCTTACTAGGAAAAAAGCAGAGGAAACAAACATGTAAAAGAGAAGCATGCCGACGGCAAAATCAACGTGGACAGAATCAAGAGAGTGACCATTATGAAGTCAATAAAGATGAACCATGCAGAAGAATATGGAGGCATTACCAAAGTGTACGGCTTCGTGGTGAAGACAGAGTTTGGAAAAGTTCAATATGTCATGTCCAAGATAATCAATTCCAGTAGTTTAATTCAACTTTCACCTCTACCGTGCTTCATGGATCCTGCATTTTAGTGCTGATAATTAAATCACCAGATTTGATATCATTGGAAATTAAAGAGACTTTTAACTTTTATGCTTGTTGTGGATAGCTGTAATGTCAGCAATTTTAATTAGTCATCGATTTGTTTGTTCCCTTTGCCTTAAGCCTGGCATTATAGGGAAAAGGTTAACATTATAGTCAACACACGTCCTAAGCAATAATAATATCAGCAAGTCAAAATTAAGAGATATGGAAATATACAAGTTTGTGGTTATTTCAAGCCAAAATATTATCATGAATAAATGCAATGAAGCAGATCTTATCAGGACGTTTAAATTGCAACACATAATTTCTGGCATAAAGAAGCGACAAAAGGAGTACCTACAAATGCATATATTGCTCTTATCATTTCAAAATTTTGTCCATACATCACTTCAGTTCATGTAAATGGATTGAAATTTCCTGTCTATTTTCTTGATCCTCCAACAAAAGATAAAGTATCAAAAATCTAAAAATGTAGAAAGCTCAGCTAAAACAATGACTTGTTTCCTCTTCGTTGTTGTTGGTATGCATATGTCCTCATTTATCAGTAGATGCATGGTAGTTGCTTCAAATTGCAGATCTGAAGTGAAAATCATGACTGAATCGGGAATAACGGTGGAAATTAATTAACATTTACAATAAAAATATAGGGTCTTGTTGAAAAGAGAGTTTTTTTATTGAAAACTATGTAAGAGTACATTAAAAAATTATAAATTAATTATCCGCCAAAGGGCACTAATCAGTATTTTTCTAAAACTATATACTTTTTGACTTTCATGACAAGTGTCATTTTAAGTTTTTTATGCGTACCAAAGAAGTAATGATGAATATAGAACAAAGTAACAATTATACAAAACTAGGCTTAGAGTTAATATTACATAGAAAGCTAAAATTAATACTTCTTATATTCTTTTTTTAAAAATATTTTTATATAGAAATAAAAAATGCAATAAATATTGTTGAACCTAATAAACCAGTTATGACATTTCTATGTTATTTTTTTCCTGACAAATTAACTAAAAACTAAATTAAGAAAAAGGAAAGAATATCAAACTTGACTCTCTCATGACCTTAAGTTAAATAACACTAACATATCTATAGTTTTAAAATAGACATAACATATATTATGTTTTCAACAAAATAACATTCTCTAGTTCTGAAATAAGCATTCTCTTATGTTTTTTTAACTAAATGATAGTCATTTTCTTTATATTTTAAATGCGAAGTTATTCATCTATTTTATTTTAGTAAGAAGAACATATTCACTAAAAATTAAATTAAATCATTATTAAAATTAATTTTTTTAAAATATACAATTTAAATATTGTCTCTCACTTCATGAAAGCTTATCAAAACCCTCACCACTAGACACATGGTGAGAAATCTCTTGGTTGTGAATGGGCTGCCTCTTCCCCATACATTTATTTTTTGCCACCTCTTAAGCTTTTTATTCCAAAATACCCTTTTATAAAAAAAATTAAAGTGTAATTTATATTTTGGATTACATAATTAATTTAATTTTTTTTTAAATTTGAGATTAGATTCTGAATTACATAATCTGAAAATCTTTTCTGGATATGAAATTAGCTTCCAGATTATGTAATAAAAAATATATTCATATTACATAATCTATAAGCTACTCCCAAATACACCCAAATACAGAAAAAACTTGCAAATTATCTAATTCATAATACCATCATTTTAAAAATATATTTTGGATTACATAATTCAAAAGCTATTTCCAAATTTAATATTAACTTTTAAATTATGTAATTCAAAATATATATTTTTTAAAATTGTTCATAGATTCTATAAATCTGGAGAACACTTTTCGATTCAAAAATATCTTATAGATTATGTAATTTGAAATGTTTTTATAAAAAAAATAAAAATGAAAGACACTCAAATCAACCACAAACCAATGCAAGAAAAAGAGCGCGAGGTCCTTGGGTTATCAGGGTGAGATAAAATGGGAGAAGAAATAATGTGAGAAAGGTGTGTGGAATTTTAAAGGTTAATTTAATTTTTTACTGAAGGACAAAAAGATCTTTTTACATTTAGTATGATGCCGCAAGAATATATGGAGGTGCGAGAATATATGAAGGTGCAGGATGAAGTAGCCTTACGAATGATAGTTGATTGGGCCTACTCTGCGTAAATGCTTACTAATAGTTTTTAGGCTTCTTCTTCTTGCACCCCTACGTTTTTCTTTCTGCACTCCCACAATTTTGTAAATCCCAAAATTGACTTTCACATTTTATTTGAAAAAACTAGAGTTTTTTAGGTTATCGGATATTGGGATATGGGAGTGTGCTAAGGATTTATCAATCTGGAAGTGATTCGTGTTCTTTTTCAAATAAAGGGGTATTTTGAAAACAACTTATTGATCTCCGGATTGCTGAATCTGAAAGTCTAATTTTTGTTACGGATTGATGGATCCGAAAGATTACCGGATTCACCAATCCAGAATATTTATGGATTTTCCAATCCAAAATGCAAAAAAATAAATGTTGATTTCCCATTCTGTAAAATTACCGAATTGCATTGTCCGGAAGAAGAAAGAGTAGTATGGATCTTATGTGTATTTCGAGTTTTTTAAAAGTAGTAGGGATATTTTTGTCTTTGCATTACATTATGGGGGTGCAGGAAGAAAAATGTAGGGGTGCAGGAAGAAACTGCCTAATTTTTATTTTTAGTTTAGCCCAATATTGCTAGGCTGGACTTAGGCGAAATCCCAGTATACTAACCTGGGCCATTGTTATTAGCACCCCATTTTTTATTATGGCATGACAGTACTCTTCACATAAATGCTTTTCCATTTATCATTGTACAAAATGGAAACGAGTTTCCATTTTATATTGGGAGGTGCGCACTCTAAATATACCGAAATGTGTTTAAAATTTCCAACATTGTAACATACTCAATAGTTGAATAGCTTTAATTACAGTATATTTAATATTGCGTGTTCTTCTTGTACTATTTATTTGGCATTTTTTTAGGGAATGACTTTTATCGTTTTTGGATGCTAAACAATGTTGATTGTTTTCATATGCTTGGTTCATTGTTGAAATGTAAAGTAGTGTTAAAGAAAAAAAAAAGGTATTTTTAGAGAAAAAAAAAATCAAATGTCATCTTTAGTCTATCATTTAGACATTGTTAAATGTTACATAAAAACGCTCACTTCTTTTTAGCATACTAAATGTGCTCTTTAATGAGAGTAAATAATCTTTTATGTTTTGTAACATTAATCTTTATAAGGAAAATACAGTTTAGTATATTAAAGAAAAATGTTAGAAAAGTTAATTTAATAATATAATTATAATATGTTTCTGGGTTTTTAGTTTTTTTTTTTTATAATTTTTCATTTCCGTCTGTCTTCTTTTCTGTTTGTAAGCTTCTTTTTTTAAATTTTCTTTTTCCTTGATTTGTTTTATTATTTTTATTCTTTGTTTTGTTTTTTTATTTCTTGTTTTTCATAACCAATCAGTTATACATAATTATTTTTGGATTTGTATGTATTTGATTTGCACATTATATATAATATGTTATATATTATTTGTGGATTTTCTTTTTCTTTTTTCTCTTAAGAAATGGAAGTAATCTATTACTATAATTTACTAATAGGACTCTATATCTACAAATAAGTTTTGATATAATGTGTGAAATGTGGTTAGAGGTTTGTTCTTATTTTGGACATCTAATCATTTTCTCTATTAACAACTTCACTTAGTTTGACACAAAGAGGATTAGACTAGTTTTTTGACTTTACAGAGTGCATAGAAGTGAAAGATTTTTGTTGTTGGAAATTCTATGTTTCTATATGATAATTAGAGCGTAGAGATGTGTTCAGGTTACTATTGATTTCATCTCGAATTTTATATAGATATTGTAGTTTTTGTTTTTTAAAAGTGTTTTGTAGAAAACCTTTTATACCAATTCGATTACTTTTTTATTTATATACTTTTTTACTGATTAAAAAGTAATATAATTTACTCGCTTTCTATTTTTTGCATTTGTTTTATTTTTCGTCTTTTTGAGTGAGATTGTCATGTATAATGTAGTGGGTTGAAATGAAAGTTAAAGTGCATTTAAGTTTGGTGTGTGAGTTTAGAAACAGATATTAAGTTTAATTGAAAATGAGTCATATATAACACATCAAACAACTAAAACTTATAAATAATGAGGTTATTACAAAAAGTGCAGACTTTTCTGCTCTCTGATACCATATTACAAAATGGACTTTAAGTCTAACTCAACCCCATAAAACCGGCTCATGAGATGAGGTTTGCACCCACTTATATACAATGAAATGTCCTAATCTCTAGTCGATGTGGGATCTCCAACACATCCCCTCACGTCGAGAGTGATAGCTTGTGCGTGGGACAACATATTATGGGTGGTCCGATAACGACCCGATAGCGGGTGGCCTGATAAGTCCAACAAACACTCGCTAGAACAGGCTCGAAATTGCTTTGATACCATATTACAGTCAATGAAGATAAATATTCCTCGTCTGATGTGGTGCATCAAATGGAGCGCACGTAATAGCAATGGAGAAAGGGAGATTCTGATGAACCCTACTTGCAAATGAAAAAGAGACAATGACTTAAGCATAAAAGAGAAAAAAATATAGAAAAGAAAATACAAAAGAAATTCTTATTTATTTATGTATATGAGAATAAAATACATGGTGTATATATAAGAAAAAGACTAAGACCTAGCTGAAATAGAAAAGGAAAGTTAAGTCAACAAACAAAACTCAATAACTTAAAACAGAAAAGCTAAATATGTTAACAAGATATGAAGAAAAAAAAAAATTGTCTCGTACAAAACGTTTAATAAACTATTCCACGTTCAAAATTTAGAATTGTAACTGTTTTTTAAAAAAAAATGATAGAATATTAGTTTGAAAAATAATGAAGAAAAATAGTTTTCAATTCATTATAAAAATAAATAATTATTTATTAAATGTTTAAAAATAATAATAAAATAATTAAAATGTCCAAATAAAGTAATAAAATAAATATTAATATAAAAATAAAATTGATAAACATCAAAAGAATAATTAAATAATTAAAGTAAAGAATCCTTTATATATATATATATATATGGGGATTTCCCATAACTATTTTTTATATATATAACTGTTTTTTATATATATAAAAAAGTTAATTTTAGTTTTAGTTATTTTGTAATTTTGTAAATATTAAAACAGTTATCAGAAAACAGTTTTGAATTTAGTTTTTTTAAATATATATTTATTTCTTCAGTTTTCACTCACAGTTTCTTTTTTAATTTGAATTTCTATTTGAAATTTTATTATCGTTTTTCTTTCCTTCCACTACAAAAAAAAGTGTATATTGTGGCGGTTATTTTCGTATAAACTGACGTTTATAACCGCCACAATATACGCTTGTGGCGGTTTTCCAAACCGCCATAGAACTGGCTGCCACAAAGTTTAATGTGGCGGTTTTACTCTATCTGCCGCAACACCCGCCACTTTAAACATAGTGTAAATAGTGGCGGTATTTATATGTAAGTAGTGTCAGTTATAACTGTCGCAATTTACATTCATTGAAGAAGATTCTGGCGCCATAATATAAGTAAGTAGTGGCGTTTTTAACTGACGTAATTTTAATTCTGAATAAATAAAATTTAACCACCACTTTTTATAATGTGTTTTATACAATTATAAAATTTAACCACCATTTTTTTTAATCTGTTTTATACAATTATAAAATTTAACCACACATAATAATGTTCAAAAGTTTATATGTAAATGAAAATTAAAACACATAAAAAGTTCATACATCCCTAATCAAGTTTAAAATTAAAATACATATTCTTAATCAGTTTTGCTTCCACCACTTGATTCTATTATTTGATTAGGTGATGGAGCACCACTTTTAGTGTCTGATACCTGAAATAAATAATTTTAAGTAAATGAATTTGAATATTACAGTAATGAATATATGTAAAAGTAACATTAAGAGTCCATTAAACAAGACATAAGAAGGGGGAACTCACCAATGGAAACAGATCGAGTGCATCTAGCATATCTAACAAAACAAAAACATCAAATTTAGTATCCTGTCTAAAAATGGGAACACGGGAATTTGAAAAGCAACGCAAACGAACTTACGTGTAGCAAAGGTTGTTAGTAAGAGTTTGCAAAGCATTTGCAGTAAAATTGTTTTCACCCACAACACGTGATAGTGAGCAGGACGGCTTGTACCCTGTGTAACACATGGTTTACATCAGTGAGGATGTAATTTAACATAAAATTACAAGTTATGAGCAAAAAGAGTAAAAGATCTCACCTGTATTCTAGCATGGCTATGAAGATAAAAGTCAAACTCTGTTGGATGGCAGATTTTAAAATCAACAATTGTGTCTGCAATATTTTATAAGTAAAATTATTTACCACCATAGTTAAACAAGTTTCTTTAAAGGATATGGCACCAAATAGTGAACTAAAGTAAATACCAAGCAATATGTTGCCACTCTTGCCAACACACTCTTGTCAACAGAACTCTTGTCATGATGGTTGCTAGCAAAGAGTCTTGGGTGATGCGCTTTTGAACTACAACAAATGTCACAGGAGGTTGATAGTTGGGTTCAAGGGATGCACATGCATGGGGTTAGAACAAAGAAAAGATGAACAATTTAGCATTAACAACATTAAGTTCTCCCATTGATGCTAAGAAAAATATTAAACCATTTCACCCTTCCGAATAACACTAATTGACTAATATACAAAATCATTGGAAGTCCATAAAGAATAAAAACTGATATTACATGGAAAAATAAGAGTAAACTCCATTCACAATAATTTCAAATAGCTAATAGACAATACATCTCTAGAAGACTTAAGGCATATCTTGATAAGATCTGTCAAATGAAAACCCAAACAAATCAAACAAAGAAACTCAATTTTGAAAAATTAATGTTTACAAAACAAATTCTTTTATAAATCGAATAAATAACAATGTCTAGACGGAAAAAGAAGTAGAGTAGAATTCACATACAATTAATGATGCAATGAAAAAATATAAAGAAAATCTAAACAAGATCACCTTGATATTCGCACAATCTAGTTGCTACAGCAAAAGATAAAACAAGTGTGAATAAATAATCTAAACTAATAATAATAACTATAATAAAACGAAAAGCCCTGGAGTTTAGATTAACCTGCCTTCCCCCACTTTCCAATTCCATACTAGCAACTCCATTTGCATGAGGTATATTACATCATACACATGTGCCCACAAAAAATATCCATACAAAGAAGAAATGAAGGATTTAACTAAATAAGGAAGTTAAAATATCTTTGCCTTAAAAAAATTGCAATATCAGTTCATGCTAACTTGGTAAGGTGATAAAGGCATCTGAATGTTTGGCCATCTCTGCCTTTGCCTTCCTTTGATGCATTGTATTTTCCCAAAATCATGGCTCCAAATCTCAGCAACTAACTTCATATAAGCTCAACCTTTACTTCTCCTATTGTTTCATCAATTAGCTGCAAAAGGAACCAGTGCATAGGGGATGGAGTAGATAATAAGATCAACAAAGTAAAGAGAAAAGGAGCAGCTAAGCAATTATGAGAGTTGAACGGTTGCTTATTTCATGCTTTACCTAGCTATACAGACATCAATAATTTATAATCCAAGGGATTGAAACTAAAAACCAAAAAACAAAACCAACAGAAAAAAAAAATTCTAGCCAATGAAAGAAAACCTACAGAGGGAAAAGAGGTTGAACTTAAAAAGATATCACTAGCAAACTAGTCTCTAAAATATCTAGTTATCCTGATATATTTACCATTGATTTATTTCCACAATCAAGTTACATATAAACATTAAGAATTTTCTAAAACAAAAAGTATGACTCTTAATAGCCATAAAATCAACAAGAATATGCATATAAAATAAAGGATTCCAGGAAACACAAGCTTCACCAATGCTCACAACAAATAACATCTCTTTTAGCCAAATTTTCATTTACTTTGAAACAAAATCGAAACTTAAAAAAAGAAAAGAAATTAGTCCAAATGTATTGAATAAATTAAAGTTATTTCAATGTAAGTTATTGAATAAACATGTCCCTGTTTTTCATAAAAAAAAAATATTTACCATTGCAGTATTCCTGCAAATTAGCAACTGCAACTTCTAAGCCTTTGCTAGCAGTTGCATTTCCCATAGCTGATGGAACAGGTATTCCATGTCTTCCAATATCTTCTTCAGCAAATGACCTTGAAAATAAACAATATTAGCATAGTGTTGACATAATTAGGTTAAAACATTATATAAATTAAAAGGCATATCAATTCTTACATAATTTCTGGGCAACCGAAGCAGCCTCAGCAACACGGCTATCATCAGAAAAAAGAGGTGAAAGCTCCATCAAATCACATGGGCTGCTATTGAACTCCATTAAATACTGCAGAAATAACCAACCATTGGTAAACTTTCCTAACATGAATAATGGTAAAAACCACACGAATCAACTGAAATACTTTTATCAACTCAATTGTTTGACTAGTTGTTTCTCGCTGGGATTATATTTCAAAGACAAAGGAGGAATTGATCTACCAATAAAACATAAAACATAATAATAAAGCTCATTATTATTCTGACCTAGTTAGATAGCAAGGTATAAAAGATCTTCATTCTGAAAAAAGCAAAATAATAAAGCACAAAAGAAGGAGCTTAGAACTAACAAATGTAATTTTTAAAAGAAATAATTACTATATTGCAATTTATTTTGGTTTGAGACCATGTTTAATATGACTACAGTGAACGATAAAGTTCTTCCTCTACAACCAAAATATACTTAAGGCTCAAACTCTAGAAGACCAATTAACCTACAACAACCTCACACCCATTGATCAAAATGCTCAGCAAGAACAATTGCAAATTTTAGCATAACACAAACCAAGTAGATTCGAGACTCACCTCAGAAAGTGTCTTTCGATGCTTAGAGTCTTGAGCTGAGACATCTTTCTTAAGATTGTAGAGTCTCCCATCAATCTTCCAACCAAAACACAACAACAATAAAATCAAGACCTTAAGCAAATTAAATTCCCAAAAAAATTTAAAATTACCAATTGGTAGAGGAAGGAAAACCTCTTTCCGAAGCTCAAGCAGCTCCTTGCAAGAATCCTTGAACAACGACAAGAGCTTCTCAACCCCGGGGAACAACGGACTCGCAACTGCCTGCAAGGAGTACTTGGCTGCATCGGACGGCACTCGGATATGCCCGTTCGACTCGCCATCGTCCGCTTCCGCTTCCTCCAATTTGAAAGACGGAAGAAGCTCGCCCACGAGGTTCCCGAACAATGCGTCAAACGAGAAGTCTCCCTAACACATAAAAAGAAACAACAACATCAAGATCAACAACACGTTCCTTCAATCGAAACCAAAGCTAACAATGGTTTCTTTATTAGTTAACTTTCCTAACACCTTCTCCATGATGATTCTTTTACCCAATTCACACTGTCGAAGGTGCATCATACAACACCAGTTACCATCATACAATGGTCCTATTCTCTTCTTTTTTTTATGACAATATTTTGAGCTAAGGGGATTGTCTCCTTCACAGTTGAACAATAAGAAATAAACAGAGGGATTGCTTTCACTTAAAGGATTTTATAATACAAAAGTAAAACCATAAACAGATATGTATTGCATATTACAAGGTTAAGAAAACAGAGAGATCTAATTTTGTCATATTATGGAGGGATGAATGGTGGTTTCAATTATATAGTCAATTTTCTATTCGATTACTTCTGTTGCCATCTGAAGTAATGCTAAATGTAGCACATTTCTTGCTGACAACAAAATTTGACACTCCAAATTCTTATCATAGTGTCATCAGTGGCATACTTTTTCTGTCTTAATTCTGATTCTCATATAATATGATAGTTATATAAGGTGAAAAACAACTTTAACTGTAAGCGATTCTAAATCTTATTCTCCTAATTCTAAAGATGTGTTTTTCCAACGAAAATATTAGTTAGTTCTTTAATTTGGAAATAGCTGCAAATTTCGACCCTAAATTTTTTTCTTACTACTAAATTTGTTTGGGGAAACTGGAAGTACAATCACAACCAGACACAGACAGACTAAAAATTATATGACCATAGAAACCACAGGAGGAGCTAACATTCATGTTACCTGCAACATCTCAACAAGAAGAATGATGCGCGGGTTCGTGTGGAGGCAGAAAACGCGGGTTCGTGTGGAGGAAGAGAGTGTTAGGGTTCATTGCATAAAACCTAAAATGTAAAGGACAAAGCAGCATATGAAAAACTAGATTTAACAATGACAAACTACCATAAGTATAAGGAATGCACAACAGGTTAATTACCTTCAAATCGGTTCCGTGTAGAGGCAGAGAGTGCTAGGGTTCGTGTTGAGGCGAAGAGCGCTAGGTTCGTGTTGAGGCGAAGAGCGCTAGGTTCGTGTTGAGGCGAAGAGCGCGGGTTCGTGAGAGCGTTAGGGTTAGGGTTCATGTGAGGCAGAGAGAGGGACGAGAGTGATGAGTGTTAGGAGTTAGGGTTTTTCCAAACTGAAATTCAAAAAAAATTATTTTCTTAAGTTTTCAAAAAGAAAATCAATTTTCAAGTGAAAATCTGAAGGATTTTTAAATCAAGTTAAAAATGTAAATATAAGAATAAAGGAATAAAAAGTTTTCTCTGAAAGAAAATTATGACAGTTAAAAATGACATAATTTGAAAGTTAATTGTGGCGGTTAATGAAATGACGTATTATGCTGAAATTTGTGGCGGTTATTAATAACCGCCATATTAAAACCGCCATTTTTTACACATTTTTTTGTAGTGTTCCTCTTTCTCACTTTATCTCTTTTGTTCATATTACTTCCATTAGATAAAAAGATTAATTCTTCAATATAAAAGTAAGAAGAAGAGCATGCATCCCACGTTAATATCTGCAAGTGAGTTTTCTTTTCTTAGTTGTTTAATTGTTAAAGTTACTCATTTTTATTTTTTTTACTCTACTTCTCATTTTCGTACATCGAAGGCGGAATACTGCACAGGTACAGAGTTATCTTGACACCATTGTTGATGTGGGCATCGACGAGAGGATGAATGTGTTTTGAATATGACATTCTTGCAGAGATGAAAGAGATTAGAAAATAAATATTTTTTTTATGTAGTTTCTCATCTTATTTTTTTTTTTTTTTACTATTATATTTCTTTTTTTTTAAGTTTTATGTTAGTAACAACAAATCAAAATTAGTGATTCAAGAATGATGACTTAATTTCTTTAAAGTACAAAGTTAACTTGACATCATTGTTGATGTGGGCATGGGAGCAAGAATGCGTTCTCAACATTCTTCGAAAAGGATTGAAAAATAAATATTTTTTAAGGTTTGTTATCGGATTTCTTATCTTATTCTTATTCTTTTTTCTTTTCATTATTATATTTATCTTTTTTAGTTTTATGTTAATAACAACAAATCAAAAATTGATTATGTTTATTGTGTTATAAATTTAAATTTATTTAATATATTTTTACTGCAACTTAATTATTAAAATAGTAGGTTGAAATTCATAAATAATGAGAAAAAATGTTTTTATCTTATTTTTACTTAATAATATTTGATATTTAAAATATATGAATACAAATAATAATAATAAAAAAAATGTGAATGCACATTGGCTTCACTGTGTTTCCGTAATATATAATGAAAAATCCTTTTTATATATATAATAATAAAGAATCTCTTTTTATATATAATAATAATGAAGAATCTCTTTATATATATATATATAGAGGTATAGATGCATTCGTTATATTAAAAGAGAAATACTATTAAAGCTTTTGTTGCTGATACATTTTCCATGAGAGAATTACCAAAAGACTGTATTTTGTATCGGTGTGATGTGACGAAAAGACTGTTTGATACATAATTAATGCTACCTACTTCTGAAGTGGTGTGGCACCAAAAAAGCCGATGAGGATCTGGATCGTAGGGGAAGCATTGCGTCGTGAAACTACAAACTTGTCTGATAATATGCTAAAATATTGAGAAACACAAACAAATGATGCAATTCTTTTTTCCAACAGAAAATGTCATGTTTGTTCACATCCAGATGAGTGTAGTGCTTTACTAGGTTAGGATGCTGGGAGACAACAAATATACATGCTTGCGAACGTGTCTCAATCTTAATCTGTCTTCATGCAACAAAATAGGAGCTATGCTCTCAATATCCAACGTCTACTTTGTTTATTTGTGTTTCATAACGCCACTACACCACACTACTTAGCTTCATAACTCTTATTTTAAAATCTCATTATTATTTCTTTTAACTTATTTATTACTTTTAAATATTTTTTTTTTCTAAGTTTGAGTAAAATAAGAAAAAAAATAGTGTGAGATTTAAAATTAAAAGATTTAATAAATTTCGCAATTCTAACATAATATATTAAATAAATATTTAAATGGAAAAATTGTTTATCAATCTTATCAAAGCATACATTTTTAAGAAGTGAAATGTAAGAGTTTATATTGAACACATATAAAGAACAAAAGTGATCGTGAATTAAAAGTTTGTCCTTTCTTCAAACAATAAAAACAGATTACAAATGAAGTGATAGGTTAAATCAGTTTCTGTAAAGTTTTTCCATTTTTTTTAACGTGTATTCAAACTCAACTTTATTTATAACATATTTTTTTTAAGTTAATAAGTACATCGGATTTTTATTCCTATCGTAAATTTTGCAAGTAATGAAAATACTGTATTTTTTATTCCAAATTCTTACAATTTTCATGACAAGAAACAGCACTTTGGAATAAGTTCAACTCCACTGGTAATTATTGTAAGTAATTTCCAAAACTTCATAATCAAATTTCCAACCATATAATTCTTTTTGCAACTTATTTTTTTAAAAGTAAAATAGCTTGTTTACCTCATTAGGAAACTCATTAAATGCATCCAAAAGTTGATAATCACTTACATTGTTTCGTGTTTCTTGATTCTCTTGTCTTCCATCTTTTGATTATTTTGATAATTTAGACATTCCATTTTGATGTGTATGTTTATAATAAATTACAAATTTATTACGACAGTTAAATTAAAAAAGACAGTAAGAATTTAGTACATATGTTATATTTTTAACCGTCATAATAAATGTAATTTTATAGTAAGTTAAATCTTACTTTTAGATTCACTCCTTTCTCTCCCGCTCATGTTCTTCGTCTCAGTGCTTGCCATCCTAACTGGACTTCGCCATTTTCGCTGGTTCCGTAATTTTTGTTTGAATTCCCTAATTCTATTTTTGTTGTATATTTCAATTACATTAATGAATAGTTTTTTTTTTTCTTTTCGCGAGATGATGCCCAAAGCATTATGAAGCCATTGTTGATATATGCGAACAAGAACATGGTTTGCTCATAACTCATTTTGATATCTAATCATTTCCTTTTCCTTTTATTTGATCCTCGCCTTCTAGGTTCCTACTGCATCAAGATTCCTGCTGCATTGCCCTTCTGGGTTCCAGGTTAGTCATTTCTTTTCTCAGTAATGTTTAGATTTTAAATGTTCTGTTGTCCAGGTTTTTTTTATTGTTGGCATGAATTTGAAATTCCTGATCAGAAGTAGCTACAGTTGAAGTTAATTGCTTTGCCACCAGCAGAAGTGCTATTGAACCACGGTAACTCATTTCACTCACCTTCCTCATCTACTATTTCTACTAACTACTTTTCCATTTTCCTTAACCCATCAACTATATTTCCCCTTCCTTTTCTCTATTCAAATTTATTTTAGTATTGATTTTTATTTATTCATCAAGTGTAATTTTTAACAGTATTTACTCTATTCTTAATTAATTTATCTGTAATAATTAATTTTTAATACTGTAATAACAGTATTTACAATTATTTTATTGCAACAAATAATTCTTAAAAAATACTGTAATAAATGAATGTATCAATTTTTTTTAAAAAATATACTTTTTTTATAACGGTTATTACTAAATTTGTCATAATAAATATTATTTCTTATGACTGGGTTTGTCTTTAATCTAAAATCCAATTAAAATATTATTTATTATAAAAAAATAACAATTTTATCTCAGTTAAAATATTGTTTATCATAAAAAGTAATAATTTATCATAAAAAGTAATATTATTTTCTATGAGGACTTTTTTAAACCCAACATATTTTTAATGTTGTCTACGTCTATGATGAGTTTAAAATCGACATAGAATAGTCCGTTTTAATTATCATAATTTTTTTTCTAGAAAACAATTAAAGTAATATTGTACTGTCTTTATTTCTCTTCTTCAATTACAATTTTTTTCACTAAAAAAGTTAAATTTTCACTATCACTTCGAGTCCTTTCACTTGATTATTTCTTGTGATAGCATCATGTCACGTTGTATAGACTCCTGTTCACTTAATTATTCCTTGTGATAGCATCATGGCAAATTGGATGGATAATTTTTCTTCCATTATTCTTAATTTTCTTGCTAGTAGAGTTTATGCTCTCTCTTTTAATCATATTTGCTTTGCAAGATTCATTTGTTGACAAAACTATCTTGCCCTGCACACAAGTTGCCTTATTCTTTCTCTTTTCCTATAAGCCCAACACATCCATCTCCCAAACTTTCCATGTTCCCTTTTCTTGAAAGCACAACTTTCACTCTCTCTCCTCTTGTGACAACCAAATCATTCACAACAACCTTCAACTAAAGTTACCTTTTGGGATACTTCTGAAAATTAGGTTTTGCTCTCTCTTTTTTCATTTAATTTTCCCCATTTACATATTACCAAGACAAATTGTTCCGTGGATCTCTTTGCTTCGAAACAAAATAATTTGAATTAGGTTCAGTCAACTAGAATGTATATTATCGATATAGGAGATCTTTCGATTGAGATGATCCATCGACCTGAGACGAAGAGAAATAAGGGTCTCCAACACACTCCCTCACGCCGAGACTGTCAACTCGTGCGTGGGATAACATATTATGGGTGGTCCGATAACGGCCCGATAGCAGGTGGCTTGATAAGTCCAACAAATACTCACTAGGATAGGCTCGAAATGGCTCTGATACCATATTACGAAGTGAACTTTAAGCCTAACTCAACCCCATAAAACCGGCTCATAGGGTTGAGGTTTGCACCCACTTATATACAATGAAAGGGTCTAATCTCTAGTCGATGTGAGATCTCTAACAATAACTCTTAGATAAAGTAGTAGAAGGGGAAAATCCTTTAGATGATGAACTATTGATTCTACGCCATCTCTGACAATGAATCAACAATTCAAGAAGCTTTTCTTGCATATTCTTGATAAACCAATCTTTATATATAGATGTAGGAAGATTTGTTTGGGAAGTAAGAAGTTCCCTTGACATCTCTTCATCTGTAAAGAATTGTCGATGTGAAAACACAGAGACAAAAGACATCTTTGAATAAGAAAAAGAGTGGATCCGGAGGATCCCAAATAAATTGACTTATTCGAAAAAAGTCTTGGTTTTTGAAAGATGTATCTTGTGTCTGGTACTATATGGTTCCACCCTGCAAGATCTCCCATGAATGGTTAATATATTTTGAGGTTGAAAGTACAGATTTGACGATATCCATCAAGTTCATTTGAGTTACAAGTTGAATGACCACTTCTTTAATTGAGTCAAATTAATTTTGATTATCCAAAATGTCGAATGATCGACTATCCTAAATGTCTATTAATAAATTATGTTAATTGATATTAAAATTCTACCTCTTTTTATGATAAACATCTTCAACTTTATTTCATTCCAATTAGTCCTCAAATTTTATTGTTTCTTAACTAAACACTCATTAAAACATGAATTTAATCCCCTTTACGCTTTAAAATATGAATTTAGTCCCTATAGTTCTCTTCAATAATAATAATAATAAGAAGATAGAACTCATCATTCACTCTCATTGGTCAAAGCATGCCCTATATTAAAAAAATAAAATTATACACTGATAATCCAAGAAATTGTATATAATCTTCTCATGTAATAGTTTTAAATATATATATATATATAATAATAATAATAATAATAATAAATAAATGTATAATTAAATAATAAAACATCTAAAATTCTAATTAATCATTAAAATTTAACAATTTCTTATAAACATTTGTGTTCTAACACGTTCGAGTTAAATATTTTGCATTAAATGAAAATATTTCATCACTCTTTT
Organism: Phaseolus vulgaris; assembly: GCF_000499845.2. Classification (NCBI taxonomy): domain Eukaryota; kingdom Viridiplantae; phylum Streptophyta; class Magnoliopsida; order Fabales; family Fabaceae; genus Phaseolus; species Phaseolus vulgaris. The sequence goes on along the minus strand of NC_023757.2, from coordinate 46,602,213 downwards.
CATTTTTTTTAATTTCTTTTTTATTTATTGAAATAGACTTTATCGATTGAATTAAAATGGTTGCTTTATAAATCATTGAATTATTCTTACAAATTGTTAGAATATTTTTTATTTTCGCTCAGTTCATCTAGTTTTTTTTGGTTTCAATTGAATAATCAGATATTCAAAAAATAAATAAATTAACAAACAAAATTAAAGACTTGTATTGTTGTTCGAAAATAACATTTATTCCTCCAGGATAAACATGTACTAGAGTTTTACAAAACTACAATTTTCTACATAAACAATTTAAAATCTAATAAATTAAAATTATTTGTAAAATTAAATTGACTTTTTTGAATCATTTTATTTTTCCTTTTACTTATAAATTCTCATTTAATTTACGAAAATCCAATTTTGAGAAAAAATAAAAATAAAAACAATATAAATGATTTAACTCAAACATCTTAGAAAAAAATAATATATAAACGATTGATAAATTTAAGAAATAAGTAAAATAAATTCAAAAAATTTAGATGTTTATTTATAAAATGAATAAAATTTAAGAATCAATCAAAATAAAACTAAGGTTTAAATTATTTCTTTTTAAATGAGGTAAAGTTTGAAGATGAATTAAAAATGAAAATATTTATTTGTAAAAGAGGTAAAAAAACTATAAGCTTGAATGATTTTTGCTTTAAATAAAACTAAAACTTTTTATTGTAATGCGGCGTTGTAGAATAGAATGAAAATGAGAGTAGTGCGGATCGTTGAAGTTAGTGTTTGTAAGGTAATCCAAATGCAATAGCAATTGCTATGCTTCTCATCTCTCTCTTATTTTCTCGTATATTTAGATTCAGATCTCTAAACTTCCTTCATTGTTCAATGAAGTTATGAATGCCATCTAATAAAATAAGGTGCTGCACTCTCCCTTTTCATTTCGTTTCATTTCCATTTTCATCACTGCTCACTTGTTTCTTCAATTTCATTCCGTTCCCAATAATGGTGAGGTGATCTTTGTTTTGCAGGCACAATAAGAAGTAATGAGAAAGAGACAACCAAGTTCCACCAGACGTGGTGATGGATGTTTTTGGGGACTCTTCAATTCCAAATCCAAAACTTCCTCGCTACTGTACATATCTCTTTTCCTCGTGGTAATTTCTCACCCTTTTTCCCCTTTTGGCTGCTGTTTGATGAATGGGATCCACCCATGGGAATTGGGCTGATCCTGTTGTAGTAATAAATTTATGAGGTTAATCATTTTTATTTTTTATTGAAAATCTCAGGGAGCTATTCTTCTCATAATTTATGCTTCTGGTGGGTCAGGTAACAAGCTTCTATGGGCTGTTCTTGTTAATGTTACGGTTTCTTTTTCTTTAATGGCTAATTTCTATGTCTGTAATGGTGGGGTGACAAATCAATTGATGGGAAGTTCTTATGTGAAATCACGGAGAAAATCATCTCTCGATTATTTTTTAGTTTCATTTTGATACATCATCAGCTTTAAGATTTTGCACTCTCGATTAGTTAGAAATCTTTCTAGTTTTGACTTTAGTAGCACAAAAGTCAATATGCCAATTTGTAATTGGATGATAGGGTAAAAAATGCCTTTTATACTACTAGTGTATTCTAATTAAATACATTTTAGACCCCATTTTTATGGATATACTAAACTAGCCTAAATGTAAGTAACTTACTGTACTTGTTTTTATGTACTGGTTGATCTTACATTTTCAAGTGGACAGGTCTATTGGGAGGAAGAAAGAATGTGTTTAGCAGGATTGAAGGTAAGTATGTCGCTAGGCCTTCAGAATGTTATTGGGATTGCTTTGTATAAAATTATTAGTTGCTTATTGCTGTTTTTGTTTTTAGAAGCCATATGACTAGATAAAAAGCAGTAGCATTTCTTTGCTACGGAAACTTAAGCCAGAAACAATGCTAATAAAAATTGGAGCTAGTTCCATGCATTGGGAAATCATTATAGCCAATTGCAAGTAATAAGGTGATTATCCATATTTTAACAAGTTTGTTGCTAATTCTGGATGCACCAAGGAACATGAAAAGTTTCAGGATATGATGTTACGAATCTCCTATGAGTTGAGGGCTCTGGTTGCTAGAGCGGCTTATCATCATGCTCATTATAGAGACCTTCATCATCTTTAGTACCATATTTTTGTTTGTCCATCAATATTTAACACCCAATTACATAGGGAGGAACTTGACCTTATGTTGGGTTTTATATAATCAGTGTAGATTGTAGTCTTCTGAGTACCTGATCATATGAATTAGACATTGGTTATGCTATAAAAGGCACCCCTGGTTTGTTCTTAGCATCCTCTTCCGAAATTCATTTTTATTCCCTATACAGAACAAATTATTAAGACAACAAGGAAAGCTACTACAACAATTTGTTGTAGTGCAATCCCTTACCACTGCTGATACATCTGCAGCTGGGTTGACGGAAAAAGGTTTAAGGGGGTCTCTATATATTTCTACCTTATCAGTTGGCAAAGTTTATACTGGAAACATACATTAGCATGAGCACGGATGATGACAAGAGGTTTACTAGATTTAGAAAAATAAATCTCTATCTTATAAAATTGCAACATTTTAATTTGCAATATGCCTGATTGTCTTGCAAATCGAAAAATTTCAGGACCCTAAACCATGTAGTAAGATGCCTTTTATTTTTATAACTTACATCTCTTCTTTTCCTTTCTGGTTTTTCCTTTCCCTATTTTTTTACTTTCCAAACTAATAACATCCATAAGAAAAATCTGCCTCGTATATTTGCTCTGTGCTTCTGTGTAATAGAATGAACAAACTTGTACTTTCTTCTTACCTCACCTATTAAATTTGTTGATTAATCCTGGTCAAAACAGGACAAACTGTGTTTGATTCACAAAAAAAGAGTTGTTCAATTACATGCATTGTCTTTGGAAAGACATTCCTTAAACTTCTGTTATAAACAAATTTCAGCATTGTTTTCTCTTGCAGGTGATTTTTCATGCACTTTGGAAATTCCAAGTGCAATTCCTGTTCTGAAGGATGCATATGGTGGCAGCATGAAAAATGTTTTGCATGTAGGCCCTGAGAGTTGTTCAGTGGTCTCCAAATTGTTAAGTGAAGGGGAAATTGAAGCATGGGGTGTGGAGCCATATGACATTGATGATGTTGATAGGCACTGCAAGGCTCTAGTGCAGAAAGGCATTGTACGTGTTGCAGATATAAAATTCCCTTTACCATATAGGGCAAAGTCTTTTTCTCATGTTATAGTGTCAGATGTTTTGGATTACCTGTCTCCAAAATATATGAACAAAACTCTTCCTGAGCTAGCAAGGGTATCTGCTGATGGCATTATTATTTTCACAGGTACTTCTTCATTTTGGAATAAATGTAACCTCACAAACAATGGGTGCAGCTATTTTCCAACTAATTAAATTTCCATTCAAGAGTATGATTGTTTCTGTATTTTGGATATGCTATTCAATGATTTTAACTTTATGTTGAGTTGGTACTCCTTTAAAAACAGGGATTGCATATTCAGGGATTAGTTTTATATGTAAAATTGTATTAAATCATTACCATTTTTGATCTATTTCCAAATAGACTCTTGAATGATATTTTTCTTTATCATGTTATTTCTGTACTTGACCTTTCTGTAATTTTGGTAATTTGCTGTCTTTTCAGGTCACCCAGGTCAACAGAGAGCTAAAATAGCACAATTGTCCAAATTTGGCCGCCCAGTGAGTCGCATTCTCCAGCTTGTCTAATGCCTTTCTAATACGCTTTTCTATTGATTAGACTTGTATTGCTTCTTTCAAATGTTCTAAATTGAATTTCATTGATTAAAATCCGATGTCTTCTTGTCCATTTTTTTATTAGTTATGTTGTTTGGTGTTGCATCTTCACTAAGACGATTTTATCTACAGAAGTTATGCTTCAACAAATTATTTTTTTATTCTTTTAACAAGAAATTGTTCTGATATAAGCAGATGTTGAATTCCTTTTCCAAATTATCTCAAGAACACTGATCATAAGATGATAAAAATTACATTAGAGCTTGGCAGTCAAGGGCGGAAGTATTATTTGTCTAACCACTAGTGACCTACTAATATTATTGTTAGGATCTATTTGCAAGGTATGAGGTTCAGGTCCCATATTAGAAGTATGGGATTTCATTAATGTTGTTCAATGGTGTGATTTGGAAGTTGTTTTCTTTATATGTTTTTTATGCATATCATGTATATCTACATGTATAGTTTTGCATTTTAGGTATGTAGAATTTTACTATGCAAGTTGTGATTTTCGAATTACAAGTTTTCACCTTCCCTCCTGATCCTAGGTAGAATATTGTCATTACCATACTTAATTCATAATAATATCCAAATAATTGACCAATCCAATTTAGCAGAGACTGAGATTGATAGAAAGTGTAGATTGAGAGTGATTGAAGGCAGAGAAGAAACTGAGTACAGAAGCTGTGTTTGAAGTTTGCATTTTGTATCTACGTGATGGCAATTGCGAAGGGTGGTGGGATGGTTGCTGGTGGCAACAGCAAAGAGAAATTTTAGGATTGTTGGTTGCAGATGAAGTGAGAACAAGAGAATCCAAGCTTGTGCCCCGAACAAAGATCTAGGGATTTTGAAAACTGGGTCAAACAGTGGGGATCGACAATCCCGTGAATTCAGGATGAAGATCATAATCCCGATTTAGTCCCGCTCAATGACTATCGCATGGACAATTTAGCATGCTAGGGACACTCCAACTCAGGATTGTATGATCCTACAATTTAAGTTGTAGTTTTGATAATTTGTTTTGGCTTTGGGGTTTTAGACTCCAACTATAACAACTAGTATTAGTGGTGTGATTTTATTACGGTTCATATCAATTGGTATCGGAGTTCTCACCATGTTTCTCTGATGCAAACGAGTGTTGTAGGTGGTGACACATTGCGATGTTAGTTTGGAACCAGTCAAAGGGATGGCTAGGGACACGGTGGATGTTAAGATCTAATTACAAGCTACGGGACTTGAGTCCCTTATTGGAAGTAGAAATTTTGGTGTGGGGTTTAGATGGCCTTGGACTCTAACTACAACAACTAGCTTGTGTTGCAGTTTTCCTAAGACTTTTATCAATTGTGAATAAGTGGTGTAGTTGCTGACACTGACATTGCAGTGTTCACTTTGGTTTAGTCAAAGGGATGAGATGATTGTGGAGCATGGTGGGATGTTAGGATCCAACTGTAATGAGTCTTGAGTCCCGCATTGAAGGTATGGTTGTGGGGGATTCATAGGGTGTGGTATCTCCAATTACACCGACTAGCTTTTACAATGTGGTTCTCGAAAGGTTCTTATTAATTCTCTCTCAATTTAGCACTTCTAAAATGATATGGAGGATATTCCTTAGAGATTTAAATAACTTCATAATTTGTTATGTGTCTGGATTTGATCACAATATTAACTATTGGTGTTCTATAGGATTATAACTACAGTTCATTTTCTCCTATTACACCGACTAGTTTTATAGTGTGCTTCTCTAAAGGTTCTTATTACTTATCTTTCAATTTAGTTCTTTTAAAATGATACGTATTGAGGATATTCCTTTGAGATTTAAACAACTTTATAATTTATGTGTCTGGAATTGATCACTATTAATTATTGATGTTCTAATGTATGATTATAACTAGAGTTCATTTTCTAATACACTTTTAATCTTAGAGTAGCTAAATACAGTTTATCTTTGAATTTTGATATCAATTTTGCAATGACATGGATTATCTGAAACCATTATTGACAAATGCGGATTGAGCTTGCTTGAATACCCGTATAATAATGTCCGTTCATGGTGGTTTTTGTATTTTCACTACTAGCAAATTATTAAATAGAAACCAATTTTAGAGATTAAAAATAATTAGTTTCTATATTAACTAAATTAGATATTATTTTAGAGATTAAAAAAATTATTGGTTTCTAAATTAGTTTCTATTACTAATAAATAGTTTTTAAATTTGTATTTAATTAGTTATCAAGGTTTTAACTACCAATTGTTTAAATTCTAAATTTGGTAGCAAAACATCAATAGCTAATTAGATATCAATTTAGAAACTATTTTATCAATAATAGAAACTAATTTAGAAACCAATAATTTTTTTAGTCTCTAAAATAGTATTTAATTTAGTTAATATAACAACTAATTATTTTTACTCTTTAAAATTAATTTTTGTTTAATAATTTTCTCGTACTGATTTAGCTTGAAACTCAGTATCGTAATATTAGGGTAATAGTAATAGAAATGTTTCCTGAGTTTAGACCACCTTACTAGTAGTAGTAATATTGTTTTTGAAGACCATTTTCTTATCCTGATTTATAATCATTCTGCTTCATTGTGAAGGCTAAGATGCGGTCTTCATCTTGGTGGAAACAATTTTTCACTGATAGAAGCATGGAAGAAAATGAATCTGCCTCCAAGAAGTTTGAGCAAGCTGCATCAAAGTTTTCCTTCAAGCCAACTTGCCAAGTTTTCCACCTCAGTTCATTCCATTGATAATTTGGTATCTTGAAATTAGATCAATAGATATTCATCATATATCGCATTTTGTAATTTTGTATTCCTATAAACATGTGAGTGTAATGTCATCAATCAGGCAATTTTGTTTTACCAGACATGGACAGATATGTCTGCATACTAAAAGAATACACCAAAATTAGATTATGAATATTCTTGGGTGACTTAAAGATGTGTGTTTGACATTTGATCAAACTATACAATTTTGAAATGAAAAGGGACACGTATCATCGTATGCTGCCTTTTATCAACCTGAACAGGAATGTAGGTGAGCTTGGATGAAGGACTAGATAAATGAGAAGCCTTGCAGCATAAAGTGAGGTCGGAGTCTAGGCAATGGGTTAGGCTGCTTTGACTCAACCGATTTTGCTCTAAATCTTAATCCCATATGCCCCCCACTCGTTAGAGTAATGCAAACGCAACCGTTTCAACCTTTTATTCTTTGGTGATATCTCACCAGAAAAAGAAGAAAAAAAAAACTGTACTAAATAAAACGTGGATCCACGCTAGTGACTTGTAAAATTTAGATAGGCAACGAAAGATGTGTTAAGAGTACGTTGCTGGGAATACTTTAAAAATAAGATAGATCATTGAAAAGAATTAAGCCGAATAGTAGCCGACATTGGACTTTTCTGTATTTATCCGTCTATCGTTTAAAGTAAATTAGGCCTCTTCTTAAATCAAAGACTCTAAAGCGCATTAGTAATACTTTATTCACTCTTAAATTAAAGTAAACTAAGTTGATGAAATACTTCAATTTAAATTAATAATGAGTGTCTTCGTGTGCACTTCTTTAGAATAATATTTTATAGAAGTGTTGAATGTATTGATTAAGAGGGAGAAGATTTGAGTAAAATATGATGATAAGATGAGGGAGATGGTGATGAAATTGAATGTGGGCCGGAGAAGAAGAGTGCATAGGTTGACATTGAAGTTGGGCTATAGAATAGAAGTAAAAAGTCCCCATCGGAAAAGAGAAACGAAAGGTGACCTTAGTGGCTTCTTTCTTTTGATTCGGACTTCTTCTGCTAATAATTGTCCCCCAAAGGTTCGTTGATGTTTGATAGACCAACACTACATGCTATTTTTTTCTTCCTCATATCATACTTATTTCCCTTTACCCACGTGACCGCAATGACCCAACATAACAATTGGATTCAACAAATCAGACCAACTCCGTTTCATCCTCATTCACCACCTTTTTTACTCTTTTTTTTATTTTCTATATTTTCACTAAATATTACTTTTATTTAGTTTCATATTTAAATATTTTCTAAACGAAAAATATGCTGACGATAAAATTTAGTATTTTTTACCTTATTCTTTTTGTTTTTCTCTTTCAATTTAAAGCTAGTTAGTTACCTTAACCATTTAAGATAACCTCAAATAATCTCTTATGTGGGGACTTTAAGTGGAATCGATTTTTGTTTGTACATATAATTTGGGAGAGTGAAGTACTTGAGAGCGATAACTGTTAATTTCATACGTTATGTTATGAATGGTGGATTGTGGAAATTGGAGTACGTCGTACACTTCCTGAAAATGCATGTCATTTCTAGTTGATGTCCATCGACGTGACTCGAAACTGTAGTATACTAGAACAAAGAAGAAGATTATGGAAATTTGCCTTGATTGGACATGTGTAACCATTTTTTTCAACTATCTGTACTTTTTGTTAACTGATATACTAGAAGTTAACAGCAGCAAATTTTGGGGCTGTGCATTCAACATTATTGCACATACTATCAACAATTTCCCTGTTTTCAAACACCTATTTCTGTCACAAACTATTACCTTTTCAGCAGTGTTCTTTTGACAAATTTATTATGGCTTGACATCATGCAACTAGTACTCTCCTTAAATATTGTCTTGTTTTGTTCATCTTTGTAACACAACTCAAGCTTCCATAACATGTTTACCCTTTATGTTAAGCCATATTTTAACAAATGATTTCTTTTATGTGCACACTACTATCGTAACATCAAAGTATAGTAACTATATATGTAAGTCATATTTATCCTTTATGTTAATCCATATAAAAGCACCACTCAAGTTTCCATATTACGATACTATATTATCTATCAAAAATATTCTCGTATAAAAATAGACTGAAAGAATTTTTATTTATTGTGTTTCGATCGATCGGTTCACTTTTTATCTTATACTTCTTGAGTCAAACTACTTTACTCTTCTTTCTTCTACTCTTGTTATTTCACTTGAGTTAAACTCTACTTGCCTCCATGACTCTCGATTGAGAAAACACCCGCAAAAAAATGTTTCGACGTTCAAGTAAATATTCAGTATTTAATGTTCAGTATGATTAATGTATAAAAATAATGTACCTTTTTATCAAAAAGTTATTTATATGTTCATGAACCCATTATTATTAGGTCAAACTAAAGTTTGGATATGATAAAAAGTTATTTATATGTTCATGAACCCATTATTATTAGGTCAAACTAAAGTTTGGATAATGACTAAGATAATATTTCTATATTGTTTAGTTTCACTAATCTTGTTCTAATCTTAATACATTTTAAACGTGTTGGTGTCATAATACCAACATATTTTTAAATCTCTTTCAATTTTGATCCGTCAAAAAATATTTGATGTATACTAAAGATATTTAAGTATAGAGAGATTGGTAAAGACGTAAATTATAAACTGGCGAACTCAAATGTCTATTAAGGCATCCATGTTCCTCCCCCACCCATATCACTTCAATCAAGGAAGCACATTATGTATGATCCATCCAAAGTCTCCGCCATCCACTGCAGCAGTCTATCATTCTTCCATTTGTCAACTGCATTTATTCCTACTGATTAACTCTTTTCCCACTGTGATTCAAAGAGAAGTGATTAAGGAGAAAGGATTGTTTCAAGAGATAAAAAACAAAATGTTTTAATTATAGCCAGGTTTACTCTGCAATGGTTTTAAAGCCGTTATGAACCAAAAAGCATTGCAAAAGTGATAGATCAATTATATCTCAGATAAAGTAGAGATACTTTTGTCTAAGGATATTAAAGACAAGGCAAACAATTTGGTTCCTTGCAAACGAAAATATATCCTCTTCTTAATTGTCAGTTAAAGTTGACAGAATGGCAAAAAAAATTCATTAAGTTGTTTTTGTAAAGAAGAATAATACTAACATAATTTTTGGCACATTTTTTTAATATATTTTTATTAGTTAATTTATTTTTAGAATTATAAAAGTATTCATGTTATATTTTTGATAAATCATTAAAATAAAAATCAATTTTAAAGATAAAAATTAATTAGTTGTTATATTGATTAAATTAAATATTATTTTAAAAATAAAAAATATTATTTACATCTATATTAATTTATATTATTAATAAATAATTTATAAATTTGTATATAATTATTTACAAATATTTTAATTATCAATTATTTAGATTATAAAATTAATAGTTAAAATCTTAAAGTTAATTAGATATCAATTTAAAATTATTTATTAATAATAAAAACTAATTTAATTTTCAATAATTTTTTAATATTTAAAATAGTATTTAATCTAATTAATATAATAATTAATTATTTTTATTTTTCATATTAATTTTTATTTAATAATTTTTTAGTAGTGAATTTTAACTAATAAAAAACACTTTAAAAAGAATATTATTATCTATAACTTATCTTAATGAAAAGGAAGAGAAACTATTTTAATTTGCATATCATTACTCCTCTTGTAATGTTTTAATATCTTATTTTAGAGAAAAACTTCAAATCATTTTTTAAGTGTTACCAACTTATTCAATCGTTTATAGTAAAAAATAAATAAATAAATTGAAATATTTGAAGGATATTCTCCTATATAAAAAAAAGTGCTAACGGTAGTAAAACGGGTAAGAAAAAAGACGACAGACCTCAAGCCTATCAACAGTTTGATAAGTCATTTCCTTCTGGACCTAGGTACCTAAACTATTTTCGGAGACCCTATAACTTCACATTATAGCCTCTAATTTATCCTTTACAATAGGCATACTTCTATCATAGAGAAAAAATAGAAAATGTAAAATAATTTATGAAAATTTATAAATGATGTGATAAGTGTGATTAAAATTATATATTTTTTATTAATAAAATTGTAAATTTATAAATTTATTTTTATTATTAAAAATTGTTAAAAAATTAATTTAAATTATTTATTTATAAATTATAATTATTTTATTTAAAATATTTTTTTATTAAAATATTTTTTTTATAATGTATTTGAGTTGAATTTAGAAAAAATACAAAATAATATAAAATTTGATAAAAATTATTTAAATATTTATATTTATAAATATTTAATAAAAAATTATTATATTATTATAGTTACTTTATTCTCTATTTTTAAAAGAAGTGTTTTCTTATCAACAATAAGAAATGAGTTAAATTGAAATGAGCACTGTAAAATGAGCACTACTATATGATGCAGTAGTAGTATTGGAATTCAGAGGCAAAATGTTAAGAAGGAAACTGGTTTTATACATTTTGTATTCTACACTAGAATGAAAAGTGTTGGTTTATGGGTCTCGAACCGACCCTTGCTCATTTAGGTAAGAAGCTAATGTAAATGAATAATGTAAAGGAATAATGTAAAGGAAGTAGTATAGGACGAGGATTTAGATTAATTAACATTAATCAGACAGTAAAGAGATAATCATAATGACAGACACATGGTTAAAACTGACTCCATATATACTAGGTAAAACCTCACATATAGACAGATTTAAGATTAGATTAAGAGCACACTTGTTCTTGACTACCTTAAATGTTCTGGGTTTATGTGTTCAATTGGTCTGTATAGAAAAAAAAGTTTTATAACTTAAAATTATCTTTATTATATGAATACAGATTGTATAAGGATTTTCTTAAATGTTTCTATCTATTTTTATTATTTTTTATAAAAAAAACTTATATAAAAAATATTATTTATATAAGGTGGATCAGCAGTCTACTACAACAACATATATAATAAAAAATTATTAAAATAAAAACTAATTTTAAAGATAAAAATAATTAATTTATATTAAAAGCACGAGACATTTAACTTTTTTTGTCCCTCTCAATCCAAGATCATATGCATTATTCACAATCCTAGCCACTCACTTCATTTTGGAACGGCACAACTGTTTCGGATATAAGGCGATGAGGATTAGTCTCACTCAAAGATCATAAAATATATAGAATTCTCGTACGACCAAAAATTGAAAAAAAGAAAGAAAGACAGAACCCATGCCAACATCAGTGTTGAATTTCGATCCTTGCTAATTTTGTCATGGTTTGCATTCAAGTCCACGGATTTGAAAACCAAACTCTACTTATTGCGTATGCATCACCAAGCTTTTTTACATCCAAATCGCCCCCCACTGGTCCAAAATGTCGTCTTTCATAATCTATAGTTGATTTTGTATACTAAAAGATTGTTAGTAATATACTCTCCTACACAAACTTTAGGAAGGAAGTATAAAAAACACCAACAAAAGAAGTAAATAGAAAAAAAAGAAAAACTAGTTTATATAAAACTGTATTCTATTATAGTTTTTCTTATCAGCAACGAAAAATAATTATCTGAACACTTCAAGATGTCTCAGTCTACTATGTTTCTTAAAAATTGTTTTAGTGTAATTAAAAGGTTTTTATTTTAGAAGTATATAGGAAGAAGTTGATTAAGAGAAAGGTTTTGGTATAAAAGGGGTGATAATTGGGGTGAGAATGGGTATAGAGTGATGGATTTGAGGCATATAGGTGCATGCATAGGAAATGTGGAAAGAGGAGGGGACACATGGAAATGAAAGGAGGGAACAAAGGAGGTTCGGTGGGGCATAGGGTTGTCGGAAGGGAAGAGAGTGAAGAATGGAGTAACGTGAGGTTCATGTTAGTTGTCATGGCGGAGTAGCTAGGTTTGTAATGGTCCCGGTGACTAATGTGTGTGTACGTTCCGGAGGGTGTTATGGCTATCCTTTCACATGACCTAATAACCTTCTATTACTACAAACCACGTGCTCTCTTGTTTTATTCGCCTCTTCCTTCGTAACTCTTCTGCATGCGTTTATCTCATGCCTTATACAAATACGTCATTTTCTCTCCTACATATATAACACCAAACTATTTCTATAACCATTTAATTTACAACAACCACTGTCTACTAAGTCAGAGACTGCATTTCCTAATATTATGGGATAAGAACAACAGTTTAATTTTGTAAAATTACCTCATCAGAATCTAACTAAAGTTAAAAGTCTTAATTAGAGCAATGATTACAAAATAATGAAAAACGTTGGTCGCATTCATGGGAATAGCTAGGGTCCTTCTAGAGTTGTCCATGAATTTGGATGATGTTATTAATCGGCATTGTCTGCTATAATGTGAAATTAAGGGGTATTGGGGATCCATGGCCATAACGGTGAACACCCTTTGTATTTATCAAACCCATCAAATCGTTACTTTGCTTTCGTATGCCATTATGTAATGGGGCCATTTTCTAATTATTCTTGTCTATCTATCTACAATTTATTATTAGTTTTCCCAGTAAAATTTAGTAGACATTAAACCTATATTTAACATCTACAAAAAATGTAATATAAGAAGAGAGAGAAAAAAAAAACAGATACTAATAAAAAATATTTAATTCATCCAAGTATCTTTACTTTATCACCCAACTTGGCCAGCAAGTAAGATTAGTTTGACACACATTATATATACAGTAATTACATATAAAGTAAGATTAGTTTGTTATTTTATTGCTTTTTTTATATATATTTAGTGTCTCCTAAAGGTGGGTATAAATTCTTTCAAGATATATTGTAATGAATTTTGTGTTTATTTATGTAGTTTGATAAAAGTTTGTGGATGATGAAATTTACTTATGTTATCATATTTTTTTTATCTGTCTCCATTTAAGTTTTGGTAGGATAATTGATTTTTTTTATAAGGTTTGAGATATGTTATATATATATTTAATTTATTTATTATTGAAAAAAATAATAATTAACCTAAATATATAGGACTTATTTTCCAAATGTCAAATCAATTGGCGTTACTATCAGCAGCTAACTGCAAAAATATGGATTTCATTTTGATGGATGACGTCATCCTGTTATATATTATTATTGTTTTTATATAAAATGGGTGTTATAAATGTTTAATTTTCGGCATTATTGTTTGATAAACAGTCATATGTTTGAAACACTTAATTTGAGTTCAATATTAAATAATTTAGGTAAAAGTAATTATTTTCCTGAAATAAGTTATACCAAACATGTCTTAACTTTGTCAGTTATACGTCTGGCATAATTACATTTGATCCTTTCCCGAAGAAAATTAATTTATTAATGATTTTTATAACGAAGTTTAAAACTCTACGGTTTGGTGTTGACTTTTTCTTTTATTAATGTTATCATTGTAATTGATAATGATGTCAATAAAGTCCTCCGATACTTGTTGCTAAAATTCTTCAATATTTTGAAAATGGGAATGGTAGATAAGTTTATGCACATTTTAATTGTAAATGCATTTTTAATTATTTTTTTTAATAGTTAAACTTATATATTTTTTAATTTAAAAGAGTAATATATACATATTTTATGGATCGAAACCAAAATGAGTCATGTCATTTATTATTAGGAGTTGACTAATAAATAAATTGATTACATTAATAAAAAATAAAGAAATACACGATAAATATGATAAATTTGGTAGACGTATGATAAATCAAGTAACACTATTTTAGCAAATATATGTATTAGATATGACTCATAAATAAAATAACTCACTATTAGCACTGTAGACAGACATTGTTATATAAGAGTAAGGTACATTTTTATCAATATATCATTCACTCTAATACAAAACACTTACTTGATCATCAAAGAATCTTTTACGGGTTTACTTCTGACTGAATTTCAGAAAGCGAATATGATAAGGAAAACGAAGGAGGAGCGATCAAAGAATGAGAAACAATTATTCAGGTCGATAGCAGGTATTATCTAAGCCCTATACAAGTACACATATTTATCATTATATATTAATTTAAAATAACCATTGTAATGATCAAAACAATATATGATACTATTGATAGTTATTTCGACCTTAAGTCTATTAAGATAATATTTTTATAATTAATTATTGCATTAGAGGTAATATTTGTTTTTAGTTAAAAGTTTAGTCAATATTATGACTTTAAGTTTATTGGGATAATATTGTTAAGGTCAATCAATACATCATATGTATTGTTCGTTCAAAACTCTATCACGATTTTATCATTATAAAACACATTGAAAAAATAAAACTAAAAAATATATATTTAAATTTTCATTAATCTCAATCAATATATTAAAAAAAGGGTTATTAAATTTAATTCCAAACCATTTTTAAGATACCATCTTTATTCTATTTCAAATACTCAATAGCCAACATTTTGTGTTGGAAAAGTAATTTTATTCCATAATTTCCATATTCATCAAAATAACTGCCAATTTATGCATACTAATATTGAGTCTAATTTGTTTGCATTTATTTTTTAAAAAATATTTTTAGTAAATTAAATAGTTTTAATCTTTTTTATATAGTTACTCATTTAAAATGTAACTTTGTTAATTTAATGAGTTAGTTCCATCTAATTTTTAAATAAATCATTTTTCAAAAAATTGATTATTTAAAAAACAAACAAACTGGTCTATCAAATTGTCTCCCGTTATCTTGTGTACTGTTATTTTTACATTTTTTAAAACAATATATTTTTAACAAAAACAGAAAAAAAATATGAAATGAAAAAAAAATAAAGTGAAAATTCATTATAAGAATGGACTGTTTTGTCTAGAATATCTTTTAAATAAAAGCAACACGAGGCCTAGTGTTAGGATTTATTTCACTTTCCAACAGCCAAAAGTATTCACTTTCGATTGCACGATAGAAAATGTATAAAAAAAATTTCCACCGTAATGAATAAATAAAAATGAAACACCTTTATACCATTTATCAAAAATCACAAATTAATAAAAAATCAACCAAAGAACTCTAAAGTCTACTGAACTATTTTACCAAGATTTCTCAAAATCATAAACCAAAACTAAATCTAGTGTAGGCAAACCAAAAGTTCAAGACACCAATCTAAATATGAAAAACTAACAGATGGAATTTTAGAATAGATTTAAAACCAAACCTTCAATTGAGTCAAAGAGAAAACCTCTCAATGATCCGTCGCTCTACCTTTAAAGATGACATTGTTCTTAACATTCAAGATTTCACTAACCACTGTAATTCAGAAATTTTCCAAGACTAAATTGACAAAATTAGGCACATAACTCAGATTAAAGAGTAAAAAATATAAATAAGAATTAAAAGAATCAACCGATTTCAACTCTAACCACACGTAATAGAGACTCCACACTAATTAAGTGAAACGATAACAAAAAACAAATGAAGAGAATTCTTCTCTTTTTCCTGCCCAAGCTACATTTGATATCTTCAATCACAATCTCAGGTCTAACCAAATTTACTTTAATTACAATCTTATTTTCCAAAATTCTCAAAACAATAATATAAACAGAGGATAAAACTTTAATTTTCGAAAAGGCGTTAAATAAGTGAGGATAAAGAAGATGCATAAATTAAACTACTAAAAAAATTCACACTCTGCTGATTATGTTCTTTAATATTGTGCGTCAAATTGTTAACGTAAATTTCGAGTAGATTAACTATTCATTTTCAAAATCGAAGCACTGTTATATTAATCAAATCATCTCAAGTCCAGGAAGAAAATAAACCACTTAAATTTCGGGAAATAAAAAATGTAATTACTGTATTAATCTTAAACGAACCCAACACTGGCAATCGTTGTGTAAACAATATATGACTCCTCTATCCCAACTCAAATTTTCTAAAATAATAGAATAATGCAATCAAGAACGCGATGATGATGTTAATTAGGTTTGTGATTTCCTTGTACGAAACCAGTAAAACTGACGATGAAACTCAACTAAGATTAAACTTAACTATAACTCTTTATATGATTGTTGTTTTTTTCTGATAAAAAAATATGATTGTTATTTTTATTATGCATAAGGAAAATATACAACGAGTGGGTTACAATTTTTGTCATGGCACCTCATCATTGTTTCGAATTTTTATAACTGAGATACAGATTTTTTTTTTATTAAAAACCAACTCTACAAAAACCTTAAAATTTTATAATTTCATTGTATTCTTATATTAATCCATAATTCAAAAGATCATTCAAGGTTTTTATAACCCAAACTAATGGTTATATTAATTGATCAAAACTCTTGGGAGATAATGGGTAGAGATAGAGTTTTTTATAATTACAAGGTTGAGAATGTTAAATACTTATATTTAGTTTTTTTTTATCAGCCAGCAAAAAATAGAATAAATGTGATCTATTTTAGGAGTGGTCAAACTCTCATACAGAGTAAAAAAGACATAGAACTAAAAAAACTCCAACTGCCTGCCCGGTCAAAACCAGTTAAAAGCGACTTAAATTTCAAGGACCAATCTCGCTACCCTATCACCAACTTTTGATTGAGTGCATGCCAATCAGAGAACGAGAAACTCGTTGATGGTACCTTTAACAAGATCCAAGATCAAACCTTAACCTGTGCCAAGAAAAAAACTTCAGAATAGTCTACTACTCCTCGATTGAATAAACATTTATTCTTATGTCTCCAAATCTCGTTTACCAACGCATTCCAAACATTACCCAAAATAAGATTAATTAAAGTGGTCTCATCAAGAATTTTAAACTGCTTGAAATGTGATACGGGAGAGAGAAAATTTACCGAGCTCACTCCTAACCAAGGGTAATAGAGATTCCAAGCTAGTCAAGCGACTTTACATGCAAAGAACAGATGCCTTGTCATCTCCTCTAACACCATGCTCAAACAACAAAGGTTGCTCTCAACCAGAATCCTTCGTCTCTCCAAGTTGATCTTAGTAGCAATCTTGTTTCAATCACCCTCCAAGCACTGACATGAGCTGAAGGAAGAACCTTAATCCTCTAGAAAAAGTTGTAGATCCGCAAATGTTCCTCTGCTTCCTCTCCCCTTAATAAACTGTAAGCAGACTTGACAGAAAACTCCACATCCTCGCAACCCTTCCAAACCCTTCTGTCCTTAATCTCCAAAGTGAGACTTTTACTGGATACCACCTCAAACAGTTGGCTTACGTAAGACTCCTCCCTGACTTACCTAAGACTCCTCCCAAACAAAAAGTCTTCTTCTCCATGTTAAATTCCACGTCCAAACATCATTGATCCAAACTCCGCATCATATATAACATAACATATTTGTATCAAATTTTTCATACAAATTTTTCATACAAGCCTTTATTCTGAAACTTTTAAAATCGAAGTTGCATTCATTGCGTAACATATTAAAAAAAATGAACAGAACTCTTACCTCCAATTTAAGTCTTTAACAAAGTGTCTACAACATGATTTCAATGTGTATCTAAACACTACAAGAAAATCATGAAATAGAAACCAATTTTTAGAGACCAAAATAATTAGTTGCAATAATAACTAAATTAGAGACCATTTTAGAAACTAAAAGAAAAATTGGTTTCTAAATTAGTTTCTATTATTGTTAAATAGTTTCTAAATTGGTATCTAATTAACAACCAAAGTTTTTAACTACCAACCATTTAGTTTTTAAATTTGGTCTCTAAAACCTTGGTTGTTAATTAGATACCAATTTAGAAACTATTTAACAATAATAGAAACTAATTTTATAAACCAATTTTTTTTTAGTTTATAAAATGGTCTCTAATTTAATTACTATTGCAACTAATTATTTTGGTCTCTAAAAATTAGTTTCTATTTCATGATTTTCTTGTAGTGAAAGTGCAATTGTGAAAAAGTATTAAAGACTTGTTTTTTTTTATATATATATATCTTAAGGACTCCGTATATCGTATTATAAATTTAAATGTTCTTGTTTTCTAGTTTGTACATTGTTCCATTTGTTTTCAGTTATCCTATATATATTTGATGAAAACAAACTAGCATATTAGCCTGAAGTCAGAACATAATAATAAGAACAAGAGCTGGTCCCACATTTTTTATTACAATTATATAATTTCTCTTATAATAGGATTGAAGAATTTTAAAATGTCTCATTATTTATTATTTTGCTGATAAAAATAATAAGATGAAGAAAAACAAGTACTCAGTCCTGAACATATTTTATAACAGAGAATAGAATGACAAACATAGAAAAAAACATACATGTGAAGAAAACAAAATCAAACATTCTCAAAAGTTGTTTTATGCTAACAAAATGCACTTCAAACAATAAAATACTTTGTCTTATCTAGAACGCATATTAAGTTGGTTACTGCAAAGTGTATATATATATATATATATATATATATATATATATATATATATATATATATATATATATATATATATATATATATATATATATATATATTCTAAAGAAGTAATTTCTCTCGAAATATAACTGTCCAATAGCTTAAAAGTAACAGTGTTTAAAGCTTAAATTGTATTATTTGAATGATTTATTGGTGATTTTACCTTCATGACAGTTTTTACAAACAATATTAGTTTACTGAAATTCAGAAATGGCTTATTATTAAAGAATGTTGGAAATTAAATTTTGAGTTGAGATTTAAATGGGTGTTAGAAATAATATAAAAAAAATACTTTTTGTAAGTCAAGAATAATCCAAAAAGTATTTATTTGTAAATAAGTAGAACACTTTTAAAGTTGAAGGAGAAGTAAATACGCATAAATTTTTTCATCATATTCACTCAAATGTTTTTATAAAATCATAAAACTAGTATATTGAATTGTGAATGTAATAATCTTTTTGAAAAATGTAATCAAAATCAATTTTAGATTCCTACATTTATACCAACACTACTTTCATTATAGTATACTTTTATGATAAACAATTAAGATAAAACTCAGAATTTAAGACACAAAGTAAAAAAAAAACAATTCAAGAAATAAGTCTAGACCAAAAAAGAGTCATCGTTAACAAGTTTATTATAGAAGAAACAAGTCATTATAATAGTGTAAGTTAAATATGCACTTAAGATGATGCTAAATAACGTTAAAAAAATGTGGTTATTGGGAGTGTCCCAATTACCAACTAGAACCAAAATGAAAAAGTTATTATATATTGATAACTATTTTTTTATATTTATTTTACAACTCTTAATATTATTATTTTAATTAATTTTTACAAAATTTAATTATAAATTTATTTTTTATTATATATTTTAAAAAAAATCACCTCAAAGTGTATATAACTCTTTTAATTGTTAAAAGTAATTTTTCAAAATAAAAACCAAAATTCCCGCCACCAATTGCGACGCACTGCAAACCACAGTTCATAATAACCCGGCACCAACACTTGAAAGTCCCACCAACAAAAATCAAAGCCCCAAAACCTCTAAACTAAGAAAAAAAACAAAGAAAAACAAAAAAAAAGTGTAGAAAGAAACATCAAAACCACGACTACATTGGTCTCTGTCTCACCATTTTTAGTGTTGCCTTTGTTGTTGCCATGTCACTACACCACCATCAAGTCACAAATGGTTAAAAGAGCTCTTCAAGCAACGTCCTAATCCTTTTAGTAGCCATTAACGCTCAATTTTGTAAAATTTCAAAATGGAGTTGACAGAAAGAAGGTTCATATTTTCTTGGAAAAATTTAAGTTCGTTAAAGATACTATTGTCATCGGTTTTAAAGATTGTACTCATCGACTTCGAATCCTAAACTATGGGAAATACTTATAATTTTTAACACTTAATAAAAAAATTACTTTTCTAATTATTTTATATCTTAAAATAAAAATATTATTTTATTGGTGTTTGATAGTTGTCGGGTAGAAAATGGGTATGTTTGCGTTATCAACGACACCTTACTCGTAGTTTCTATTAAAAAAAATTATTACAAAATTCAACATTACAATTTAAAATCTATTTTCTAACAAAAGCATTATTTAGTGTCAACATAGCTTTCATTAACTATTAAAATTAGTGATATTTATGGATGGTTCTTTCATTAATACTTTAGAAGAACAAAATATGAAAAAAAAAAAAGCAGTGATAGTTAACATTACAAAGATAAATTAAACTAGTTAATATTGATGCACACTTGAACAAATCCCCAAAGAAAAATCAAAATCACTGAATTCCCTCTAATATTAAAATAAGTTATTGAATCTTCCCTTAAGTTAAAACGCCTAACATTATACTTTCTAAAATAAAATATATTAAAGATATATTTAGTACTTTTTTATAAAAAAAATATGATAAAAAAATATGAGTATATATATATATATATTCAAAATTGATTAAGGTTAATTTTTTTTAATATCCACTTGATAATTTAAGTCATTACTTTTAAAAAGTAATTCGAATAATTGATTTGTTTTAACTTTTATCTGTATACATTATTCATTGTCGGAACTAATGATTAACGCCGTGAAAACCTTACACACACATAAGGTGAATACTTCTTATGTTTCTCTTTTGCATAGTTATTTCATACTCAACTTAAATTGATAATTTATATTAAAAAAACATTTCTTATTACCACGAATTAAGCATTATATAATTATTAATGAAATTAGTGAATACTTTCTATAATATTATATGTTAATATATTATATATGTAATGAATATATAAAATTTAAAGATGGTAAAGTAAGTTATAACTTTGCTAATATTAACTAATTTTAAGTTGAATTTAGTTAGACATTAAATTAGTTTGAAATTAGATAAACTTGAAGCACGTTCAATTCAAAGTTAGAAATTTTGAACCAAGCAAAAAACTATTTATTTGCTATTTTTAATTTAAATCATTTTATTTCTTTTTAAACATCAATTTTGCTATAATATTTAAAAAAAAAATCATCAATTTCTCTTTTTATTTTTCAAAATACCTAACTCAAAATAATCCAAGTTACCACAACCCACACTCACATTGGTTTGAATTGGCTTCATAAATTTAACAAACTCATCTCACTATTTTCATTTCTCATCTAAAATTCTCTAAGTGCAACTTAAATTGTCCAATATTTACCTTTGCTAAAAGTTAACCCTGAATCTTGAAATGAGAGATCAAGTTATTACAAATATATGATTCGTTTATGTTATTTAACTAGTGAAAACACAGGCGAAATAACGTTTAAGTATCCGTATTTTCTTCTTTTATTCAATTTTTACAATGATAGTAATTTAACATACATACAAAAATAATTTTGGATGAGTCAAAAATGAAAAATAAAAAATAACATGTAAAAGAAAAATAATGAATTGATTAAACAACTTCTTTTTTCTTCTTCTCCGGTTTGAGTTTCTCTTATTCTTCTTCAAGTTTTTTCTCTTCTTCCATTGGTAGTTTTGGGATCGGAGAGTGTGATGATGTTCACGTTAAAGTTAGGATTGACTTGATGGTAAATACAAAAGAATAATGGTTTTACCAAAGAATATAGTTGCTTCAAATGGAGTGGAGAGAGTGATTGAAAAAGAATGTTATTTTATTTGATATGCGAGATTTAATGTAGAAATGTGTAAGAGTATGCTCTATCTTTCTTCTTATTGTTGCCTTAAAATAAAGAATTAAGGAAAGAGTGGATTGTCAGTTTACCTATAAAAGTTGTACATTAATATTAAATTAAAAAAGTTTATTTTTTAAGTAATTCATATGAAATGACAAAATATTTCATTATACTAATAAACTGAGATATATTAAATAAGGGTAAAATCGGGAGAAATTTGTATACACTAAAAAGCGATTTTAATAAAATATTCTCTTTATATATAAGTATAGATGTAATTGTTAAAATGTGAGATAGTTATATTAGGTAGTAAGATCTTTGATTCATTAATGTCTCTTTTTTTTGAATTCCCTATTTATTTAGTTTTAATCCTAATCGACAAGGATAAAATTCATACTTTCTACCTCCATTCTCATTTATTAAAAAAACCTAATTTCACACTAATTAGAAAAATCAATTAGCTCTATTAAAGTTATTAATATCTTAATATTCTCTCTATTATAAAACAAAAGTATTCTAATAAAATAAAAGTAACAAAAAATTGTTTATATTTTAAAAAATATCATTTTTTTCCTTATAAATAACAACAGAAGTGGCAATATAATAATAAAAGAAAATGAAGAAAATGAATAAAAGAATAATTATTTTAAATTTGCTCTTAGGTAATTTGATTATTCCTTAAAAATTAATATATCTAAAAATATTATACAGCAATTTAAAAAAAATAATACTAAAACATCGTAGTTGTTTTTATTAAATTAATAATCTTTGTCATCCATCACTATGTATGCTTTTAGCTGCTAGACAGAGCTACTGTAATTACGTGGTTAACCCACCTCAATTCCACCTTCAAACGACAAATGTAATAAATTTAACATTAGCTGGTTTTCTCACAATTATTGGCAAAAATGTTGAAAACAAAGGGGGAAAAACCATCAACATACATAGTAATAGATTTTCTAGAGATAAAAGAGTATTTAATATCTTTAAATTTTTTATAAATTAAAATTTTGAACTCTGATTTTGTTTTAATTATACTTAAACTCTACCCTCTTTGTAAATAATAAATAAATATTTTGCAGATTTAATTGGTCCAAATTAAGCTTTAAATTTGACATTTTTTTAAACATCTTAAATTTTATTTTATTTTAATAATCCTTTAATTTACCCTTTCTTTAATTATATTTGTAATATTAAATTGAGGACAAAGTACTAACCAAAAAAATTTCAACTATTTGTCATATTTAAAATTCCAATAATGTATGAGTAGTATTTTTATAGATAATTTTTTCAAACACTAAAACATAATAAAATATATATATATATGTATATATATATATATTTTGTAAAGTTTTCATGTTAGGAATATATATTAAAAATACTATTTTTATTATTATTTGTATTTCTAAATCATATTGTAATTTTCGGAAAAATGAATAGTAAAAAAAAACAATTATAGACATTAGGTAAATAATTTAATTTGAACCTGTTAAAAATATATTTATAAAAATGACAAGTGTTAAGGATTTATTAGAATCAATTGAAATTTTAGGTATCTATTAAAAAATAATAAAATTTAGAAAATCTCATTACCTCAATTTGAAAAGGTTTAAAAGTTAATTAACAAAATTAAAGTTTAGAATGCATATTTATTAAAAGGAATAAAGTTTAGGGGTTGAATTAATATGTTTCCCATATTTTTCTATATAGTAGTAAATTGAGTTGTTTTAAGAATGAGATAGTTTCAATTTTTACTCATTACCACGGCTTTTGCATTTTAAAATACATGTTTATACTATATAAAGTTTCATATGAAAACAAAGGAAATGAGTGAGCGGAATGGTTGTGAATGTAATGAAAGTGAAAGTGAGTACAGTAAAAGTAAGTAGGTATGCGGTATTTAACTGTCAGTGTGGTGAGTTGAGAATGGATGAATGGCTTCAGCAACGAACTAACTGAAAAGAGATGAATTGTTGTTTTGGCTTATGTGACCCTATCACTTCACCTAATGCATGTGATTTTTCCATTTTAATACTTTCATCAAATCAGGTAGCTCAAAAAAACTAAGGGCGGATTACACCTTCCAACTCATCACCAACTATCGTCCCTTCATTTCTCATTCTTTTTTATTCTTTAAATCTTTGCATCCCACCAACTTCCCATAATTTTTATGCACTCTTTTTCCTTTTTCCTTTTACTAATTATATATGCACACACCCCACTTGTTCATACAAAAACCTAGGGGCGAAACTGCATTCAGGACTTTTCTCTGTTTCATATTTCCTCCTTCAAATGAAAAAAAAAAAAAACAAACACATTTTTTATTTGAAAAAAACATTATATTTAACTAACTTTGGAACCAGCGCGCGTTTACTCTCTCTCTCTCTTGCTTTACATATTTCCTCACTTTTTGAGTCAAATATCCTGTATTTCTTAATCTCTTATATCTTTTAATGTTTAACAACTGACACTAACATTACGAGTATTTTTAAATATAAGTAAATTAAAATTATAAAATAATTATATTTATATAAGGAAATAAAATATTGAATTAAAAGAAAGATGAGAGTGTAAGTGGTTAAATTTTTTGGCAAAAAGAAAAAAATATTAAAAGGAAATTACTCAAGAATACGGAGTCATTGAGATTTATGAAAAATCAAATGTAAATCAAAGAAAACGAAGTATTTAATACATTTAAATTATTAAAGATATACAGGTAATGGTATATAAAGTCACAAAATAAAAAAGATATATATCACAAATTAAAGCTTTGTGTAAAGATAAGTAGTGATCAATACAAAAAAAAAACAAGAAAACATAACTTTTTCACTTAAGTTAGATCCGTTTGCATAAACTTCTCTCTCCCTTAAAGGAAAAATATAAGAAGAAAAAAAAATCTCTATAAGTTGAATTTAACGTATACACAAACTAAAAAAAATAAAAAAGTGGGAGAATTTTTCACTATTAACAAATCAATAAATAGAACCATTAAAGACAAAAAAAAATTAATTAGTTGTTATATTAATTAAATAAAATATTATTTTAGAGACTAAAAAAATTATTACTATTTAAATTAGTTTTTATCATTGAGAAATCATTTCTAAATTGGTATCTAACTAACTATTAAGATTTTAGCTACTAACTAATTATATTATAAAGTGATAGCCAAAACTCTAGTAACTAATTATATATTATCAACAATATAAACTAATTTAGATACAAATAATTGGTTTTAATATCTGAAATAATATATAATTTAATCAATATAATAATTAATTATTTTTTATTTTTAAAATTATTTTTTATTTAATGATATGTGTGCAGTGTTTATAAATTAGTTTCTCTCTCTCCTATCTTATGAAAGAGTTAGTTAAAAGTGAATCTTTCCTACTTAATCTTTTAAACCATACATCAAATTTAAGTTTTGTAAATAAGAGAAGCGTGATTAATATGAGATTGCATTAAAAATAAGTACTGTGTTTTTAACAAAAAAAGTTATTATTAAAGTCAATAATTACTCCAATTTACAAAATGGTAAAATAAAAAGGAAAATTCACTATGTTGTTGAGAGACATGGAAACAGACAAGTAATAACGACCAGAGATTTGATTCTGAGCCCAAGAGTCACCTTCTTCTAATTTCTTTAATTTGTAATTATTTATGTTTGAATTTGTTATTCTTTTTATCTAGCATTGTATGCTTTATATTATAGTTCCCACCCCTGAACAGATTCACCAATCCTCAACCTTTTTAGATATCTAGAAAGTATTATTGCTTCATCATCTCCTTTTAGAGTGGGCCTCACTAGATTGAGAATCTTTGTTATTATAATTTGATAATCGTTGAAAACAAACTATTATGATCGTGGTTACAGAAGAAAATCAAACCCCTGGATTTTAAATGATCGTATATTTTTTGTGAAGTGATAATCATTGATTGGTTGAAGGAATTAAGAGTTATATATGTTTTAAATAGAGTTATTGGAATATAATTCATGTGAGAAGTAAAGAAAAATGAGGAGAGGAGAAGTGAAGATGATGAAGTGGAAGCAAAGAAAATATAGAGTTGAAGCTTAAAAAATGTTTGTCCTATTGTATTTGAATGGTAAGAATGAGGCGGACAAAATAAAAAAAGGGAAGAGGTATTTTAGGTAAAGAGGGGGGCATTGACACACATGTCACATGGCAAGTTGCAGTTATATACGATTTTACTTGTTTAGCTTGGTATGGTATATGGTTGAGTGGGAATTATTATTATGGCGATGATAATAGATAATAGATGTGTTAATATAAAAGTTGGAAAGTTTGACCAATGGAATTGATATGCTTACGTGATGCAATCTCTAACTGTAGGCGCGAGAGTATAATTAAAACGTATATGGAAGGGGAGAAACGTATGAGTGATATTGTCTTGATGCCCAATTGAGATTCTATAGTCCACACTCCAAATCAAGAAATTTGTTAGTTTGGTAGGCAGCGCCAAGGGTGAGACATTAGGGACATGTTTGGGGAGGTTAAAAAGTTGTTCAAGAAACTGGCCGACATAACTTGGACTGGGTTAGGGTAACAGGGAGCACATGGACCATCCCCAAGGCTCCATATTAACTTTTGATGGACCTCCTGGGTCACACTGACCCACTTTCCATCAGATTTGCTATCGGTATGGCGTCTCTACCAAGTTCTCAAACAAAAAATACCCTATCAACTTTCTCTTAACTTACCCTTCCCTTCCATCTATTCCTTCTATTCACTTCATTATCTGCATCTACACAATTAACATTACCTTCTAACCAACCTAGACATAATTAATACGACTTGAGTTGATGCTCATAAAAACAACAAACACAACAAAAACATTCATTATTTCTTGACTCGTATAAACTCAATATCCCACGCCACATTATACCCGGTGGGAGACACTTTCCACAAATAGTGTCAATAACATTTTACTCCCAGCGATACTAGGGAGCCTGGACTTCTCGTGACATGGTTGGGGCGGTGGACAAAAGCGCTTTTAAATTAAACCCATTTATTCACAGTTTCTGTCTCCTCTCTCTCTCTCCCTCTCTTCTCGAGAAAGCCTACATTTTTTATAGTCAAAGTCATTCTTCATTGCCACTTGGCTCTCGACCCCTTTAGGACTTTCCACTATAAATATATAACCAACCTTACTCCTTTACACACCAATTCCACTTCAAATATTCTTCTCTTCTCTTCTCTTCTCTTCACCTTCCTTCCTTCAGCGATCAACTTACTTCTCATCACCTCTTCATCCTACCATCCCAAACACACACAAACAAAAATGAGGCTCTTGTCCACAAAAGCAACGTGCAATAGTCACGGACAAGACTCTTCATACTTCTTAGGATGGCAGGAATATGAGAAAAACCCTTACGATGAGCTCCATAACCCCAAAGGAATTATCCAGATGGGTTTAGCGGAGAATCAGGTTAGACATTGATTTTCTTTTTTCAAAATAACCACGGTCTTTATTCTCTTACGTTAAAACTTGATCGACTCATAAAATTTATCTTTTGCATTGCAGCTCTCTTTCGACCTCCTAGAGTCATGGCTGGCTAAGAACCCTGACGTGGCCGGCTTCAAACGAGATGGCAAATCCATCTTCAGAGAACTAGCCCTCTTCCAAGACTACCACGGTCTCCCTTCCTTCAAAAAGGCATTGGTAGATTTCATGGCTGAAATCAGAGGAAACAAAGTCACTTTCGACCCCAACCACATCGTTCTCACTGCCGGTGCCACTTCCGCAAACGAAACCTTAATGTTCTGTCTCGCTGAAGAAGGAGACGCGTTCCTCCTTCCCACTCCTTATTACCCAGGGTGCGTATATTTTTATCTTAATCTTATCGCTTACATTCCACTTCATGCTACAAAATTCTACGTAATTTTATTTTTATAATTTTTTATTCATTCCCCTGACCTTGCTTTATTCTATACAGATTTGACAGAGACCTCAAGTGGAGAACTGGTGCTGAGATTGTTCCGATACAATGCACAAGTTCTAACAACTTCCAAATTACGGAGTCAGCTCTGAAACAAGCTTACGAGGAGGCAGGCAGGCGGAACCTGAGAGTGAAAGGCGTTTTGGTGACAAACCCGTCAAACCCCCTGGGCACCACAATGTCTCGGAGTGAATTGAACCTTCTCGTCGACTTCATCAAAGAGAAAAAAGACACGCATTTGATAAGCGACGAGATATACTCCGGGACGGTTTTTAGCTCCCCAGGCTTCGTCAGTATCATGGAAATCCTCAAGGAGCGAAACGATGCTGACGGAATCTGGAACAGAGTTCACGTTGTCTACAGTCTCTCCAAAGACTTGGGTTTGCCGGGTTTCCGCGTCGGCGCTATCTACTCGGAAAACGACACCGTGGTTGCTGCCGCAACGAAGATGTCGAGCTTTGGGTTGATCTCTTCGCAGACACAGTACCTTCTCTCTGCCATGCTGGGCGACAAGAAGTTCACCCGAAACTACATCGTTGAGAATCAGAAGAGGCTTAAACGACGACAGAGAATGATGGTTTCGGGGTTACAAAAAGCTGGCATTTCTTGCCTGGAGAGCAATGCCGGGTTGTTTTGCTGGGTGGACATGAGGCACCTTTTGCATTCGAACACATTCGAAGCTGAGATGGAGCTGTGGAAGAAAATAGTGTACCAAGTTGGATTAAACATTTCCCCCGGGTCGTCGTGCCATTGCACTGAGCCAGGGTGGTTTCGTGTGTGTTTCGCTAACATGTCCGAGGAGACTCTCACCTTGGCCATGAAACGCTTGAAGAACTTCGTCGTTGAGTCCAGCTGCACTCAGAGGACTGCTCTGCTTAACGGAACCTCCAAAAGGAAGTCTCTCACCAAGTGGGTTTTCCGGTTATCGTCTCGCGATCATCGTGAACAGGAAGAACGGTAGCCTGGTCTTAGTCTATGCGTGTCGCTCATGCATAAATTCATTTCAATTTCTTTTTATTTTTCCTTTTTCTACCTCCCCAATATTTTTGGCGGAGTAGTCCAAAAAATTCCCATTTATTTTTTGTGATAAAATTAATGTAGAAAGAGAGAGAGAGAGAGAAACAAAAAAGCACTCTGTCCATGTGGATGTGAAGTGGTTGGGCTTCTAGTCAGCCTTGTTTGTATAAGTTGTTCCATATCTCAGTCATTAATTCCCTACAAAATCTCATTAGTATCATTAATGAAAAGTTTTATTTATACCACTACTGATTTAATTACATTAGTTTCTTCTGTCATACGGAAATCTTCTTGGTATAATCAATGAGAAATTTGATTACTATATAATTTAGTTAATGTGATCCCACTTTAAATAATAGTACAAGTACTTTAATAGAATTTTGCAATAAAGAAACTCTTAATTATGAAGATTGATATATCATGATATGTTCTTCCATTATCTTATTGTTATGTGTGCTTATAACTTCCTTGACATGTGTTGAACGAGGCACACTACTTACGAGAGCTTACTTGTACGTAATTTACGGCACCGGCGAGATAAACAGCCGACGACGATGGGTTGGGCTGCCGATGATATCGGCCCTTATTCAATAAACCGACCTTCGTGCCAATTTCACTGTTTTCAACCATAACATTTTTCTAGGCGTATGAGAGGGAGAATTTGCAGAGGTGGGTCAGAGGCCAAAAAGTCAACAAGTTTCATATATTAATATTTTTTTATATTTCGTAATAATATGTTTTATGGGCTATTCTTTAAGACAAGAACGTAGGGAGCTCCACCTTTTTCTCTTGGACCGTAAGAAAGGGTTACCCAATGTGCTGTAAAAACCAAGTAAATTTTGAGCAATTGTTTTTGTGTCTGTTTTTTGTATGACAGAAAAATTGAAAAAAAAGAGTAGAATAAAAGATGCATAATGTAACTATGAAAACCGTGGGGGGAGACGTTGAAGTTTGAACAATGGAATTAGAGATTTATTTAAATCTGGCAACCAACTGCACAAAGAAAAAGTGCGGTGGAGTTTCTTGCAAGAAATCATATTTTAAACTGTTGGGAACACTTTGGTTTGTTGAACTTTCTGGGAGTAATCATAATAATCACTGCTGAAAAAGTTACTTTGTCTGGAACAGATTTTGCGGGGACGAGTACGTATGTATGCGCTGGCTGTCCCTCCACGAATCGCAAACACTATTGAAGTTTTAGTCGCTTTTCAAGAATTAACAAAGCATAAAGCTATCTTTTTGACTCAACAAAGCATAAAGCTGTTTGAATTGATGTTTTGAATTTGGAGGAGCTTGAGAAAGCCCAGGAAAACACTACCAAATCACAGTCCAAGTTCAACCTTGTCTGGAACAGATTTTGCGGGGACGAGTACGTATGTATGCGCTGGCTGTCCCTCCACGAATCGCAAACACTATTGAAGTTTTAGTCGCTTTTCAAGAATTAACAAAGCATAAAGCTATCTTTTTGACTCAACAAAGCATAAAGCTGTTTGAATTGATGTTTTGAATTTGGAGGAGCTTGAGAAAGCCCAGGAAAACACTACCAAATCACAGTCCAAGTTCAACCACACATACATGACACGTTAACTAAATTACGCACGCACTGCAATCACATGTGTCTCACTTCCACACGCCATAGCCCAAAACCTCATCAGTCTCCTACATGTTGCATAACTCAATCAAAACTAATTCAGACTCTTGACAAAAAGTCAACACTTCTGGTAATCACCAAAATAACGTTATCTTATTTTTATTTTTTTT
Source organism: Phaseolus vulgaris (assembly GCF_000499845.2). NCBI lineage: Eukaryota > Viridiplantae > Streptophyta > Magnoliopsida > Fabales > Fabaceae > Phaseolus > Phaseolus vulgaris. Next base: position 46,571,373 of record NC_023757.2, on the reverse strand, counting down.
CCACTTTTAAAGGTTTATGTAAAATAATTAAATCATAACAACTTTTTATTATTTACAATAATGTATTGCATTAAATTAGTAAATATATCCCTGCTACTATGCTCATGTTAGCAACAGACCATACCTTCCAAACTTCCGATATGGTCATGCGTTCACACCTGAATAATATAATAATATAACTATACATACAAATATATATCCTCTGCAAGTCTACAACGCACTCTACAATTGTTAAAGCACCAACCTATCACGAAACTAGGGTATAATATTCTGTATTATTCATTTGATAATAACATTCCTATAAAAATATATTATTGAGGAAAAACAAATATATTCATGTGTACCAAATTGAACTAGCATAATAACAAAAGAACATGGGGTGGAAAAGTTTAGGTGATTCTTTTTCCATCATAAATCGAATCTACTAACGACCTTGATCATTATTTGATAAATAACCATTAATTATATGCGTGATGTATTTTGGCCACTTTAATTATGTACATATTTTTAATTTACTAAATAATCATATGTATATTGGAATATTTACTAAATAATCACATTTTTAATTATGTACATATTTTATATATATTGAAATATTTATATGTATATCACATGGTTGAATTAAATATATGAAATAAATATATGTGATGGTATGAGATATATATGAAGAATAAATATACATGATGTTGTATATTTTGTGACTTTTTTTTATCCGTAAAGAATAAATTAATATATTTGAACATTTGAACATTTTAGGGATGGTCTAACTCTTATATAAATTCTTGACTCCACCAAAATTTTAAAATTTAAATATTTACTATAATTTTTTTACTTTTTAGTATTATTTAGGTATTTTTTTAGGCATTTTGAGGTTTTAGTTCTCATCATACTTACACTTATCAGAAAATTATGAAATTTTCCATGATGTTTTCTAGTATAAATTTGACATTTTTCCAATCATTATAATTACATTACATTCACAAATTTATTACTCATACATTACATTACATATGTTATGTGTGTGTTCTAACATGAAATCTTATTATTTCAGTGTTTATTTTGTATATAACATGCTCAGTGGGAGAAGAAGTGCAAATGCAAATGCAAAGAAACTCACTTGGATGTACCTTAAGGTAACCATGTATACCACTTTAAAATGACATAAAACTTTTTCATATATTTATAGAACTTTTTGTAGACTTTTATATTTAAATTATGATATTACATATATTATTATTCTAGATATTTGATATTTTAAGCAGGATTGAAGTAAATATATAATAATACATATTTTCTTTTTTAAAAAATACACTTATATATTAGAACTGTCTTTAAAAATAATTTATAACAACGGTTCTAGTGGGGAACCGTCATTATAAGTGTATTTTTTTTAAAAAATTATTGTTATTTGGTATAACAACAACGATTCTAGAACTGTCGTTAATGTGATTTTATAACGACGTAATAAACAACTGATTTGTAACGACACCCGCAATAACGACGGTTCGAGAACCATCTTTATATGTCTATATTAACCGTTGTTAATGAGCTTTTTTTGTAGTAGTGTCTGAGTATGTAGTGAAAATTGTAATAGGTGTACACAAAGATATTCCTGTAGTAGGATACTGTTTGGTAGAGTTATTATGCGGAAGTTTCAGTGTGGCCAATCTACCTTAACTCGTTTTATAGTTTGCATACTTTTCTATCACTTCTTTTTACTGCTATATTTATTTTAATGTACTTTTCAATGATACATAAGCAAGGCATCTTTGGTCCTTTATAGTAAATATGGATCATAGATATTTGTAATCACAATCATACGTTGGGAGTTTAAACCGAAAAATGAGAAAAAAAAATAAAGACAAACAAAATAACTTTATGTAATGAGTAACTTTCATGTTCCCTTAATGATTATTCCTTATCAAATTTTTTTAGCTAGTAACTTAAAGATCAAATTGATTTCTTCTAAGAAAATACTAGCAGTCGAGGTAGATTCAATATATTCGCTGCCAAAATGATCGGACATAACTTTTGAGCTTCTTATTCATCATCAAAAAGAGATTCAAAATAATTTTACAATACTAAATCTTGGGAAACAAAATTTAGAAGTAACTCATTTGACAACAACTAATTTAAAACTTGTTGTAGTAGTTCAATTTTTTAGATGAAAGAATCCTTATAAAACACCAGAATTTTCACAAGACAGGAATTAGTTTTTTGTAGCAAATTATCATATTCATGGATATTCTCCAAAGAAGACGTATTAGCAAAAACATCATCTTGAGATCTCGAACCCACCCATATATCTTCGATAGATCTCTTAACTTTTGACCAACAAGAGATTTATCTTCCACCTACAACAACTACTTCAACAAGATAAATTTAATTATAAATATTTATATCCACTAAAGGTACATGTACGTGCTTTAAGTTGCAATTCAATGTTATATTAATATTTAAATTTTGAAAATAATAATTCTCATACATCTATTTTTTTCTCTTACTTTCCCCTTACAACTCTTTTTAACAATAAAATATTTCATTTAATTAATAAAAAAATTAAAATAAAATATTATTATTATAATTTATTAAGGGAAAGTGTGCAAAAATGATAGTATCAAACTATATATATATATATATATATATATATATATATATATATATATATATTTTAAATGTTGATAAGGTAATGCCTTTGTATATATTTTTTAATATTTACTGTTTGGGACTGTTTATAATAGTTTTATAATTTTTATAATTTAATTTAATTTTTGGGACTATTTATAATAATTATTAAAAAAATATTAATTTTTTAAATATTTTAAGTAAATACAAAAATATTGATCTATATGCTAAATTGAGGAAATTGCCTTTTAAATACGATATTTTTATCTCTCAATTATTAATTATTAATGTTTTACTTTTTTTAGTTCTTGTTTATTAATTTATTTAATTTAATATATATCTAAAAAATAAAGATTAATTCTTTTGCAACAACAATAATGTAAAGCTAAATTCCATTTATTGTACAAAGGTTCATGTTTTTGTTTGTTTTATTTTTAGAATACAGGCAAACAAGAAATTGAATCTCCTAGTCATGTCAACCAAATTTTAGGCTAAAGTATTGCATATAGAGAGTGCGAGAGAATTTTCTAGGAGTCAAAGCTTCCAGTGTCATTCTAAACTTCACAGAGCTTTTCGTATGAATTTGTTTAATAGTATTGTATCGAAAATGTGTTGGGAGGACGTTTTGATCAGAATTAAATATTTTTCTGTATATGGGTTTTTGTTAGTCTCCAGCAAGAAGAGGAAATACATATGAAAAAAAACTCTCTCTGATACTTAAGTAGGTACGAGTATAATTACAATAATTACTTTAAAAATATAAATATGAAAATTAAAAGTATAAAATAAGATAAATTATATTTTTTATATTTATAAATTTTTTCAGTGACAATATTTGAATCGATAGTATAATGATAATTTATTACTTTATAAATAACCACTTTTATCAGTAAAGATTTATTGATCCGTTTAACAATAAAAACGTGGTTAAGGAGTATATAGTCAATCAAACTATTTGACATGATATACGTACATGTATAAATTAATTTTGACATATAATAAAGTTTATTTCATTTGTTTTACTTTTAAGAAATATTTTAAAAAAGTTATTGAAATATATCCATATTCGTACTTAGATTTAGCAGCCATTGAACATGAATCCGATCGGCTATGCTATAAGCTTATGAATTCAACGTTCAATTTACAAGAACAGAGGCGGTAAGATTATTCAAGTCATAGGAAGAACAATCAAACGCAAAAGAATATTGATTGGTTAACAACTCTATGTTAAAAAATAGTAATATTTGAATTCATGTAAAAATATAAAATAATTTTAAAATTATATATCATAATTATAAAAAGAATATTTTTTACTGTTGTCAAAAAGTAAAGAGAAAATTTAACATTATTTAATTCCGGGTGAAATGCTGGAAAAAAAAGGAGTCATATCTTAACACCACAAACGTTAAAAAAAACATATGCTTCATACTTCAATAAATTAATATTTTAATTTAAAATATTATAATATGTTGTAAAATATATATGTGTATTGTGTGTTGTGTCAAAGAAATTAAAAAAAAAAAAAATCCGTCGGAAACACACATAGTTTTATTTTTAAAGAATTGGAGTGTCATATTTCATATAGATTTTGTGAATTGAATATCTTGATCGCATGTAGACACCTGTCAATAATCGGGATCGTTGTTGCCATAAGAAACTTCAAATTTAATTTGCACCAATCCCATTCTATCCTATGGACTATGTCCATACACCTCTGTAGATGGTGACTGGGGATCGACTTAAACTAATAAGGCATTGCCCTATACATATAGGATCTCATTACTTCTTAATAAAATATTTAAGTCTTTGGTTTCTTAATTATTCTGTTGTCATGTATTTTAATAAATAATTAAATGTCTTCTTAGTTGCTTACCATCTTAATTATATATATCCTTACATGTGAAGAAAAGTTTTCCAAGGACTTTATTAATTATCAATAGCAGACTCATATTAACAAATTGTGATTACATTTATAAAATTAAGTTTGGAAATTTTGGTCGATTTCATGATTATTGTCAACTACATGCATGTGCCCAAAACCCTAAATAATCTGTTTTTTTGCTACATATACGCCTTCACTTTGAACAACTCTCTATGGGTACAACTAACTAACATATCATGAGGTTCGTTTCTAGTAGGTTTGAGCATTATTATAGGACTGAGTATTAAAATTATATTTTTCTTCTAATAAAATAGTTATCGTTTCTTGAACCCAAAACAGAAAACATGTCAACACGGTTTTCTGTTAAGATTTGTAGGTCGAGTCTGAGATTTCGGATGGCAGCAGAACATGAAGTGTATCTCTATTACATTTTGGAGAATCCAAAAATATGCAATATCATTTAGGACAAAAGATAAAGAAAACCTTGTTGAACCATAACTCTAGTTATACGCACATCCAAAGGGGCCACCACTTCAAGATTTTCTTCTTACATTTTATTGAAATCTTAGCTTCTTCTCATGATTGATCAAATTAAATTCATCACATTAATCATTTTCTATATATATATATATAATTGTGTGACAGGAAGAAGTACACAAATACTAAATTACTATCCAATGATAAAGAACAAGAAACGTGGGGAGTGGGAAGAATGGTTGTGGAATCTTGATTGGGATGACCTTGATTTGAATGGAAGAAATATATGCTTTACTGAATATGTTATAGATAAAATTATATAACTGTTGTGACTCTCTTTAGTGTTTCTTTTAATTTAATTTATTTATTGTTAAAAAAAAGTTAAAAATTTTAGGAGTGGAGTGAGATATTGTGGGATAATTTTCTGTAGTTCTACGTACAAGTTAAGTTGAATCAATTATATGAAAAATAAGAGGATTTTGTCAAACTATAAAAGAATAAAGTTCTACCTTCAGTGTTTTGCTAGAGAGTTATGTTAGATAAAATTGCAAAAGAAAATTAATTTCTTAAGAAAGAACATCTAAATGCTAAACTTAAAACTGTATCACATGTACAAATCACTTTTTTTTTTTTTCATGTTCTGAAGTTGTTAAAATATGGAAGTGGTTGGATTTCGTCTCATCCTTTTTTGCACATGCAAAGTAGCTTGGCTTATGTGGTCTAAATGTTACGAGTGTATGGATATGACATTGACGGTTCATCGAGAGCCAAAAATGTTAGATGTTAGTGAAGCTATTAATCAAATCCAGTATTGTGTGTGGATAGTAGTAGTAAGAGAATTGTGGAAACAAAGTAATAATAAGATTTTTATATCTGGTCGTATAGATTATATTGAAATTTTTACAATGGTGTAACTGAAAGTTTGGTCATAGGTGAGTTCGAAGGTACGCCTAACATGTTTTTCTTACTCTGATTGATGTCTCGAGCCACTAGTATGCATGAGATCTATCAAATAATCAGGCAGACGGCAAAATATGTGTATGTGATGAGGCAATGATAGGTAAAGTTTTTCTTAGATGTGAGATGGGATATGTATGGTTTTTTAAGGTTAGAGGCAGTGTAGTTGTATGTTTTGTTTTTATGGGTTTGGGGGTAGATGATATGGTTTGTTGTTTTATGTTGTTTACTTCACTTTTGAAGCCATGTGACTTTTAGATGTGGAGATTGAACTTTGCTTTTTTGTATGAAGGGTTAAGATATTCTTAAATACCTCTATTATTCATTTTTTTTTCTGATAAAAAAATGGTTCTGATAAAAAAAATGGTTGGATTTTGTTGTTGTTCACCATTATATAGCTAGACTTTACCTAATTTTACTATTCAACACTGAAAGTTCTATTTTAGAGGATTTTTTTAAATGACTTGAAGATAGATTATTCTTTTAGTGATTATTGTGCAGAATGATACAATATAGATTTAGGAAGTTTATAGTTAATTTATCATACATACTAATAATTTAATTTTTAATATAATATAATACAACATATAATAAACTTAATATATACATATAGTGATTTTTAATTGGATTATACAATGATTTGTAATTAGATAATAATATAAAATTTTATTACATTATGAATCTTTAACCTTTTTTAACTCTATTTATTTAACATAGATGCCTAAATATGTTTAGACATCAATACGATGTTAATCACCGATCCAATGTGATCGAGATTATGAAATTTCAATAATGGGATACGAACATATACGTTATTGCATCGAATTCCTGAAATAATTATGTATCTATTATTTAATTTCAGAAAACAGACACGGAATAAATTTGCGTATGCGTCTAAAGCATTTAAATTTGAATATAAACAATAATAATAGTGTAATAAATAATGTAACTTTTATAAGCAACAAATAGTGTTTTTGTTATCATATAAGCAATAATTAGTATAGTATATCAATGTAATTTGACTTTTCTTTCTAATATTGGTGGAAAAAATCTAATTATTCTAGGAGCGATTCCTTTTCAAGTATAGGTGAATCCCTAATCCTGCTTAAATATATGCAATTGTTCTAGAGAAATTTTAATTTTATAGATTTTTTACGTTAAATTAATATTAAAATAACTTAAACTTAATTTCAAAATTAATTAATGTTTTATTAAATAAATTCTATTTTACATAATATATATATATATATATATTAAAAAAAGTAATGCTAAGTCTAAATTTTTTATTTAAATTTAATGTCCAACTAATTAAAATTGTACATACTTAAACGAAAAAAACTCTAAAGGTAATTTCATGTCACACTAAAAAAATTGCATTTATTAAGATTAACATTAGCATTAATACTATTATAAATATTAATATTATATACTATTAATATTATTTACAGAAATAAATCTGTAGATAAATTATCATTGACAATCTAAATTTACGATCATAAATAATATTAATAACAATATTGATATTAATATTAATATTATTATTAATAATGTTATTATTGTTATTAATATGTAGATAATAATTTGTAGATAATATTAAATTTATATATAAATTTCTATTTATGGAGAATAATTTGTATAGAGTATTAAATTTACTTATAGATATGAATTTGTAGATCCATATATAAAGTTGAATTTATAGAAGAATATAAATTTATAATTATTAATCTGTATATAATATTAAATTTACTATCTGGATTTGTATATATTTTTTCATGAATATGAGATTCTTGTAGCATAATTCTCTCACTATACCACCTAAAAGTTATATTTTTTTTTTAATTTAATTAAAAATAATTGATAAATTAAACTTCTTCATAGTTACACGAAGTTATATTATGCTCAAAATAAATAAAAAAATCATAAAAATATAAATGCTACATAAATCATGACCCAACTCTTTAAATATATGAAAATTAATGGGTTGAAAAATATTAATAATAATTATAATATTTTTATTATTGATTTTGATATTAATAATAAATATTAATATTACAATGATATTAATAATATAAATAATATTATTAATAATGTAAATAATATTATTAATAATGTTAATAATATTATTAATAATGTTAATAATATTAGTAATAATGTCATAGTATTAGTTGTATTATTAATAATAATAGTACTAATAATAATGTTATAGTATTAATAATAATATTAATAATTTTAATAATAATAATAACAATATTAATGTAATAATATCAATAATCATATTAGTAATAATAATAATTATTAGTATTAACAATATTAATAATAAGAATAAAAATATAAATGATAATAATATTAATATGTATAAATAATAGATTATGACGAGGAACTTATTTCGTAGGTAATATTCTTATGTAACATTTTTCTATCCCAACCTATTAAAATTACATTCAAAATTTACTTATAGATTTTTGTCGTTAAATTATTTTTTTATTACACTACAAGAAAATAGAAATCAGTTTTTAGATACCAAAATAATTAGTTGCAATAGTATTTAAATTAGAGATCATTTTAGAAACTAAAAAAAAAATTGGTTTCTAAATTAGTTTCTATATTGTTAAATAGTTTCTAAATTGGTATCTAATTAACAACCAAAGTTTTAACTACCAATTATTTAGTTTCTAAATTTGGTTTCTAAAACCTTGCTAATTAGATACCAATTTAGAAACTATTTAATAATAATATAAACTAATTTTTAAATCAATTTTTTTTAGTTTTTAAAATGGTCTCTAATTTAGTTACTATTACAAATAATTATTTTGGTCTCTAAAAATGAATTTTTATTTCATGATTTTCTTGTAGTGTTTATAGGGAAAAAAAAAACTATTGATAATAATCTGAATGTGAGTCGTAATTTATCCAGGAATCAAAATTCATAAGTAATAACAACTTTTTTTAGTGTATTATTTATTAAATAAAAGCACTCTATACTTATTCTTTTAAAAAATATTTTTATAATAGTATATATTGGAACGAGTTATATACCTCGAATCCATTTTTAAGTATAAGGTCTATTGTTTTACACCTAAACCCATTACAAGTCCCTCCCCATCAGTCATTTTTTTTGTAATGAACACCCTCTATATCCAACCCACACTGTACATAATAAGTTTAGTTTATTGACTTTTATAATAATTATCTTATGAATCTTATTAACAATTATTTCTATTTAGTTGATAATGTACATTTTGTATACTAATAGTAGAGTTATTAAGCTTACATATTCTTTAAATATATAACCCTGAATCAAATTGATATATAATATTCAATGTTATCTAAATCTACATAAGATACGCGATCTAATTTTTAAAACTTAAATTCATGATAAAATCAAATTTCAGCATATAAAAATTAGTTAATAAAATAGAACTATTATAAAGTAAACCATCCTGTTTTGGTTGGTCGTATATAAGAAGAATGAAGACAAAAAGTTGGCAAAATAAAAGTAGGTATGTATGATTTTAATTAACAAAGTGGGTTGCACTTAATTGAATTTAAATTAGGTTTTTATGGATTGAATTAATTTTATTTAGTGTAATTAATTAAAATTGATTGGATAATGAGTAATTGAAAAAATAAATATATTTTGTTTATATTATTTATCTAACAAATTTATAATAAAAAAGAATTTTATATTTATCATATCGGCATTCTATAAATGTTATGATTATTATTATCTTATCATTATTAAAAAGAATTAAAATTTAGTTCTCTAATAAGTGAAATAGTTAAGTTTAAATTAATTAATTGGTGATTAAAACTAATTATTATTGAATTAAATTATTAAATGAAAAAGTAAAGTGGAATGAATAAAATTAAAAAGAAAAAGAAAGTGTGCTGCTTGTACCCTACTTGGTTGGTTTGACATAGATATTTGGGCAGGATGTGACAATTTGATTACGTGGTATGGGTGACATGTGGGTTTCACATGATGTAGCACATGTTAGGGAACAGAGAACACCTGCGAAATTTGAATAATGCAAGTGGGGGGGCGGGGAGAGAGAGAGAGTGTTAGGGTTTCCTTGTTCCTTGATGGATCATGGTAGGAGCTACCAAGCTAGCAAGCTGCAGATAAAGGCCCTTCCCTGTTGATGGCGACACGAAGGGTCAAATGAACATGGCCTTTTGCTCCTCATAATAATGCTCTTTCACCCATAACCCATACAACAATTTTAGTATTCTAATTTTGGGTCCCATGGGTCTGCTTCCGATAATCCATGATCATGCACAGATTAATTTCTCAACTCAATCATTGATGAATCACTAAATAGTCTCTGATAAGAAATGATGCGATTGCTTGCGACTCTGGCACCCATCTACATGCTTCATTGCTTGCTAGCTATCTATCATGTTTGGATCACAAATAAATTCACAACCATATATATTTATATACTTTCACCACCATCAAATTTAATCTATATGCTTCATAAATATTCAGAGTCCAACACCAGAAAACAACCGATCAACCTCATTCCGTGGTTTTGTCACTTTAATCCGCGGCATCTTCACCATCATTTACTGTTGCCTTCACCAAGTGGGATCGGTTTGTATTTTTGTCTTGGCTTATTTCGGCACTTCTTCTGCTGCACTCACCTTTTGAGGTACAATTCATTAAGCCTTTCAAATAATAATAATAATACACCAACTCAACATCATGAGAATATTCTTGATAGAATTTGGAATTTCTGGTATTTTTTGTGAGACAAATTTTGATGCAGTTACATGCAAGAACATATTTGTAAGAGATGAACATTTTCGACTTATAACACTATCATTGAGATTGGGTGACAGTGGGTGAAGGATGTCACGGTATCAAATCATTAATTAATTCAATAGTTCATAATAATAATTTAAGAGATTTTTAAGAAAAATATTACATAAATATCCTTTAATTTTTTTACTCATATATAATAAAATAATATTATTTTTACTTTTTAGGTTTATTCATCTAAAATTATTTTATACTTTTAAAAAAAAATTCATATCATTAATATTTAGTCATTATTTAGTAAAGAATAAAAAGTTGGTGTCACACCTATTTTTTTCATAAATAAATAAATAAAATAAAATGAAACACTTCAAGGTATCATATTCTTTGTAGAGACATTTCAAGAGTGTTTCAACTCTTATACACTACATAGTCAAAACCAACTTGCCCAAAATCTGACCATTCATGCTTTACAGACCTCCAAATCCATCCTCAAAATAGAGGAGTGGCAGATCACGCCCCATATTAGCCCTTACTACCCCATCTAGGTTCATACAACTAGTCTTTAATCCAAACAATAAATACAAAACAAATCCTACTACAATCAAAATACTACAAACACAATTACAAATAAAAAAAACTAATACAACTCAAACCCCTTACCCACAGCCAAAAATACACAACATCATGCCAAAATAACCACTCTTCTTCAAAGCCTAGAGTACCTTTACCTTCCTTCAAAACACCAGACTCAAACTCCCAACCTGCAACCAAGAACAAACCCCTTTGTTGGCCAAATACCAACATTAGCAGAATCCAAACCATAAACAAAATATATCAACGTTAACTTAGCAAACCTATACCGACTCCAAAAGATCCCTCCACAAGCACCACCTGACATCACCTATTCATAGCTATACTTCTAGTTAGGGTACATATATTATAGACGACATCACTTATTCATAACTATACTTTTGGTTAGGGTATACTATGGAGGTTTCATATTAGAAAATTTGTTCTAAGGAATAGTTAATGTTTTCTTTTAAAAAAAATTGTGTTAATTTTTATTTATCTCTATGGAATATTAGTTTACGATTTTTTTATAAGGTTAAAATATCACTTAAATATTTTAATTTATTTAATTTATGTATTCTTGATAAAAAAAAATAGATTAGTTAAAAAGAATTTTAAAGTGATGAAGGAAGTTCTGTCGCTCTCCACTTACTTAAGTTTTGGGTTTAGTGTTCTTTTAGTTAATAGTATTGACTTTTAAATTTTTTCTATCTTACGGATTGTGGTGGCGTTTTTTTTCAACGTTTTCGGAGTATTAATTTTAACTCTCTTTTTTTTTTATAGAAGTAGATAAGTTTGAAATTACATATCACAAATAAGTTGTGTTTGAAAACAAAATTTAACTTTTTATTTTCTGAATATTAATATAAGTTGTGATTTAAAATATGATTTTATATTTTTTATTCTTTAAGAAAATTAATTAAATAAAACATGACTTCAATTAGAAGTCGTATTTAACATACATTCTTACTTTCTGAACATGGTTTCTTCGTTAGAAATAGTGCTTTAAAATATAGCTTATAAGTCATTTCAGTAAATTATTATATGTAACTCTATTTATTATATGTGCTTTAATTATATGTAACTCTATTTATTTTAGATTTAGCCATTTCAGTAAATTATTAAAAATAAATACTCATAAATTTAAAAAAATCCTTGAGGTGGACCCATCATAGCAAGAGTGAACTTAAATAAATGGGTGAAAGAAGTTAATCATGTTGTTATTAATCCAATAACTTCATAAAATTATTATACTATTTTTATAACATTTTTAAATTCTAGGTTTGCCTGTTTAAAGAATGTTATATAGGCTCAATAAATTTGTAATGAAATCAATAGTGAATAAAAACTTTTAAAGAGTATGAGGTTGCACATTAAATAAAAACGAAATATAAATAAAACAAAATGTTTCATAACTTGTATAATTCAAATCTTGGAGTTTAGGTGGAGGAGGCGGGGCAAGTTAGCATTGAATTTCCATGATGTTGAATGTTTGCCACACAGATATAACAAAAATGTTGGTGGATAAATAACGTTTCTTAAATATAATCAATTAGTTAGAATTTGTTTGTCTTTTTAAGTGTGTAGCGTCCGATATTGTATATAAAGAAATCGTCTATTGATTCATATTTAAAGACATTAATGTCGTATTAGCGCAAATCAAGGGATCCTGGATAATCAACTTTAAATAGGAGGAGATAAGATTTATTACTTAATTAAGCCAATAATAAGACCAGATACAAGAAGGAGGAGAGTACTATCTTATGTAAGGAAAGAAAACAATTCACAATATACCAATAGCCGCCTTCTTAAATTAAGTTAATTTAAAAAATATCACCGCGTTTTGAAAAACCGCATCTAACCATAAAAATGCATTAAATAATGGATTGTTGTTTTAAACTTTTGTACTAGTGTGAGCCCGATGTTAAGAGAGATGTAGGTTGATTGGAGATCATAAGAGTAAACTTGACTTTTAGTCTCATTAGCTTATATCTGAGACTAGGGAGCTATAGCGTGAAAAAGGATATCTACGATTTTTTTTTTGAGTTTGTGGTAAATTAAGATGTTGTGCTACGTGTAAAAAGTATTTTTAAAAAAAGTTCCTCTAATTTTGGAGATTAATATTTATTATGTTTTTATGTCTTTCGGTATCTTTATTATCATTCTTAGAATTTTAATTTTGAGATTAATGTTTGATGGTCTGATTATGTTTTTATGTCTTTGGGTGTCTTTATTATCATTCTTAGATTTTTTTTTTATCAGGATTAATTTTTGGAATAGATGAACGATAACTAATCATTCTTGCAATTCTTGGAATAGATGAACGGTAACTAATCTCAATGAAGAGAATAAGGTTAAATTATTGATATAAATGCTTCTTCACCATCAAAATTGTTCCAGTCTTTTGAATTTCTATGAATTTGTGAGTTTGAACATGACACTACACAAATTTTAAAATATATTTAATAGATAAAAAGAGTTGCAATTCAACATAAGTAATAAAGTCCTGAAAATGTTAAATCGTACTTTATTTTTTACAAAATAAATTGTCAAAGCGAAACGAAAAGAATCTGTTTTATTTGATCAATCACTTATTCTCATTGATAGCCTTAATTTTTTTTTCGTCTAGAGTTCTACATATATGATTGCTTACCAATGGCTGCATTGACATGGATACATTTTGCATAAATTAGACTGGGTGTAAGTTTTACCATGTGAAAAAAAAAACTATAATCTGTGATTACTTTCTGGTTATTTAGTCAAATGATTCGTTGGCTGCATTTAAGAGTATATGGATAATTAGTCATAGTATATTATTTGATTTAACCTTTGCTGATGCGCATGCAGTTCTGCAGTTATCCATGAACCTGTTTTTCTAAGTCTCGCAGAGTCCTGAAGATTCTGTCCCTTGACAACCCCAATGCATAACAATAGAATTCTTGAACTAAGAATAAATAAAAGTTGAAGTTGGACGACGATGACTTCAATTATGGACGTACTACACTCTAGTCTAGTTGTGGAAAGCATTTTGGTCTTAACTTTGCCTTATCGAAATGGAGATACAGTCAAGACATTACCCTATGTGTTCCAGCAACAATGAAAAGGGAAAACTGTGGGACACTGCCATATGAATGGGGTGTTAATTTCCTCTTCGGATATGAATTTGTTCGCTTAATTAATATGATGTTTCGCATATGGTTGGGAAAGTAATTAACACATGCATTCCAAAAAAGAGATTTGATTCTCGTTTGAGATCTTGGATTTATGTTTTAGATGTGAAAAAATGAAAAAAATTAATTATAAATTAAGGTTTAATTTGATCCAACGGCATAGAGTCACATGCAAAGTAAGAAGTTGGCAGGATTCCACTGTGCAACATAGAGTGTGATAAGTGTCTTTTAAGACTTTGGACAATCTTTTGGTTCCTGTTTTGCTTTTTATAGAACAAACTTTTTCGTGGTTCATAAAGAGGTGGAGATATCCCCTATATTCCGCCCCAAGTCTTGAATAGAATATTTCAGTCATCTGTGGCGGTGCCCAAATTCCAAAAGCTAATGAAACACTCCAACATTTCTTTCATGAAGATTTTTGTCGGAGTTAATGTTCTCTTTATTAATGAGTTGGTAAGAGTTATACCTAACGTACGATGGTCTCTAATTTTCCATGTACCACAGATTCCATCTGTTGCTATAATCATACATGCAAAAGTAAGCACCGCATACAAATTTTAAAATTTTACCTTCTTTTTCTTTATCTCCAAGCTCGGTTTTTGTCAGTGTCTGCTCTGTACTTTGAGCTCATCTTTACGTGGACTTTACGGGGGCGATAGTGTGAACTCCATAATGTAAACTATCAACTATCCCAAAACTTTTTCTTCTTTCCTTTACATCCAAGAATTCTTCATTTCTATGATACTCATCAATTGTCTGAAACTTCTCCCCCAACTGCACAGACTGAATGCAGTACATAAATTTCTACAGATACTCAGCTTTCCTGAATCTAATCTTATGGTTTTTCACTTTGTGTCTAAATGGTCTAACTCGTGTTAGAAACTTAAGTTTCAATTAGAAGTGTTATCGATACATCGAAATTAACACAAATATTAAAAAAAAATTCGCAAATCCATCATCTTAATACTTTAAGTTAGAGTGATATTGATTTTGAATTTTCTTGTATTTCTCCTCCAAAAAACTAATAATTCAAAAATTAATTTTAATGGATTTAAATTAAAAAAGAGAGTTTTAGCTATATTTTGGGAATTATTTCATTATATCTTATATTTTTTTAAAAGATATTTTTACAATTATTTATTAATAAGATTTATTGACATAATAAAGTATATTAAGTTTGCATGACATGACATTATGTTAGTATATATATAAATATTTTTTAGTAAAATATTAGTTTTGATGACCGATGTTTATTCAATTTAATGGGCACTTTTTGAACACATACTATCTCTTTCAAAACTCTTTATTTTATTTTTCATCTAGTATGTTATTTAAAATATTAAAATGAACTTGTACTTAAACTAACATGTTCATGATGACTATTTATTTTTAAATATTAAAATACATACACACACGAAAAAATCAAGTAAATATAATGTTTATTTCATATACTATAATTCTTTATTGGGTAAGGTATAAACAGATAGTCTTATAAAAAAATTCAAAATTAGGTTGGGGAAAGATAAACATATTCTATGAACACTCGTACTTAATATTTTTTCTTTAAAAAAGTTTGTTCAATTTTTATGGAAGTCCATCTTGTTAACAAGTTGCCACCTACCTTGAATAGCTTGTTATTAAAGAAAAGAAGAGGGTGGGAATTAAGGGTAGAATATGTTGTAGTATGGATGTGACACTCCTTTTAATTGAATCAAATTACGTGAATTCAAGTTCGCTTCTTTTCATATAGACTCCAGATAGATACAAGTGTATTAACGTGTTCTAGCAAACCATAAAAATAATAATCAAAGAAGCAAATACTACAAACAGAAATTTTTACTAAAAATATATCGATGATATTAAATATTATAGTTTTTAATAAAATATTTTCATATTTAATTATTTATAATATTATTACATTCTTGAATAGTGACATTTAAAATTTATTAAAATGTCAAATTGAGAATCTATATCACCCGTTTATTTCTTCACTATATTTCTAATTAAAAAAGTGGCATGTTAATAATAATAAAACACAAGAGGGTAAGAAAAGGGATAAAAGAAAAGAAAATAGAAACATCGAAGCAAAACAAAAATATAGTAGACAAGATCTCTATTATTTGAATAGATAGAAATACGAAGGAAAAAATTGAAGAAAAGAATCCTAACTTTTATTAATAAGTGAAAAAGCGAGATAAATAAATGAAATTTATCTTTTTGTAGTTAATTGAATTTATTAAATTTAACTAGAAAAAAATAATTTTCACTATATTTTTTAGCAAACTTATTTATTCAATGTTACAAAAACGTTAAAGTTCTTTTCAAATAAACTCTCTCGTCTTAATCTATGTTCTCATGTAAATGATAGAAATTTGGTGTTTTTGTCTTATCTCGTTCTGTTTTACTTTCTTCCACTACTTTATTTACATACAGTAAAAAGTAATATTTCAATCACACTTGATCCCTGTGTTTACCTTGAAAATTTAGAATTCAATTTTGACTACCAAATGTTTCTCACACCAAAAAGTGTGACATAACTGATTTAAAAGACCTTTTATACAAGTAACTTTTTACTATTTAAATAAGCAGTTGAATTTAAGTAAAACTGCCAGGGCTGAACACATCAGTGATGATCTATTTGGTCTGGATGCGTTTTTTTTATATAATTTTTCTAATAAGCTAGAAAAAATAATATGCAGTTTAGGTATCTTAATTGGGAAATTTTTCAGCTTAGCATATTGCAACCAGCTATTGGGTTTTGTTTTTGAACGATCTGCTATTGCTTTCGCTTTATGGGTTTCTGGAAGTAACTCTGTGTTTGTTGAAGAAGCGAGAAAATCAATCTTTTAAAAAAAAGCCCAAAAAGCTGTAGAGGCATTGGGACATGTTCATTCAGTAAAACTTTATTAATACTAGCCAAAATACATACACTTCTATAAATATATATATATTTACATTTTTTTCAAAGTAAAAATATATAATTTTTATACAAAATTAATAAAAAAATAAAATTTAACTATACATATATATAATTTGTATAAAAATAATATTAAAAAAATTCTATAATCATTAATTTAAAAAAAGATAATAATTTAATTATATTGAAATAAAATAAATTATTTATTTACTAAATAAAGAAATAAATTATTTATGTAAAAATAATATTAAAAAATTATAGTTATAGAATCATTATTTTTTTAAAATTATTTAAGTATTTTAAAATAAAAGAAATTATTCAATTTTTTTACTTTATTAAACAAATAAATAAATTATTTTTTTATAATTATAAGATAAAATTATCAAATTAAAAAAAATAATAAAGTGTATCTCTTTTATATAATACTATAGATTTAGGGCCATTGCTTATTACACCCAATGATTTTAAACCAACACCCAATTAACTTTTAAAATTCTAAAATTGTCCTTCAGGAATTGAAAATGTAGAATAAAAGAAACACATTCTAGAAAAGATAATCCGAAATAGATTTTTATGTTTTAGAAATAAAATTCTAAAATAAAATTGAAAAATCAAAATATCAATCTGAAAGAGTAATTCCATATTAAAAAATATAATTTAGAAAAGAAATTAACTTCGGAAACATATTTAAAAAATGAATTTTAAAATCTTAAAAAGTGTTCAAAAACTAGAAATACAAAATTCAAAATATATTTTGAAATGCAACCCCCACTATTTAAAAACTATAGAAAGCTTTTTGGTCATTTTGTATCATTGCCAGTTTAAATTTGATGGGTCCAGAAAGCAATTGCATAGCGGCTGTTTCTTCCTGCACCCCAACAAATTTCTTTATCCACCCCATCATTTTTCAAATAGACTGTTTTACCTCCTTTTAAAAATGACTTTCAGATTGTTCTTTTTAAAATATTTCTGGAACATATTTTCTTGAACACATTTTATTAATTCCAAATTTACCAATCTAGAAATCAAAAAAATGTATTATGGACAGAATATTTAGAATAACTTTTTATCTTCCGGATTTCCTATTTCGAAAACACTCTTTCTTACAGAACCCCTATTCTGGAAATACTTTTTGCTTACGGAATCCTTATTCTGAAATCAGATATAACTGTGAAAGGGTAGTTTTGGTATTTAGAAGAATGTAGGAGTGCAGGAAGATAAAATGTAGAGGTGCAGGAAGAAAAATGTAAAGGTGCGGGAAGAAACTCCCTTACATAGATTTAGTATTATTCAAGCATTAATATAGATATTGGGCCTTAAGAAAGAGTTCATACTAAAACTTTTTGAAATTATTATTTACACTTCTTAAATTTATTAATGACCTCCAAATTTTGTTTTGTTTCCCAAAATATTTTTTTTAAAAGTACTACCTGAAACTGGTAAAAGAATTTTAACATTCCCTAAACTACTTTTCAGAAGTGTAGAAAAATTATTATTTCGAAAAATACTTTTCAAAACTATTAAAATGTGTTCCACCAAAAAGTATTTTTTGAAATATAACATGGTCAGAATCAAGATGGTCCTGTAATTTGGCTTGGAGAAGGAACCCCTTTGTATGGGAGCTAGAACAACATACACAACTCTCAATAGAAATGAACAACCTAAAACCTAAAAAAGACTTATACGATAAGGTTGTGTGGTTAGCACAAGAGGATAGTATGTTCTCCGTCAAATCCACATATGATGCTCTACAACCTTCAGTACATCCTGGGCCATGTTCAGCCATGGAAACATCGTGGGATATCAAAGTTTTGTCCAATGCCTTATCCTTAGCTTGGAGTGTCCTCAAAGGCAAGATTCCGACAAGAGTGAACCTTTCTAGAAGAGGTGTCAGTCTTCCCTCTTTGTTGTGTCCTTTATGTAATCAGGTAGAAGAGTAAACTTAGCATCTTTTTGTTGAGTGCGAGATAGCTCATCAGGTATGGTTGATGGTATCTAGGTGGGTGAGAATACAGGTTGTTTATCATATTGACATTAAAAACCATCTATTACAGTTTTATCTCTTTCAATTTACCTAAAAAGAAACAAAGTCTGGAAAGGTGTTTGGGTGGTAGTCATATGGAGTATTTGGAACCAAAGGAATGGGGTTGTGTTTAAAGGGGGAAGGGTGGACGCTAAATAAATCTTTAGCCTAGCACAACTACAAGCTTGATCATGGTTGAAGAGGAAAATAACCAATTTTAGTTTCTCATACTCTAATTGGGTTCTCTACCTCTCAAATTGTTTGTTCTCCCTTAACTTAAGAGCCCTCTTGGTCAAAACTTGTATGAATAAATGGAGCGTTAAATTATCACGAAAAAAAAAACTTCTCTTATGTGGTGTTGTTTGACCTCTGCTTAAAGTTCGGTGTATGAAGCAGATTGTGTCATATTCTCAAAGTTGTAGCGCTTGCTCGGTATGAAGTAAAGGTTTTGATTTAGGGATTGCTTGAAGAGCTAATCTGCATTTAAAGGGTTGCATACATGGGGCAGTTACATCAACCATAAAGAATTTGAGGATGTGCTTCTTTGCTGCATAATTCTAGTGTTGTATAATTCTAGAGTTGTTTTTTTAGAAGCTTTGGAAAACTCGGTCACATGTTTTGTTTCTAACAGTTTTGGGAGTGAGTAAAAGGATTGAACTGCCTCTGCAGAACAAGATACGTAGTGTGTTATGTAGAATAATGTTTAAGGTGTGGAAGCAAATAGAAGGGAATGAATGTGCAAATTTTGCTACTGTTGGTGGTTTTTTTAGAATAAATCAGAAGAAGATATTTTATTATCTTTTCTAACATTACATTTATAGTACTTGTAGTAACTGACTATTAAATGATTTTATGACCAGTTACTTAGAAATATTAATTCAATAATTAAAACATAATTAAAACAGAAGAATAAAATATCACATGCACTTATGTCACTACAAGACAATCATGAAATAGAAACCAATCTTTAGAAACCAAAATAATTAGTTGCAATAGTAACCAAATTAGAGATCATTTTAGAAACTAAAAAAAAAATTGGTTTATAAATTAGTTTCTATTATTTTATATTATTGTTAAATAATTTCTAAATTGGTATCTAATTAGCAACCAAGGTTTTAGAGACTAAATTTAGAAACTAAATAATTGGTATCTAAAACCTTAGTTGCTAATTAGATACCAATTTAGAAACTATTTAACAATAATAGAAAATAATAGAAACTAATTTAGAAACCAATTTTTTTTTAGTTTCTAAAATGGTCTCTATTTTAGTTCCTATTGTAACTAATTATTTTGGTCTCTAAAAATTGGTTTCTATTTGATGATTTTCTTGTAGTGTGTGCATTTATATGCAGTTAAAAATCACAATATCCAACACTCCTCCTTAATTTTTTGAACTGCAAATTCCAATCTTCTGTCTTAAGAGCTCAAACTTGTTGGCTGGAAGTGACTTGGTAAACAAATATGCAAAAAAAAAAAAAAAAATTCATTCTCGTTTTGCTTAATCTCCATTCAACACCTTTTGATTTGACATAAGGTGCAGATTCTAAAAGACTTTTGTCAAAGGCTAAACTGATAAGATAATCATCAATTCGGTTATACCATTTGATGTACCTTTCTATCTCGAGGTATGTCAACAAGCTCTCGAGTTTTGTTCTTCTCAATCATATACACCTCTTCCTCCATTACCTTTTTCAACTTTGGGTCATTGATAACTTCTTTGTGATCAACAGGTTCTTTGTGATCAGTAGGTTCACATACTGCAATGTTACATCTATGATATATGTCAGAGAGTAATCGATACTGCAACGTTACATCTATGATATATGTCAGAGAGTAATCGATTGCCTTTAATTGGTGGATCATCTTCTACTTCAGATTTTTGCATATTGAAAAGCCCTTGACTAGTCAGCTCCTCCTAAAATAGATCTAATGAGAACTTTTTTGCCTCTCATTTGTACCTTGAACAAATCTTGTCTTGTAGTATCTTTGATCAAACAGTGGTTATCTTAAAAAAAAATACCTTGAAGCCTTTTTGCAGCAATTGACCAATACTCAATAATTGGGTCTATGTTAGGTACATATAACACATCAGTAATAATTTTAGTACCTGAATGTGTTGCTACAACAATGGTTCATATTCCTTTTACTGAAATGTGACCCCCATGGCCTATCTTGACCTTTGATATTTTTTAAGACTTCAACTCCTTGAAAAAGTTTTTTGTCATAAGTCATGTGATTTGTGCATCCACTATCAATTAGCCAAGATGCACTTAAAAAATTGCTGGAGAAACCAATTGCAACGAAAAATACATCATCCTCCTCATTTGCAAATCGAGCATTTACATCTTGTTGCTCACTTTGATTTCTACAAATGACTGCTTCATGCCCAAGTTGATTGCACTTGTTGCACTTAGCATCAGGTCTTCTCCAGCACTTAAACGGTGGATGACCTAACTTGTTGCAATGCTTATAAAGAGTGTAATTTCTCCTTTTGTCATTATTGTGTGTAGCAACTTCTCCATTTTCTTGTTGGTTCTGCTTGATCTTGCTATCTTTGTTTCTCCAGCCACCTTCATGTTTGGCTGTTAAGGCTCCTTCTATTGCTCCATCTTGTTTCATGGATCTTCTTTGTTATTGTACTTGTAAAGCATTTAAGAGCTCTGCAAGAGAAATTTTTGATAAGTCCTTTATGTTCTCTAGGGTTGTTATGGTGGCTTCAAACCTCTTTGGAACCGTTACAAGCAGTTTTTCCACAATTCTTGAATCTTCTAACACAGATCCAAGCAACCTCAATTTGTTGGAAATGCTTAGAAGTCTGTCAGAGTACTCTTTTACGGATTCTGACTCCTTCATTCTCTGCAGTTCAAACTCCCTGATTAGATTCATTGCATTCCACGAATCCTCTCTTCACCTTCATATTCTGCCTTTAGGTAATACTAGATTTTTTTTGCTGACTTGAAGGACATTATCCTTGTGAATACCATAAGAGATACTGCTGCAAATAGACATGTTTTTGCCTTCGATCTTTTCATCTTCTTTTCCTTTTGTAATTTTATTTGTGTCACAGTAGGATTTTCTGGAAGGGACTAAATTTCATAGTCCTCTTCTATAGCTTTCCATAAATCCAATGCTTCTAGGTAGGTCTCTATACGAATAACCCACATTTGATAATTGTCTTCATCAAAGAGAGGTGGTGTCATTGCTAAAAAATTAGAACCTCCTTCCATTGATGCACTCTAGTAACCTCACAAATCCCTCAAGAAGATAGCTCTGATAACAATTGTTGGTTTTTTAGAATAAATCAGAGAAAGATATTTTATTATCTTTTTGTTAACAATTACATTTATAGTACTTGCAGTAACTGACTATTAAATGGATTTTATGATCAGTTACTTAGAAATATTAATTCAATAATTAAAACATAATTAAAACAAAATAATAAAATATCACGTGCACTTATGTGCAGTTAAAAATCATAATATCCAACTGGTATTGTGAAGGAGTGAACACTCTTAGTCAACGAAGAAGAGAGCTAGCAGAAGAGGTGCATGAAGGAAAAGAGGAAGGTTAGAGAGCATTATGAAGGAATGAAGGGTCAATGCATTAGTTGGCCAAGACTTGGTAGTGAAAAGTTTAGGAGTAAATTGCAGAAATGTATCACTAAAGTCAGACATTCTGAGACTGGTGGTCCGGTATATGAAAGGAATTTTTTGGTCAACTTAACTTCTTTTTTTGATGTTGTTGGTACACCAAGTCATTCACAAGGTACAAGGGCATTCTGGTTAAGCAATGGTTATGTTGTTGCACGTAATGAAAGTGTGGTTAAATGCCAATCAAGAACCTTATCTAGCTGTAAGGGCATACCCATACCCAAGAGGTGGTGGTGCATACTGCATAAATATGCAGGTTGTTTAGGTATTAAAGCCTGCTACACAATTATGCAGGTACCACTGGATATTAAGTGTTAAGAGTTTACAATTTTGGATGCAATGTATAGTGTTTATTAATTTTGAAAGCAAGATGTAGAAATTGTAGATACTTGTATAAAAGTTGGGAAACCTTTGAAATGTTCATTTTAATTTATTTATTTTTTCTGATAAAGAAAATAGAAGTTTAAGTGTAATTTATTAGTCTACGTTAATATTAAAAGGGGAATATCGTACGTCATTTTCATTCTAATCCTTCCGTCAGCCAGGCACAGCCAAAATGGACGAGAAAAAGATTTGAAAGTTGATCTGGGAGAAAAGAATGTGTACTGAGAAATGGTATTTTGACGAAATGAATGTGTTAAATATGTATATATTGAGAATAGTGAGTGCCAATTTCATGAAATAAAGAAAGCATTGGGAATGCGAATGAATAGGTATGGTTGTTTACTAATGCTTTTATTCCACGCATTAAAAGACGAAATGCTTGCAAAAGAAGGTCGTCGGGCTCATTTGTCGTCGCTTGGGCAGACTTCAAAGGCCTTCAATCAAGCACTCATTTTGTACTTATTTAATCCTTTGCATATATCGTCATTCTAATTTTCAAGCAATTTTAATGTGCCATCTACACCAAAAACTATATTTCGAACTCAACAAAAAATAAAACTCTAAACTTTTGTTGCTATGCTTTCAATATGTTTCTGCAGTGGTTGGTTTGTCAAGGACTTTTATTCACCTTATTCCTAGCCACTTTATATAACTTTTTTTTTTAATTTCAATTTCTGAATATGGATAGAACCTTATGTTTGGTGGCTTTTTTTTTTTTGGTCAGCTGGCTCATATTTCCTTACCATTTTAATTTTTCGTTTTATGTTAGGGATCGTTCAGTTCTTTCATGTTTCTTTATTCCATATTTTGTGTTTACAGAAAACAAAAAAGAGTTAAAATATGTAGGGTTTAATCAATTTCGATAAAAAGTTCAAAATATAGACTATGAGTACAATTTAAAATAATAATAATAATAATATATTTTTATTTTTTTATTGTTGAATAAATTGTAAAAAAAACTTACTATATATCTCTAATAATATTCAATTCATTGTATTTTTTTTAAATGTGTATACAAAATATTGTTATATGTTAATTATAACCGTGATATAAAAAAATTAATAAATATAAACTAAGTATAACTATAGTAAAGATTGCTGTAAACAATTGCTTGCATGGTATGAATGTTGTGAAATTGTTGGAATTAATAAATGGCTATATAAACAGTTAAAACAATTTGCATAAAAAAAAGTGTCACAAAAAAAAATGAATAGCATAACATCATTATGATGATATACAAAATATTTTAATATATATATTTTTATTTGTTATATATTCATATAAAATAAAAATATTAGTATTATTATTATTTTAATAATTATTTTTATTAATAATAATAATATCTTAATTATTATTATTATTATATTGATATTGTGGTATTTACTAACGGAATTGAAAAAAAAAAACAATATTAACGTCAAGTTACCGATAAATATTACTTATGGATATTGATTAATGTTTCATTATTGCAAAGTTTATTGATTATGAAAATATATAATTTTTTTATGTTTCATACTTGTCGGTAATCACTAACCGATATGAATTCGTCAGTCATTCTATCCGTCAGTAAAATTTGCAATTAATTAAGAAATTACTGAAAAATACAATTCTATCATTAATAAATTATTAATTTCTTGTAGTGTAAATTTTAATCACCAAATATTTGTGATAATTAATCAGTAAGACGCATAATCTACATCCTTACTTCCATAAAAGAACAAAACATAATGAAATAGGATTATCTTGTTTTATGAAAAACTTTAAGTTTATCGAAGTAATATATTTATGGTGAAACTTGATATGAGATATTAAATTTCTTTCGTTTCTTTTTTTTTCTGTTTCTTTTTTTTTATAAAAAAATACCTATATTTAATTGGTTGTTTTTCCTTCATTATGAGTGAAAATATCACAATAAAAATGTTAATTCTTTTTACGTTCTATATTTTTTTTTTGCATGTGCTTTTCTCTCTCCTCTTTGATGTCTTATCTTATCTCTATTTCTTCTTCTCGTTTATTTGCCTTTACATGATTTTTTTTCCTTTACCTTTGTTTTTCACGTTCTTGCACGATAGTTACGTACACCATTGCAGAAGGAGCCAACACACTACAGTCACGACAAACCAGTTCCAATAGAATGTACCCCAGTATTTTTTTTATGTTGGAAAAGTTACAGAGAAAAAAAGAAAATGAACAAAGAAAAATAAAATATGCGATCTACAATAAGAAGAAAAATGTGAGAACAACAAAGAGGTGAAGGAATGGTAATGTATTGTATAGATGTATGAATATCATTGTTCTAATACATTATATATTTTAATTAAAAAGAAAAAGAAAAATACTAATGCACAAGGCATAATATATATATATATATATATATATATATATATGTGTGTGTGTGTGTACGTATATCATATTATAAGTAACCACTTCCAATTTCCGGAGATTTTTGTTTTTTAATCAGGAACCAATTTCCGCAGTTAATAAAAGAACATTTGAATTCAACTGAATAGGTGTTTTGTTAACTTGTTATTATCAGCTAGATTCTATGTGAGGATCCCACTTGATGGACACTGAGATTTAAATGTTCTATTGTTTCTGGTTGGACTCACATAACGTATATGTACAGAATGCCAGACATGAAGAAAACAATAAGGGAACCAAGACAGATTTTGATACCTTGGATATGCTAAAGCCGAGCAAGTCATGGCCAAAACGTCAAAATACTTTTCCAACTTGCTAACTCATCATTTCCTACGTTTTTCAGACCAACTTAATTTTGCCACACGCAATTCCTTCACTATTTATGTTGTACACACATCTTATTCATTTTTAATATTCTAACTATTCAGTGGATAAGTCTATAAACGTAACGTAACAAAGAAATTCAGAACAAAAAGAGTTCAGAAGTTTTCTCGTGTTACTTTTTTTTTAAAACCTGATTTAATTGTAGTTTGTAGAAAAAATATTTCTTAATTTCTTTTTTAAGAATACTTTGAGGAAATATTCAACAAAAAAATCTTAAAACAACTATTAGAAGTTACAAGCAGTTGGAACAAAACAAGAAACAACAAAAAAAGAGGAGTAAATTTCTAAGCTAAAGTGAACTCTTTAGGGTTTTGTTGGATACATTTTTTCTTAGCTATAGCGGTAAAATTTATAGCAAAACTTGCAGGAAGGAGCTGTTATTGCGTTCGCATTGCGAAGTAACTTGACTCCTCGAAAGTAACATCTTGAGGCATTATTCTCTGTTGGCAAGCTTCGTAGTGAGAAACCAAAGGCGGGTAAACCATAGAGCTAATTATATCTCCCCAACTTGTGCTTTCTGTTGAATTCGTGTTTGTGCTACCATTGGCAATTTCCATTGACTCCATTCCATAAAAAACCAGTTCTGATCCATCCATTTGTTGCGAGTTGACACAGGCAAAATCACTGGAGAAGTTCCCAAACCCTTGAAACACATTCGATGTGTGACATGTGTCTGTGGTGATCATGTTACCTGTGGAGGGATAGAGCTGGTCTTGTGTTAAGGAAATGTCAAATGATGAGTATTGTGAGTTCATGGTGGCAGTGACTGTGTTGTCAGGGATGTGTACGATGGATGATGTTTTGTTGTTGAGATCATAGTATTGGAGGCAAGCATTTGCCACTGGAATGGGCCAAGAATTCTGTTCATGTGGCCAACAAGGAGTTCGGCTAATAACTCCCACAGGTAACATCAAATCTTCACTCTCCCTCTTGATCTCTTGCTTTAGGCCACCAACTCTTCGAGCATGAGCGTGTTGCTCCTTCCTTTGCTTCCCCAGTAGCTTCTTCTTCAGCTTAGTGTTCCAATAGTTCTTTATGTCATTATCCGTGCGCCCTGGTAATTGCGCTGCTATAATTGACCACCTGCATATATTAAAACGCATCATTATTTTTATCACTGTTCTTATGGACTTGTTAGTTCATGATATGGTTTTATAATCTCTGTGAGTTTGATCCTCAATTATCGTTCTCGTTAATCCTTGCAAAAGAATGTCGATTTTAGCATAATAAGAGGGGGCGAGGAGTTGGTATTTGACTATGTGGAGATGAAGAATGAATTTACCTGCTTCCAATGTTAACATAGAGGCTGCAAATTATGTTGTCTTCTTCTTCTGAGAAACCCCCATGTTTGATGTTTGGGCGAAGATAGTTCAGCCATCTGAGACGACAACTTTTGCCGCACCTTTTCAGACCTATACCATGCACACGGCAAAAAGAAATCAACACTCCAACATAAAGAAATATTTGGGTTTTGGAAAGACACAGGGAAATTAAGAACCAAGTATATATTACTACAGTAATTAAGAAAAAAATGAAAATATATGTTTGATATGTATTGATGGTTGATGAAAATTAAGATGGAAGTACCTATTTTCTGGGGCAAAGCTATCCAGTTGCCACCTGTGCCGTGGTCTTCGATGTAAGATTTGAGTTTGGCGTCTTCTTCAGGCGACCATGGACCTCTCTTCACGTTGGCTTTGTCACAGCAAGGAGCTCTCCCCATGCTTGCTTCCTATCTCTCTGCTGTTTAACTGACCGCAGTTTCAAGTAAAGCCAATGCTTATTGCAAGTTTATAAGTGATGATAATAATTATGTTTATATAAAGGAGGAAGGGAGCCAAAGAGAGAGTAATTGCCTCGAGCAAGAAGGACACAAAACTTCCAACTTTTGGTAAAGGAATTCAATTTCTTTTCCTCATTTTATGTATTTTTTAATATTATGATTTAGTTTAATTGAAATAACACGTTAAATATAAATTGAATGATAAATTTTTAATTGTATTTGTTGGCCGATAACGTTTTGCTATAAGCAAAATAATTAATATTGAAAGAGTACTAGCGGTAAACCCTTGTACACTAGAGTCAACCAATATGGCTGGTAATATTTTATTTAAAGGCATCGTTGAAGTGAAGAAGAGAACCGAAGACTTGAGTCCTTAAAAATATGAATTAAAAATTGCAATCTTAAGGTATTTTAAACACACGGGGAGCTGGTGTTTTAACCATTGTCTTTCGTTTTTTTCAGAATCTATTTCATTTTTAAAAATTAGAGTCTGTACAATTTTCTTTTATAAAAAATAAGGAAAGAGAGAACATATAAGATAAAGCGGTTGATCCGGGAAAAAAAAAATTATATAAAGTTGGTAAATAGGTGTAAACAAATAATATAACTAATTTATTTATACTTCCATTCAAATACTCACACCTATGTACTTAGGTCTCTCATGTATTATTATTTTATCAAGATAGAGGGGTTCGCATTATTGTCGATCGTGAACGAATGGATGATGATGATCGTAATAATGTACAGAGTAAGGGTGGGACCACGGGTACGTAGAACGTTAAAGCGATCAAACCCTATAAATTTAAGGTGCTTTTGAAAATATTACGACTTTACGTATCTGTATAAAAACTAAGTTTATGGAACTTTTAAAAATTTAATGGATTAATGAGATTATCAAACTATCTTTGTGCTTCAAACTTATATAACCTAGAGGTTTTTTTTATAGGTTCTTTGCAGTTGTTTTAGTTTTTTCTCTATTAGGTAGTAGACTATTTTTTTTAGTATTTCTAAATGATGGAATGCAAATTTTCTGTAATGTTATGTGTAAGAGTTAAATTCTTTCTGGATATGGGTTGGTCTATCTTTTAAATGATTATTTTTATTTATTCATTATTTTTCAATAAAAAAATATATTAAGTGTTACAAAGGAAAGTCTTCTCTTATGCTTTTTTTTTTATCGGCATCTCTTATGCTAATTAGGTTAAATTCAGTTCTGAGCTTCAGAAATGTTTCACTCGTTGAAAACAGAAACGATAAAAGAGTAAGGGAAAAGAGACAGAGAGAATTTTTTTATCAATTATTATAGAGAAAATAGAATATGAAATTTAGATTGATGATTAAGATCTAGCAAGCAGGCAAATTGCTTAATATTTTATATTATAAATTAGAATTGTATTATATATCCGCGCATATTTTCGTTATGGTTGGTTACCTAATGTCCACTACCTAGTAATTACTATGGTTTTTCTAAATACTTCCCAATTTAACACTGGTTTGGATTTTCTTATAAGAGAAAAAGAGGTGGAGTATAGTTCAAGTCTATCAACATTAATTATGCATTCAATTCAAGGGCTTAAACTTTCTTTCTTACAAAAAAAAAACAATAAAGATCTTTAATCTTTTTGTACTTTTAAATTAAGGATCTTAAATAAAGTTTACTAGTCAAATTAAAATTAAGTGCATGTCAATAATACAAATAATTTCTAATGAATGACAATGAGAGACTTGGTCTCTTTTTAGGGGTATGGGGTAAAAGGACAAGTTTTTGAGGGATTATGGGATCCTTTTTATGATTTTTTTTTGTTGTAAAAATGCTTCCATTTATTCATTATTTATTTGTAAAAAATAAATGTTAAAATTAATATAAATATTATTATTATTGTAGATGAATTGATGATTCAATTATATTTCATTAAATTACATATACTATTTAACTCATAATCAGTTATTTTAGTCTCTCTTATCTTCATCTAATACTTTACATTTTCTTTAACACTCATATTAGTCATCTAATGCTTGAATAGTCTAATGACCATTCTTCTAATTTTTTTTTTTTGCTTATATGACATCAAATCATATTTCATATTTCATACTAAACAACTTAATTAAATAAACTAAAAGATAAAATATTTTTTTATGACCAAAATCATGAGTTATCTATAACAAAACTCTTAGAATTAGTTTTCATATATTGATGTGAAAAGTTGTCTAAATCTTAACACAGGAGACTTGCATAAACTCATATTTCTTTACTTTTTACTATAAACATTTCTTACGAATTAAAACTTGTTACTATTTTTATCTAATTAGGCTAAATAGTTCATAAAATACATAAAAATATCTACTTATTTAGTTTCACTTGTTCTCTGTTTGCAGGTTTGCTTGGCGTGTTTGGTGTTTGTGCTTCGAGTGGCTTGGAGTGTCGTTCGTAATTCACAATGACCATTTGTCAAATTTTTCACAATTCAAGATGAGTCAGGCTACAGACAGTGAATGATGTCTGGAGTGCAATTTGGGTTGGTATAGTGAGCGAAATCTGGAAACATAGGAACTCGGTCATCTTCAATAGAGGTGTGGCAGATATGTCTGAAGTGTTTGCATCGGTGTAAGTAAAGGTGTGGTCTTTGATTTTTGCAAAGTCTAATTTTGTTTATTTCCCTTATTCTAGTTAGGTTCTAAATCCTTTGACTTATATGAGGTTGATTCATTAATACTGGTTAGAGTTGATCTGGGTGCCAGTATGTTATGTCGGTAGATGCTTTTTTAGGTATATGATGTCTTGTTTTTCTGTATAAGGGTTGGACCACCCCTGAAGTGGTTCTTATTTATTTATTTTTTATTACTGATAAAAAAACAAATTAATATGTTATGCCTTTTTCAAATGTTTCATTTCTATATTTTTATCAACACTATTAAAAAATTATTAAATAAAAATTAGTTTTAGAGATCAAAATAATTAATTACTATTTGAGTAAATTAAATGTAATTTTATAAACTAAATAAATTATTAGTATATAAAGTAGTTTCTATTATTAATATAAATTTATAAAATAGTTTTTAAATTGGTATTTCACCATTAGTTATCAAAGTTTAGTTATTTACTACTTTGTATTCTAAGTTAGTCTCTATTATTATTTTAGAGACTAATTTAAAATTTAGAATATTAGTGACTAAAACTTTATTAACTAATTTAGATACTAAATTTAAAAATTATTTTATAAAAATTTATTAATAATAGAAATTAGTTTCAATACAAATAATTTTTTTAATCTTTAATATAATATATAATTTGATTGTCATTTAAGCACTGAGATAAAATTTATTTATATAACCAAAAAAGTTATATGCACTTAGATTAGAACATGTAAAAAGTTCAAATTAAACCAAACATTTTATATTTTTTTTATTAATACATGTATTCAGTGTTATCTTTTACGTGATGTTATATAATAATGAATAGTTTGATTTTTTATTTACTATAATTAAATATTTGTTCTTTTTAATATTATAAATAATAATAAACAATCAATTTATACGTATAATAATTTTTATTTTTTACCAGTAAAATAACTATAACTAAAATAAAATTTACAAAGGTTGTCTACGCTTTTACGACAAAGAAAAAATAAATAACAAAGGGGAGTTATACTATATTTACACGTGTTTAAATAAATAGTATATAACCCCTAAAATCTTCCTCTCATAAGCCTAATAAACATCATGTACAAACAACATATGTATTTAATATTGTAGAAAACTATAAACATAAAACTAAAATCAGTTTATTTGTATTATTTTCTTTTAATAATATTTTATTTTGTTTTATTACTTTTCTACTAATAGTTTAATGTTTACACCATCAAAACATTTCTTCCTTTGTAGAATTATAGGCGTAATTAAGTTAGGTACATTTAATTTTTTTGTGTCACAGACACATTTCTTGCATGCGTAAAAAAATAGGTAATATGACATATTTAAATAGTTGATTTTGGTTCAATTTGGTTTGAACAAATTTTAAGGTGTCAAACTATGGGAAGAGAGTAAGGGGGCAAGGGTGCATAACAAAAATTTCTGCTGCACTCATTAGTCCACCGGAGTTGAGCGAGAAAAAATATTTGTTGAAGGGCTCATGTTAGTTAGGCACTACATGCTCTCGTAATTTTTTCCATAGGTTAAAGATTGATGTATTTCTGTTTTTTAAATATATTGATATTTGATATATTTTATGTTTCTCACACAATATAGTACAAACAAATTATTAAATAACAATTAAATTTAAAGATAAAAATAATTAATTATTTAATTAAATTAAATAATATTTTAAAAACTAAAATTTAATAATATCTAAAAATAAATTTAATTATTAATAAAAAATTATAATTAATTTATAATTAATATTTAAATTATTTATCAAAGTCTTAACTACTAATATTTATTAGATTTTATATTATTTTTTAAAAGATTAATAAAATTAGTTTATAATATAAAATAGTTAGTAACTAAAATTGATAATTATTGATATATACTAATTTAAAAAAAAATTATAAATTTTTATTAATAATAATTATAGTTTATAAAATTGTCTCTAATTTAATATAGTAATTTTTGAAATTAATTTTTTGTTAATAATTTTTTTTAGTGATATGTTCCCACAACCGTTTTATTCTTTTTGAGTGCAGGTTTGATTTGTAAGTTATGTTAACAATCTTACTTTTTTTTATAAGAATTGTATCATCCTCAAGTGCTCTCTTAATTTAGCTAATTATTTATTAATGAATAAAAGTCAAACAACAAACCAAACAAAACCACTAATTTTGGAAAATAAGGTTCATATTCATAAAAAAATTATTTTAGTCTATTTCAGTTTTTAAAATCAGTTTCAAATATTGAGTCCCTCCCTCACACAAAAAGTCATTAATAATGTGGCAATGCATTATTGGACAGCAATATAATTAAATTCAAAATTAGAAACTAAAAAAAGGGTAACATACCAATGACATGAAAGAATTAAAGGAAGTCAAAGGAAGTGTTTTTTTAAAAGCACAAGGGAGTTTGAATTTTCACCATGTTTGTTACATGCTACCATGTGCATATAGAAAGCAAAGAAAGAAAGAAAGAAAGGTTGGGTAAGAAACAAAAAGTCCATAATAGGTTAAAAAGGAAAAAAAATGGTCTCGGTGGTAGGCCACCTTCTCTTCTTAATTTTCCCGTCGTCTTTCCAAGATTCAGAAATAACCATGGTTAATTAACCTTTTCGTCAAATTTTTTTTATAAAGAATAATAGTGAATGATTTTGTTCATATTTCTTGTGTGCGAAACGTGGACCTAGCCAGCATGTTTGAAACCATCTTTTTGACAACCTCCAATCTTCAAACATTCAAACCATTGCAGCTCAAGGCTATCATCTTCACTTTATTCTTTTCTACTTCCAATCCACTGCTGTTAACTCACCAATATTAATAATAGCTGCACAGTGTAAGCATGATTTGAATTATTTATATATATAGACTATAATATGATTTAATTTTCAAAATTGGTGTGTAAAACTATTTATTAGAAAAATCAATTTTTAAATTCATGTCAATATCTCCATAGAAAATAAAACTAATGCATGTGTCTCACATGAAAACATTTTAGACATGGTTGCGTGTCATGCATAATATATATATAGTACTTATATAATTTAATTATAGGAGAGAGTCTCTTCAGTCTCATCTTCCACAACTTGTTATCACTACTATCAATGGCAAGTATCAAGTACAGTATCTAAAAAGAAATCTTCCAAAACTTAAGTTAGTTAGTGTTTGTAAATTAATGTTTTATTAAAATGTAATTACTGAATCAAATCTGCTAATATTTATACTACTCACTATAAATGGTTGTATTATTTTAGATTAAATCCAATTAATTTATTTATTATATCTACTTGTCATTTTCTTATGAAAATACACGTGTTTGATTTGTCGCTTAAAACTTTTGCTGAATGCCTAGTCAAATGGAAGCATACACCAACGATAAGGGGACAGGTGAATAGACACATTATAGGTTCTGAAATATACTTGAGAAAATTTATCATTCTAAGAAAATGACTTGCTTAATTAATCTAAAACTAAATTAGTTAATAAGGTATATTTTAAAAAACAAAAAGTTTATTAGAGAAATTACAACTAGAGTTTACTCCATCAAAATATCACCAAACTAAATGGTGAAGACATTGGGTAAACGAAACACCAGAGTTCCGTCTGAGCCATGCACTCTATCTCTATGCTTGCAGAAACCTTCAACTATCTATCTGTGTGAAGAATACCTGTGATTTATGGAGAAATAGTACTATATTAAGAAAGAAAAAGAGAGTTGTATAGCCTAAATAAAATGAAACACGAGGATATAACTCATCAAATGCAAATAATCGTATGGACAAATGATTGTTACTTACTGTACACATATATTTGGGATAACTTCAAACGAAATAGTGCTTCATAACATAATGTCTCTGTCAATTAAGTTTCTAGAACATGGTCTGGTCCTTTTGGACAAAGCCAATTTGAAGGCCTGGCTTGTAGTCAACAGTCACATCATCTCCAGATTAAAGAGAGATGAATTTGTCAACAAACTGAAAATGATGAAAATTGTTCCAAAACGTAGAAAAAGGACTAGCTAGTGCTAGAGAGAGATAAAGCAACAGCGACAGTGAGACCCAGTGAATGCTTTGTGTAATTAACGACAAATTTCCTGGAAGGTTCGTGTAGACAACTTCTAAGAAGAACTGTTCTTAAGCTTTAATTATAAATTGTGTGTTGAAATTGGTAAACAAAGTCAATCAGAGGCTTTGCAAAGCAGCTCCAAGAAATCATTTTATATGTTTCTGAATATACGTACACGCTTGTTAATTTCTACTTTCCAGCTGTCTCTTCTTATAACAATTTTTATTTCACACATTTGGACTGGAAAATCTTTTAGAATGCCAGCTGAATTAATTATAACATTAGCTATGCTTGGTAAAAAATTAGACTAATCTTTAATCCACACCTTATTCACACTTAAAATTTATTTTCTAATGTATAAATGTGAATGCATAAATGTCAAAGAATAAAATTGTTACTTTAAAGTTAGAACCTCTTCTAAATTTTTCCAACTCTAATCCAAAACTCGCGTATTTTACCTTAATCAAACATATATTCCCCTTCCCAATTTTTTAGTATTGCTAACTAAGATATATTATCGTTTATCTTCATGAAGCCAAGCATAAATAATTTAATGACGTTAGTCTATTTTTAAGAAAGATTAATTGTCATAAATAACCACTTCTTTTTTTGTTTCAAATTCTATCAAAGTTGTTAGCTAAGGGGGTGTGTGTATGTGTGAAGAAATTTGGGCATAATTGAGTACTCATTCTAAGAAGAAAGGTAGTTCTAAGTCCTGGGAAAAGGACTCCACCAGGTAGTAGTTGCATAGAGACGCTGTTCCTTGGTTACTTTTGTAGAGTTAAAATCAATTAAAATGAAAATGAAGGAGACGAGTCAAAAAAGGACACAACAAAGTTTCAAGGTATCACGTTGACAAATGAAAAACCAGGCTTTATCTAATGAAAATATATTCTATCCTCATTGATTTATCAAAGTGATATTATGTGGATATTTTTTAGTATTGTGTAATAAGGAAAAAGTTAACTTTCGATATAAGTATTATTTTAATTTAATGTGATCTTTTTCTTTTAATTTATACAAAATATCAATTTCAATCATTTTCATATTAAATAGTATAAAATTTATAAAAAACAAAATTCAATTTTATGTTATAATATAAAGATTAAAAATATATTTAATTCAATAACAAAATTTAGTATACCCTCAATTTCACTTAAAACTTATCTGAGCTTATACTTAATTACTATTTGCTCTTTTGTAATATTATTATTACTTTTAAATCAAACTAGACCCTAGCTAGCACTTGCTGAGTACATATATTTTAGTTATATCTCTGTTTAGTTAAAAATATTTCAAAAATAAGTAATAATTTATTAACATATACGAATACATATAAGGAGAAGCTTAAACCAAGGAATAAGTAACCTTCTGAAAAGTTTATGTAGTTCGGAAAGACATCAAATTTGTAAGCAATAGCATAGAAATAAAAGGAGTATATGTAAAACACTGGAAACATATATATTTCCAATCAGAGTTTTGGTTCAAGCGACATACACAGATCAGAAAATCTCAAATCTTCTCTATTTCTTAATTGCATAATTCAAAGATATTTTGTCATCGTGTAATAGAATCTAATGTATCTCTATTACAAGCCACGTTTATTGTTTTCACTTTTACATACAGATAGACTAGGATTGCCAATTGCAAGTTTAATCATTGATGAATAATCCTTCTATATAGATTTATATATCATGTTTGTTCGTCAGAAAAAGCCTTAAGCGTTTCCAAAGTTGCTTTCTCTGTTGTTTTGACTGATGTTATATTTTGCTACTTAAGCAGAATGTACAAACTCCTTTTTTAGGCTACATAAGGTGTAGAGATCTATATGGATAAACTTTCATTCTTGTATAAGGTTGGTAGCTTGGAGCAGGGTGGTAGGTTTCAAGGTGAAATCTGGAAGGCTGGCATATGCAAGCCAGTTGGAAAGAAATTTGGGATTTGACTCTTGATTTCAAACATTTGGTAAGCAGCAGATGTCAGCCAGGAGTCATGGATTTTGTTTCAGAGAAGGTCCAGCAGCAGGTAAATAACACTGAGGGCATTTTTTTCTTTTGTTTATCTGTGCAAGTGGTATTTTCTTTTACCACTATTTTTATCTCTTGTTTTCTTAAAGGGAATGATACTTGTTCGTTATATAAGTTTTTGTTGGTTTTTTTACTGGATTTACATTTTTATTGTTGTTTGTTGCAGTTTAAGCAGTAAGGTTGCTATGAACTTTATAATAAGAGCATACGTCCTCCTCCTTGTAGAAACGTAAATGACGACAACCAAGGTAAACAAACTTAAATGTCAACAGGCAATAAATCACCCCAGGTCAGAGCTCAATTTAGGTGACGTTTGATAAATGATAAAAATTCCCAAAATGTTGGTTTTCCCTGGACTGGACAAACAAAAGAAATGTCCCAAAATGAAAGAAATTCCTGCAAATTAATAAAAATTATTGATAAATAGGTTTGTCCAAAAATGTTTAGTTTTTTGTTAACATATCATCCCGGAAATTTAACTTTTCGGAGAACAACGCACATGTGAAAGCACCATGAAACATAATTAACATTTATACTTGATCAATTTAATATTAATTAGTCAAGTGAGATTCATACATAATTCTGACCATCCATCTGGGTTAACATGTTTTTGTACCCAAAAAACTAGTTTATACAAAAAAAAGTTATTTGGTGGGGTATTACAACACATTAAGTACAAACCCTTGAACAGTATGAATATTAAGCATTAATGCAACATAGTAGTAACGCAAAATATACAACCAGCCAAACACAAGCTTCAGATACATCCGATTATAACCACCATGTTTGTTGACGCATGCAAAATCACTATTGGTGGTGGCTACACGATGACATTCAGCGTTGCGTAAAAAAACTCAATCTGGAAACACGACAAACAAAACAATACCAGAATAACTCGCTGACTCAAAACCAACACTTTTGGGCAGTAACGTACCCTTGGCTGCTTCTTCTAACTTCTCTTTTCTCCTTTTTATCACTTTCTTTTACTCTTTCTGGAGTACATAACATCCCTATTTTCCGAACTCTATGGTATCAACAATTTACCCCACCCTAATTGCAATTTGCAACTGCATCCATTAAATGTGTACACATAGTAGACATCTCCTAGTTAGCTCTACAAACATTCCCATCTCCAGAGTCACTAACAAATGAAGAATTCATTCCCTATGACATCCTGCATAGCAAGAGGATGAATCCAATGAACATAGCATATTTCATGATGCAACATTGTCTGTAATGAGAATGAACAGGAGATATAGTTGAGAGGAATGTACAGCTAAACATGTTTGATTTGATTAATTGACGCACCTCATACACTCCTAATATATACTTATCTCAACCACACTAATTACCAGTAGCCATCACCTGCAATCCCTATCCATTGTCAAACAACACCTGCATGAACATATAAGCGAAACTTATGCTGAAACGGAAACGAAAGAAAGCAGTATGCACTGAAAAGACTTTGCCTAGATAAGAAACCATAGTAAATACAAAAAAAAACTGGTTTGTAAGCCACTACCTAACACTAGCAGTTCTCAGAATCCTGCCCATTGTTTCCTTTGGATATTTCTTCGGTGCTTCCCAATACCCTTGAGACACGAGGTAAAATATCTTCCCGTTTAGTTTTAGAATTTATTTGATCAATTGTTTCTCCATAATGATCTTCTGCCAATGCAGGATTTTGCGGATTATCTCCTGGTTCTTGACTGTCGATAGGGAGAGCGTCAACTTTCTCAGAAGTCACTTCTGACACATGAATAACCTTATCAACCATTACTACACGAGTTTCTTCAGTGTTACCCTGCGTTTGATTTGATGATGTTAACACCTGCTGGACCTTCAAGACATCTGATTGGGTTGAAACCACACTGAAATAAAATCAATAAACAAGTTCCTGAATATACACTGCACCTAGATACTTGTGAATATAGATAAACTATATATGTTCAGAAATAAATGGATTCAGTGAACAGATGTTGTACCGGCGTGTAGTGCCCTGATCTATAGGATTTTCAGTTGTTTGCCCTTCCGCTCTGGATTTTTTATTTTGCCCCAGATCTACTAGTGGATCACCAACTTTACTAGTCACGTTTCCCCTCCCTCTTTTCCGTCTGCCTGCAAGATGTCCATCTGGAAACAAGAGAGCACTTTTTCCATTCACATTTTTTGCCTCAGATTCAATCTCACGTCTTCTAGCATCATCTCGGGAGGGTACTTCAACTATTACTTTTGACTCTTCAAAAGAAAATCCCATTTGTTGTCCCTTGCCAATACCAAGTGGTTTGTCATTTTCCAAGTGTTTTTGGCTGTTGCTCCCAGTATCTGCATCAGAAGCCACAGGAGAATTTCTGAAAATAAGCTCTGAGCATCGTTTTATCCACGAGAATCGAACAGGACTAGGAGGAGAACCAGCAGATGACCTCTCCACAAATGGAGTATCAAACCCATTGCTGATTTTATCACCACCTTGTGTTAGAGTCTGACGCTTCAAGTTCTTCCTTGAAGATATTTTCTTTCGGTTAGACTCCATATCAGATTTAAGCATTTCAGTGATAGCATTATCATCAGAGACAGCTTTCAAATCTTCTAATTTTTTCAATTCTTCAGTTTGAGCAAAAATTTCAACTCTATCAGCATGCAACAGTTCTCTCTGTTTTTGGAGCTTATCCCTTTGAACCTCAAGTTCCTCAATACAGTTAGTAAGTTCAGCCCATTCCCTGTTTCTCCTCTCGCGATCCAAATTTATTTCAGCCCGCTCAGTTTGAAGCCTTTTCATTTCCAAGGAAACCTGATCCAACTCTTTTGCCACTTTCTCCTTACGAGCATTAATATAGTGAAGTTCAGTGTTCTTTTCTTCCTCAAAAGCCTTTTCTCTTTCCTTCAAATAACTTTCAACTTCTTCTCGTCTCTTTTCAATGAGGTTATTCAGCTCCTGCTTTTGCATCTCAATCTCACGCAAGAAATCCGCTCGCTCTTGCTGCATCTTGCCAAACAACTCAGCATGTTCTTGTGCCATCTTGTTCATGAAGCTTTCACGTTCACTGGCGAGAAACCCCAAGTCTTGGGTGTACTGATAACGCAAATTTTCTTTCTCTTCTTTTAGTTGGTCACGCTCATTCTTAATAAAAGTGGAAACAGCCTCCCTTTCCTTTGCTATGAATTCTGCTTCTTTCTGCAACTCTTCCTTTTTTTCATCAAGAAGCTCCCACTCAGCTTCAAACTTTGCCTTCTCAGCTTTGAGCTTATCTGCCTCAGCCAAAAGCTCAAACTTCTGAGATCTGACAAGGTCAATCTCTTCCTTTAGTTTCACTTCCAGAATTGACAAGTCACCAGTTTCATTTTTCACAGCCTCGAATCTCTCCTTGTCAATATCAACTTGTCTTCTTTTATTTTCCAGTGATGCCAACGACTTCTGCAGATCTTGCTTTGCTTGTTCAATAGTATCTTTCTCCTTTTGCAAAAGCACTTTGTTTAACTCAAACTCCTTCTCAGCAGCACTCAACTTTTGATCTTTTTCTTCGAGAGCACTTGACAAATCCTTCAGATCCTTCTCCTTCTCACTCAGTGACCTTGACAGAGCTTCCAACTCGTGCTGCTTTTCCAGGATTTCATCCTTACAATGTTTAAGATCAACCTCCTTCAACTCCCAAGCCCGTCTCTTTGTCTCAATATCATTTTCAACCCATTTGCGCTGCATTTGTAGCTCAACTTCCAAGTTATATTTTTTAGTTTTTAGTGCAGCTTCCTGACCCGCAATAACTTTTTTAGTTTCATCCTGCATTTCCCAACAAAAATAAAAGAATAATGATATAGAGAAAAGGATCAGAAATTAGAATGGAAAGTCAACAATGGTGAGAGAATGTACAGATTCTCTAATCGAAAGTTTTGCTTGAAATTCAAGTAACTCTTGTTCTTTCTTACTCAGCTCAGTTTTCCATTTAGCAAGTTCCTGTTTTCACAAAACATAAATCCATACATAAACGAGACAGATAAAATCTTTAATACGAATATCATCAACTGAGAAATTTCAAATATGAACGAACCTCTTCTCGTTGCATTAAGGTGGCTTCTTTCATTTTTAGAGTGGTTTTTTCGTCATGTAGGGTTTCATGTTCCTTTTCAACTTTTGCTTTTGTGTCTTCCAACTCTTTTTGAAGACGATTCAGTTCCTGAGATCTACTCAAAAAATGTTCCTCTCTCTGGTTGAGCAAGGATTGTGATTGAAGTAATCTTTCCTGTTCTTCTTGCAAACCCTTTTGCCTTTCAGAAAGGGATTGCCTCTCAAAAATCATCTCCTTATCTTTTTCATCACAACTGGAGAGAAAAGGGGGGAGGGAGAGAGATCAACATAATTTCCAAAAAAATATGAAGCTATCAAAAATTTCAATAATCAAAGAGACGTTTTAATCACACAAAGCATGTGGTAATCACACAAAGCATGTGGAACTTACAACCACAAAACGTAATCACATGTTCAGTTAACATGTTGATAATTGTTTAAAAAGGACGTATGTTAACAGTTAATTAGTTGCGTTATGCATAATCCTGTCAATTGTTTGAATTAAAATTGAGTGGTTATATTAAGTAGAAGAATCATTCAACTACGGAACCTAAAGCAAAAAACATAGTTTGATTCACCAATTTCTCTCTCCCTCACCTGTAACTAAGATCTGTGTAAAAAAGCTCAAACCTCTACATAGCACAATGTCAAGGAACAACTTAATCTGTTTATGTGCTCAAGTCACAAAAATGAACTAGGGAGATAGTAAGTAGATGCTAACTTCACACAACCATTGCAAGTAATGAGTAACATACTATGACTTGAAAGATAAGATTTTCCATCTGTTGAGGTACAACTTAATACGCTCAATCACAAAAATGAACTAGAAAGATAGTAACATACTCTGCCTTGAAAGACATGATCTTCCGCCTGAGATTATCTTCACGGGCTTCAACATCACGAAGCTTCCTCTCGGCAGCATTGTGATATCGGTTTGCCTCTGTCTGCAAAGATTCTGCAGCACGCACCTTTGCTTCAGCTTCAGTAATTTTTTTCTGCGCTTCATCTATCAATTGGTGTGCTTCGGCAAATTTACTCTCAGCTGCAACCTTTGTTTCAGCACTTTCTGTACGCAGCTCATGCAAGGCCTTCTCAAGCTACAAAAGACAATAAAAAATACCCCCAAGAAGTGTGAGCAAAATAAATATCTGAAAAAGCAAGCATGCATGGTTTTGTGAGGGAGGGAGAACTATTCCATAAACTTACACTAGCAATGCATGCATCTTTGACGCTTACAGTCTTCTTCAAACTTTCTTCACGTTTCCTTGATTCAGCTAATGCAGATTTATTCATTGCAGAATCATGTTTATGCATTAACTCGGATGATTCAGCTAAGGCTTCTAATTGTTCATATTTTGAAGCCAAATCCTTTTTCTCCATAATGAGAAGGCCCATGTGGTGCTGGTGATCATATATCTGTGCAATATATACAGGTCAAAAATGAAAATTAGAAAGACTAATGAATTTTGTTAATACTAACAGCAGAATATGAAATACTGTCTATTATAAAAATGAAAGACACTGTAAACCATTTATAGAGCATTCACATGAAAATGCAATTCAATTAATGGGGGAAAGTGTTGCTTTGGATGATAGCAAACCAGTTCACAGTACTAGCAAATTAAGCATCAACTCAATTTGCCCATCTGGCTTTGCAAGCAAGTGATGGATGTAACATACCATGCAGAAAAACTAATGGAAAACTATTCAAATAATAAGGAATACAATGCAAAAGAGCTGAATGCAACAATCAATAAAAGAAAGAAAACTTTGTTATTTGTGATATACGCACCAGGATAAACAAAAACAATGGAATTTCAGCGTAATATTAATTGGTGGGCGGCCAAATGATTTCGGCCATATTAACAGCCCAGATGACAAGGAAAGGAAACTTTATAAACTATTAGGAAACATATCAAATAAAAGAGTTTAAATTTTCTTGTCTTCGACAAAATATCTACACATGCATAGCTATGAAACTAACCCCTTGGACTCTTAAGAGTTTAATAGGTGTTTAGGCAAAGCCCTCTCACAATGGAGACTCCAGGATTTACATACTCCACTTCCACTGCAATAAATCAATGGTAATTTAAAATTGAATTCAATCCACTACAAACTATCAATGTATAAAATTAACTACACACTTAAAACATACAATTCAAAGCATTCTACAAGAGTACAAATAGCCCTGAATCCAAAGTTTCCCACCAATAGTACAGAATTCTGAACAAGGACTTTGGCTTTATATCTAATCATAACTTCCCCAGGTGTTGCTAATCACTAACTATTGTCTTTAAGGAACATGAACTGGTGATCTATCCATCATAATTATCACGCAAGTTAGACGCCACCAAAGAAGTAGCAACACAAAAAGAAGATCCCGCACTAGAATAAACAA
Organism: Phaseolus vulgaris; assembly: GCF_000499845.2. Classification (NCBI taxonomy): domain Eukaryota; kingdom Viridiplantae; phylum Streptophyta; class Magnoliopsida; order Fabales; family Fabaceae; genus Phaseolus; species Phaseolus vulgaris. The sequence continues at coordinate 46,528,176 of NC_023757.2, read as the reverse complement.
GATACCATATGAAGCGACGTCAACAATGAAATACATCATTGAAGTATATCTTAAAGGACAACCCAAATAAATGATTCGCCATCTCAAAAGACTATTAATGAGTATTAAATAAATAACCCAACCACACACAACATCAAAAACCCACTCAAAACTACAATCCCCCAACCTAACAAACTACCTCACTAATCCGATCGCATTGCATAGTCCGATTAACGGTTCCCCCAATTCAATCCAAAGAAATTGCAATTCAAGTTGAAAAAAAGGTTACGAGAGGGAGAAAATTACGAACCTCAGCTTCGAGCTTAGCGATGTAAGCTATGAGCGCAGCCTTGTCCTTGTGCTTAATCGATTCCTCGTCGAAGCCGGCGTCTCGAAGGCGCTTCCAGATCTGTTCATCGATGAGAGGACTTTTCAAAACCCTAGAACCGGGCGTAATGGATAAGGGTTTGGAGGAATTGGGAGTCGATAACTCCATCTCCGACTCCGAACACGATTCTTCAAAATCAGAACCCTTTCTCACTCTGCGTTCCGCTTCACGAATCGTGGCGTCTTCTCTGTTCAGAGCTTCTTATTCTTTACTTTTCTTTGGCTTGGGAATTTAATTTGTGCTCTGTGGGACTTTGACAGATTGGAACGTGGAAGGAAACGCACTTTACCACTAACACACACTCTCTCTTTAGCTCGCTACTTTTTTTCTCAGAGAGTAAGTGTGGATGTTGCGTTTGCGACGTGACGGAAGCTAAACGACCGCGTTTTGACTTTTTCTATTTGTAATTTGGTTTTTTTGAATTAGGATGCAGAGTCGCAACTCTCTGGGTGAAAAAGGAAGGTACTAAGTGGTATTTTATTTTTTGGAGAGAATTAATTTCTAATTAGTACATCCCAAAAATATTGTTTTTTTTTTATAATTTTGTATCCACTCGGTAAACATGCCTTTTTATATAATCTACAATGTCTCAATCAATTATTAGTATTTGGCATTATTTTTTTACCAAATGTTACCATTTGTATACACACGAGTGTTTACATATTCAAATTTATAAATTTAATAATATATTTTTAATAAATAAGAATAATTTATATAAATATGAGTAATTTGACTGAAACAACTATTGTTTATGAATGAGTGGCATTTTAGGATTGTCTTCACCTATGCAATATTTAGACATGTTATATTGAGAGAATAAAAATTGATTTACCAATTAATTATGATTTATTTTAATTTTGATACGAATAATGAGTATAAGTAACAGGTAATAAAGATTATAATTATTAGATGGATACGATAATAGGTCATTCATAATCTCATTATAAATATTATTTGTGGTTGTAATATAAAAGTTCTTCTATTTTTAATTCAAAAGTAATCAGTAGAAATAGTGAATTAATTTATATAAAGGTGGTTGATGTGTTTTTTAATTTGATCTTGAATAATGCTAAGTTGATATTTAGGTTTATTGAAAAAAATATTTGAATAAATCTTACAACAATAACTTGGATTTTTTTTATCACTTTTGCAATATAATAATTTCACATTTATTATTTTAATCAGATAACATTAACATTATTTATTGAATTGATTGTTATGAAAAAAAAATTATGTTACTTATAGAAATGATAATTTTATTTTCAAAATCAGTTATTGTTAAAACAAAATATAATTAATTATTTTTAAGTTATACATATAACATATATAAAATTAGACACAGTTTACATGAATTAAAATCATAACTGATATATAATATTTACTTTAATAATTAAAATATATAGAAGATATCGTGGTCAAATAATGAGTTGGATTTTGAAATATTTAAAATATGTAACACTCAATTATCATAACACTAAATCTTAATTATTTATTTTAATATGTATAATGTATGTTACCTCCATTCAAGAATTAATATTATCGTTATAATGATAGCTTTTATTCAGTGTAATGAAGTATCTACATTTAAGTGAATTATCTTACTTATTAAGACAAGAAACAAATCACATAAAATTACAATAAAAAAATTAAAAATAAATTAATTAATGTATGCGTTTACAAGATTAATATTAACCTTAAAAAAAATTGTTGCATTAACATTGTTTTAGTTCTTTCACTTAAAATGTTAGTATCAATCATCACTCTAATTAAGTGATATGCATATGTATAAATACTATAAATAATGATACAAGTATGATTATTAAAAAATAACAAATTATTGGCAACTACCTCATCTATATATGAAGTCAAAGATATGTATCTTTTTAAGTTAATCATTCATTCATAAATAAATAAATGTAATTATTTCAGTGCGTATTTCAAACTTTTGAATGGTTTAAGGCTTAACAAATATTAAATTTTCCTTAATCCATAATCAATTTGTCTATATACCTAAATGAATAAAATAAATTACTAAAATTATTATTAAAATAAAAACATGACTTACATAGTTTATAGTTGTGTCACAAAAATGTTATAAATATATAAATTTCCTCGATGATCTATAATGCATTTAGTAGGAAAATGTATACTAAAACAACAAAATTATTCAGTCCAAACATTTTGTTGTCCAATGTACATATAAAGGTTTTTTACTTAACCTTGGTAACATGGTTAGAAATTAAGTTATAGGCTCATTATCAATAACAGGTTGTCAATACAATTTGTAGTTGATCCAATTCTCAAATTTTTTTACTCCAAATTTTGAAAAAATATGTCACAATTTATAAGTAATATTATCAAGTACCATAAAACATTAGCAAGGAGACCATTTATCTCTTATTCATTGTTACTTCCATTAGGTTTTGTTTTGGAATCATGTCAACTCATTTGAGGAACACACATTCAATGTTGCAAACTCATTTCTTATACATACACAATTATTAGGACATGTGTATTTCTTTCATATTTCATACCCATTGAACACATTATCTTTTCAGCTTCATAGTAATAATTAGATAACAAACTACCTTTTTGGAAGTATCTCATTCAACAATTTAGTGAAAAATTTATAAGTCCATTCATTTCTTAAATAATCTTAAAATATCACTAATAATCTTGTAAACTTAATGCATTTTGGGTACAATGACCATTGCAAAGAAGGATTCACATAATTATAGATATGTGCTCTTTTAAAATGTTCTTTTTCAATGACACACACCATTTCCTTTAAAAGATTGTTTCTTCATTAACATTTTCTGTTTGAAATACAATGGACATCTTAAGTATTCCCCATGTCATGTCCATATCATATAACTCTTAATAATCCCAAAGATAAATTGGTGGTTACATATGTCTCTAAGTTCATGATACATTTGATACAAACAACAAACACATGGATAATAGTATGTCTCATTGATTGATTTTTTATTTTTTTCAAGTTGTAAGAACTCGCCAACTCCTTTTTCATACTCTTGAGTAATGTAACATGCATTTGTTCAACTTCAATCCATAACTCTTCAAAACTCTATCATCATCAATATCATGCAATGTGATCCTCTTTTTTTAATTGAAAGTAAGATCATATTGCAATTAGGAAAATATTTTCCATAATTCATTACTTATACACTAAGTTCATTAATCTTAAATTTGATAAAACAAAATTGACAACATTTTACATTACTCTCTAAAGTACATAAAATGAAAATGGTGGCCTCTAGTACACCAGAACCATGTTTTCACTCAAAGAACTACATAAAAGGTATTAAATCGAAAGATTGAAATTAGTATTTACTTATTATCCAATTATAAAAAAAAAATTGTTTTCACAACCAATTGAAATCGATAATTCAATATTTAGTACAAATTATTAATATTTAATCATTTATATTAAATTTCAAACAAAAATTATGATTCCTCTAATATATGCATGGATACAAATTTAAATATAAAGAAAATGGCTAAAATAAATAAATAAAAATATCAATTAAACATACATATATTTAAAACATCAATTAAATTGATCAAGTTCATATAAATAAATAAATCATCTTTGTTTAATCCGTACAAGTTAGTCATATGAATTAAGATAATTTAGTTCCCACTCCAAGGGACAAAATTTAATCCCTATAATTTAAACAACTTAAAATATTTACTCCAATTTAGTCCAAATAGCTTTAAACAATTTAAAAAATTTACTCCAACAAACTAAAATAATGTAGCTCTTCTAATTTTAAACAACTTAATGTATTTATTTACTCTTATATACTAAATTATAATTTTAAACATTTTTTTAAAAAAATTACTAAAAATTAACAAAAACTTCTTTTAAAAAATTGAAGGAGACTACTTCATTTATGAATTTTTTTTCCAAAATTTGAATATCAACAACCAAAAATTGAGACATTAATGCATGGTTAGTGATTGAAATTCTCAAAATCAACCACATTAATTTGAATAACAAAATGAAGATACTAAATATTTGTTCAGGACAACTACTACGTTAATCTTTCAATAATAAATGCCTTATTGTTATATTTTATTATAATTAAATAAAAAATAATTCAAATATCTGAGATACTAAAAAATCATCTTAAAATACTGACGTTTTTGAACTGACAATCCCAGCCTAGTAAGATTTGATCCCCTCCTTTGCTTATTTGAAACTTCTACAGCTTTAACTCTCTTTATCCAAATGAAGGACAACACACCTTTGCTTAAGCCACGACGGACTCAGAAGTTATATACAAAGAAAACTTGGCGTTCACACGCACAGACACTCAGGCGTGTTGTGTCTCTATGCGTGTAATGGTCCTGAACAATTACAAAACCAAACAAGGGCAGAAGGTTTCTTTCAAACCAAGCAAACGTGGGAATACAGAATAGCTATGAAGCAAACAGTAGATAGATTCTGTTACATATCAAATATAGCTTTGTTTTTCTGGTGGTAGTCACTGATCCACCCTTCTATTAGCTTTATCTCAGTCTCTCTCTGCTCTACCAACCAATAAGGATCATTTTGAGTAGAAGGACGTAAATCTATGTGGTGGGCACCTGAGGAAAACAATATGTTTTTAATTCTTATGCTTTTGGTCAAACATAAATATCGTTCCTATATTGATGAATTTGGTCCAAATCCTAAAAAAACATTTTGGCTTTAGTTTGTATTATCTAAGAATTCATTATTAGAAGAGCCTAAATCTATCAACACGAAAGTAAAAGGACCTTGATAATGTTTAACTAAGAGTATAAGAACTAAAAACACTTTTTTTTTTCATAATTTAATAGTATAAACAAGATTGAGAATTCTTAGGATAGCAATCTATAGTTTTAAAAGTTTTGATAAGGAAGTTGCACGTAATTGTTTAATCAATAAACCAAAACAACAATAGTTATAACAGTGGCACGTATAGAAAAATAAACAAAACAATAGACTAATATACATACAGCAGGAAACTAATGTTTACCTTCTTCAGTGACAAGTGAAACAACACTTTCAGATATATTCTGCAAAACGCTGAACCGGAAACAATTTGCGTGTTGGAATTTGATAATATCTCTCATAGATAACTTGTTGGAAAAATATAAAACAAAATAGCCAAGACATTTACAGAATAAATAATATATCACCTGCCACCACTCCATGGATCCAACAGACCATTTGAGAAAATAATATTACTTCCAAATTTCTTCAAGGTGGCATGGATATCCTTCAAACAAGATGCCCAGATATCAGATTAAAACAGCATTTTATCAGAATACTGCTTTTAAGTTTTAATTGAGCATGCTTCATGCAATCAATCTATCCGAATGAAATCACAAGGGATGGGCCATTTATTTTAAAGTATCAGCTATTTTTCCTTCATTTTCAGGCAGAATGAATTCATGTTGCAAGTAGAAAGAAACTTTTGAGAAAATCGGTTTTTTTGGCAGATCCACAAACTCAACGTTGTCAAGCCAGGACATAAAAAAGTGACGTGCAGTCACCTCATTAATCATATTACAAGTTAGCACATTAGCAAGTGACATGCCAGAGTACATTCTATAGAAGGAAATCTCATTACTACAATAAATGCATGTTATATAGCATATAGACAATTTTTTCTATAATAGGACACAGTTTACTAGGTCATCCAAAATCACAGTCTACACCATACTCCATAGTATATTCTTTCCTCTTTTCTTCAATCAAATATTCGTCTGAGTCATATTTAAAATCAAGTCACCAAACTCTTTCACAACTAGAAAAGTAAATAACTATCTTTGCCTTTCCACACGCCCTAAAACTTGTAAAATTGACTTTTTTTTAGGGGTGGAAACTATGTACTAAACCAGAATATCAAATGCTGATAAAAAAATTTAGTCTCAAAATAATGGAAATAAAACTAAGATTTAATAGTAATTATTCCCTTACATGCCCGCCAAATTCTGTAGTAATCCATTTTGGCCTTGGCTTCACTCCGTAATCATTCAAGCATTCCTCTTGAAAAGAAGTGTAATTATACTCATATGGTGGAAACATGCTGGAATCCTGGTTGCTAGACATCGGCATAACCATTTCAGTGCAAGCCTACACCATGAAAAAGAAAAAAATGGAACAAACTAGGATTAAAGAACACATCAGTCAAGCATTTGTGCTACTGGGCCTCAATACTTATGCAGCAACTAAAGAAATTAAAGGAGAGAAAATTGTAAACCTGCCAATCCCAACCACTCATGCCATGAGGATCATCATCCAGTTCAAAACATTTTTCTTTTCCAGTATAATTGTAGTAGACATTCACTCCTTCATATATCCGCTCCAGAATATTAGTCCCAGCAGGAACCCCATCAATTTTCTTACAAACCTATGAAAGACCATATATATAATCATATTGATTGATGAAGACTCAATCAAGCCTAATTGTATCCTTGAAATCTCAGCCAAAGAGAAAGGAGAGAAGATTTCAAGTGTGCATGCAGAGCATGGTGTCTCAAAGAGCATGGAAAGCATGACCCAAGCATGGATCACGCCTCCTAGCTGGCAGCCACATGAGAGAAAAATCCATATTTAAATTCGAATTTTGAATTTCCTTCTTTAGTTTCATTTGAATTTTCAGACCATCAATAACTGTCTATAGCCATCTCCTTTCTTTGTAATACACAATGGATTGAATGAAAATTTGAGAGTTTTTAAAGCATTTGTCTCGTGAGAAAGTGGTCATCTTTCTTTTGACTGTTATCATCAAATCCTAGGAATTATCTTGAGTTTCATCTTAAGTGACGTGTTCTCCATTTCTACTTCTTCTCCATCTTTCCTATTTCTTTTAGCTTCATTACTTACCTTACTTGTCATTGTTCTTTATATTTCAAGCCATTTACTATTCCATTTTCAGTTCATATTGGTTCCTTTATTCATGTTATGTTCTTATTTCAATTATTGTTCATTTGTCATTAAATCTATGAAGCAAAGCCGATCATGAATCCTTCAGGTTTTAAGGCAAAGATGAAGTTCATTCTATGGTTATGATGGTGCAAGGATATTGAAATTTGTGAAAGCTTTCAGTGCCTACTTGTCTTCTATTACTAAAAGAGTTATCACTAGTTAAGCAGTATAATCATCATATACTATGAATTCAAAACCATACTAACCTCCCTGATAGGGTGTCCAGGCAAAGTCATCAAAAAATCAGAAGGATATGGGTAGTTCACCATCGCCAAATAACTATATGCAGACTCCAACCAGTCATACAGGTCTACAGTACTCTTCAATTTCCTTCAATTAGTTTAACTTAATGAGTACAAGAGAAAAATAACAAAACATGGATATCATCACCGCTCAATCATGCGATGGAGAAAAAGACATATTTCTAAATGCCTTACTGACATAAGTTGAAGGTTTTCGTCAGGCGCTCAAGACCGTTATATGTTTGACCCGTAGATGTTATCTCATCCCAAGATTGTTTAATATAGTTAAAGCAAGTGGAACTTTCACGCTGTGAACACAAACAATGGAGTAGAACCGTTAGTATAATATACTAATGACAAAACTGTCAAATACCTGGACAACGGCGTAAATGCACTGACTTACCTTAAAATTATTAGAAACAATGTCATAGAATGTTTCCGGTGGCACGATGTCTTCAAATTGAAGAATCGGAGCTGAAGAAGCAAGTGCTCCAACAGCAATATGAGGATACTTGAGTCTCATCCAAGCAGCCAACACTGCAAAATAATGTTCAAAAGGGCTATAAAACCAACTATTCATAAGTCACAATGACTTGTTTGGGTTTGCTAAAATCATGTATATATTTCGCTTTTGATTGTAACTTAATCCTAAAAGCTAGCTATCAGTTTGTTTGATAAATTCCTATCTCTTAATCTATTAATAAGATGTTTGAGTTTTTTATAAACGCCATTGACAAGCAGAAGAGAGAAGTTATTCCATTTCTACAAAGACGTAATTTATTCAAATAAAGTGGAATAACAAATCCCTTTATGATAAACACGTCCATTTTGCAAGTTTATTAGTAGTTCCTATAGAGGATTAGAAATGAGGAATACCACTTATTTATGTACATGGTAGTAATGCCCCATTTATATATTCGGTATTACTAATGTGAAATCTCAAAGAGGATAGAACACCTCAGGTGTGAAATTTACATGACTGAACATTTGTGAGTAGTTCAATGACAACTTACTATTAGGTGACTTCCAACAGCAACCACGGGACTCTAGTACCACGTTAGAATTTGAATTTAGACATACTCAAACTCGAAGTCAGCTCCTTAACATAACTGAGGATTGCCACACTTATTTTGCAATTCTATTATTTGGTCATAGTACTAGTTAACCTGAGATCTCCGGAAATAGTGTTACTTACTTCCGCCATATGATCCTCCAAACAACACAACGGGGCAATCCTTGGCGGAGAAATTTTGCTTCAGATCAGTGATGAGAACGGAAAAATCCGCAAGCGCTTGTTCAGCGGTGAGATACGACAAGGTAGTGGCATCCTTATACGCTTCTTTTGCACTTCCAAAAGGTATAGACTCGCCGTAATACCGGTGCTACCACATCCACACACGTAAAACGAGTTGTGAAATCGAGAAATTTCGTTCGAGAACAATTAACGAAGTCAACGTGGATAATATATTACGTTAAGGAGGCGGGAGGCTTACTTCGGGGAAAACCACCATGGCCCCGAATTGAGGGGCGATTTCCCAGACGAATCCAGTGTTCTGGGCGAACCATTCGATGTCTCCTTCGTTGCCGCAGTAGAGGAAAATTGGGCCCAAGCGCTGGGGGCCAACCCAGTGGTCGGTGCTGATGAGGTAACGCTGCGGGAACGTGGGTAGCTCCGAGAAACTGAAGTGGTCGAGGCGCTGTTGGAAGTACCTGGTTTCGTAGAGAAATTGCGGTGGCTCGAAATGGGTTCCTGTTGCTGCGAATTTTCCTAGGAATCGCGAGGAATGCTTCAACGCCAGTGATTGTGCTGAGTAAGAGACCACGATGATGAACGCAACACTGAACACAAGCGTGCTCAAACTCCATCTGTGTTCTACCATTGTTGCCGAGCTCAACCAGCGTGCCACTCCCACAGTCAATCGCAAAGTCACATCCTCGGATTACGAAACTCAAAGAGTACGTGTACATTTGGGGTATGGACCTTGGTTTAAGTTTGGGCCTTAGTGTTACTTTGTTTTTCAAACCCATGTTTTTTATATTTAATTATGCAAAAATTGTTGTAGACCCGAAATCCTTGCATACATCTGGGCTCATTCTTCTTGCATCTCATGATTTTCATATGGCACTTTCTCCGCGCACCTCCATATATTTTTCCTGCATCCCCATACTTTTTTTTTTTATTTTCACAATACTCTTCTCAGTAGGGTAGAAAGTGTAATATTTTTTTTTAAGGTGATTGGTGATGATGGTTAAGATAAGTTTTTATAATATTTTATCGGTAGTAGATGTTATCAGACTCAAATGATAGAGCTACTCTCTCAAACCTTACTATTGGAGAAGAATAAAAATGTTATAACAGAAAAAAAAAAATACTGAAGTTATTTTAAAAAAATAAGATTATATTTTGTTTAACATCATTTAAAAAAATTTAAAAAGTTAAAACTGAATTTTTACGATTAATATGGAATTATTAAAAAAAATAGTGGAGATGTGAATAAAAATTGTCTTTTCATATTATTTTCAGCAGAGTGCAGAAAAAGGAAAATATTTAATCATATTTGTGATAGGAATATTATGCAAATCATTTACGAATCAAGCAACTCGTAATCATTCATATCTCTTAGCTTCCCTTTTCTTCCTTTTATTTTCTTTCTGTAATGAGATGCAAAATAATACTATGGTATCAAATTTCTTAAGCACTTGGGTATTCTTTATTTCTGTTGTGCATTTCTTTTTTCTTTTACTTTTGTATTATTTAATAAGTCATTTACAAATTAAGCAATTCAAAATGTTTTTTACGTAATGTGAGATGTCAATTTATTTTTTAAATGATTTCCTTATTAATTCATAAACCATTAAGGGATGATCACGTAACTCAAATAACTAAATTCAAGAAAGAAGATAAAGGAAATATATAGAGGATCTTCATAAATGTGATTTAGTAATCACTCTTTTCACATTAGAATGGTGTACATTATTGTTTTTGTTTTTATTATGAAATATTGATACTTATTTACAACTTTAGTAAAGGAGGTGATGAATACCACCATGGACCAACATTAAAAAAAATCATTAAATAAAAATTATTTTTGAAGAAAAATAATAATTAGTTATTATAGTGACTAAATTAGAAACTATTTTAAAAACTAAAAAATTATTGATTTATAAATTAATTTGTATTATTGACAAATAGTTTCTAAATTGATATCGGATTATCTACCATTGTTACCAAATTCAAAATCTAAATAATTGGTAGTTAAAACCTTATAACTAATTAGATATCAATTTACAAAATATTTATCAATAATAGAAACTAATTTAGAAATGAATAATTTTTTTAATCTTTAAAATGACTTCTAATTTAGTCACTATAACCATTAATTATTTCTCACCTCTAAATTTAGTTTTTATGTAATTGTAGTGCAAATCAAGTTCAAATAAAGAATATAACCCTATGCATTTCATTAATCTTTTACAAGTTGCATTAATGCTAAACAATTTAAAAAATTGTACGAATATTCTTATTTAGAAAAGAAAAATGAAAGAACATGATTTTCATTTTATAAACATGTGGTAGAAAAAGAAGACATTCATGATAAGAAGGATGTTGATCCAATTTGATTGAATTTTAATTTGAGAGTGTAAAAAAAATTCTTCTTCTTCTTTTCACTCAATCGCGTTGATTGCAATGCAATGTCTTATAGCATTAATGTGTGTGAATTCTGTGAAAGAGAAATGAAAAAAAAGACCGAGACACTGTACTACTACTACTGTTCGGAATTTAAGTTTTTAACTACTTGATGGATGAAAATTTCTTTATCTTTTCTTCGCATTATCTTAGTCCGTCTCCATCTAGAAGACTGTAGGAATCGACGTACATGTGTGTTGAAGGGACCAGCTGCTATTATTTGGGAGAATGAGAAAGTAGTGACCACAGTGAATGCACTATTATTAAAGTGTGCCATAAACTGGGTTTATGCTTGGAATATATGCAAATATATACCCTATAGTAGTAATTAGAACCTTCTATATACTGAATTTATATATATTCTGTGCTAGTGTAGCACGTAAGAATAATCAGGGGTCAACCTTCAGTTTTCATTGCACTAATGAGCTTGGAATCAGGATCATACGAGATAAATATGCTTATGCTGTTTGACATACGAAATTACTGGCTTTCAAAACCATTCGATAGTGAAATCCACGACAGCTGGATTCTATGGCAATTGGAATTATATTCTTTAGTGCATTTTGCACTCCATTAGGGGCACACAACCACCCTTGCATCGTTCTATGTGCCCTATAAACCCTAACAAACCATGCTTTATTAACACCTTCTCATGATGTAATGTCAAATAATCAAACGTAAAGAGAGGGATTTTCAAAATTAAAAAAAGGGAGCATTAAGATGCCTTGATTCTACTTATGGATCATGGTAAGCGCAAGAATGTATATTAGGTGTTTTCAGAAAAATAATTAGAAATGAATCGATTCGGAAAGCTGAAACTTTAAAACTGAGAAGATTATCAGCGATATATTCTTTTCATATTGAGAATAAGTTCGGTTTATACCTGCATAAGACAATTTAATTTACCAAACCGTTGAGATTCTGTATCCAATAAAATCATTCGAGGAATTGAAGTATGTTGAGTCATCAAAACAACACTCGCTAATGCTACCGTGTATTTAATCATTTTGTCCTATTATTGTTTGTCAAACATGCATTGAAATTCGTTCTGTTGTTCACACTGTGTGTATGCAAACATGACTAATCTTGGAAAATAAAGACAATAACCAGATCTTTCAAGAACTTTGCGTCACCATGCTAATACTTTCCCTGTTTTCTTTAATTACCATAATATGATTGTAAACTATATTTCTTTATTTTTGTAAAAAATCTCAACTTTCAACTAACCTTGCGGTGTTGCATAAGCGTTGCTACTCATCCAAAACACGCGCTATCAAATCATGGCCAGCAAAAAAGGCAGAAATTGGAATTTATAAATTACACGGAATTCATAGCGTGACGGAAGAATATTACGGAGAGTCATTAATTATTGAAATCGTTTTCTGGCGACATATATTATTATCTTAATTTCTCAGCCTAAGTAACCATCTTCAACTACCAAAACCAATGTTTAGGAGACTGTCTAAATATAATTTTAGATTGTGTTCTCACTACTTCCTGTCGATCATTTTGCCACATTCACATACACACATTTAGGTCTCCATCAACATAATCTAATCGCGGCTTTTTTTCAATGAGACCATCTCAGAAACCATAATTTCAACGTTTTCACCTCCCTCATGATTCAGCCTATATTGAACAACACATCTTTTTCCTGATGAAAGTGGATTAATTCATGCATTTAGCCTCATAACAAATCATTAAAGTAGGATGAATTATGATCCCTAATTTTACAATTTGAAAAAAGAGAAAATATTAATAAAATTAAATATATATATATATATATTCTGAATACATTTATCACACTAAAAAAAATTATTAATCTAAACTAATTCTAGAAACAAAATAATTAATTGTTATATTAATTAATTTATATATTATTTTAGAAAATAAAAATATTATTAGTATTTAAATTAGTTTTTATTATTATTATATCAATTTAAAAACTAGTTTATAAATTTTATTAATAATATAAATTATTTTAAAAATTAATAATATTTTTAGTTTTTTAAATAATATTTAATTTAATCAATATAATAATTAATTATTTTTTTATCTTAAAATTTCATTTTTATTTAATAATTTGTTTTAGTCTCATTATCATTGAATTAAATTATTTTAAAGAATAAAAATATTATATGATACAGGCCAGTATGAATAAAATACGGTACGAATATTTTGAAAATGATGAATATGTGATAAAAAAAACGTTAAATAAAAATTAATTTTAAAAATAAAAATAATTAATTTATATCGACTAAATTAAATATTATTTTAGATATTATAAAATATTTTATAACGACTAAAATTTTAATTATTAATTTAAAATTTATTTATTAATATTAATAAAATTTATTTTAAATAATAATATTTTTATAATATATAAAATAATATATAATTTAGTTAATATAGTGATTAATTGTTTTTATTTAATAATTAATAGTGTGCTACTAGCTAAATTAAGAGAGAAATATGAGAAATACTAAATCCGTTGCAGCAAAACCACCATTAAAATCTTAATGTAGTGCCATTTTTTTTGTAATTAACTTATAAACATACTTTATCGATTCCTATTGAAACTAATGTACAACATAAGTTGCTACAACAATTGATGTGGTAATGACATAATATATCACTTGTAATATGTTGTATGTTATAGTTTTAGGATATCAACAATGTACATCATTCACTTCTTATATATTTTCCAGATTCACACAAAGCTTCTTAATTTTTCCTTCGTCACCCGTTGTCACTCTTCAAGAAGCCACTACATTCATCTTTGCTACAAAACCTACACTTACCCCCATCGTTAGACCCCTCCATCATGATCACTGTTCTGGTTAGTACATCCACCATCACCCATTGTCACTACTTCTAAGTAACTCTCACTTTATAGTTATATTTTGTATATTTTAATTTAACTTTTAGTAGTTGTGAAAGTAGTTAGAATTTTGAGTTGATATTTTATATAGTTATTTTTATTACAAATGAAAAAAAGGTACCCTTTAGAATCACTTTATTTGATAAAAGAAATTGGTGTTTACTCTAAATTTGAAAATATCATAAATTTTAATAGAAAACTCCAAAAATTATCATATACTTTTTTCTAGTACATGAAATTCATATGAGATTAATCCATAAAGACTTAAAACCTAAAAAAAATCTAAAATTTTTAATTTTTAGGATTTATAATCATTTTTTTTCTTCTGAATTTTGAATACACACAGTTCGTATAATTATTGAGTTTTGATTTAATCTTTCTTGTAATTTAATAATATTATTTTAAGAGAATTATTATGATCGTATCCTACTCATTCCTTATTATTTGATCATAAAGTTATTTTAAAATTGGTTTAAGGGAAATTTTTGAATTGATTTTAGTGAAGAAAATATACATTTCAATTTGTGTCTAGTTGGACGTAGAAAATTTTGCAATCATAGGTGCAAGATTTAAAATAAATCAAATTATTATTATTAAAAATAACACTTTATATATTTATTTTTTACTAGAACTGATGTAAAAAGTAATATACGATATTAATTGTGAAACGATACGATATAAAATATAATACGTTTTTTTTCCTATATAAGTTGTAAACCATAACCAATATTTAAAACATTTTTTTGTATTGTATTATAGTAAAAAAAATATACAATATAGATTTTTTTTTAAAAATCAGTGGACATGATAAGTCTACTTTGAACATGATTTGATAATTGATATGCAAATTTTTCTATACTTTTACCTCAATTGCATTTATAAGTGTATATTGTACGATGAATAATGAATGTAAAAAGTGTTCTATTGAGTAAGAAATTGTATATGTTGGGTAAGTTTAGAATTGGGTGGCAATAATGTGATGGGTTGGGCATGGGGTTGTGGCGGTCTGGTCCTGAATGATGAAAGATTTATCTTGTTCCAAATACATCCACCAATTCACCATCGTGATCCACTTGTGTTGGCCAAACCTACACATGGAGCTAGCAAACTCCTTGTCAATGATGAAGTTAATACATTGTATTTATTATTAAAACTATGGGGTACCCCAGACCCATAAGCCAGCCATATATAGGCTCATGATCATGCAGAGCCTAGCCATGTGACTAGGTCCTATGATATGATATTCACACTCATCCACGAACTATGCTAGCTCCTCCACTGACAACAATCCATTTGTGCCCCAAGAGGATATGTCTCCTTTTCATTTGCCTAAGTGCCTCCTATTATAACCATTCTTCTTCTTCAATGGGACCCTCTTGCCTTAACTTTGTGCCACAACATAAGAGACAAACACTTCCAACTGTTTCTGCGCCTCACCACTCTATCTATTATCATTAACCACTCAATCTCTTTTTCGGCTATGCTTACTTCATTTGTTCCCACCATATCACAATTACACCTCTTTTTAGCTTGTTTATTTCGTTATGTCGTATATTTCTGTTCAAAATAAATTTACTGCTTTTTCTTGATAAATGATCACTTTTTTGCCACTTCAACTATATAGAATTACAAAGAGTTATTTGGTGATTGTTTTTGTTTATTGTAATTAGTGGGTGCTGAATTAATGTTTACGTATGTATATGTGGGACCTGGAAGGCTTTGGTTGGTTGATTGAGTTTTGAGCTTTTGACAGGCACAGTGCTTGGTGGAAAGTGAGATTAGTGGGAATGAGATGGGTGTGTGTGGTTTCACTGCTACAACTCCTTTTAAACGCAAGCATGATGGTTATGTATGAAATGTTGAGTGAAGAAGTGTTAGAAAAGAGAGTTGAAGTGGGGCAAGCTAAAAGCTTTTGCTTTTTTCATTCATAGTCGGTGCAATTGTTGGATGAATGGCTTCAAATATGACACAGGCAAAATACTACATATATGTAATATTCTGACTCGGCTTTGCCTGTCCTTTCCCCACGAATCATTCTCACCTTCAAGGTTTTTGCTTCATCACCCATCAACTTTTCATCTACACTGTCTCTAGATAAGAGTAATTTTTCTTTCCACTTTTTTCCCTTCACCTAATATTCTATTTCCACTTTCAACGTCTTCGTCACGTATAAAAAGAAAAGTTGTTATTTTCTTATAATTATGTTATTAGTAATGTCCCAATCTATATTTGCAACTATAGAAATCTCATACAGAGTTTGATCCGGTTCCATAATTAACGATGGGTCACCCAAGTTATTACATTCAACTCAATCTACAAATGGTTTACTATTAGAATTCAACCAATTCAAAAAAACATCTCAAAATGATAATTCAAACTATATTTGTTTTCTGGATTTATTATTTTTTGTTAATGTAACGATTTAGTTTGAATTTTATATTAAAATAAAAAATTAATCGAATTATTTATTATATTTGAATAAGTATTACATATTTATAGTTAATTTATTAATTAGCAACTAATAAATTCTATTGTAATTAGATATATTTGTGTTTATTAAAAAAATGTTAGCAAATTTATATTATATTTTTAACTATAATATTATGTAATTTATTCAAATATAAAGTTGAAATTTAAAATATGAAAATAATTTTATAAAAATAATACTACATCATATACATTTTTTGATATTTTTTATTATAGTCTTAAACAAGGTTACAACAGTAATTTCCACATACATTTTCATCAAATAAATTTATCTCAATATGTCTATAGAATCCCAATTTTGAACAATGCATAAATCAGTGATCCTAACACAAAGCCTCTGTGTTTCGCTTGCCATCGATATCATTAATCATATCAAAATTCTTGACCATGTTGTACAATGGAAACACCACAACTTCAAAGCACATTTGGTTAAGCACTTGTCCAACAAAATGGGACCAAAGGGTATATCTATTTTGTAACAGTATACGAATGATGATGTAGCATGAATAGTAGACGGAATGAAAAAAAATCTAAAACGTGGACACGTGTCGTGACAATACGCACGAATAGATTAAATATTTCCATAATGGTTTGTTTTCTTAAATATATAGTAGAAGTTGAACTTTAATAGTTCAACTTCTATTGACAAATAGATAATCTACGCATTTAAAATGAATATGCTAACTATAAAAAGAGAAAAAATAGAAAATTGTTGTTGATACTCCAATAATACTTTAAAAAAATAAATTTATATACTCAATTCGTTTCTGTTTAAAATATCCATTTAAAGTTTTTTTATAAAAAATATTAAAATTTCTTGTTATCTTAATAAATATTTATTAAATTTTCTATTTTATCTTTTTCTTTCCATGTCACAATATATATCCCAATTAACATGATATTTGATGTTATATTAAAAAATAAATTTAATATTATATCATTAATTTAATAAAATGAGTTTCGCATGTACTATAATTTGATAATACTTTTATACTATACAAGATCTTTAATAAAGATATAAAATGTCTTCTCACTTTTAACTAGTTTATTAAATGGTTAAGTAATAAAATTTATGAGTGGACCTTTGTGGAAGTGGGAAGAAGTCGTGGCCTCTAAAGAAATGTTATATTAGTCTACTCTTATGTAAACGTAAGTTTTATGACTCCCGAAATGGACAGTGATTCACCTCAAGCTCCTTATAGTTCTATATGCCTATTTCTTTTGCTTGCTTCATCTCTTTATGCTCCATCGTCTCTTTCCTGTTGTTCAACTTTATCCTTTTAAATGTATGATGCTTGATCCACCTGTTCATCAACTTCATATTTTAAGTGTACGATTAAGAAACAAGAGATGACAAAACATATAGAATGACGCATGAACAACGACAAAACATCCACCACCCACATTTCAATCATTTCAGTGTTTTAATCTTATATACTATGTTCTAGTTTTCATCATGGAGTTCGGTGGTTTGTTGCTCTTGAACCAAAATAAACTTTTGCTCTTAAGTATAATTTTATTGCTTTAGTTTTTCATTTATAGAATTTCTATGTAATTAATTTTAGATTTTTAGAAGTGGTAAAAAATTATATTTTAAAAAGACTGCGCCAGATTAAGTACAAAAAATATCTATTATTTGGAAAGGGTAACAATTGCCAGATGAAAATTGCATAAATTTTTAGAAAGTAATTAAGAGATGATTAATTTCAACTTCTTTGTATTACTGATGTTGTTAATTTGTCTTTCGATCCATTAACTATGTCTGAATTATATGAAGCTTTGGTTAAAATCAAATGGACAGATACAGATTAATATTTCATTTGTGAAGTTTTCTTATGCTGATATTTCATGATATGCCATTTAAAATTTTGTAAAAAATAAATGTAATTAATATAATTTTGTATTAATTAATATAATAAAAAGATACTTGTCCAAATTGATGGTGTCTTGGCACAGAGTCGCAATTAATCGCACTTTTATTCTGGTGTTTTCTTGAGTGATATCATTGAGCGTGGCAAGAAGAGTTGGGGTGTGTCACAGCTGAGTGGAGTGGACCCGGAAGTAGAGTGTAGACGGTGAGTAACCCACTGTTTCCTTGAATACGACATTTGATGCAAACACTAAGGCATAATAATGTCTTTAAAACTCATTCCTAATAATAACTATTACACCATATGTTGGACATCATAATGTCTTCTATGATTATAGTCATTTTTAAAGTAGCCATTTTTTAATTACAAATTTTAAAAAAAATATTAATTTTAAAAAATTATAAAGAATTACAAATTTCAAAATAGTAATTATGCTTACATTAACGACTTTAATTTAAAAACACTAATATTTGCTTAAAAATATAACAAATCTTGGCATCGTACTGTTATGACTTTAATAAAATTAAAATAAAACAAAAGTTGTATTTGGAATACAAATTCTTCAAAATAAAATAGTTTTTTAAACACCTTTTATCCATTTAAATAACTTTGTATGATATATTTTCGTATATAAAAAGGTGAATTACACGATACTCGCAAAACCCCCCTCATTCTACATGTTTGTTACACAGGTGTTGGGGGAAAAATTATCAAGATTTTGGGATTACAATGCGTTAATGTCTTAAATTAATTTTTACGACATATTCATTTTTTTTTACTCTCTCTACTCTAAAGTAATATTATTTTATCAGAATAATGTTTTCTTAAAACTAATTTTTTTCAGCAACACTCCTACATATATAATTAAGAAGATAACAAATGCAATACTATTAATGCACTACTACATATCATTTTTTAAAAGTAAAATAAGTGAAAACTCAAACAATTATGAGAGAGAGAGAGAGAGAGAGAGAGAGAGTAAACGTAAGTTTTATGACTCCCGAAATGGACAGATATTCGAAGATATTTGAGAGATTCTTTAGATATTTTATGATGAGAATGAAAAGAAGCTTTTATTCTACTACCTCGGAAGTGGATATAGTCAAAGGAATTAAAATTTTACTCCACATCCACAAAAATTAAAAATTAAAAAATTAACAAGATATTTTACATATAAATTAAATTTCATAATCACAAAATGATATTGATTGGTAAAAAAATTCAAGTAACTTACACTATAAGAACCAAAAATGTGGAAACGGATAAATTAATATTTTGTTTTGCTCAAGGAAAATTGTGAGAAGAATAATAACTAGTCACACAAAATGTCTAAGTGACTCAAACAAATTAATGGATAACAAATTGTTAACGGAACAATTTTTTTTACCATAAACTCTCTTCGAAGAGAGAATAAAAACCACAAAACCCAATCTAGAAAATTCTTTGCCATGGAAATAATAAGTACAGAATAAGGTTGTCACAAACCACCCTTACTTATCAGAGAGAAAAACTGAAAATAATCAAAACTAATAATGAATAATAAATACGCAAAGAGAATATAATAGTAGTAATCCCAAAAGATGAAGAAACAAAAACCAAATCATTTACATCAACCACATGTTTGAGATAAATATTCTTTATTAGATCATTACAATGCATTTTTATTTTCAATGAAAAGACATTTTAGAAAGAATATTAAGAAAATAATATTATTGAATATATTTAAATTTTTTAAATATGTATGAAATAGTATTAGGTAAAAACTGTTAAGAAATATTAAATATGTGTAGCTAAAAAAAGTACTATTGTTAAATGATATATAATTTTTAAACAATGGATAATGTGTAGTATTTTTTTAATCTCGAACATAGTTAGATTTCCGTATGAAAAAGAGAAATAAAATAAGAGTTATTAGATGGAGGAAAGAGGAACAGACAAAGATGAGAAAAATCTTATCTCAAATCATAAGTTGTAAGCTCCATAATCATCTTACTTTTTTTTTCACGGAATCAAATGCCA
This sequence comes from Phaseolus vulgaris, assembly GCF_000499845.2. Taxonomy (NCBI): domain Eukaryota; kingdom Viridiplantae; phylum Streptophyta; class Magnoliopsida; order Fabales; family Fabaceae; genus Phaseolus; species Phaseolus vulgaris. Next base: position 46,507,639 of record NC_023757.2, on the reverse strand, counting down.
TCAATACCAAATCATTGATGGGACCCACATGTCTGTGCCGCACATACATCTTCTCATCTCCCCACGTGTCTACGCTTCCCACCTATCCCATTCTTTTCACACTTTTAAATACACACATCTAATATTAATTTTATACTTCACCATTTTTCTATAAAGACAATCTTATTTCAGTCATATATATAAGATAATAATAATAATAAACTTTTATTTTCAAATTTTACCCAAAATACGAAAAATTCTTCACTAGTGTGAGTTCAGATGGAACATACAACAAATATGTTGTGGCTTAAGAATTATTGAAAAATGTTTTATTTCATTTAAATATCAAATTATCATCAATCATTATTTCAATTATATGTGTTGGATTTTATAAATTTAGTAATGATAATATAATGGAATATTTATTTATATATTTAACGCATATAATATATTAATGTTCATACATATTTGAATAGATAATTAAACAAGTTCATATTAATATATTGAATTGAAATATAATTTAAAATAATTATATAACAAAAATTTCAAAATAACTTAAACAAGTTATATTAGTCCATCCTTTTTTCAAATTTTATGTATAAACAACTTTTTTTTTATATTTTGGGTCATATGAAAAAAACTACCAAAATAAATATTTTTTTAAAAAAATTGGAGCATTGGTTCTTTTTCTTTTGAATCATGACTTTATATTGACCAAAAAGTTGTGTTACAGTACATGCTATATATATTAATTTAAATTGAAGAAATCATGTTTATAAAAACAAATTTTATAGTTAAAGTTGAGATTTCGATAACAAAATTTTAATTCAGTTTATAGAAATAATGTTCAATGAAACATTCTTTAATTTCTTTTGAAATAGTGCTACTAAAACGATTTTTTAAATTTTATTTTTCTAATGTTGTGAATCACAGTTTCTCTATGTTATTTCTTTCAGTTATTTATTTTTATTAGGAAATAAGAACTTAAAATATTTAAAATAATATATATATATATATATATATATAAAAGTTGTACATATAAACATAAATTAAAAAATATATATATATAATATTAAATTATGTTTTACAACATATTTTTTCTTAAAATCATATATGTAATAGAAAAATACCTGTTGATATAACTTTTAAAAAAGTATCATTTTAATAATTTAAAAAAAAAAACAAATTTTACACCGTATGTGTAAAATTTGGTGTGTAAGCAAAACAAAATTATTTAGTGAAGATGACATGAGAACCACCGCCATTGATTTGTTGGTTTTCATGTCACTCTGTTGTGGGGATGTGACGTGGAATCAGATTGTTTGCTGATTAAATCCAACACATCGATCATCACTATATTTTACATTAATGAATATTATGATTATAACCAATCACCCCATAAAGTGAAATTTGGGAGAACAAATACCCCAATAACAATAATCTCTATTAATCCTAATCCTAATCCTAATCCTCATCAAATCATGTTTAATTCCAGGCTTTCGGCCTTAAAATTTATATTCATTCACTGTGTCAACGTCAAATCCCATTCACTTTGGGTGGCTTGATTGGACTCACCAAACAAAAATAAATAAATAAATCAAAACAACGGTTCATGCTCTGCTTTTCGTTTTGGTATTCAGCCACTCACTGACAAAAGACCTGGATAAATTGTAATTATATTCTAATAAATGGAGTTTATTTATTCATTAGCGCACCAAATAGAAAATAAATAAAACATATGTAAAGGGAGATAACAACTATAATCTTTTCTGAATATATTTAGATATTGGAGTTTTTTATTTGAGGAATTATTCTTTATTCTCATACTATATTTCTTAAAATTTTGTATATTAGCAAGAAAAAAAATGATGCATTGTTTAATTTATGGGAAAGAAAAATGAAAGAGTTGCTACTCCTTGCGTCATAAATAGCTACCCATGTCGTAATAAACTGGTTCACCTTAAAAAAAAAGAATTAAGCAGGCAGGCGCATGATAGAAATTTGTTGCAGGCAACAAAAAGGGAAATGATAATTATTATTAATATGATATAAAGGTAGTATTTCTCTTTTCTTTTTGACCTTATGATCCATGATGAGTTTGAAATTAAATTGAGGTATAAATAATGAACGATGCATCTATTTAAAGTTAGACAAAAGAAGCGTGCTTGGTGTCCCTTCGTCTACACTCTGCTTAGTTAATACATTCTTATTCTCGTTGATGTAAGCTGACTCGGGTTATTTGTCGGCATGGTTCGATATAATAATAGCGTTTAAATCAATTTCACTAAGAATCTTTTCTCTTTTTCGTACTTCCATTTCATTAATTATCTGGATTATCTAAAATTCAATATTTAAAAAAACAAAATTTTGTTGGATTATGGTTGTTCTTCTTTCCTCGTATATTTATTTGGTTTCCACGACAAAAATATTGTGAATACACATATACCAATATTAATGCGAGATTACATTTGAGTTGGCCTTATTTATTATCATTCCAACCCAAAGATTCCGTATAATAATTTAATTTAATGCGAACTCGACCTAACCAAAATGCCAAAATAAGTAGAATAAATTTGAGTAAATCCCACTCTATAATATAATATAATATATAAATTTTAACTTTATATATATAGTTAAATCTAAAATAAAACAAAGTATAAACTTAAATTAAGTTATATAATATTGTGTTATACGACTGTTTTTTATTTGATAAATAATCCTCTTTACCAATACAGAATTATTACAAAATAACTTGTTTTTTTTTTTAAATCTTACAACTAAACCGAGTTAGAATGATTAAAAACATAATCTGAACTCATTATAGAAAATACATTAGATCTATTTTAAACGTGATCTAGTACAATCAACACCAGACCAGCAAGTTGGACCGTGCTTACCTATTATTTCAGCAGTGTGAAATAAAAATAAAATAAACTAGGGGCTAACTAAGTATTCAAAATATTAAAATTGTGTTCTATATTGTCATAGTATAAGTTAATAAACTGATCATTACATCAATTACTCATGAAAATATATAACTATTAGTCCGGTCTAATAATTTATACTATGGGGTACTAATAAAATTAATACAAAGTACTGTGGATAATCTTTTTTAATATTTTCTATCGATTATATATATATATATATATTGAATTTAATTGTTCAATAAAAAACATTACGATCATAAATAAAATAATTGATAAACCATTCTTCATAATACCCGCAGTCCATTTACTTTATCAACGTGACCCAACCAAATTGAAATGCATTTGAGTTTTTCACCATATGTTTATCAACCTTACCCATTTACTTTATCACCATATTTGAGTGACCTGTGATCATTACCCAAAAACACCTTTGATGTGGAAAAATAAAATTTCCATTAAAATTTCTCTCAGTTCTAATTCAACCTTGAACGACTTAAAGATATTTTCCTTTTAACAGTGAGGTCATATATTCACAGAGAGACACAGTAGGGCCTATAAGTTGCCACTACTCTGATGAATTAGGAACTTACGGTCCTAAGAGATTTATTTGAAGGTGTTGACATTGAAGAAAGCCGGTAGCTGAGCAGCCATGCATGAATGCATATTCATGAGAAATTAAAAATTTTAGATGAATAAATAAATAAATTAGCTGAATAGGTTGAATGAATATATATATTAATAATTGGTAATAATAAGTAGCATTAATTGATGAAGAAATAGGATGTGGGGTTAACGGCGTTACATTTGGTAGCTAGGGTTGTGAATATTATAGGTTGATCATGAATTATGAGTGACCCAATTGCTGCAACGCATCGCCGACAATGCATTATTGGAAGTGCTTATAGTACTAATGCAGAGAAGTAGGTCCGGAACACTCCACATCAACTTTCTAGTTAAGCAAAGATCCGGATTCTTGTTGATGAATCATATTCTGGCGCCATTATAACTCTTTGAAACTCCATTTGTGTCTTGTACCTACTTTTCTTTTCTTTTGGAAATTAACAAATCGTGCACATCCCTTTCTACTCTCCACATTCATAATAAGCAAGAGAAAACCGTCCAACCATCCCTCACATTCCTCGTTCATTAACAAGTAGTAGTAACTACTAGTAGTATGCTAGATTGGTAAGCAAGGTGCATGCATATATGACATGCTACCCATCTCTTATCTCTAACTGGTTAACCCCGGCATGGAGTGGGAGACAGTTCATGCGGGTCTGTTACAATTATGGAAAACACACACACACACATCCATCTGTACCTATTTCCAATCATATAGTATTTTTTTGTTGTGTTTATTTCGGAAATTACATCTGGGGTGATCTTTCGATGAGTTCCGAGCATAGCATATGAACGGTCCACATACATATATATTGATTGATTCATGTAAGGAATAATAATAATAATAATAATAATAAAGATATGAAGGAAAAGAAAAATGAAATAGGGACTGGTTGGACACGAGTAAAGTGGGAGTAAAGGGGGCCAATAATTGGGACAATGTAAAGTGAAGCTGCTACATACTATGCGAGGAAGCATATGTGGGAAAGGAATTAAAGTGTGGCAATAATTATGTATTGTAATATAGGTACGTGTGTGGGTGGCGAAGGGAAACGAATCACCCACCCTCTTGATGTGTGTTTGCATTGGCATTGGCATGTGAAGATGTTAGGATTGTATAGCAATATAGGATCCGAGAGAGAAAGATTATCCAAGTTTGTCTGTTATCATAATGGAGGTAACAGTAGTGGGGCACATAATGGTCAACCTATGCAAGAGATATAGAGGTCATAATTTCCAACACCCATATTCGTTTCCCTACTCATTCCGCCCTTTGATTAATAATAATCATAGCCACCCACCCACCCACCCTTTGCCCCCACAAAAAGTCACATTCATTCTCTTTCCCTTAACTCACTCCCTCCCTCTCTTCTTAATAAACACCCTTGTGCTACCTCCCATCACACTTTATAAACCACACCATCATCTAATCATCATCTAAACTAAACCACTCTCTTCCCTTCCTCTCCTCTCCTCTCCTCTCCTCTCCTCCTCACACACACATACTCCTTCCTTCACCTTATGATGGGTCTTCATCAGGATCCCAGCGACTCAGGCCTTCAGCTTATTCTAGGATTGGCTTTGACTGCCACCCCAGAAGACACCATCACTCCGTCACCACCATCCATTTCCAACAACCTTCATCATCATCATCTTACAACTCTTAGGCCAAACTCCTATTCCTCCAAATCCAGTTTCATCTCTACAAGTAACTCCGAGCCTGAGCCATCACTAACGTTGGGCCTGTCCCGCGAGACATACCGGCAGCAGGTGGTCAAACTTCCCAGAAACATAGGACACAACAAAGTCTCCTCTGAGGACCCTCTTGAACAGACTTCACCTCACAGTGCTATCTCCTCCTTCTCCAGCGGAAGGGTCAAGAGGGAGAGGGATCTTAGCTGTGAAGAAGCGGATGCAACAGAGACGGAGAGGGTTTCTTCAAGAGCCAGCGACGAAGAAGAGGACGGCACCACCGCCAGGAAGAAACTCAGGCTTACCAAAGAACAATCCGCCTTGCTTGAAGAAAGCTTCAAACAACACAGCACCCTCAATCCTGTAATTATAATCTCCCTCTCATTATTTTCATACATGCATGATGGAAATAAAACATTTTAAATAAGTTTTTCACTTCCTTTGAATATCATGACTAATATTGTTGCGTTCAATTGGGTTTACAGAAACAGAAGCAAGCTTTGGCCAAGCAGTTAAGTCTTCGGCCTCGACAAGTGGAAGTGTGGTTCCAGAACCGGAGAGCCAGGTAAATATACTTGGTTGATTAAAACTTTATATGTTATGCATCTTCGTATTATTTAAAGGGGTCCTATGTTATATCAATGTTTGAACTCGTTGATTGATATTTTTTGTTTTCGTGTTGCAGAACAAAGCTGAAGCAAACAGAGGTGGACTGCGAGTTCCTAAAAAAGTGTTGTGAAACATTAACAGACGAGAACAGAAGGTTGCAGAAGGAGCTGCAAGAGCTGAAGGCACTGAAACTGGCTCAGCCCTTGTACATGCCTATGTCTGCGGCAACCCTCACCATGTGTCCCGCCTGTGAGAGGCTCGGTGGCGGCGTCGGCGGTGGCGCTTCCGCTAAGTCACCCTTCTCAATGGCTCCTAAACCGCACTTCTTCAACCCCTTCGCCAATCCTTCTGCAGCATGTTGATTGATTCTTATTATGAATTAGGTTTTTTAGTTTTTTTTTTTCACGTTAAAAAAGAACAAAAAAAGAAGAGTTTCCCCGGCAACCTTTGTATTTTTTTGGTTGGGGGATAGGATACGTATTATGAATTACTACATCAGCTAGTGAAAAGGTTAAGGGTGTAATTAACTAATACTGTAGAAATTTGTAACTGCTGATCAAAATTACCTTTTTACTTTTCTTCCTCTATTGTATGTTTATAAATGGTTATAGAAGAAGACATCCATATGTATGAAGGAATTAATCACTATTATTTTATTGTTGGTTACATGTGTGATGTCCCTGCGCGTGTGTACGCATGAAAACATTTTGATTGCAAAGTCCATATCCGAATTATATGTCTTTGACTAAAACGCTACTAAAATATAATGCCCCGAAGAAAAAGAAATGAGTCATATCATACAATGTTTGTGAATTAGTAAAAGGACCCCTCATCCCTTTCTTCAATTCTATAATAAAAATGAGTAACTCAGACACGGTTAATTGATGTAGTCGCGTCTATAGAAAATGATATGTCTAAATGTTATTTAGCTCTAATTCATAAAACACAATTTATGATTATTTTTTATATATAGTGTATGTAGTTGACTCTTATAATGGAAGAGGAAGTTGAACATTAATCTAGTACCCTAAAGGGAAAAATAAGTCATTGCAATCATGCAGTAGCTCCTATGCTACCTAATATTTTTAATGCATGTGGGGAGGAGGGAAGGTATATTCAAAAGATAGATATATATAATGAATTTGGGTTGGATGCTATGATTATTAAGTTAGCGAAGGTTGAAGGTGCGGAGAGGGGAAGTTAGCTCACGTGTTTTTGTCTGAAAATCAGTTGCTTAAGGAGAAACTGAATGAGAATCACCAAGGAGGTGTGATTAAGCATGTGTGCAAACAAAGGACTCCGTCACAAATTTTAAAAAGGTAACCCCACATTATTATCTACTGTTTAATCACTTTAATCATTTTTAGCTACATTTTTTTAAAATTTATCCCACTAATTAAATTAAATATCATACTATTAATTTAGTCTCTAATTTTTTTATTATTGTATTGGTATCTAGAACTAAGAATTTTTTTAAATAAATCTTTAAATATTTTTGGTCTCTTTTTATTATTCTGTTTATTTTTGGTCTCTTTTGGAGGTTAGAAAAAATAGTTTGAAAATAAATATTAGATTGACATTGAATTTGAAGAATTAAATTAGTAGTAATTTGTGGTGATGATAGAGATGGAATCTATTATGTAGATGATGTGGTCTAGTGAGATGCTTTACCTTTAAGGGAACTGGTGGGTCATACTTCCACGTGATAACCCAATGGGCCGGTCTCTCTCAAAATCTCAACATGAGATTTTCCTTCAAGGTCAGTCCTTCCATCTCCCTTTTCTCACATCTTTTTTTTTTTCAAATTGCCCCAAATCCATAATTTTATCGAACCAGTACTTGTTGTTATCATTTTATTTTATTTAATAATTTCTAGTAACAAAGTCAATATTAAATAAATAAATATATAAACAATAAAGAATATTACTCATATATTACTTTCTAATTTATGCAAACCTTTTGTTTCCATTGGTCATTTTATATCGTGTTCCCAACTGCTCAAAATGAAAGGTAACGATCACGTGTCCACTGCTATATACGTTCTAGCCACGCTATCATGATTGGAATTGGACGCTTCAACATTGAAAAACAGAGACGGGATAAGACTCTGCTAACATTTTCATTTATATTTAACTATTATGTATATGTACTGAATACGACGAGGTTTGCATAGATCGACAGATTGTGAGTATATTAAAAAGTTAAAATAATATAATTAAATGATATTGCATAAAAGTTTAAAAAATAAGTTTAAAACATTAAAAATATATTTAATTATTATAAGATGTATAAAAGTAAAAGTTTAATGAAGTTAAAATTCATCTAATTATTATTAATAGGTGAATTGTTTAACCAGTAAAGTGTTTAAACGAATTGATTCTGATTCTATCATCGAAACTTCTTACACACCCATCTGAAAGTGATTTTAGATCTAAAAGTCGAAAACTAACATAAATCTAATAGCTGAATGATAATCTAGATCGAGTTGTCAAAAACAAACCTAACTCTACATGAGAGAGTTCAAATTAATTCATTCAATAACTGAAAATCCAATTCATAAAAAAACAACAAAAGATCGAAAAGACAAAAGAAAAATAATTAATTGTAAGATTCTCTCAGAAGGAGTATACATTGCACTGAACGTAAAAGTATTTTATTTTTCAGAATTGTTTTGAAAGAGAAAATGTTGTGATATGGAAAAAAGGAGACGGGTAAAGTAAGTATAAGAATTGAAGAAAAAAAATGAATGACTTAAAAACGTATAGAAATAATGTTTAGTATTAAAGTTGTACGCATAATGGGTTGGACCAATAAATATGGTAAGAGAGAGTTTCCCGGAAAAGGAGACAAGTTCCTGGAAACTACTAATCAGAGTCCTCCTCCTTATCACTTTCATACGCCATTTTTAACCATTCACATCGTCATCACATCCCACAAACTCTCTCCTTGTACACTCCAACTCCACCACCAACATTTTATAAACTACGCTGATTACGCGAGGACCCAAATAGTGTGAAAGCTATACCAAAATTTAGATTTTTCCAGTTGAGTAGTTCTACTCGTAATTGTAGCTTGTAAAACAAAAATTCAGAATTGAACAGGTCACGACTCAATTTCTTTCTTTTATCATCAATCCGACAAAGAAAATTTTAACTACTAATAATAATAATTTATGTGGTTCACTTTGTTATGCATTAATAACTAAGTTTGACGGACAAAATAATTAAGCATGTTCTATGACCAAAATTTGCTGAACCACCCGGTCCATGGACACATGCTACACTTGTCAAAACCTAGCGTGATAAAACCGCGGAAAAGAAGAAGAAAGTTTGAGCATTCTCAATTTCTTCATTATACGTTCTTCTATATTATTACACATCTAATTTTTGTCATTATTACCCTTCTTACGTGTATTTCTTACACATATATGAATTGATCCTCTGTATTAATATAGTGCATTATTCATTGGACCTTTATGTGAAAGTAAAAAATTATCTTGAAACAAATATTTAAGTGTGATCAGTATGTACATTCACCTTAGGTTAACCTTCTCGTCACAATCTTCTTCGTCAATAGCAGATGTAATTTATTCAACCTTAATGGCTTGAACCGTCTTTCGTGATCATTACTCTAGGGAGAGATTCATAAGCATATTAGAGAAAAAGGAGAACTCAACTTGACTTTTATTTGGTCAAAATAAGATTCACAGGAGAAAAATCTAACCAAATTAATAATTTATTATAATATAGTAATTTTAGTGAAAGATGGGATTACGGTCTAATTAACCAATTCTTATTGCTCAAGATTTGGGAATGCGTAATAGTAACTAAAATGTCGATTCATTTAGCTAAGTCTTATCACTTAACATTTGGAAAAATTTGTAATAGAATATAGAATGTCAATCTGAAATAATTATTGTTATTTAAAATGTTAGCATATCTAAAATGTCAATAATTATTGTTATTTAAAATGTTAGCATATCTAAAATGTCAAGTTGCATATTAATACTTAACATAAAAAATTTTATTTTTAAAAAAAAATTAAGTTAGTAACTCGAGTAAGTAAAAAAATTAAAATATCATTATCAACAAATAAGTTGGAAAATATTTGTCTCGCATAAATATATAGAGATTTTGTCACCCAAAATAAATATATAATATGGAACAAATATGCTTTAAAACATAATAAGTTCTAATACAAAGTATTAAATAATAATTAATTAAAAAAATAAACGATAATATGAGACTGAAATACTTTTCTGTAAATAAACTAGTAGATCTAGAGAAAAACAATAACACATTGAGTACTCTAGTAAAAGAGGTCATCTTATCTCTTTCTAAACACATTTATCAATGATTGTGAGATTTAGTAAAATTTTGTTCGACACTCATTTTATGAGAAAAAACCGTGAACATAATAAAGAGACAAAATAAATGTTGCAATATCACATGATAGTAAAATTGTGTCATTTCATTTGTATTTCTTTATGATAATTGAATAGGTATTAATATCTCATATTTCAATTAAAATTTATTGTCATAATAATATTACTAAACTATATTCTTTCAAATAAATCTGATATTTGAATTAATCTATATAACAACATATGTTTTCCATAACTTGATGTCTCCATCATGATTGTATTTTGTTTCTTTTACACGTACAATCTTAATATTACTTCTTAAATATAACTATCGAAGTTTCAGTGATATCAATTGGTGCTAACATCATTTAGTGTATTTCTATTGTTATGGCAAATAACTAACATTCGAATAAAAAAGAGTTTTTTGTTATGAGAATAGTTTTGTTTTCAAATTTCAAAATAATTTTTTCTCTTAGTTATTTATGTTTTTTTTTTCACCTAATAATTATTTTGTTTAAATATAGGCATTTTTTATAAAATATAATTGAAAATTCATAAAATAAAAATATTTTAATTATTTTATTAGGGTTAAGAAAAGTTATAAAGCTTATTTCTTTATTAAAAAATATATATCAAAAAAAAAAATCACTTTGCCATTAAATTATAAATAATCAATAAAAACAATAAACATAAACTCTAATGGGTGGTGTTTTGTGCATAGATCATTGTCTCACCCAAATTTTTTCTTGACAATATTCTAAGAGTTATCATTCTTAGTTAACTTCAATAAATAAAGTGATGCTCACCTACCAAAATGTGGCCTATCGCTCGAATTGGATGGTGAACTCACTCTAAGAATGTGGAATACAAAAAAATTATGATTTTAGTTAAATTTCAATTATGATTTTCGTTAACACTTTTATGATTGTGACATTGCATTTTTCATGAGACAATAAATTTTAATTTTGCATACTCATACTAGTGCAGGTATTCAGGAATGGACTACCAAGTCCTCTACACAAGAAGAAAAGAGAAAACAATTGTGTTAGAAATTTCTATCACAAGAACTAACAAGTCCCTTAGATACAAGAAAAATGAAGAAAAATGACGAACAAGTACCTTAGTGATTTCTATCCCAAGGACTACCAAGTCTCATACATACGAGAAAAAAGACAAATGAATGGTATAGGAATTTCTATTTCATGGACTAATAAGTTCCCCTACATACATGGAAAATGGCGAACGAGTGTTTTAGACATTTCAATTCCAAAGACTAAAAAATCCTGAACATATAGAAAGAGGTGAATAAAACCTTGAGAATTCTATTTTTTGTGAAAACATCCTAAGTTGTCAACACGGAGTGAGAGCAACCTACATAAATTTTATTTTTTAATATATATCCCAAATTTAAAAAAGGAAAAAGAGTATGATTTCTATTTGAAAGTGATCACACTCTCATCACATGTAACATTTAAATTGATTTGAAAAGGAGACTAAGAATTTTATGTAAAGCAATTTGAGAACGTCAAAATTGAAATAAAAGAGGGACAAAGAAGAAGCAACCAAAGTGTTATCTTACTAAAGGTAAATGCAAAACATGCAAATGTTCAAACTTGTTCATCGATAAACTTTTCATTTACAATAATTTGAACAATTAAAATCAATAAATATCTAACTTTTTGCATGAAATTTTATTAAATAATAACATTTATTAGTCTGTCTCTTGGTCATTAGTAGCAACTAGAAATAGCGAAGCCTAAGAAAGAAACTTTACATATTGTGACAAATGGTCGACCAAGTCTTTTGATCATAAGTACTTTGATCGACCTCCAGATGGATGATGTTGTTAGCCTCATATCCCTCACTAGATATAGAGTGATGATTGTTGACCTCTTTTTACATATTGTGACAAATGGTCGACCAAGTCATTTGATCAGAAGTACTTTGATCGACCTCCAGATGGATGATGTTGTTTGCCTCATATCCCTCACTAGATATAGAGTGATGATTGTTGACCTCTTTTTCCTAACTTGTTCCTTTACAAACATACTTCCTGTGAAATCCTATCTTCATCCTCTCAATATCATCAACATCATGGTTGAAACTAACTTTTTAACTACATAACATTCATTCGGCGAGCCATTCCCCTTTGAGAGAAAGTCTTTGTATTGTCTACAAAAAGGAAAAACATGTTAGTATTTCAAAAGTACAAAATAAATAAATAAAGAAGAACAAGGAAGATACTAATGAAGACTTTGAGATAAAAAACGCAATATTTTAGTTTTAGAAGGATAAAGGTGTCTAAAATAATATCCAATTGTTTGAGCTTCTCTTACAATAATCAAATCTCGAATTCATAAGATCCTTTAACTCTAAAAAGAGTTGAACACGGGGATTAAACGTCCAATACCAGGAAAAAATCTCTAACAAATCAACATTGTGAATAAGGAGCATGAATATGAAGAAATTTACCTTTGAAAACTTGTAAGAAGATTGCAATAAAATTAAAATTTTGGTTATTTTTTCTCTTATATTATATTTCCTTTATTTTCTCTTCCATTCCACTTATTTATAAGCCAATATTTTATTTTATTTTAACTAATGTACATTTAATGAAATTCCTTATCTATTTATATTTATCTGATCCTTTTTTTTTCTTTCTTATCTATTAGAAGGTTATTTTTTAAATAATTAAATATTATATTTTTGTAATTATTTATTTTAATTATTTATTCTATTTTTCTTCTTATTTTATTTTATTTAATCATAATATTTCTTAAAATAAATTTGATTAATTTTTCAATATTCAGATTTTATATAAATAGAATATGAAATATATAAGTTAATCAGAAGAGTTAAAATGCAAGATTTTCTAACTTTTTTATAAAATAAAGATGAAATAATTAATATAGTTATTTAAAAATAGAGATGTTATATCAAGACTAATTACAACAATTAAAATATAATTATCAACAAATAAATTCGAAAATATTTATCACCCATAATTATAGAGATATTTTATCGCAATCAAACCAAAATAAATATATAATCTAGAAAATATAAGTTGAATAATATAATAAATCGACTAGTATTAAATAATAATTAATTAAGAAAGTAAATGATAATATGAGATTGAAAATTATGACTGCAATTCTTAATAAAAGAGATAATATTGCCTCTTAGTTATAACAGTAACTTAATAAAGAATAACCAAGAAACATCTAATAAACAACTAAACATGTATTGATAGGAATGAAACTGAAAAATTGTAACAAATATATATATAAAAAAAAAGATGTTAAAAGGAAAAAAAAATGAGAAGTATAATGTGAGTTAAAGAGAAAAAGGGCATTGAAAGCGAAAGATGCATGTATGATAGGAAGTGGATCCATATTTGAAAAGTAAAAAAGAGTAATAAAGAGGGATATGTGGTTTGATGGGTGGATTCAGAATCACAACATCTTTGTGAAAAAGTCTTGGAAGTTTAGTTGAGGTCTTGTGATGGTATGATTTTGTGTTTTATATTATACGTGTGCGCACACGTAATACTCCTAGATAAGCCAAAGACATATGTCTTATGCTCGCTTCTTTGTCGGCCTTTAAATGGTGTTCATTTCAACCATAATCTTTGGTTTTTATTATTTTGTCATCATTGGTGGAAACCACTATGCCTTTCCTCTAATCATCTTAACTCACTTCCCAATATTATATTTTTCCTTTCTAAACACTCAACTCAATCATCGGATTAATTACGACCCTATACTTTATTCTTTCCAATTCCAACTTCACCCAATTCTTAAATACAAATTATATACCAGTAATTGTCACATTATCATCCATTAATTATATCATCAATGTTTTCCTCAACTCAACCACCACACCTGTTACTTTAATTATGCTAAATTCATGATGTAATCAACTCCATTACATCAGATACATACATGTTTTCCTCTTGTGTTTTACGCATTGCAAACACAAAATAAATGTACGCTGCTACAATTTCGTATAGTGTAGAAAAAGGTTACCGTTATATTACTGATTAAAATATGGTGATGACAAGATATACAGAACTATACATAATTAATTATGTTAACATAATCAAATAAGAAACCCAAATTCGTCTCTTGCGTTATTTAGCTTTCTCTCCTGAGTTTACTTAAAAAACTTCTTCCATATTAACATATAAGAGAGATAAAATAGAATAATTGAACAACAGGTATTTGTATGCTACACAGGGAAGCTCCACTTCAAAAGAAAGATAAACAAAAATAGAAAAAAAGTTGCAACTGAATTTCGTAATTGAAAATGTAAGTCAAATGCAAAAGGTAAGAACGATAGAAACAGGTTTCTAATAACTAAATTCATTTTGTATTTATTCAAATCTATTATTAATTATCCCTTGTTTATTTTGCCCTGTTGAGATTATAATTACTTTATATTTCATGCTTTTGATCAGTTAAATTTTTATTATTCTCATTTAGTCATTTACTAAAGCATTAAAAACTATAAAATGAATATATTGGTGTGTTAAGAGATGAAGAATTATTAGAGAATGTAAAGTAGATTATATTCACTTGACTGACCCGTTATTCTCTCATTATTTTGGTTAATTTTACTTCGTTAACTGTTATATTCCATCTCATTTTCATTTGAATTATTAACTCATTTTTATTTATTTATTTATTATAATTTAAAATTATATTTAAAAAAAAATAAAAAAAAATTCTCGATTCCACGATGAGCGCCAATTGTTCTCGAACCGTGTTAGAACCAAAAGAACTATTGAATCACTTCTCGATCAGTTGGTTTGCACCTCGCTCTTTTCTCTCGAATGAACTCCTGCAACTTTCGCGCCCTTCCACTCCTCGTCTCCGTGATCTTCGAGCTGAGATGGTACATGCAAAAGACGCTCCGACACTTAAGTCAAACTTTGACACTTAGTACTCAGTGTTTAGTACTAGATGATCGCGTACGTACCTGATCCTTTGGGATCTGTGCTTATTTATATAATTATTGTGGGCCCTTTGTCATTATTGAGCATAATAAAAGCAGATTAACCAATACTGAGTCATTGATTAGTTTCATCATTATTTATGTCAGTCGGCCTGTTGAATCTCATATTATAGGTAATTTTGTTATTATAAGTAGTTAATTAAGTTTAAAAAGTAGTTACAAAATCTAAAAGATAAAATAATAAAATAAATTGTATTAAAAATGATAAATTAATAATAAATTATGTATACTAAAAATATTACAAAATAAAATCGTTTTTATTAATAATAGTTATAAATTACAAAATTATCGATTATAAGGACTCTGACCATGGTAGACAAACACATAACGGTCTTCTTTTAACACTAAAATTTGATGTGCTTAGCTTGTTTGAATTGTCGCTCCAATTGACTAAAAAATGAAATAAACAAACCAGAACAAAAAGAAAATGTTGTATTTTATTTTTTAAAACAATCCAAGTTGTGCGCAAAAAACTTAAATATAATACTTTAAAATATGAATCTTTAGCTCTCAAATGATAAAAGACCGATGATTAAGTCCAATTATTTTTTAAAACAAATTATTGCAAGCAGACAAAATAAACAATGCACAACAAAATAGGGGTACAGAAAGTTCTGCCGTGTCGAAAACAAAATTATGGGCTTTAACCTGTCATCAAACAATGAATTAAAAAAATATATGCAGTGATGACTTGTACTGTTTTGTTTGTACTATTTGGCAGTAAAATATGTTTGTGATAATGAGTAGAGGAGGACATTGAAGGTGATAAGAAGAAGGAAGACATAGTGAATTCTGAAAGGAGTTTATAAACAGATTAATTTTGTTTAGATTCCCTTTCATTAGTCCACTCAACAGTGATGGAAGGGTTTGGTTAGAAAGGGTAGTGTTGTTGGACTAATGAGCTGCAATCCAAGTGTGTTGGAGAAAGTAAATGGGGTTTGGGTTTGGGTGGTCATCAAATTCAGCATCTCCAGATGGCAACTATAGCATAGTTGCGTGACATGTTACGGTGTACAGATGTACGTACATTCTACTTGCACAACACAAAGAGATTGGCCAATAATTCCATTCAAATAAAAAATCGTTGTCCTTGCATTCAAGCTTAGAGTCCAAATGGATGCTCTTGCCACAAGTAGACACCAATTTAGGTAGATAAACAAACACGCATGCATACAACTCTCTCAACTTTAGTCTCCAATGTCGCAGAGATTTGAGGAAGTGTAGCAGTCACGCGTCACGTGTCATGCCCCAAATAAGAATACAAAATATTTAGCGTATCGGTATCTCTTCATGGTATCATGAATCATATCTGCGATGATTTTAAGGTAACTGTCAGTATTAATTCTCGCAGCTTCTGTGGCCCAAAACTTTGGTCCTTATCACCATTATCATCATAAATATTATTTCCATTCCATTAGAATGGATAGTTTTACAAAGCGCATAAGAATATAATAAGTATCATTATCTTTTACCCTAATCATGTTTAACAGCTCTGAACCTATTCTTTTCAGCAAAGGTGGAGTTGAGTCGAGTCATAAATGTTAGGTCCTAGATTAGATTAATCACCATTTTTGAGGGAGCTCGGAGGACAGATCACATATGCGATGTTGTGTTACGGTGATAAGGACTGGTCATTGGTGCAGAATTATTCTTCATTTCTTCATATTCTAACCTAACTCACGACCCTGCCCAGTTATAACCCAAATGCTTGCACGTGATTGGCCCAAAATTTGTATACAAAATTTGGATAATGGGAACCAAATAATAGATAACATCGCCCGACAAAAACACTAATTAGAATTGTGAAAAAGTTTTGTTAAATATATAGGCAAATTCTCATACATTCGCTTCACCTCCATTTTTTTTTAATTATAACAAAAAGTATAATAGAGAGTCTAATGTTCTATTTCCTATTTTCAAGTGATAGTGATTGTTTATAGTAGTTGGTGATGAATATTGGTAGTTGAAATAAGTTTTGTAGTGTTTTACTAATGACTCTGTTTTCGTTAAACTTAAAAGAAAATAAGTTGCAAAAATGGAGTATAAAACTAACTAAAATAAAAATCTTGGAGAAAGTTAAATACAACAAATTTTTTCGTCAACTCACTCATATACATGTTCAATGATAAAACCCTCTCTCAAACGTTGCAGCTGTTAAAAAATGAAAGTGTTACCGATCGAAGGAAGGTGTGCAGCTAGTAAAAAAGTATAAGGTGTCGAGTACAACTAAGGTTATTTTAAAAATGTGAAATTATATTCCTTTTAAGGTTATTTAAAAATTTGAAAAATATTAAAATTAACTTTTTACAATATGAAGATGCAGAGAAGATATAGAGGTAAGAGGTAGAAAGAGAATTTATAATATATATATTAAAAATTGGATTAGATTGATCAATTTATAAAAACTATAAAATTGGTATGAAGACGAAGAAAAATGAATAAAAAAACTGGTAGAATATGCAAAAATTGATAAAAAAACGAATCTTAACTAATTTAATTAAAAAATATTTAATAATATACTATTTTTAAATTTTTTTCTTGAAAAACAAGAAAAACCTAAAATATTTGAGTTTTCTTTTTATTTTGCATTTAAAGTTTCTCTTATTAATAAATACTGATGAATATTATTTAATTTCAGTTTGAAAATATCCCTTTTAATCTTTATATGAACTTTAAATAATAAAAAGTTATAAATTTATGTAATTAATACTTTACGGACGGGATTATTTATACCAGAGATACGATTTTAAAGTAATCAGAGAAAGAAAAAATTTACAAACAAATTAAATAGTTAAATTTTTTACTTTTTATGTAAGTTTATAGACTGATTAGTTTTATGTTTTAATAATAGATTACACCATTGATGAGAAAAAAATGTATAAATTAAGAATTATTCTAAATCTTAATCAAAGTCCTCATTTTTCTTATAGTTGATTCAATATATTTTTTTTTATATTTGAAAATACTATTTTCATTAGTGAAAAAAAACTTATTTCATATTACATTTAAAAAGTTGTTATCGTTAGGCGTTGTCCTTCAAGATGCGATGATAATTTTTTAAATTAAATTTCTTTAAGAGGAAGACTATTTGATAAAATAATCTTCTTACAATAAAATGTTTGGTATAAGAAGACGACTATGAGGTAAAGTCACACTTTTAAAATAAAGCGTTTCATCACCACCATTTTAGAAGAAAACTTATCGTCATCACCCTTTTAAAAGAAATCTTTTCATCTAAGAGGGCGAATTTACCTCTTGTTTTAAAATTGATTAATCACGACAAAGATTAATTCTAATACATTGGAAAAGAAAACCCCAATTAAAAATATTAGTCAAATTTATTGATTAAATTTATATGATAAATATACTTTGTACCAATATAATGAGTATTAAAAAGTTTCTTCTAATAAATTAAAAAATTATTAGTAGCTATTATCATTAAATAATTAATAAATACTTACAACAAAAATGAGAGTTTTATTTTTTTATTGTTTTTAGAAATTATTAAACTTTACTATTTGTGTGTGTTTAAAAGAAAAGTAGTTATATACCTGTACTTATCTATTAGGACCTTTTTTTCGTTATTACCAAGAATCATTTTCTTGAAGTATTATAATTAAAATGTTATTTTTTAGCATATTTAAAATTGTGTCTGGTTAAATTTTGATATTTTAAAAATTTAAAAATAGTTAATTGTCAAAAATAAATATAAAATGGAAGTTGTAATAGAGTTAGAAAATAACATTCCAAATTTTCACCCTCTTAATAGAAGAATAAAATTTGTAATAAATGAAAATGTAACTTTTATCAAATAAAAAAGATGTCCATCATTTTTTAAAACCTTCTAATAAACATGAAAATAAAATTTTACCCTTTCATATTCTTAAGAATATAATCATCAATAAAAAAACCCTTCCTTAATATAATGTAAAATCAAAATTATATAGTTTTTGTGAAATATTTTGCTGACCATTTTTATATTTATCACAATTTTAGAATTTTTAAAATTATCACAATTCGTGTGTCTTATAAATAAAATTGAAAGAAAATGTCATATTCAAGCCCACTTTATACAATATTTAATTTTAACTTTTATTTGTTATGTTTTTATCTTAAAGATAACTTTTTACCCATTAAATTATCACAACTTATATATAATTTTTTATGAATAAAAAAAAGTCATATTCAATCAATTTCTTCTCTATCAAAATATTAGCAACATCATCGTAATTATTGTTATAGTTGTGGAAACTTATGTTGCATACAAATTAAAATATTATAACAATGGTAAACGCACATCCAATTCATATTTTTTTATTGATTTTTATTTTGATATTTTTAACTAGATTACAAGTATTTGATTTTAATAATTTATTTCACTAGTATTTCTATATTGTCTTGTACTCAATATAAAAAAAACAAATATTTGTACATATACATAAAAAACTATTTTTTTATTTGTTATTTTATTAGAATTCACCATCCAGATTTCCATTTTATAATAGTCATTTCTCAAACCCAAATAGGAGAAAACCGATGGGCCAAGCCTAATAATAGGAAAGCAATTACTTTTTGCACCTTATTAAATTTGAGCCTACATTCGATCTTTATGTGAAATAACAAAAATGTACTTAAATAAAAAGGAGTTACCGATAAAAATATATTATAGAGCCCTTTTCCATAATATATTTCTGGATTTCTTTTTTTCCAAAATGTATTTTTTACAATTCCATCCTTAATAAAAATTTTATTTTTGAATTTTATTCCAAATTTTAATTTCCAGAACACAACAATCTATTCTGGATTTGCGTTCTAGAATATATTTTTCCAATTTCAGATTTTCATTCCCGAAATAAAGAGGATTTTTGGAAATTAAAAAATATGTAGGGTACAAGTTCAAAAATATTGAGTGGAGGAAAAATTTGCCTATTATTAAACAGTAGCAACAAAAAATGCAACGCTTCCTAATAAAACAGTAGATGACGATGTACAAATTGATCGTTGCCCAGAAAGAACAGAACACATAAAACGAAAGCAAAATACAGAGAAAAAAAAAAGATAAATCTAATTGTTCATATATATATAAATAAATAAATAAAAAGAGCTGGTCCTATACTATTCTGTTTGTTTTGAAATGGGTTCAAGGCAACCCAATTACATTTTGAATAAACAAAATTTGGACTGTTTCTTTTTGTACTTCCATGTTCTTCTTCCACTTCATAAATTTTTCGTAATTTTAAAAATATTTCTATGTAATATTTCAGATTACGTAATTTGATAGTTATTTTTTAAATTCATAATTAGCTTTCGGATTACATAATCTGAAAGTCTTTCTTCATATACATGATTAATTTTCGGATTACATAATCCAAAAGTTTTTTTCTAACTTTCAGATTATGTAATTCGAAAACCTTTTTTCAAATGTGTCTTCAGATTACATAATTCAGAAGCTATTATCAAATCCAAACTTCCAGATTATATAATTCAGAATATCATTCTTAATTATATAATCCAAAATATGGAGGTGACACAAGAAAAATAAAAAAATATTTGCATGTTTTGTATGAGAGTGCCAGAAAAACATATGAAGGTGTTCAAAATTTGCAGTCAATGTGCCCAAATAAAAAGATAATGCAATATTTAATAGTTCTTGAAAGTAAGATTTTTCTCATTAACACTATAATTAGCATAACATTTAAAGTATATTTTAAAAAATATTATGCACTTTTCCAATATTTTATTTATACAGCGAGATAATACATAAACAAACTTATTATAGGTAATTTAAATTAATTAGATTTTTATAATTAATTTATCATATAAAAATATTTATTAATATATTTGGAAAATAATTTTAAATTAATTTGAACTTATTTAGACCATGTTTGACCAAAATAACTAAAAGTTAATTGATAACTAAAAGTTGTCAAGTTTAAGTGTTTGATAACATTATTTGATAAAGTAGTTAAAAAATAATCGAATAAATAGTGTATATAGCGAAATGATCGGTCTGTCATTGTTGTCATTGTTAGCAATTGAGTTTTTGGTACAACTTAGTCGGTTCATAGTTATGACTTAGGTGTTGAATGGTGTGTATTGTATTGGTTTGTTGTGTTTGTCTCTTGGGTAAGGCCCTCCAGCTTGATGGCAAAGACCTTGTTTAGTTGTTGGAGGTATGTTCTTGTTTGAGGGTGTGACCTCTCTGGTAGGGTGATATAACTGTATTTGTTGGGTTTATTTACCTTTGTATGGGATTTTAGCTTGATAGGTAGTACAACGTTTGTTGGATCCTTAGTTGGTAGGGTTCTAGGAAACCTGTTTTGGAGTTTTGTATAAGGGTTGAGACACCCATGAAGTGTCTCATTTTATTTTATTTATTCTTTGCTGATAAAAAAAAACATAAAAGCATTTAAAAAATAAAAAAGGGAATACTTTTTTTGTTTATCAATATCTTTGAGTATAATGATTGGTAATAAATCAAATCAAATTTATAAATAATATAATCTTTTTTATAAATTTATAAATCAATATCTTTGAATAACATGCTGATAAAAAAAATAAAAAAAAATAAAATTTATACCTGTATGTAAAAGAAATTCCCATTATAATCGTTTTTTTCGTCCACAAATGTTTTTCGATTCTACTCTTAGTTAATATATCTCATACTATTAGCTAAATTAATATAGCTCATACTATTAGTTAAATACAATACTTTGTCATTTCATATGAATTATTTAAAAAATTAAAATTATTTTTAAATTTTTTAAATTAATGTACAGTTTTTATACATAACTAACTCCTTCACTCTTCTCTTAATTCCTTATTTTATTTTAAGACAAAAGAGAAAAAAAAAACATACTCATACGTTTTCATACAAAATCTCATAAAATAAAATAACATTTCCAATCACTCTCTTTACTCCATTTCAAGCAACCATATTTTTTCGTAAAACCATTATATTATTTTTTTTTTATCTACAATCAAGTCAATCATAACTTTAACATGAATATCATCATCACTCTTCGATCCCAAAACTACCAATGGAAGAAGAGAAAAAACTTGAAGAATAAGAGAAACTCAAACTGGAGAAGAAGAAAAAGAGATTGTTTAATCAATTCATCATTTTTCTTTTACATGTTATTTTTTGCTTTTCAATTTCGACGCATCCAAAATTATTTCTATATGTATATTAAATTTTTATCATCGTAAAAGTTGAGTAAAAAAAAAAATATGGATACATAGGTGCAATCACGCTTGTGTTTCCGCTAGTATTTAATAAAAATTATAATGTAAAAATATCTTAATAACAGAAATATAATTTGTTTATTATATATAATTATTAATACCTTCTTAATAAAAGATAAAAATAAAAAATTCCATAATTTATAAAAATGGTTAAGATAATAAAATCATGCGCTTAAGGATGAAAAGTAGATTTACAAAATTTCATTTTCAATAAAGAGTATAAAAATAATATTTAGTAAACATTTTAACCGCAAAAGCAAAATAAATATAAAAAGTTAACATTTTGAAAAGGCATTACTTTCG
Organism: Phaseolus vulgaris; assembly: GCF_000499845.2. Taxonomy (NCBI): domain Eukaryota; kingdom Viridiplantae; phylum Streptophyta; class Magnoliopsida; order Fabales; family Fabaceae; genus Phaseolus; species Phaseolus vulgaris. Next base: position 46,484,887 of record NC_023757.2, on the reverse strand, counting down.
CATAATTTCCAAAAAAGGAGTTTGCAATTGAAAGTTAACTAAAAACAAAAGAACACCAGAGATACGTGACAGTTACAAAAAAAAAAATATATACATATAAGTGTGTATGAAACTAATCACGTTCAGTGCTTTCTTCGTTGTGGAACTAACTTCTTATTCTGCGTTTTATGTTGATAATTGTCTGTCCCTACTTAACAAATTGGAAAAGAAACAACAACAAAACAATTTAGTGGACACATTATCAATACATTTTAATTAAGCTATGTTTTTCTAAGTTTAATTTCTAGACATTACAATATTTATGAATTTCTCCTAATCCTTGCTTGTTTTCATCTTGTCACATGTACTGGTTCCATTGATCATTATAGTTGAGTGAGACCTATATATATATGCCCGGGACCTGGAATTGCACGTGTGGTTACAAATTGATTGTTACTTAACGCTACATTAAGGCAATCTAACCTCCTTATCAACAATTATTTTAGCCTTATAACAATCACAGTTATATCACAATTCTTATGCAAGCACACTGAGAGAGATGGATGATGAGAGCAGCACTTAATATCACAGTTTTATAAATAGTTATTAAAGAAAGACTTTATCAGCGGACCATTGGTTAAAGGGATCATATGAGTCGGATTTATTGATATGACATTAATAAATTATAAAACAACTGGCGACATATCGAAGCCAATAAGACCAGCTTGGAGCCACCATTTTTCTTGTTTTTTTGCGTATCCAGAAACAGAGGAAGAGTTTATTCCACATAAATTGAGATTTGCTAACAGAGAAAATATAAAAAAATAATAATAAAAAGTTTCATTTCATCATGACAATAATGGGTACAAAGCTTTACATCACAAACAATATGCGCGCACTAAAATACAAAGAAATAGGGTCTGAGGAGGTTTGGCCTGAACCCATGCCTGATGGGATTGGAACACAGGCTTGGACCCAAGAATAAGAATTTGGTATGTGTACATATATAAGAACTGAAGAAAAACAACGTAAAATAAAGTGAGAAACATAAGATGTACGTATAAACGAAGCAGGAATGTTGTGAATTGTGAGCCAGTGAATTAAATGCCAGCAAGGCACTCTGGTGGGGTGAGTGGGTACCTTGACTTATCTCTACAGTAATCATAGATAACATGGTTCATTCGAACCCACCTGTACCTTCTAGCTTCAATGGCGTTGAGAGCTTGATATTCAGCCCCCTCCCACCAGTTTCTTGGGTTGGAGGCACAGTTAGCTGGTCCTGGCACTGCGCACCCTTCAATGTCAAAGTCCTTGTAGTAAGCGTAGAATGGTGCTTTGCTCCAATCGATTTTCTCCAAACCACCCCTCGTCGCCCAGTCATCTGCTTCCCACAGTGTCGAATACACTCCCATCGCCTGCATCTTTGGGTACGGAACCCCCCTCCTCTCGTTGTTCTTGTACACTCTGATTGGAAAATCATCTACGTAGAATCTGCACGTAACATTTTCAATATTTTTAATAAATTGAGTTTAGTTATCACGGGTTTTGGGATGTGTGTATATACTTACACAATATGGCGGTGGTTCCACATAATTGAGTAAGTGTGGAAGTCCGCGGAAGGGTCAAACCAGAGGTTAACCCTCTGTTCTCTGTCACCCTTTCCGTGAGCAAAGACATTTGTTTGAACTGTGTAAGGCTGTCCAGTACGGTTCCCCAAGAACTCGAAATCAAGCTCGTCGCGAACATTGTCCGTGTCAGAGTTCAACTGCCACAAACCATAACATGATGTCAGTGTTCCAGTTTGGGCTATTAGACATTTCCAAGCATAGAAACATGCTTGGCACGAAAATTTTAACTCACATAAAATGCAGTGACTGTGCCAGCAGAGTCTCCCGGGACGAGTTTGATCTTCATGCTAACACGCCCAAACATGTACTTCGCCTTGGAAGCAAACCCACATCCTGTTGAAAAAAAAGGGTATTAATTATTAATTATCATACTTCTAATGTAGTATAGAAGAGTCGTTCTGGAGAAGTTATATATGGTAGTACCAGAGTTTTGGTCAAGTTTGAGTTGGATTGCCCTGCCTTGATCAATTTGCGTGATATGGGAGTCAGCCCAGGCGACACGAAAGTCCTGCACAAAAGTGGCTGGTCGACCCCAAACACACACAGCAGATACGAGAACCCATAGGAAAAGGACACGAGCATTTGTAAAATGGTAAAAGGTGGTCATGGATGATATAGGTATGTTTATGTGGAAGAAAATTTGTGTTGTGAAATGGAAGATGGAGGGAGTGTGATATTTATATTGGAAAGCAAAGGTAGGGAATTAAGAAGAGTTGCATTGAAATGAAATGTGTCAAACCATACAGGCCTTAGCTTTCCATACAGCTCATGGCTTGCCGTCATTAGGCCCTACCAACAGTTTCTGTTCTTGTTTGGCGCCTTTAATCCTCCTCTCCGTCCTTAATCACCTTCTCACCACCATACACACACACACATACATCTCTGTATGATAAATTCCATGAACACCATTAATGTATTAATGTGTGGATGGACACATTCATCTATTTTCTTTCTTCTTATATTTCCCCTACCTTCCAACTTATCTTCCTTCCTGTTCAAGGATATTACAAACTCAAAATGCACTATCTACACAGCTTCATTAACTTCACCCAAACGTATACTTTTACGTACTTCCTGCTTTTACTTCTTATCCCACAAGGCTTCACCCTTTGTGTTAGCTTTCCCAAAGGTTTATAGCTCTTTAATATATTTTCCATCAAAAAAATAAGGTTCGTTAACTAAACATAACTATTTGTTTCTAACTAAACATAATTAAAGGTTTGTTTCCTCTTGGAAAATTCTGAGATATGTAACTTTTTAAATTGTTATTTCTTTAGTTGATTATGTATATCTTATTTATAATCTCAAATAACATAATCATTTGTATCTATCTAAAACAATTGTGCATACATCTTAATTACTTGGATGCAAATACATTCTATCTAAGAGGTAAAAGATTTTGTTTAGATTCTGAAATTTGAGTAAAGGATTGGTATTTTCAAGAGATTATAAATTTATTTATGCATATAGATTGGATAATTAAAATTTTGTCACATATAAAAAGGCATAATTATTTCCCAGTGATTTTGATATTTTTATAGAAGTGTAAAACCTTATAACATTGAACTTTTAAGATGTAAATCCGTCAACTATATACAAACTTCTGCATTTAAATCCCCTTTAACTACGAACAAAAGTCACAAGGTACAGCTTTTATTTATTTTTATTACTTCATTTATTTGTGTTAATTACTGCTACCCTTGCGCTCGAACACTTTAACTAAATCAATAACATATGTTTAATTTGAAAACATGAGGATTTTTTTTAATTAAAATTGTATTTATAAATTTGTTCATAATAAAATAAAATCTAAACACACATATGTAATCAAATAATATTTTTCGCTGCTAAATTTAAAATCATTTACACATGTTATAAATTTGAAAAAATATGTATGAATATTTTTTTTTTAAATCCATCCAAATAAGGTACGCTTTTAGAACTTGTTTGAAACTAATTTACAATTATATAAATTAATTTAAAAAATGTTTTTTAATCTTTATAAAATGATGAGTAAATTTTAACGATGGTTTCAGTTAATTTTTTACGATACTAATTAATTACATACATGTTAAACAATGTTGATAAAAAAAGATTAAATGTTTGTTGAATAAATCATGGTAACTACGATATCTAGATGGTTAACCATATGTAAAAGCTTTTAACAAAAATAACATTATTATTAAATTTGTTGTTTATATGATGAATAAAGTATGGTGTTTTTTTTTCAATTTTAGGTGAAATTTGATGTCTTTGATGCCTTAAACTTTGATGTTTTAGCAGATAAACTTATATAAAAGTATTTAATAAATTTAATAGAAATGATTTGAGTGAAAATGGAATTTGAGAATTTACCTTGAATGTAAAATAAACCAGATAGTAAAAGTTTTCTAATTTTTAAAACAGAAGAAACTTGATTGTATGGAAATAAAAGTCAAAAAAGTGTAAAAAACACAATCAAAACAACCATATTACCAGGGGAGAAAGAGCAAAAGAAAAGTCAAACTTCACCTTAAAGAAATGCATTTTTTCTTCCTCTAATTAGGCATAGTATATGTCCTGAAAAGGTCTTATAATATTAGGAATTTTTAGTTCATAAGACCCGACAGTACGAGTCTTTGAAGACAGTATTCTTCTATCTTCAGAGGTTTATGGTAGCTATACACATCTTTACATTATTTGATGTACTTTCCCTCTTCAGGTTTTATCAAACTATCAGGTTGCAAATGTGCTTTTGAAAAATTTCAATTCATATCTTCGTATTTGAGCACATGAAGAAAATTAAAATATTTTATTATTTTAAAAATGCAAGTGCTTTTTCAATGTTCTTAACAAACTCACAATCATACACTCAAAGGATTCATTTTAGTTAAGGCGCGGGATTACGATTGCAAGTTCTACTTGCAGTCTGTGTGGGGTGGAGAAAGAGACTAATATCCATTTGTTCTTCGAGTGCATATTTGTTTGGTTATTGTGGAACCATTGTTATGTATGGTTGGGTGTGCATTGTGTGTTTCATAATGTTTCATTGTTAAACTTTTTCCAGTTTAGGATAAACAATGTGCCAACTTCAGTGGATGAGGTTTGGGGAAGGATTTAAATCACAATAATTAATGAGGTCTGAAGGTACAAAAATAGGGTTATCTTTAAAGGGGAGTAGTAGATGTACTAGAGGCTTTTCCGTTGGTCCAATTAAAGACTTGGTCTTGGGTTTCATCCAAGTCACAGTCTGTGTTTTTTTTCCTTTTCTGATTTGTGCATAGACTTGATGATTTGTATTAAGATGATCTTATGAGATATTTACTTAATATGTTAGATGACTTTCTTTGGATTAAGTTATGAGTGTCTTGTATAGCCATACATAGAAGTATGTCTATTGAGAGTGATTAAGGTTGTCATTATGTATAAGGGTTGAACCACTTATAAAGTTACTCATATTTATTAATTTTTTATTGTTGATAAAAAAAATTAATGTAACATGATATATAATTTTATTTTTACATATCAGATATTTGATTTTCAGATTTATGTAGAATAGAGCATTAAAAGGGTGTTACATGAATCTAAAATAAGTTATTACAACGAGTGAAGATTTAAGAATTGATTATAAGTTGATAAATAGGTCTGGTATGACTTTAATTGTTCATTAGTGGTGACAGGCCTAACAGTGTTACTTATGAGCTCCACTGGCATCTTTATTGAGGCGAGGTCAGCCATTAATTCATTATTGTTTCATCTATTTATGTGTTAATCTATACGGTGTGGACAGCTTAGAGTAGTCGATTGATCACGAACAGGTTCCACTGGAACCTACCTCCTACGTTTGGACCCACTCATTAGTCCAACCAGGCCACAACTTACTACTACTCAATAGTTGGGTTTGGGTACCTACAAATTAAGGGCTAATTTTATTTTATTATTTTTGTAAATAAGCTTATAAAAAAAATCTTATGCTCCTAAAAGACATTTACAACTATTGTATTTTTTTATGATTAATTTTAAGAATCTAATAAAGCCCTTGAAGAACAAATCCCAAACAACTATGGCACTACTTGTCACTGTTTAGTTTTTTTCACCAAAAGATCTAATATCATTTGATAACTTTTGAAATAGACAAACATGTAATTTTATTTGATATTTTTTTATAAAGTACACAATTTTTATAAAATTTAATATAATTGAAATCATATATATAAATTACGACTTAAATTTAATATATAAAATAAAATCGTACTTCACAAATACTAAACCCTAAACCATAAATAAGTAATACTTTTCAAATTTAGATTTTTTATTTTATTTTTAAAAATATCAAATGATTATTATTTTTTCTTATTTTAGAAAGTGGAAAAAAAACCGTTCTGTTTGGACTACAATTAATAATACGTACTTTTATTTTTAAAAAGTTAATTACATAGCAATAATATTTAAGTATTTAAAGTTTGTACTGAAACATGTTAAAGAAGGTTTAATGTCACATTTATTACTTAATTATCACTATTGGGCAAATTTTATCATCATGTTTTTTTTTACAATTTTACCATCAAAAATCTTAATTTTGACATACTTTTATAATAATATATTGATAATAAAGGAATGACGTGTCAATAAAAAGGTTCAAAAATAACATATTTTTCTTACTAATATTTTCAAAACGATATGGTTTTAATATTATTTTAATTTATATTACAGTTTTTCTCATACATCATCATTTCACTTAAATTCCAGTGTATCGGTAAAATGTGTGAAAATTGAAAAGTTTAGATGCTGAAATTTATTAAAAAAAAAACGAAGAGGTTTTTTGTAGATGAGCGAAAAGGAATAATAATATAACATTTTTATAATAATATGAATATAAATTTCAATTTAACCAAAAAGTTAATCAATTTTTAATTTTTTTTACTAAATTTCAATATAAAAATGTTCTCGTAATTTTCTCTGTCTCTGACAGCTAAAACAAATTTTCAAATGTTGATAGTTTAGAGAAGAAAATAAAATATGATTCGTGTAATATATTAATGTAATACTTAACTTAAACATAAAAGAATAATGTAATAGGTATTCTATATTGTAGTCTTAACATTAATATGTAAATTTTTTATTTTAAAATTTCGTGTGTCTTTTTATAAAAAGACGTAACAAGTAAAGCAATGAAATATTTTATACTAAACAAAATTTTACTTGAAACAAATTTCACTTTTTGATAAAATATCACCACGACAAGGTATAAAAATTATATGAAATTAAGAAATAAAAAAGTATAAAACATTTAGACATAAGACCAATTTTTATGTTTAGTAAAAATGACTTTTAAAATAATAATATAAAAATCTAAGTTATATTTAATATAAAAAAATCTAAGTTATATTTAATATATAAATTTTAATTATTTAATATTTTATTATATAAATTTCATATTCTTTCTAAAAAAATTTACGTTTTTTTAACTTGTTTCTAAAATTCGTAGATCATTTTTCAGCTTTTCTTTAGCTATAAGATTTAGAATACAACCTAGTTTAGGATAATATAAGTCGATCAGATTTTCTCATAAAAAAAGTTTTATTTTCCATACATTTCTGTTATTTTTCTTTATTTGTATATGAGATTTGAGCTAAATTGATCAAATAGTTTAGATGTGTAGTATGTGTTATTTGTGAATGAAGTTTTCAAGAAGTAATTAAGTTAGAACTTTTCTATCTTTGCTCAGTCCTTGGATTCTTTCCTCGAGGAGCACTGAGACAAAGGTAAAAGGAATTGATAAATTTTACTTCATTTCAGTTTATTTGAAATTTTTTATATAATTTGAGAATATGATAACCTATGATACAGATAATTGATTTAAAATAAAACTTATATTGTTAATTATGAAGTTGAATTTGTATATGATTGAATTGTTTTGGTTTGTGGTAATAATACATTGCTCTCAAGTTAGATGTAGTGGATTTAGAATTAGACTAATAAAAATATAGGTCATTGAATTAATATAAAAATATAAAAGATAAAAATTTATACAAGATATTTTTATATTGATTTGTCTTATAATCCACAATATGTCGAGTTCCTAATTAACAAATCAAAGTTCTACTAAAATAAATTGACCACGCGAGTCACAAAGCAAGTATTATTTAATCTCAACCATTCTTATTAAACACAAGTACTAATTGTAACGTAGTTATTATTGGTTTAAGACTGAGTATTCTTTGAAATTCATCCACTCCTAACAAATATTGTGTATTCTTTGTAAAACAATCACTCGACTCACCTTGAATATTCTTTCAAAGGTAATTACTCTTGACTAAGACTTAGATTACAAAGAAGAGTGATCAAAAGACCACTAGGTTGCTAAATAAAAGAGGGTGATATCCTAAAATAGAAACAAAATAATAAACATTTTTTTAGGTTTTTCTCGAACATAAACAATGTTCTTCTTCATAAATACAAGATTAAAAATTTCTTAGGATTACAAGAATCTTTTCTTATTCTTATAGTATGAGTTTCGTCAACCTTCATTTTTTATAAATATCTTTTCTAGATAAAATTGAGGAAAGAATAATCATTGCAAATTCTTTAAAATTTTAAATTTTTTATTCAATAATATTACATAATTTTAAATATTAAAACGGGAGATATTTTACTATCTTAAGCCATAAATAATATTATAACTTTAGATCTTTTTCTCTTTTTTATTTTCTTGGGAATTTAGTAAATACCGAAGTGGATGTGAAGTACTTGCCGAACCAATTCTTAACTAATCAATTATTAATGTAAAGTTATCTTTTAATATATATATATATATATATATTTTTTTTTTTTTATTTTTTTCTTTCTTTGTTTCCATTTAGACTACTTATTGATTGTGTGCAATAAATAACAACCTCTAATCGCATTATTAAAAAAAGTAGAGATGACGACAATAGTTTGTTTTTGATTTAGGACATAACAAAGTTATGAATTTGAAATAATGCACAACTTTTGGTTTGGTACAGATTTAACGTTTATTTCGATGGGTATTAATTAGAATCTGCTGGAGTTTAGCACCGACAAAAAAATTGGTTTCTCTAAGCAGATTTGATTGCACATAGAGTCAGTGATGATACTTCAACCTTCTGAAAATGCATAATGAAAATGTCAGCATCTTGGAGTGGTTGGGCTCTTAGCTCCAATCATATTCCAAAGAACAATCTTATCCATTTCAGAATCACTATTCTTTATCCTGCTAATTGCCAGCTTAAAGTTTGTTTCCACTACCCAGCTTTCACTATCTTACTCACCTCCAAAAAGCCTGAACTTGACTAAATATTATACTGCTTCATATATTTTATTGTATCATAAAATTCATGCTTAAATTAAAAATTCTTTTTACATAAATTATACATTCAAAAAATTATTTTAATATAAATAATTTAATGTTTTATTTATATGATATAACTTTTCTTAAATATATTAAACTATAAAATTAATTTAATATAAACTTTTTAAATATAAAAATAGAAATAACTCAATACTCTTATTATTATTGTTAAATTTTTAATATAAATAATCATGATTATATGAGATTATAATTTAACGAATAAATTGAAAAGCTTGCTTTTTTATATATAAAATTGTTGATATAATATAAAATTTGATAAAAGTGATGAAATTTAATTTTTCCCATTTTATAAATGTAAAGATATACCACATTTTTAATTTAATAATATATATGGTCCTTAAAATATCTAGAAATGAGGTACTTATGTAATAAATATTTTATAAAAAATAGTGCCACTGAATATGGTATGTACAAAATTTATAAAATTTGTTTCACTTTTCATATTTTAGCATTTCATTTTTTTACTTTTTCCGCTTGCTGTATTTCTGTGGTGGAAACAAACATAGGATGAAAGATGATTTTTTAAGCGGTTTCAGTAAAATCTTTAACTTTTGGACTTTTTATTTATTTAAAATACAACATATATTTATTCTTTATATTTCAATAAAACTACATCTTGGTTTACATTGTTTAAAGAAGAGAAGTTTAAAGAAAAAGGGGAAAAAAATACTAACCTTTGTTTAATTTTGGGTTAATTATGTTTGTCTTTTATATTCTGTATAGTAAGTAATTTATTTTTTTCCTAGTTCGAACTTCACACATGCAAGTATTTATTGTATAGAAATATAGAAATATTGTATCGAAGTATTTATCTCAACCATTTATTTCATACTGCAAGTATTTAAATGATTTAAAATTAAAATTATAAAAATCAATTTCATATTATAATACATAAAAAAAATTAATCCTTTAATTTTGGTCTAAATTAGATGAACTAATGCAATAAACAAAGTACGAATTGTGATTAATAAGTTTGAGTACATCCTTAGCTTAGCTGTAAAGTTCATTTTACTGTAGTTTCCCGATCAATTATGCGACCTGACTCTCACCTCACTGTTTTGGCTATAAATTTGATCTTCATTCATTCATATTGGAACAAAATTCCCATATCTTCTTCATAGATTAAGCTTTCCAATTATCTTTTTCTCTTAATGCGCAAAACTATTAACCTATTAAATAGATTTTGGTACCTCGGTCTATAAGGCGTACCTTTACATTTTTTGAACACTCAAACTTGATAAGCCTAATATTTGGTTTCTAAGTCTCTTGACCATGTGAGTCCGATGGCAACCCACATCTATATCACTTGAATCATAAATTAAGTTGACTATTAACATGAATTGTTTAAACAACATTTCTTCAAAATTAGAATTTAATCAGAGATTAACTTGTTAAGCAAATTGTAAATATGTGTTAACAAGAAGATTGAGTCTGAGGAAGACACTTACCGGCAAAGTTCCATATCCAATTAATATAAATAGATTGTGATGGGACAAGTAAAGGTTAAGTTCATTAACATATATAACTCAAATAGTTTTTGTAGCAGGATTTTTTCCCCATTTACACACAGAGATAGAAGAGACCGTAACCTAAAAAAAGCAGTACACAGAAAGATTATGACTTGTAAGATGAGACCCTATATTGACGGAGATGGCTTTGGAAGTGGCATCACACAAAAAATAATAATTGAAGGAGCTGGACAAATTTCCAGAAGCTGAGTTACAGTTCATCTCTTGTTGCAGTTGAATGGATCCTCCCATTTGCTTTCGACTCCGATGTAGACGTACACACAGCACATGTTATTGTTCATTAAGGTTCTCAACCCTTTGATGTATACCATGATAATTATTAACTAGCAGCTTAATGTGATTACATTGAATGATGTTGTCCAAAAGCGAATGGATATAACTTGATAATTCCTTCAGCTTTTATAAAACAGCTGCAGAACAATGAAACTTTGTCGTTTTTATCTTAACTTGACGTGCGTGTGGCAACCACCTCATTTTTCGATGCATATAAACCCCATTTTTTCTCAACATGCTAGCAAAAGCTCAAGTTCATGAACTTTGCTGATAGAATTAAATAGCGGATTTATTTACAACTTGATAATTCCTTCAGCGCATGTTCACCACCAAGATATGTTTTCCAGCTCCTATACAGTAACAGCCACCTATACTCACTTGTAGTGTCATTTTAGTAATTATCTTTTTTCTTATTAGTAGTTATTATTAGGAAGGACCTGGTTGCAAATATTTTTTTATGCATACCATAAATTGTAATTTTTTATTTGTATTTTAAAAGTATATAGGTTTAACAGAAGTTTTAAACTTAAACTGTAAATAATAGTTTACACATATACTGAAGCAACATATGAACTCTGATTCTAATTTTTTTTTTCTAAATCGTCAACTTTGAAATCAATTTTTCAAATGAATTTTAATCTCTAAAACTTTCAGATCAACTGGTTTTCGTGAATTGAATGGATAACGATTGGAGTTTACATAGTCATGATGTAAATTGGGTTCGATTTCCTCTTGCATTAAAATATTTATATTAATTTTAATAATAATAATAATAATAATAATAATAAATAGTAATAAAATAAATAAATAATATTAATTTTTTAAAAATTAATAATAATAACAAATAGTAATAAAAATAAATAATAATAATAATAGTAAATAATAATAATATTATTATTATTATATATTAATATACAAATATTAATAATAAATAATAACTTTAAATTGACAATTCTAAAATAATCCATTTTGGGTGATGATGGTGCTGATGTGATGAGAACAAAATATTATATATTTCATTTTAAAAGTAAAAGATTTTTAAAATAGGTAATCTAAAAAAAAATAATGGTTTGACATTCGCAAACGATGGTTAATTTGATTAAATTTTTAGGATTGAATTTTTTCTTTTTATCGTCTTTATAAGAGTTACGTACATTAGATGATTTTTTATTTTTTTTCGATTTAAACTCGAATGTACTTGTTTAGATTATTTATGAAAGTTTTTTTTCACATGGGTTTGATTTAGTACCTTATTCTTTTGTTTTCTTTTTTGATTTATGTGATGTCATATAGTATGAATTTTATAAAAAAAAATCAAATTTAGGTCAATCAACAACAACCTAATCTCTGTTATCTAAATTGAACAAATAACAATTAGAGTTCATCTAGTCACTCATTCATCTAATCACAGGCAGTTATGGTCCATTCACAACTTATTCCTAGTATTCCTGATCTTGTGTGATTGTTGTTGATCATATTTAAGTAGAGTTGAATGTTTAAAAAGAAGTTCATAATTTTATGATAATTGGAAGTTTACATTTTCATTGTGTTTCTTTTGTACGTTAGATTTAAATTAGATATGTTTTTATTGTTGTGGTAATTGATATTGAGTTTATTTTCTATCTTTACGATATTGTATGCATTATAGCCTTCTAGTTTTTGGTGATTTTTTTCGTTAGTTTGAAATGATTTTTCTTTTATTCAGTTTGACATACTTTATGTGTTTCCATGTTATGTGTTATGAACATGTTAAATGTGTCTGCAGTGCAAATTCACAGCTGTAAAGAAAACTTTTAGATGTGATACTAATAAAAAAAGAAAAAAGAAAAAAAAAACGTACAAAAAAAAATAATTAAAAAGCTATTTGTCATTATTTTTATAATTATATACCAAAAACACTTCCAAATTTTTTTATTATGATTATTTATTACAAATAATTATCTTAAATAGTAAAAACTAAAAAATTGGTTAAGAAAGATAAAAATGAAAAAAAACAGAGGTAAAAAAAACACATAAAAGAGTTTCAAAAGTGAATCTCTATTATTATTAATTGTTAGAAATATGAAGAGAGTATGTCATAAGAAATCAAATTACCTATTGCATTTAGTTGTTTCACATTTGTTTCTCATCAACAAAAAAAAAAATATAGATTAAAAATGTTTTTTAATTATTTTCATTTTCATTTTAAGAAAAAATTGTAAAATTAATTACTTTTAAAAAAATGTGTTGGGTATATGATGCTTAGGGTAAACATGTAAGCTAAAAAGTGTAATACTCATTTCTTTTTTTTTTCACCCTCTTTACCAGATGCATGTTTTAAACTATCAATTATTATACCTAACATTTTTTTTCGTAAAAGTAATTAAATAATAGCACAGATATTCCTTAAAAGGAATATAAAAATTTAACTCATGTCAATTTTCATTGATACGACACACTGCGGGGCAAATAATGCAATAGTAATTTAGATCCAGGCATAGTTTGGTGCTTTTCTGTTTGCTATAATCTAAGAGAAGGTTCGCAAGAAAAAAAAACATACATGCATATTTTTTAAGAAACAATTTTAAAACGAATCATTGTTTTAAAAAATAATAATAAAATATAGCCACATGTCAATATTGGATATATTGCTATAATTCAACATCTAATTTTTCAGAATTGGATGTTCAAGTGAGATTCCTTACCCAAATTTTGTATCCTCGCTAATTTCGTAAAAAGTACTGTAAAATCTAGTAAAAAGTAGAGAAAATTAAACAATAAAATAAACTGTTCATTGAACTGATAAATCTATTAATTAAAAATTTAATGATGTATTTATAGTTGTTTTTACAGTATTTATAGTCGACTCCTATTCATTAAACGACATTTTCATGTTTTTATTATAATAAGAAATATTAAAACAACATAATATATGTAACTTGAGAAATACTTTTAGATTTTAATATAATATACCAAGTAATCTTAGAAAAGCAAAATAATTTTTTGTAAATTGCCATCATTAAACTTTGAGCTTCGGTTTAAAGTCTTCCACTTTTATGTTTGGTCTCAATTTGGCCTACACTTACGTTGGACACACAAGAAAACATTGGAGCCATTTCTTCCTGCACCCATGTTTTCAACCTGTACCCCTTGGGGTAATGAAATGATCATCTTACCCTTACTAAAATACATAGTATAAGCCTAAATTCTCTCATTTCCCTACTTCATATTATTGTCTTTCATATACCAAGCGCCACCCTATATCACTGCTTCTCAAATTTTTGGTTGAGATCTTCTAATGAAATCGTTTGTCGTTGTCAAAAATTACTTTCAAGACTCATTGTCTCGTGTCGTTTGAAGAGGTTAGTTTTTTATAAAAGAAAATGTATTCTCACTGTTGTGCATGACTATTATAGATTGGATATTTTAGGAGTTTTTCAACCGTCACAATTCAGAATTTATTTTCAATATTTGTTTATATTTCATATTGTATAATTTGGAATGCATTTTTAAATTTAGAAATGTATTTGGAATACACAATCCAAAATATATTTCCTTATTCAAAATACATTTCAGATTGTACAATTTGGAATGCATTTTTTATTTTTAGAAATAACTTTGATTTATACTTACAAATACCTATATTTTTTTATTAGAATCGAGAGGAATTGAAGTTGGTCTCCCATGGTTGGAAGTTAAGTAAGCTCGGGATGCCTTATCCACAAACTGAGGTTGTCTTGCTTAACTCTGGATTGTTGACGTTGTGCAAAATCAGTTATCAGAGATGGGTGATAAGGGGTTGATTTCAACCTTTGTAGAGAGGTGACACTGAGACACCAACACTTTCCACCTTCTTGTTAGTGAGATGACAATCACCCTGTATGATCAGTCGACATTGCTCCAAATCCCCATCGTGGGATAGTTTTGTACATATCCAATGTTGGATTTTACAACAACTTCAACAATCTTGGTTGAGTTACTAGGGATATGGACTTAGGTAGTTCAACAATAGAGATAGGCACTATCGTGATACACATGTGAGACTTAGTTGGATTCACAAGGTATTTAAGAGTATTGTGTCTATCAAAGATGAGAGTCTCTTGTGAATGCTTATTTGTTGCATCTTGTGAAATGCAGAACATTGCTAATAAAAGTAAAACATCAATTAACATATCCTACTTGCAACTGTTCAACAATTTACGGATGTCTCGTGGATACTCATGGAGAGTTGTTGCCATAATTCATATAGGAAAAGTATTGATCGGCCTGAAAAATCCAATCTAAAGGTTCCAAACCATTAAAAAAAGCTAGGGGCGATTTGGAAGGGTGAAAAGTAGGAGATGGTATGTGATTTTTTAGATTGGTAAAGAGTATAGCAAAAGTGTGGTGAAAATGGGAAGTGATATGTGTGTAAGAGGAATTAGGGCAGGGTGGGGGAGAAGCGAAGAAAGTGTTGGTGGGGTGTGGGAAATTTATTATTATAGTGGAAATGCTATGAAGTGGTGGGGGTGGTGAAATATGTTAAGTAACTATAAGAAAATATGACACTCCATAAGGGGATTAGTAGTAATGGAAAGAGCGAGGTAAAGATTTTGGAAAAAATCTGATGAGGGAGAAGTGGTAATAACAATGTTGATCGTAGATGACGTAGGGTAAATTGGAAGAACATGAAAGAACCTTAATTTTTTAATGATTCATTGATTGTCTGGAAAGTATCATGAAGGATCTCCATTATTTGTTGGAGGAGCTTGTGCCTCTTGTCTTGAGCCTCCATGTAAGTCTGCATCGTCATGAGGAACTCATGAATTACTTTGACCACATCATTTTCATCTTTGTAGATGGTTTGAGAGGTAGATAAGTAAAAACACCAAATTTGTTAGGGGCTACTATTACTTTAGATATTACTTTAGAGAGATCAATACTCAATAGAAAATAAAAGACAAAAATGATAAAATGTACTCTTGATTCATTGTCCTAACTTTGTAGTAGAAAGTGATTGATATAGTGTGGGCACAATTGTACTAGGTTTTGTTCCAATAAAAAAAAGTTCATAATACTTATAAATTTTAATTAAAAATATGATCCTTCATCCCACAGAGCCTTGTGTTTGTTGGATCCATAAATCAGAGGGCTCATACCATAAACGAAGAACTGAAAATCCCTAGTTGTAGTTGCATGTCTGTTAGTGGGAACTTGTCCCTCACACCTTGTAAAATTTGTGGCGTTTTGCTGTTTGTGGTGCTCTATGTCCTTCATATCATCTACTTGCAGTTCTCAGGGTTGTGAGGCTTCTTCTTTCGAACAATTATTATACAATCTCTGGTTGTTGTTTGAGTAGGGGCTCGCCAACCGAAGGACAAGTGTTTCCCTTTTCGGGGGTCCTCCTTTTCTTCCACTTCTGAAATTTTCTCAGTTGTCTTTCCATGTTCCATCACCTCAACAATGTAAACAAATCTTGGCAAAATATTATTTGCTAGTTGTTATGGTGTCATTCAGTTACTGGTATTCATTTCATCCCATTAATTTCCTCCATTCCCTCAGTTACTAAATAGTAAATCATCTTTGTCTTCTATCAAGTCTTTTCTCTCCTCCTATCTCTCTTTTTTCCCTCCCTATAATTAGCACATTCTCTCGCTCAAGTCCCCTCTCAAGTCCCTATAATTAGCACCTTCCCACGCTTATACAAGTTTCATACTTCCCTTTTCCTTAAAATGGGCTTTGATCACCATGTCATTTGTGGTCAAAGACTTGGCTTCCTTTGCATTTGTCTTTTGTTTCTGATTGTTTCAAGCTGGATCCAGAAGGGGTTGGTTATTGAAGGTAAATGATCACTTTCCAAACCTTTTGAGTGCAAAGTAAGTTGAAACCAACTCTAACTATTATTGTTGTTTTTTTCTCTTTGTTCTAACAGGTAGAATGACTAAAAAACTAAGTGATTTTCATCAGGTAAAACTTCGCTTCCCTAGCAAACGTTTTCATTTCTCTGTTGAACTGATCGATACAGGGAAATACTTTTTTTTTTTGTTTACTGGAATGATGATAATTTCTGCAGATAATAAGTGATGATAAAACTCTACTGAGGCCAAGAATAGGGTCAAGGCCACCAAAATGTGAGAGAAGGTGTAGATCATGTGAGCACTGTGAGGCACTTCAGGTGCCCACAAACCCCCAAGCGCAGAACAGAAAGGAAAATTCTTTGAAGTTTTCTTCAGTAGCATATGCCAGGGTTGGTAGTAGTTCCAACTATAAGCCCATGAGTTGGAAGTGCAAATGTGGGAACCTCATTTTCAACCCCTGAATCCCATTGTATCACAATTAGTTCTTTCATATATCAAGGATAATATCAATTTGTCAATTCTGTAAATGATTATACACGCTTAACTGATTCTATCCTTTTCAGATTTTAGGAGCCTTTTATAGTTTATAGTTTTTTCCTCCCATTCTCCTCTCTCTTAGGAACAAGTTTTTCTCTAATTTACTTTGTAAATTATGTCATAGCACCGAATGCTCTCTCCTTTATATAGCTTTATTCGTTCTAACATTTCAGAGCTAGTGAAATGTGAAATATTCTGATTTACTCCTTTAATTATTTTCAACACTCTGTTAAAAGAACAAATAGATATTATATGAGTTGATATTTTAAAAAAAGTTTCATATAACATGTTCCATTAATGAACTCCACCACCATGAGGTTAAAGAATAGAATCAGGATACTTGATTTTGAATATCTAATGTCATGCCCTGCTGTTATCTCTTTTGTTTCTAGTATCGATTTTCTGATTAAGGAACTTTATTGTCAGTATTTTTTATAGCAGTCACCTCTGCAATGCGTAACCAGAGGAAGCAACAGATAAAAAATTGACATGTTAATGTTTGATTACCCTCTAGATTTTCGTGCAAAAGATTGATTTTGAGTCCTGAATTTCTTTCATTGTTCATCTGAACTGTCAAATGCCCTCGATTTAGAATGTATACAGACAAGACTACCCACTTTACACTGTAATGACATACACTTTTATATTGCCCATTTTTTTTATTTTGTTTTGTAGGCGTTATATAAATTACTTCAAATTGATAGTGCATAGAAAATGATTTTGTAATATATTGTGTTATGCATAATGTTTTACCAATTATGCAAGGCATGGTGACATAACATAAGATGACTTATAGAAATCAGCTTATCAGTAGTCAGTGAAGGGAAATAAAGGATCTCCTTAAATCAAAACAAAGACAAGTGATATTGAAGGGCCAGGTTTTCCGGTAACGTGTTACTGAACTTCTGATTACGTTAATGATGGTTAATAAATACTGCTGAGACTGAACCAAGTTGGGAGATGATTACTTCTACTTACAGTGACAAGACTATGAGTGAGATGATGAATCAGAAGGAGCTTTATTAGTATTTTATAGAAATGTTTGAGATGAAAATGAAAATAAAGATGACAACAGAAGGTAGGGATTCTGCACTGTACTGTCTTGTTTTTCCTAGTTCTTGCATCCCATCGTGTTCAATTTCAGATTTAATATTTTTTTCTTTTCTGCAGACATGACTACACCAATAACACTATTATTTGCTTTAGTTTTTGTTCTTGGAAAAATACAAATTATTAATAAGGTTAAAAATAGGTCATAAGTCAGAATAAATAACTATTATTTGCCGCAGACTTTATTAAATAAGATGATAAAAATATGTTAATGATTTGTATAATCTACATTTGTCTTTTATGTTTTTTTTTTTAAAATCAGAGTATAGTTTTCATCCATGGTAAGTCTACTAATTCTAAGCTTATTGGTGAATAAAATATTATTATAAAAATATACAATATACAGATTTTTCTTTAATAGTAGTGTGAAAGTTTTATATTATTGATATATTCTAATTATTTGTCTATTTAACTGAATAATAATATCAATATTTTAATTTAACTTATGTGATGATTCATATTTATATGTTTATTAATTTATTCATTATTATAAATTAGAATTCAAAATTGAAAACGTAAGATTCGTATTCTTTTCCCTCTATAAAATGTGTGTTTTCTTTTACTGCTATAAATAGTGTTTAATTGACTGTGAAAATTCATTCTTTCATTAGAAAATTATATTAAGTATAAATTTATTTTAATTTTTACATTGTTTGTTTTGAAGGAATATATAAGGAGGATAAAAAAAAGGAAGAAAAGTAAAAATAATAATATTTTTTATTGAAAGT
The DNA here is from genome assembly GCF_000499845.2 of Phaseolus vulgaris. Classification (NCBI taxonomy): domain Eukaryota; kingdom Viridiplantae; phylum Streptophyta; class Magnoliopsida; order Fabales; family Fabaceae; genus Phaseolus; species Phaseolus vulgaris. The sequence continues at coordinate 46,465,915 of NC_023757.2, read as the reverse complement.
ATTTATATTATATATATATATATATATATATTATTTTCTACATGATCAAACAAATAAAAACATATATTTTTATTCTATTTCCTACTTAATAATTTAGATATCATTTTATTTTATTAAATGACATAAAAAAAACATTGCTACAAAGACATTATAATATGTGATGATTATAATTTGTTTTCAGAAACATTATTTAAACTGAATAGCAAAATTGTATTGTTTACTAAATTCAATATTTTCAAATGAAAATTCATATTTATATTCAAGAGATACACATTATAAATTTCACTCTTAAAATTCATTAAATTAATTCTTAAAAATTAAAATTAGGACATAATAAAATAATTAAATCAAAGTAATATGTTTTTACCAAACTGTGCATTTTTACATAAATATTGAATATCAACCCAGTTAAAAAATTTATGAGATCGAACAGACGTATTAATTTCTTTATCTATATTTTTCTAAATTGTTATTTTAATAAAATAAAAAAAGTGAATTGTAACAAAATAAAAAATTAAAAAATTGAATTATTATAAATTATCTAACTTTAAGATGTGAGAAAAACTAATTATAAGAGAATGATAAATTTTGAAAGATTAATAACGGTTATTCACGTAAAACCAAATTTAACTTTTATCACCTGTAGTCAATTAATATCAGCAGTGTAACTAAGAGAAGTATTTAACTATTTACTATTCAACGATTTTTTTGACAGATAAGTTAGATCTATTAGTTATATTTTCTTTGATGATATGTCAAAGAAGTCATTATGATTATTTAATAACTTCACTCCTAAATTCAAATCTCATAACTATTTTATTAATTTTAATTTCTTGAATATCAACAGCTACATTTGAATGCTCTTTCTACTAAAATTATTTTATTAATTTTAATATCACATTAGTTTTGAGTGGATAATATACTAATTGAAAATGGTACTTTTAAAAAAAAAACTCAATCCTTCTCTTTTATTACATTTAAATTTTTCTTTATCGATTAAATACTTAATACTCTTCTGCTCTCTAAAAATATCAAAATAAAACTCAAAACTATTGTTGTTAACTCTAAGTTACGACTAAGATAATTTTTCTTATGAACTTTTACCTTTCTAGAAGCATAAGTGACAACTTTCTTTTCTTACATAAGTATATAAAGTCTTGGATATGATGCATAAAAAAAAACCAAAAGGTTTCATTGTCCTATAAACAATTAGAATTGGAGAATTAATCAACCTCTACTTCAACTCAAAAAAATATACTACATATATTCTCCAAACAAAAGGTTGATTTTCATGAGTTATCTAAGTCAATGATGTTAATCTTTTTATAAATATTCTTTAATACTTCACTAATCCTACAAAACTTTTTACTTTGGACATTTTCTTAGGATATTTTCACTATATCATTACATCCACTTTAGATGGATAAATAGAAATTCATGAGTTGATATAATATTAGAGTTCACACTTACATAGTTTAACATATAACTATTTCTCTCAATTATCTAAAATTGACCTAAAGTGTTTATTAAATCTTCAACAATACAAGAATGTTATATGTGTGAACAACAATAAACTTGTTTAGGATTTGATGAAACATTTTGTTCATGTAGTTCATAAACAAAGTTGGAACATTCGTCGCTATAAACAACATCACCATGTTCTTATAATGGCATATCTAAACCTAAAAGGTGTCTTTTAAACATTTTTAACATTCACCACAATCATAAGGTGTCTCAATTTCAAATTTTCTAATAAAACATTAATGTTGTGAATAATTAATCCATAAGTAATCAATCCTTGAAAAGTGGTACATATTCTTGATACTTAACTTGTTAAATTATTTATAATCTACTCAAACTTGGAGCATTATTTTTGTTCTTTCAAATATATATGGGTGCTTTATAAGGAGAAACACTAGGTTACATAAACTATTTTCAAACCAATATTCCACTTGCTTTTTTAACTTCGTCAATTCAACTAAAATCTAAGTGGAGTCATTGATATGAGTCTTACTCCTAGAACCAGATCAATAGACAATCTCACTTCCCTTTTTAGAAGTAACCTTGGAACATCAATCAAGAAATACATTGTTCATCCCACTTCCATGGTTAGCCTCCATATGAGTAAGAATTTCAAAAAAAACCTTGTTGCATCCTTTATGTCACTCCAAACTTGTTATGCCGAAACCATCTCTACTTCAACATGTGGAAAATGACAGATAATGAATCCCTTTATACAATCACATTCATATCCTTCAAAGGTAAGAAAATGAAACTCACCTTGAATTTGTGTTCATCCACAACAAGAGAACACCTTACTCGAACTTCAAATGTTACTATCGAAACTAATGTTATTGTAGAAACCACCAACTTAAAAGAAAACTATTTGACATGCAATTCCAATTCCCAACACAACACTTCACACAAATAAGTGTTCACTCCAAAATCAAACAGACAACTGCTTCAAATATGCTTTAAATTATGTTACAAGATTTAAAACTAAAATAGAAAAACATTTTGATTTAGTCTAAGAGTGCATTGATATCAATTTATTGAGATTATTTTCTTTTTTAATATATTTATGTTCATTCAAAAAGAAAAATCTAACTAAAAAATATAACTATATGATTACACACATATAAACAATCACCAAACATTCTACCAAATACATTATCATACACAACAGTAACATAACAAATTCATCTCCATAGGTATATTCACTACAAGAAAATCATTAAATAGAAACTAATTTTAGAGATAAAAAATAATTAGTTGTTATTTTGACTAAATTAAATACTATTTAGAGACAAAAAAAAATTTGGTATCTAAAATAGTTTCTATTATTAATAAAATTTATAAATTAGTTTCTAAATTATTAGTATACCAAAGTTTTAGCTACCAGTTAATTTAGATTTTAAAGTTGGTAGCTAGCTAATTAGATATCAATTTATAAATTTTATTAATAACAGAAACTACTTTAATACAAATATTTTTTTTAGTTTATAAAATAGTATCTAATTTAGTCAATATAACAACTAATTATTTTTTATCTATAAAATTAATTTCTATTTAATGATTTCGTTGTAGGTATTTAAGGTATGATATCTATTATGATACCATAATTTTCACACTTTGAACTAATTGTTTTTTATCTTTAACATTAATTTCTATTTAATGATTTTCTTGTAGGTATTTAAGGTATGATATATATTATGATACCATAATTGTAACACTCTTAACTAATTATTTTTTATCTCTAACATTAATTTCTATTTAATAATTTTTTTTTATAGATATTTAAGGTATGATATTTATTATGATACCATAATTGTAACGCTCTAAAAAAAAGTTTCAAGTACAACATGTAAGAAACAATACTAAAACATAAGTCATTCATCTCATCAACAATAAATAAATATATATATATATATTTTTATTTTTATTTTTTTTGACTTATTACATAAACATAAGTCATTATAACCAATGTAAATTTAAAATTTTGAATCAATCAAAACATTCAATAAACATCATAAATAACATTACAATATTTATTTCAAACAATTTGTTAAAGATCTAACATCATCCAACTTAACCAAAACAATTAAGTTGTTAGAATCTATTCGTTCTCTTTCTCTTTTTATTACTTATTTGTCAGATAACTTAAGGTTACAATATTAAAATACAATGCTAAAAAAAATTAAACAATTCAAAAATATATTTTCCTATTGTATAATACTTATTTGGATTAACACCAAATCATAAATCATATCTCAATTTCATAACATAAACCCTAATCATATTTCTAAATCTCCTTCCACTTATTTACATTTCAATTTCATTATCGTAAAATTTCTTTTAATAATATTTTTCTAATCAAAATTAATCAATAATGTATCAATTCATTAGTATGTATCTAATATAATGTTTAATTCAACAAAAAGTATTGTTTTTTTTTCATCTTATACATATTATTGTAACTCATGATGAACTTTTATTAAAAGTTGAAATAGTTAAGAGAATAATTTTTTCAATTGACCGCACTTGTAAAACCTGAAAATATTTAGAGAAAATAAGTAAAAATGGATATTTTAGGGTAAAAGAAAACTTATTTTAAATTAAATCTTAATCAGTTAAAAATTATTTTTACTTAATTACCTTTTCAACAGTAGAGTATGTTTATAGTAAAAAAAAATCTAAACACTTAAGAAGAATATAAAGGAAAAGTCGGATAAAAGTACAAACAGTGAGCTTTTGAACTGGAATTTCGTCGATACCCCTAAATTGATACTCGATTGATTAAATTGTGCAGACACCTTTTTACTTTATGCATAAGTATGAGCTTGTACTAATATTAAAAAGGACAAAACTTACCTAAGTACATAAAGTGATATTCTCCAGTCAAATTTATAGTTTTATTCAGTATACTATATATTAGTTATGTGAAAGTATTAATATAATTGAAAAATATGGCCTATGATAGTGTAAGTAACTTTTCTATGTTAGAAAAGAAGTTGTCATTAGGTAAAGTAGAACCACATACACAGTAGCAAACAATTACAATACTGAGAAAGGTGAATGCTATATTTTTGTACCTATAAATAGGTATAGTCTGAGAGACACGGGCAACTTGAAAGAAGCTTTGTCTATTCCAGCATAAAACTCAGCGCATTATCTAAAAATCCAATGGCGTTGCATACATTCTATATTTGTTCAACTTTTTATTCTTGATTCAACAACTTAAGGAGCAGGAGAAAGAGTCTGAATTATACATGACAGAATGACGATAAAGTCATTGTAATAATCGAGATAAGAGAAATCGTTAAAACCTATGAATTGAAAGAGACAAAATAAAAATGATCTTCTGGTGAGGAAATGACTAGAGAAAGAACAGAAGCTTTATTGGTTAAAGGCGAATACCAATATTGTTATCATAGAATTGAAGAATGAGCAAGTAGAGATGAAAGCAAGGGATGAAGAATATAGGAAGAGGAGAGGGATTGGTGGCAGAAGAAATCACGTGAGGGTGTGAGAAATGGGAGGTCCACCCCAAGAAGAGGAACATGCTGCAACTATTTATTTATCCTGGGTGGAATCAAAAAGATAAAAGAGAATGTTGGTGCAAAGGTAAAGAGGGACAGACTCAACTGAAAAGCTGAGGGACCACGTGAACCAAAAGGGGATTCTGATTCTTTTTATCATCCTATGCCCTGTGCCTTTCACTTTATCATCGGCAATACAATACAACACAACAGGGTTTTGAAATTGCCCCATCCCTGTGGTGTCACTGGTGTGGCGTGGAAAAACAACTCATACTCTAGTTCCAATCTCATGCTCATTGCCCTGAACCAACCTGAACTAGCAGACCCACATCATTGTCTCACGCCTTTGTCAGCCATCCATTCTTTATGCATTTTCAAAAACATCCCCACTTTTGGGCCTCCCCCTCCTTCACAAGGGCTTCTCTCAACACCACTTTACCCAATGGGCTTTTCCTTTACAATAACAGTATCCATTCAGAATCGCCAAATCACATTATATTCAATTTCTCATTCGCCCCCCTCTGTCACCTGCACATGTACTGTACCCTACAGCTTCAATTCAATAATAATGTAACTTTTTATTTTAAGTTATGTGTTTAAAGTTATATGTTTCAGTTTGTATAATGCATTTATATATATATATATATGTTAGTTACTATTATTAGTTTTTCATTGGTTTAAAACCGCCAGAAATAGAGATAAAATAACAAACGATTTAGATATTAATATTAGGAAAGGATTAATAGAAGAAAGAAAGGCATTAATGAAGTAGCAGAGTGAAAAGGCTTGAGTTAGGCTGCTATTTTTAGGATATGCAGAGTTGAAAAAAAGTAAGGGAGAAGGTAATTGAAGGAAGGTAGATATTTTCCTTAATAAGTGAAAGTTGAAAAAACATGAGCAGCAAACATTGTACAAATGGAGCACCTACTACCTTCACCTGCTAAAATTTGAACTCAAATGTATGTCAGATATACGAGAAGAGCAGTGTCAGTCTCTAACACTGCCAGTTTCGCAAGCTGTTCGTCTCCCAAAACAAAAAAAAATTAAACCTTTTATAATAATATTTTAAATTAAAAAATAAAACAAATATGATTAAAATATTAATTTGTTTTTAACTGTTTGCGGTTTCCACCTATCATCAACCAAAAATATTTTATTGCAAAGCTTTTCTAATCCAATATAATATCCAAGTGTAAACCCGTGATGAGTAAACTAGCTAACTCCAGAAGCCAAACCTGTGTTTTCTTAAAACATTCTACAATTTTGATTAAATAAATCCATAACAACTTCATCACTTTTAATATCTACTTTATCTTCATTTATATAAAAAATTAAAAACAATGTTATCCAAAATAAATAAAAACGAATTGTTTTCTCCTGTATTATTGCGACCATGGTAATATTGGAAGAAAAAGAAAAAGAAAAGTATGCAAAAAAAAATAGTAATAATTAAGGTTTGGTATTCTTACATAAGTAAAACACTCATGTATTATACCATGTATTTATTTTTATTTAAATTTAATTTTTTTTATTGAATATATGAGTTATGGATTCAACCTTAACTAAAAGAGTCGAAAGTGGATGAAGTTTTGTTTCAATATAATTAATATGTTTTTTTTAAAATTTAATCTATTTAAAATCAGATAGACATATCAATCAGGTGTTGTCAATCAACCTTGGGCATTTTAACAATTTTTTTGTCAAAATAATTTCTCACAAGACTAAACTTTTGATATATATGATAAAGTACTACCACTCTACCAACATTTTTTTTTAAATATCATACATATTGAAAAATCTTAACTCCTGTAATTCAAACGGTTGTGGCAAGAGTTTAGAAACATTCTTCTTTCTTTTAAGGTTGTTGACTTTTTGTTCTTCTATCTTAATTTGGTTTTTCAGTTTTTGATTTACTACTCTTCTATTTTCGGTTTGGGCTTGAATATGACTTGCAGACTCTCACTTCTCCGAGCTAGGTCAACTGGATCTCTCGGTTCTTAAACACGATCTCTTTTTATGGGTGAGTGTGTGTACCTGCAAGATGCTCTGATGTCAAAGTCATAATTGGTATTAGTTAATTATCAAATAAATTCAATCTACTTACCTCTTGGGTTGATCCCCTATTTATAGCATTTTCTTATTGGACTTTATACGTAGTTGGACTTTTATCCTTTGCACTTGATCTTTTTGAAGACACCCTTTATGTTTTGGACCCTTTAAATAGACTTTGCCATAATAACTAATTATTTATTCATTTCTTATTTTTTTATTTGTTTTTTACTTTTCTGTGAATCTTTTAGTTCAACTACCTTTCAACCTAGTACACAAACTAATATATGTTTCCATTCCTACAATTCATTTCATTTCGAATGGATTGTCACTTTAATAATAAAGTTTATTATTAAACATTATTTTATTTTTTTCTTAGGTCACACTCTTATTTTATAGTCTTAACTATTACTTGAGTGTCATATGTGTTATAACTTGTTATGCATCTAGATATTTTTTTTAATTTTTGAATTATGCATAGAAATTTTTTTGTTAGACTACTTCACATATGTTATAACTTGTTATGCATATACATATATATATATATATATATTGAATTATACATAGAATTTTTTTTGTTAGACTCCTTCGTAGTTTTTTACAATTGAAAAATTTCTTAAATATTTATACTTGTTATATTTATTGATTTTTTATTACTGATAAAAAAAATCATTATATTTTTTCATTATTCACGTATAATTCCATTATAATTTAGTATTTATAAGATGGTCATTCTTGACTAGCTGATTTATCCAAATTTTATGTTAAAAGAACCAACTTCTTCTATATAATTCCATATTATATATATATATATATATATATATATATATATATATATATTTCAGTATAAAGAAATCAGTTAACAATCCAACATGAATTAGAAAATGAGACCTTATATTAAATTGGAGTGGACCAATGCACAAATAAACGCCTAACCTTAGAAAATAGTCTCTATATTTTTTTTTTATTGTGGAGGGCGTGTGTTTTCCACTAAAATTTATTTTATGTGAGTGGAAAATGTGTAAACACTACTCTTACCGAACTATATAAAGAGCAACAAAGTTTGAATTATGAAAGAAAATTAAGATCAATCCATGGCAGAAAAAAGTTGGCAGCAATTTAGTGCACCACCGTTGTCTAATACTCTGTCACAGAGTGTGAACACATGAACCAAATTCATCTGAAGAGTATTATCAGGTAATACTTTGCCATACAAAAGCAGTTCAAAACATTTTGATATAGCACAATTTTCAGCCAATTACTGAGCCAGTTTTGGTACCCTTGAAAGGTTCAACAACGCTGTAACTTACTTTTCATGGTCAACAGATAACCAATCACACTTTTACATCCTTATTAAATATTAAGTACTTTTTCTAACATAAATTCATTAACTTTTAAACTATTATCTTAAGAATATACTAAAATTATTATAAGTAGTGACAATATATACGGATTAAACTCCATTACTAATTTCTTGAATAAACTTATTCAAACTTCTATGTGTATGGTTTGATATAATTGATTGATAATCATATTTTTTAAATATGTATTCAGACATTCAATTTTTTATTTTGTGTATAAAATTTTATTAAAAATGTTTGTAAAATGAATTTCTATATTTAGAAAGAAAAAAATGATTCCCAACCAAAAGTACCTTGAATTAAAAAATAAATAAATTGATAGCTACTAATAAGGTTTTGCGTTACGGTGAGCAACCAACTTAGACTGACACCACTCATTTACATTATTTAATTTTATTAAATTCTGTATTTTTTGAAAGTAAAAAGAGACAAACGATTTTTCTTGATATTTAATTGAATCGGACGGTGGAAGAGTGTAACCGACATCATCGATGGTCAGGATTTGCGAATTGTCACGTGTCGGATTTGGATTCACCAAGTGTTATTGTTTTTCCGCTTATACATGCGGTGATTTTTTTTCCCCCCAAAGACAACGTCGTTTTGGACTCCAAAATTTAAAGTTTACCTTTGAGTGACAAAACAGAATCGATTAGTCTATATATGTAAAATAAAAAATTTGTGTTTGAGATGCGTTTTTGAGTTGCTATAAATAAGTGCGATGCCGAGCATTGTGATTTGCCATTTTGTCAGTGAAAAATTGTTGTTAAATCTGCTATCCGTTCCTGTTGCAGGAAAGGTATCGGATCCAGAAGCATTCCCACTGAGAGAAACTCCAAAGACAAATTAAGGTTTTGTGATCTCTTATTCATTCCCAGTGCCGTGGAAGAGGATGCTTTGCAACTGCCTCTTGTAAGTACTGCCCCACCCCACAAAAAAGGATTCCTCTCTCTTGAACACTCACTTGGTATCAGGTATGTATCTATTTGCGTTGCAATTCTTGTGTACATGTACCATTGCTAATATCTCAATCACTATTCAGTTTTGATTTAGTTGGAACTGCTAACTCAATTATGATGTTCTTGAGAAGAGCCAGTCTAGATCTGGGTACACATGTGTATGCCTTTGAGTGTGGCGTACATTATCATGTATTTTATTTTATTTTTGTTTCTGTTCATACACACGTTCCTTTGTTGATCTAGATTTGGCTACCGGTTATCAGTACATTATGCTATTGATTTGAAAGTAGGATGTGTTTGCATAATCTTATTACTTTTTAAGATGGTGTTTTATGATTTGTTGATGAGTTGGTAAATGTGGCCTTGCATTTTATAAACCTTGGATAATTTAATATCAGTAGTTCAACTGATAGAAATATTGTTTTGTTTACAGTACATAGATGAGCCTTTAAATTTGTAGATATTTCCTTTCTTTGCCAAGTTCATGCTTATCAATTACGTTGAGTTGCTAGTTGTGATTGTGAGTCCCTCAGAGAATTTAATCTTCGTATGTACAGGTACCTTGGAAAGAAGTAAAATTTGGTGGGTGAGGAATTTCCAGCATGTTCAGGTTATCTCCCCGGAGGAGTCAAAGATCCAAAGGCTTCAAGGTGAAGCATGCTCTACAGTTATGTGTTCTGCTTGGCGTTTGTATCTGGCTAGTCTACCAAATCAAACACTCCAATGACAAGAAATCATCCTTTGTTGAAAGCACGAAGACTAGCAGTGAGCTTATCAAGTTTGGGAGGAAGGACCTTCATCCTCGCGTGGAGAAAACTTCAGTGGTAGATGCAAGGCACAAGGAGGAGGAGGAGGATGAACAACAAGAAAACAAGCACGAAGAGCAAAACAAACTGGATGATGAGCAAAGTAACAATGGAGAAAATTCTGAGCACAGACAGGATTCAATAGACCAAGATACTGGAGAAAATTCTGAGCACAGACAGGATTCAATAGACCAAGACACTGAAGAAAATTCTGAAAATGCTAGGACAGAAGGGGAAGGAGAACATCATAATGAGAAATTTTCTGAAGAGAATGACAATATGGACAACAAGGAGAGTGAGAGTACATTGAAAGATAATGACGAAAACAAAAGTGAAGTGGAGGACAAAGAAACTGGAGATACTAAAGAAAAGAATGAGCGGGAGAATGACAATATGGATGACAAGGAGGGTGACAATGCAATGAAGGACAATGAAGAGAACAAAAGAGAAGTGGAGGACAATGAAACTGGAGAAACTAGTGAAGAGAAAAGTCAGCAAGCGAATGAAGAGACAGAGAATGAAGAGGTGAAACAGAATGAAACTGAAGGGAAGGACACTGTGGAGGAAAATCATGAGCAAGATAGTAAAGAAATGACAGATGAGAACAATCAAGGAGAAACTGGGGTAGAAGAGCAAGAAAAAATTCAGGAAGAGACTCCATCCAAAAATCAGGTTCAGGATGGGGGAAAAAGTGAGGAGGAGCATAGAGAGGAAAATTATGCTGGAGATAATGCCTCTAGTGCTGTAGACCATAAATCGCAAGACACCTCAGATAAAAATTCTAAGACAGAAGAAGAATCGGATAAAAAGGAAAACAATGAGTCTGAGCTAGAGTCTCAAAAAAATGCTGAAACTAGAGAAGGGACTGATTCTAGTGTCACAACATACAGCCAACGAAATGAAAGTGATGCTGAAAATCAGGCACAGTCAGAGAATGAGTCACAGAAAAGTTCCACGTCAGAATCAGAATGGCCGCAGCAAGAGAAAAATGACTCCACAAAGGATGCTATAGATACTCAAGATTTATCACTGCAAAATGGGACTGACACATCATCTCATACTACTGAAGCATCAGAAAATGAAAACAGTTCCAAGGTGGAGGACTCCAACAAGCAGAATACAACAACAAAAACTGAAGATTCTTCTTCTAACTCAGATGAGGCGGGGAAGAAAGCTGAAACACATGACAACAATGCAAACGGTGGTGAGGACACAACAAGTAATATTGCGCAGAATGAAAACCCAAGCAACAATTCTGTCCAAGAAGGAAAGCAGGAAAATGTTGCATCATCGGATAATGACAACAAAGATGATAGCCATGATGTTCAACTTACTTCTTCTGATACTTCTACAGAACAAAAGAAAGATGAAGCCGCAAATGTAGAAAGTAATACCAATTCTGCCCAGGATGACAATGCTGATCAAACCAACACAAACAGTGATGGAAGTTCTAATGACAACAAAGATGCTAGCCAGTCTGATACTTCATCTGAGCAAAACAAAGAAGGATCTTCAAACTCGGATAACAGAAATACTGACCAGTCCGACACTTCATCTGAGAAAAACAAAGAGGAATCATCAAACTCAGATAACAGCAATGATGCTAGCCAGTCAGACACTTCATCTGAGCAAAACAAAGAGGGATCCTCAAACTCAGATAACAGCAATACTGGCCAGTCCGACACTTCATCTGAGAAAAACAAAGAGGAATCCTCAAACTCAGATAACAGCAATGAAGCTAGTCAGTCAGACGCTTCATCTGAGCAAAACAAAGAGGGATCCTCAAACTCAGATAACAGCAATACTGGCCAGTCCGACACTTCATCTGAGAAAAACAAAGAGGAATCCTCAAACTCAGATAACGGCAATGATGTTAGCCAGTCTGACACTTCATCTGAGCAAAACAAAGAGGGATCCTCAAACTCAGATAACAGCAGTGATGCTAGCCAGTCTGATACTTCATCTGAGCAAAACAAAAAGGAAACGTCACACTCAGATAACGTCAGTGATTCTAACGAGAATGCCTCTAAAAACAATGAAAATGACAATGGGAATACTAATGGCGAAGCACAAGACACTGCTTCGGGTTCATCCATTCCTGAAGAGAAAGATGCATCTTCAGATAGTAAAGCTGATGCTAAGCAGGGTGAGAATGAGAACACTGTTCAGAACAAGACTAGTGAAAATGAAGATGGTGCTCAAAACAATACGGTGGAGTCACAAAAGGAGGAGGAATCTGCACACTCCGATGGGGATAGCGATAATGATCGAGGAAGTTCTGATCATTCAATCGCTCATGAGGATAAAGAATCTCGCATGGATTTGGGAACATTGCCACAATCCCATGAAGAAAGCAATCACATTGAGGATACTGCAGCAGAGTGATAATTCTAATAGAATTATTGTATCCAGGTTTTTTTTGTCCTACTTCTTTTTCGAATTTTGTTGAGCCACGTCGTTTCTTTAGTTGGCTATTATGGTGTCGAGTTTTTTTGTTTTCACGCTCAGATTAAAAGTTTAGAAAGACCTACGGTTTTCATTGTATAAATCATTCGCTATTCTTCATATGTAACCTACCCTTCAGTAGAAACAATAATATTATGTTTAAAATATCATCCAACCAAAGTTCCTCTTCTTTCTACAACTGGCCTTTTTCTTACTGTAACTTTGGAAAGGTTATTCAGTCATGAATCATTTGGCTAACTTTTTAGTTGTAAATGGTTTAAGGTATTAGTTTTTGAACTGGAAAATGATCACAAATAGTACAAAATAAAATTGGAACCGTGTGAGAAGCACTTATTTTAGAAGAATGAATAAAATAAATGAATTAGTCAAACATAGTACAAAAATGACAATATGAATCTCATTTTATGAAAAAGAAAATCGAAGAATTGAATATCTCCATAGAGTGCTTAATAAGCATCGCATTGGAGATTTATAGCCATTCATTCATGATTCAGCAAATGACATGAATGGTAAGACTCCAATATTTGTTGAGCTTTCTCAAGCGATTAATAAATAACTTACTAGAGTTTCTACATCTTACCTACTTATAACACCAGTGGGTGAAAATACTAAAGAGACGGAATTTGCACCTTACACTGGATTTCATAGCATGAGGAACATCAAGTCACTTGTCATGGTTAACACTTTTACATTTCTTAACATCTTTTTAAAATTTGGACTTCTTTTTAAAATAACTGGTTGAGCCATGTTGATATCGACAATTGACACCTGAAAGAAATGTGATGATGTTTGAGTAAAAAAACAGAGAGTTCAAATGCAGGCAACATTGGACAAGCTAGGCAGTTGGCCTTTCTCTAAACTAGATGGCGCCTCTACAACTAACCCAGTACAAGGATGATTGAACTATCATAACGGCTGCATGCTAAAATGTCACTTGCGTTAGGAAAGCAACTAAACTTTCATAAAGGACCTTAAACAACAGTAATGAAAGATTTAAGATTCAGTCAAATTAAATTAACAATTATTTCAGCACTGTCTATAAGAATAGGGTTCTGGTATATTAAGACTCTCAACTGTAAAAACATAGCCTTCAAACTTTTCTCATATTATCTACAACAATAGGATTAATTAAGTTGCTTATATTAATTTTATGGCCTTTGTAGATTTAAATACTAAAGTAAAAATTAACTGTATAATTCTAAATTGTTAAATCAGTGCTTAAGTTAATCTTGTAACACATTTTTGTCGCCTAACTTAGAAGTATTATCCGGAAAGCAAAGTCGGATAGTATCGCTCTACAAATATTTTCTTTATATACTTAATACAAACATATATAAAAGTGTATAAGTGTCTTTGTCATTTTTTATGATAATGGAAAAGGGGGTGTAATTAAAAAATAATTATAATAATTATTAAATAAAAAAGCGATTGTTAAATTTATATTAAAATTTAAATACCTATTCCCAAAAAGCTACGATGCATTGCCTAACTTCAAAATTCGAAACAAAAGCTAAGATCATTAAGAGGACAGGGGTGATCCTACCTATTCCCAAAAACATGCAGAACCTAAACAATGAAATCTAAGGAGGTAATACGATATAAATCCGCGGTGTTACGATCGATTTCTTTCAAAATTTATTGACCAAGAATCGACATAAAAATCATAATCTAGTTTTGACAAATTTATTTTGTTTCAACCATACAAAAAGAACACGAGATAAAAACATGACAAACAAACGTCGTCAAGTGCAAGTTCTAGATAACATTCCAAAAACCGCAATAATCAATCTCTATTTCTTGAACATTGACAAAAGCAACGGCCACCGGTGCCAGAAACACCTTCATTAAACCGACTGCTTCTTCCTGTTTTGGGAATTAAAAAAATTATGGAGGTAGCTAAAGAAGTGATGGAGGTGCAGAAAGAAGCAGTCCATTAAACCACTAATACTCTTAGTGGTGGTCCTTAGTTTCGAATAGCCCATCGGGACCTGCGTATCAAAAATAAACATGTCATACAACCTGAAATCTCAGCCCAACAATATTTTGAAGACAAAAGTAGACACAGTAGCATTGGATTACTAACAGCAGCCGAGGGATGTATATACACAAGAAATCTGCAACTAGTGAAGAAGCAAACAATAACCTCTAATCTTGTAAACAATTCATATTTCTAGTTAAGTTTCTCCATAATTACTAAGAAAATAAAAAGAAAAAATGATATAAACTTTTTTATAAGCTAAAGTTAGTTTATTTATTCGTTATAATCAACTTTTTGGAAAACTAAATGATTTAGCTTCCCCAAAATATTATTTTAACCTTTACTTAAAGTTAAGCCTAGCTTCTTCATTATTTTTCTTATTATTTTCTACAAGTGTTTATGGAGAAACTTACTCAAACAGAACCATAAGCACAGACAACCACCTCAACAGTCATACTGCGATAACAAAATTAGAAATTTATACACACAACCAACAAAAACTAATGAGTCCCTTGAGAAATCTTGGTTGGGTATAAGAGCAACTTCAATACCCTTAAAATAATTTATTAAAAAAAGCAACAGTTGCATCACAAGTTGCAAGGGTCGGAGGAGCCGATGTGGTGTAGCAGCTGATTATATAAAAACAAGGTGCTTATCAATGAAAAGGATAAAAAGATGGTGGGGAGGGGCGGGGGAGGGACGGAGGAGGAGGAAGGGCCAGGAGTGCAAATGGTGAAAAAAAAAAATAGTGATGGATGTGAGGTAACTTCTGGGATCTTTTCCAAAAACTTTTTTTACCTCAAAAACATTGGAAATGATAATTGTTTAAGTTGCAAAAAGAAAAGAAAATGAGCCATAGTATGAGTTATAAAATTATAAATTAAACACTTGTGCAACTCTAAATCAAAGCACTGCGGGAGATGCTCTAAGGCAATAAATGAGTCACTCATACGCTCGTTTATTGCTTTGTGAGGTTTTTGCCTATGAGTATCACTTCATCAACAGAGATCCAGAAACAGGAAGAAGTTGTGACAAGAACATGCCATGCTTATGAGAAGAAGAAAAAACAATGCTAAGTTCTCAATCCTTAGAATGGAGGCCGGATGAGCTTGGTAAGTGAAATGCTAACAAACATGTAAAATCTAAAAGCAGTAAAAAAAAAACTCCTTTGAACCAGATCTCCAACTAAAAAATGGCATTACATGTCCTACTTGAAATTTTGATAATTGATAACATGTAAATAATTAACCCAAAATAACCACACCCTACCCTACCCATCTATTAGAAATCAAATTCAGTATACTAATCAACAGAAGATGGCTTCCATTCACTAAATAAAAATGAAAAACAGTCCTGTAAACAGCTCCTACATTATTATATATAAAAAAAAATAGCTAACAAGATTTTCCATCATTAAGGGAAAGGAGGTAAAATTCAAAGAATCCACATATATGAGGAATAATTACTACTAATAGGAAAAGCTACATATTATAGATATCAAAGCATGAAATTGACATACCCCATGGGAATTCCTTATTGCGGATATGCAAATACGGGTATGCCTGCGCAGAAAAGTAAAAAATTAAACTTGTGTTTTAATAATACAAACCGAATATACTCGAACATACACTAGAGATAGTGAAAAGATAGACAACAAAATACACAGTTACAATCATAAATAACTGCAGATGTGTAGAAAGAAAAACTCACAGGAGGTGCTTCTGTGTGATGGTGGCCCTTTGATAGAGTATAAAGGGCTAAACCGGTGCAACTTACAATGCCTAGATATGTAATCTTCTCCCATTTGGCCGTCTCGTCTGAGAAAAAGTGAAAAAGATAAATAATTAAGAAGCACAAAACAAGGCATTGAAATAAAACATGCAAAGCGTAATATAGGTAAGGTGGAGAAAATATATCAATCTCAACCTGAAACAAAAGATACATTAAATTCTTAACGAAGGTCAATATTACAGTGATGAAGTTATTGAATCTGAAAAGTGTTAATAAATATATAGAAAAGTAAAATACAAACCCATTGAGTATACATCCAGCAATCCGAACGCAACCACGCTATCGGATTCAAAACTAACATTTGAAATCGAGATAATTGAAAAATCCATTGATTTGTTTATTATCATTTCGAACATAAGCGGCAAATCATGCAGACAGACTCAGAGGCGAAATCGATTTCAACGGAGAATAACTAGAAATTACGAATCGATTACAGCACAAAAGGAATACGACCGAACACAATTCAATTTAAAAGTTAAAACAAACTAAGCGCATAATCCTTTTAATCTCAAATAAGATGGAACTAGACCAATCTCATAAATTCACAAACCCTTTCCACATGTAAAATGACCAAATCACGCTCCCGCAGAAGAAACCTATTTCAGGAGATCTAATTATTAAAACCCTAAAACAATGAGGGGTGCGAAAGAGAGAGGTGATAAGTAATTACAAGCATCATCGTGATGAGCAGCGGAAGAAAAGTTTCGCTTGGGAACCTGGGAGCCACGAGCGCCTCCACGTAGGGCGGTCCGAAGAAAACCCGATCGTACAAGCGATGTCGCCATTGCTCGCCGCTTGACTCTTCTCTCTTTTTTCTGTTTTAGCTTGAATGGGTAGCTGGAACAATAGGAACTGCTAAAACGTGAAAACAGCTTATATAGCTCGAAAACACCTGGCACATATTCCATCATTTTCTGTTTAATATTTTTCATTTTCTGAATAATCCATTGTGATTTTAGTATTAAAAATTAATGGATTTTTATTTCGGCCATGTAATTTTTTTTATCTTTTTACCTATTTGACAAATTCTCCCTACACCATATCAATATTAACATGTATTCAATCTGTTATTGAAAATGATAAAATTATCATTCCAAAATGATAAAAATAACTTTAGGATGTAAATAAAAATTAGTTTCGGAACTTTTTATCCAGAAATATTTTAGATAATACATTTTCAATTTTGTGTTCCAATTTTTTTAGTAAAAATTTTGAAAATTTTAAAAAAAATATAGGGTGCAGTTTAGAATTGATATGGTGCAAGAAGAAATTGTCTTACATCTTTCTAGGTCATGACTTGCACCATGATCCATTAACAAGTTTGGATCATAGAATATTCTGAATGGACTGAATTTTCAATTGAAACTGAATTTAAGAGGAAAAGATTGAAGTTTAAGATTTCTCAATCAAGGTCACATACTCTATATTAGAGCATCGTATTAGTATGGGTAGTTCAACACAATTGCAAAAATATTTATATGATCCATAATTTTTAAGGGTAACAAAATTAAGGAAAGTGTAACCTTCCAATAAGTCATTCATTTGGGTTAAAATTGTGATATTTTAATATATCTATCCTATAAAAGTAGAGGGCGATTTGAATTCATTACTTTAAAGTAACTATTTTGAACCAAAAACATGGAGGTCTATCATGAGATTAAGTGAAACTTTTTCTACCTCCACAAGAGAATACTATCGTGAATTGTATTCCTTCGAGCTATGAATAACCAAATTTCCAATCGAAAAAATCGAAAGAACTTCTTCTTTTATTTCTCCTTTGCCATTTTGTCGAGGAAATTCATATGAGAAAGGATTAGAAAATTCCATAAACCTAACAATCAACGAAAATCAAAACATATTCAATCTCAATCTGATCCATCACTTTAAATCTCAAAAACCTTCTAAATCTTCTTTTGATGATTCCACTCCAAAGGATCTCGACTTATCGGACACTGCAAACAGTAAAAAGAAACAAAAGCAAAAAGAGAAGGGAAGAAAGACATGGTCTTTGTAATTTAACGAATTCCACTTGAAAAAAAACATGTTTTTGTTTCGGAACAACAAAAGGGTGAGACAAAGGAAGAGGGCAAGAAGGAAAGTGCTTCTTTTTCTTGCAATGCTCGATTATCATCATTTCGTTGAGAGCATTAGTCTTACAACATCCCATATACTCCTTTTCAAATAAAAATTATCTATTTTTCACTCTTTATTTCTAACCTTAGTATGAGAATTTTTAAAATAATATATAATTTTAATATATTTAAAGAATAATCTTTAAAATATAGAAAATAGTTATTACTTTTATTTTACATATGGGATGTTTGGTTCATTAGAAAATAAATTATTTAACAGTAATTAAAAATTATAATATCATAATTAACATATTGAAAAATAAATTATAAGTTTATTTGTAAGTTATAACTTTTAAAAAACAAACTATATTTTGAAAGAATAAAAATTACTGTATATATTTTTTTATATTAATAAAAAAATATTTCTTAATTAAATTATTTCTTTGGAAAGTTAATGATTTTAAATATTTATTTCTTATAACTTTAATTATGTTATTTAATATCTTTTATGTTTAAGCTAATCACACTCCAATATAAAGACTAAAAAATAATATTACAAAATATCAAGATGTAAATTACAAACATGAACAAAATCATATTTATAGAAATTAAAAAATATATTTTATTTTTATTACACTTTATTATTTTTGTTATTTTACGACATCTATCATTCTACAACTTTTTTTTTTGAAAAAAACTATTAACAAATGTCAACTTTTTTATTAACTAAATTTAAAATAAAACATTTTACAAACTAAATTGGAAAAAATAATTATTCAAATTTCACATGTTATATTTTTTAAGTGAAAAAATTTGGATTCAAGTCAAAACTTTGGTTTATTATGTTTAATTTGAAAAAAAAAATTACAAAATATGTTTTTGACTTAAATTAAAAAAAAATATCATGTTACTAATATCTTTTCTAATTACCAAAACGATGACTATGTTCACTATTGTCCCCAACTCAATTGAAAACTAACCTTATCAAGTAATATTTACAAAATTTAACCTTAGGTGTTATCTACAAAAAGCTAACCTTATACTATATTTACAAAGATTGACCTTATCAAGTGATATCTATAAAGTCCGACCTTATCGAGCAATATCAACCTAACTCTGTTAACGTTTGCTTAAAATCTAATCCCGTGTGACACAAAGTAAGTTTATTTTTCGTAACTTAGACAATTGTCGAATCTTAATTTGTATGATAATTTGAATATGGATAATCGATAAAACGTTGAGAACAAACACAATCATAAACAGATTAAGCAACTTATGTCATAATCACAAAAATATATGTATAACCCATAATTTTCAAGAGTAAAAAAATGTAACAAAATTAAGGGAAAGATATCATTTCAATCTTCCAACTACTCTAGTCACCTTTTCAATTAAAATCATGATATTATACTACGTCTACACTTATAAAAGTTATCACCGGGTGACTAGGAGACTTAAATTCATTTATTTGAACTAGAATACTCTCTAATTTTTTATTTTATTTTATAAAATTATGAGTAAATTTAAGTTTAATTTTTTAAAATACTTTGTTATATTTAAATTTTAAAAATCTAAAATTATTATTCTTTATTTTTAATACTTATTTTAAATATCTGAATTGTTTTTAGAGATATTGCGCAAAAACATATTCTCACAATTAGATGTTATTTGTGATTATTATTTAACTTTTTCCAGAAGATATATGGAAAATAAATCTTGTGACTTTTTAAGAAGTAAAAATAAAAGAAAAATAGGTTTAATTGATTTTTTAGAAATTAAAATTATTTCTTGTTAAAATTTTTTTTTAGAAAAATACTATTTTTATATTAAGGACATATTTAGTGAATTATTATTAAAAAAATGAAACTTGATGTGAAGCACATTCCACTTTAAATTAATTTATTTTCACAGATTTTAAAAGGACAAAGCATGTTGATTTGATGATAATGAATTGAAAAATATAACGTATCTTTTTATAGATGGGCGGGGATGAGTTAACTTAAAAAAATAAAGTGATGGGTTGATTTGTTATATAATAATTTATTTTATTTTATTTTGTATACATATTTATAATCACTTTCTTAACTATACACAAATATAATTTTTTTAAAGATGTCTTACGTTTTAAACAGGTTAACTCACATTATTTTATCGTTTTTTTAAAATTAAATAGGTTGATATGATAAATTTAACTTCTTTAACCACCCTAATTTAAATAATGAAATTTTGGTGAATATGTTTAAGTTTACTAAGCCGGTCAAGAATGAGTTTTAAAAAATATTTAACACCTAATATATTACAACTCTTTTTTTTTATTAAACATTCAAACATTTAAACTCATAAAAATTGAGTAGGTAAAACTCGTTTCTTACCATAATCTTTTATGATTTGCAAAAACAATTTTTGTGTTCTCATCTTCATTTTACAAGTGATAATATGTTAATCTTACAAATTCCAAATCCAATAAAAGATAATTTTAAATTATAATATACAAAACAAGAGTAATTTATTTTTTAAATTTGAATTAGAGTAAATTCCCCATAACATCGAAACCAGAATATGTTTATTTTAATAAAATTTGGACTATAGATCATGGATTTTCATCTTTGATATCATCAACATAAATGTTCAATATTTTTAACACGAATGTAATATGTTCTGAGTATAAAAAAGTGTGTTATCGATAAGATCAAGTTAGAGTATAAATGATAATAAATCTTATCCGAAACCAGAACAACGAAGACCAAGGAGAATGGTAGGACTCGCTTCTTAATCTTTATTGTATCATTTTTATCAACTCATTATGGGACTCACCTTGCCAAACCACTAACGAGTCTGCAAAACAAAGTTCTTGGAACATTTCTGGCTTGAAACCAACCCATGATCAATGCTACTAACTATACATATTGGAATTCGAAGAATGTGATTGATTGAACGTACATCAGAATTCTTATGTTCTAACAAGGATATTTATTACAGCAATATTGTAGTAGTGTAAAAGTTTAAAGACATTCAGATTCATTGAACCGCCTTGTGAAAATTCTAAACAAAAATATATCGTTGAAAATTAAATAAAAAGTTTTTAAACATTTTATATTTAATATTTAAATTTTCTAATTGACAATATATATATGTATACATATATTAAACTATTTTCAATTCACTATTAAAATAATTCTTAATTCATTTACGTAAAACTCTACACTATTTAAAAAATAAAAGTTTTAAATAACTGTATTAAAGTAATTGTCGTTAAAGTAAAATTAAACTTGCAAAGTCTAAATATATAAACATTTTTATTACAAATTTTATTTTGAAAGGAGTTTTAAAAAGAAAAGGCAAAAACAGAGAAACAACTTCTGAAATACTTTTTAAAACTCTGAATTTTAAATGTAAACGAAGTATTTTTGAAGCCAAAAATAGGCTGAACCAATATCCCTTAGTAGCGGAAGAGGATAAGTTCCTTGAAAAGAACACGCATACACTGAGCACGGGAAGAAAAACAACACGGCCTACGAAACATTACAGTTTTGTAAGTAAAAAAATATAACATAACAGTGCAAATTTCTTCTGATCAATAATCTTCTCCATCTTCATCTTCACCGTCAGCAGCCTCTGCACCGACTTCCTCATAATCTTTCTCCAGGGCAGCAAGATCTTCACGAGCCTCAGAGAACTCTCCCTCTTCCATACCCTCACCAACATACCAATGTACAAATGCCCTCTTAGCATACATAAGGTCAAATTTATGGTCAATGCGAGAGAAAACCTCAACAACACTGGTGGAGTTCGAGATCATGCATACAGCCCTCTGCACCTTGGCAAGATCACCACCTGGAACAACAGTTGGTGGCTGGTAGTTGATTCCACACTTGAACCCAGTGGGGCACCAGTCAACAAATTGAATGGTGCGCTTGGTCTTGATAATTCCCACAGCTGCATTAACATCTTTAGGCACCACATCACCTCTGTACATGAGACAGCAAGCCATATATTTCCCATGGCGCGGATCACACTTGGCCATCATAGACGATGGCTCAAACGCGCTGTTGGTGATTTCACCTACTGATAGCTGCTCATGGTGAGCCTTCTCAGCTGAAATCACAGGAGCATAAGAGGAAAGCATAAAGTGGATCCTGGGGTATGGCACTAGATTAGTCTGGAATTCATTAACATCAACGTTCAAGGCACCATCAAACCTCAGGGAAGCAGTCAGTGAGGATATCACCTGAATATAAAACGAGAAAGTTAAGAAGGCTTAGCATATCATAACACAACACAAGCACTAGTTATTTCAAATTCTTGTAACAAAATATACCTGAGAAACTAAACGATTCAGGTTAGTGTAGGTAGGTCTCTCAATATCAAGGGAACGCCTGCATATGTCATAAATGGCTTCATTGTCAAGCAGGACAGCCACATCAGTGTGCTCGAGAAGGGAATGGGTGGAGAGAACACTGTTGTAAGGCTCAACAACAGAGGTTGAAACTTGGGGTGAAGGATAGACAGTGAAACCAAGCTTTGACTTCTTGCCATAGTCCACAGAAAGCCGTTCCAACAGAAGGGAACCAAGACCAGAGCCAGTGCCCCCACCGACAGCATTAAAAACCAGAAAACCTTGGAGGCCAGTACAGTTGTCAGCAAGCTTCCTGATGCGGTCCAAGCAAAGCTCAACAATCTCCTTTCCAACTGAACCAAAAACACCCTTCTTAGAGTCTGATATTCAATTCATTACAGTATAATTGCAAAAGCAGTATATTTGAAACAAACAAATGCAATGAGAAGCATTACTGGTATAGTGGCCACGGGCAAAGTTGTTTGCGGCGTCCTCCTTTCCGCTGATGAGCTGCTCAGGATGGAAGAGTTGGCGGTATGGCCCGGTCCTAACTTCATCGATCACAGTGGGCTCGAGATCTACAAAAATTGCACGAGGCACATGCTTTCCAGCCCCAGTTTCGCTGAAGAAGGTGTTAAAAGCATCATCGCCTCCTCCAACGGTCTTATCACTCGGCATCTGGCCATCAGGCTGAAACAACACAAATGCACTACAGATTACATCAAAAGCAAGTGTAATATAACAAAACCATGACTAAATTTGGTTTAGAATTTGTCCCTTTTCTCCTTCTGAAGTGCTACTAGTTTTCTCAGAATTACATTCAGATTTCCAAGACGATAACACATTATCAAAAGAAAACAATAATAAAACTACTGCTAATTGAACAACCAAGCCATATGTTTTTCTTCAGAAATTAGTACCAGGGTGGAATCCTGGCTGCATTGCCAGCACATAAAACATAGCAATTGACACGGATTTGAAATAGATAAATCTGCATTTTCTAGGGCGTTTTCCAGTCACAATTTGAGTTTCACAACGGGAAACATAAATTTAGGAGATAAAACTTCAATTCTGATTGAAAAGTCATAACCAAAAGCAGTTACAGAAATGCATCGAGGTTTTTTGTCTGTTAGAAATGTAATGATAAATATAAAAATAAAAATAAAAATAAAAAATATGCGTTATTATCAAATTCAAATCTCAAATCAGTCGAACAATACGGAACGAGAGGCAAATGCCCGGAAAATACAGAGCGTACACGTACACCTGGGAACCAATCGGACGAAAATGAAAAAAAATGTTGGCACAAAACATGGAATGCGTACAGATCGGTAAATCGGTGAAGCAATACAGAAGGAAAAACAAATAATAGACGCAAACGACAAAGACGTAGTTCAGATGCAGAAGAAAAGCTAACAGCGGAAACAGATCGAGATTGAGCATGAGAGGAGATGAAGTGTAAAAAAAAATGGAGAGATTAGGGTTACCTGAATGCCGTGTTCAAGGCAATAAAGCTCCCAGCAGGCATTTCCAACCTGAATGCCAGCCTGGCCGATGTGGATTGAGATGCACTCTCTCATTCTGACGGGCGAAGAAGGAAGATCGAAATGGAAGAAGAGAGGGAAAGGGTTTCAGAGATGAGCGTTTATTAAGACGCCTCTCTGGTTCTCTAGTTCTCTGGCTCTCTGGTTCTCTGGTTGAGGTTTGTGTTGCAATGAGAGAAGTGCTGTGGCGTTGTGCGGTTGGTTTCGGTGTATTTATGGAAGCGGAGGGTAAGAGTTTAATTGCTGTTAATTATTGGTTCCTTTTTTTTACCTTCAAATTTTAAACTTGTTTCGTTTATGCACCTTTCCCGGGTGCCTTTCTGGCCACGAAGCGCCTCCAACGTCCCACTCTGCAACGCACCATTATGTCCAAATTTTATTCATTCCTTACTTCCTCAACTTTTCATATTCTTTTTTTTAAGTAACATTCAACTCATTTTTCTCCTACTAATTAAAGAATCACCTTCAACTTTGAACTAACATTCACCATTTATCGAATGGTCAACTTTACAAATATTTATTATATCTTCGAATCAATGTTTTCGGTAAATAGATCCAATCAAATTTAAAACTTTTAATTATATTAATTAAATTGCCCACATTAATGTATTTATTACTTAGATATTGATTTAACACTTAAGTTTTTAAGTCAAATTTTATCAGTATTTTAATTTACATACTATTAATATTAAACCTTACATTTAATAATATTGTATATTTATTAAATTTAGTTATTAAAATATAAGTATTTTAATATGTGACTTTTGATTTCAGTCTATATACAAGTATATTAATAAAATAAAATTAATTACTATAAATTCAATATCTCTTTACGTATATAAATATTATATTTTAAGACCAAGATATGATAGAAAACGTTAGATATATAAATATTATATTAATACTTATCTTTAAATTTATTAATTTAGCTTAACTAACTTAAAATATAGTTCATGAATAACCTCTCTGGTGGGACTCTTTTGGAAGAGATTATTTTTAAATTATACTAAATTAATGCTAAATATCATAATAACACAGAATATTACAATAATAAAAATGGATATAATTCAAAATTAATGGTATTATCCATGTGTAGGTAAATTTAATTTTTTTGTAATATATTAATTTTGTAAACAATTTTATAAAAATCACAACAAGAATTATCATGTAAAAAACATAAGTCTACTTTAATCTTTACTGTACAAATATTGGCATTATCAACATTGGAAATTTAACGAAGTACTAAATTGCCGACTTTTAGAGACAGGGACTAAAACTATTAAAATTTAATTTAATTCTTAAAAAAATAGAGGATGAAAGTTACAATTTAGCATAGAATATATTATTAATAAATAGAAATAAATTTTGTATTTGAGTTTTTAAATGTTTACAGTTTTGTATTTAAAATAAATAAAAGTCACACTTTTGATGTAAAAATATTACTTATTAAATGATCTCTCTCCCTCTTAAATTATAAATGTTAGGGAGTTTTGTTGGGTTATACTCTTTTGTATAATTTTCACAGTGCTTCTATCACGTAAAAGGTACAGACATGGTTGTTACAAACATGAGATTGAAGTAAAGAGGGTATAGAAGTGGTTGAGAAGGAGAAATATACCTTCACATTAAAGAGAAGAAGAGTCACACATCAAAGTATCATATATGAGTCTCATTAATAAAATAGAAATATATATAGAGAAAAAAAATACCCAAAAGTTGGTATACAAAATAAAATAATTATTATTTTAAAAAGATAAAAATTAAAATTAAAACATTAATTTAATCATTATTTTTTTAATATTAACAGATGCAAATATATAATATTATTTTAACTTAAATTATTGATATTTAAAAAAAATTATTAATTAGGTTTAATTAAGTTTTAAGACTATCTTAATTTGAATATTTATAAAAAAAATTATAAGCTTAAATATTTATAATTGATTTCTTATTAAAAAAATTATTTTACTCAGTACTTAAATTTGGTATATTTTTCTATTGAGTTTATATTGTTTTCATTAATGTAGTGGATAATATGTTGTTATTTTCTTTATTATTTTTATGTCATCTAGTTCAGATAAGGATATGGATACTAACACGATACGAACACGGACACTGAGATAAGTATAATCTCTAAAATATAGGACATGGGGACACAGATCTATTTGTTATATAATTATGAATTATATAAATTGTCAATAAATATTTATGTGCACAAGTATGTTTCAGATTTTTTTTTTGGAGCAAAAAAATGTTTTTCATGGTTGGTTCAAAAGAATTTGTTCCTTATTTTTATAATCATAATAAAAATTTATACAATAAATTTGAGTTTTTAGAAAATTATTGTATTTATCTTTTTTAAAATTGTGTTAGAACCGTGCTAGAATTGTCAGAAATTCAACAAATATTTTTTGAATTGAACACTTCACCGATAAGTGTCGTACGAGTGTCGACATGTCCGACATGGACACGCCATTTAAGAGAAGTGTCTAAGTCTCATATAACTATCATTATATGTGTTTGATGATAATGATGGTCCATTAATCGTTGTAAATGACAATAAGAGTCTCTTTATCATTGTAAATAACAACAACGATCTATTGATTTATTGAATAGTTATAAAAAAAAGCATAACACTTTATTATTTAACATGTTTTTAATAAAAATAATAAAAAATATTTATTATTTTATATTAATTATATTATCATTTTGTATTAACCATAAAATCTCTCATAACTAGACAAAACAATGGACTCAGATAATATTCCTGTTATCCCATTAAAAAAAAAACTGAAATGGCATCACTCAATTTAAAAATATAAAAACTTAGAGTATTAGTAAAACAAAACAAAAATTAATAAGAACTCAATTATAAATTTAGTATTTGAAGATAATAATTCTTTTAATTTTTCTAATTATAAAGATTAATAAACCAATTAAATATTTAGAAAATATTTACATGGTTTAATATATATAATAAATTTATAAAATTGGTATTTTGAATTCATCTAAAAAATCAGTTTACCTTGTTTGTTTTTTTACGAATCTACAACATCATAACGAAGTTCACCCAAATAATGCCTCTTTTAGAGGAGATTCTGTCAGAAAATGTTTGAAGGGTCTAGAGGGAATTCTTTGGCACAAAATGTTGCAAGGTCTTGCAGAAAAAAACGTGAACAGATCAATTTATCATTTCATACCAATTCTCATGAATTCCCATCACCGGGGCTTCATCATAGCTATGGTTTTCAGCTCTCTAAATGCTTAAACATGGATTTAAGACTCCAAAACCCCTGCACCTTTCAACACCAAACAGATTCACAACACATGTTATAAACACGCACCAAATTCTCCAAAAGATTTTTTTTAAAAAACAATTTCTCAGTAATTTAAATTTCTTTATACATAATTTATAAAAGTTTTCTAATAGAGTTTATCATGACGTAATTTTATTTCATTAAAAAGTCATTTTTTTTTTCTTTTATTTGTCTCTAGTGAAAGTTCTTATCAAAAGGTTTGTCTAAACAAACTTAGGACAGTCTCCTAAATCTTTTATCTTTAAAATTAGATATTCAATCATTTTTTCGTTTGATTTACTTAAAGTCATATAATTTAAATACAGTATTAGGATGATACTATACCAATAATGTGATTTCAAATATAATCATAAATAGAAAAAATTTCATTAATATATAGACATTTTGTTTAGAAAACCATAAAAACTATTTCAGAGTCAATCCTTATTAGATTATAACCATGACTCCTTAAACCATATGCAAACACCTTTTTACCACAACAGCGAAGCGAGGTGCTGAGATTATACGACCTATAAACACAAACATTCTTGAAACACATGTTCTTGACTTTTGGATTTTAACTCTAATGTCTGGCGATTTTTTTAAAATTCTCCATAATCAAAACTAACCACACAAAGTGGCAGCACACATTGTAAAGTTATAATTTCACAAAATGAACCAACACATGCCAAACGAGATGATTTTCCGATACTGTCACCTTTGAAGCAATAAATCATTAGATGCTAGATTTTCTTAATTTGACTCTCTATGCTTACTATTCGCATGATTTTCAATTCTTTCTTATATCGGTTAGTGAGTGTTCCTTGAGAAACACTTCAAGTTCACTGCTGAAAATAACAAATTACTCTCGTGGCTATTCACAAATTTCAAAGGGTACAAAAGGAGACTTAATTTAGTTCAAAAGCTACTTGTAAGCATTAGGTAAATAGCGAATTTAATAATTAAATATACCTATATGTATGTTTAATGATAGAGGTAATTAAAGATTGTAATCATTAAATATACCTATATCATGAAAGCATACATCACAACATCAAACATGATATAACATAAGTAACATATAACATCATCATCAAAACAATATATTGTGGTTTGAGCCAAATCATTAACCTTCATAAAGTAACTTTCATTTCACTTGAACAACACAATATTCGTTTAATGAATGTCTGTTCTAGTAACAACATTCTCATTTTTATTATTAGTTTTGGTACTGGTAAGGGTAGTAACCATTTGAGAGCAATAACCTCCAAGTTTCTCTTCACTCAAAAAATCATTTCGTTATTTGAGCATTAATCACTTAATGTTAGATCGACATCCACTAGTTGAAAGAAATCCAACAAGTTATAGGGAACTCTTCCACCGCCTTTCGCAACTTGAGTGCTTAATCCATAACTTGAACGCCCTCAAGGCTTGAGCACCCCAAACCACATAGCAAGGACTGTTATGCATTTAGGACACACACTCGCCATCTTAGCCATACTTAAGTGTCCAACATGATGCTTGAGCACATTTTACAATGTTTCAGTGATATGCTTTCAAAGAAGAGAGCATCATCTTTTGTATATATTTTGCTTGAGCTACAATGTTAGAAATGTAGGCCTTAAACAGGAGGGGGGTGGATTGTTTATGAAATATTTTTCCAAATATTGAAGGTAGATTGAAAGACAATGAATAATCAATCAATTAGAAAATCAGTTCAACCAATTAGAAAATTGTTTTTAACTTGATTGCAAAAAATCAATCGGTTGTTTTTACGAAATAATTGGTTATTTATATAAGCAGTGTTAAAAATCAAAGCAAAACAAGTTTAAAAAGTGTAAGGATAGAGAGATTAACACAAAATGTTTATATTAATTCACTATTTACCAAGAGCTACATCTAGTCTTCAACAACCACTGAGAATTTATTAAGTAATCAAAATCTTGATTACACACAACACACCAAAGTGGTGATCTTGGATCCTTCAAGAACACGCACCACCTTTGGTAAATACCACACAGTTTTCAGAACAACCTATAAAACTACACATCAATTCACACATAATTATAGTGATCAAGAAAGAAAAGAATGGAATACACCTGGATACAATCAAATATTAAAGCACAGTGAATACAAGACAATCCTATTCCACACTTGAGAATTATCCAAAGCTCTTTGAAGTCTTAAAACTGATTTGAATGATTTCTCTTAGTTGATTAACAACCAGAAGCATAAAACAACTTTTTAAACTCTAAATAGTTGGTCAAAGCATTTAATTCCATAATCAGAATAAGTTTTAATCATTTAAAACAAATTAAAGTCATTTAACATAATTTTGTTAAGGTTTTCAGAAAATGAATCGGTTGAAAACACAAATCAATCGATTGAATTTGTTTGACAGCAAAGTTAAACAAAGTTAAGTTTTTTCAAATCCTTTTCAAAAAACACTAAGTGTAAAACAACCGGTTGATTTGTCACTTCCTTTAGAAAATATATATTTTTCAAAATGATTGAAATCAAACAACCTTGAATCATCACACATAGTGAATTAACAAATTCAAATACTTTAGACACACACACAACCAACAACAAGGGTCTTCATGCAGTCCACTTGGATTTGGAGGCATCAAAACACCTTGTTCAACATACAAGACATCGCTTGAGCTATACACCAGATTACTTGAGCGACCAACATGTCACTTGAACGTCATTATTTAGTGAGTGCAATGAATGCATAATGCTTGGGTCTCACTTGAGCTACCATATGTTTCTCGAGCGTTATCCAACTCGTGAGTCTTAACCGTCATTTTGTAATCAAATTAAAAAAATTACAGTTCCATTGTAGAGATTATCTAATAGCAATGTTAGACCATCGAGCACAAAAAATATGTACTATAAACAAGGTCAAATGATCCAAAGTTGTCTTCTGATGTGAGTTGATTTTAGAATTGCACATTGTACTTGTTTGCTCTTATTTGTGATTTTTGATTTAGCAATTTAAGGTGAGTACCCAAAAAGATTTTCACTGGATACGAACTTAATCAAGTGGTTAAATAAGTGTAAATGTCCACTTCAGAAGGGCAAAGAGAAAAAGACAATAATATGGTCCACTTCTTTGTATTATTTTTTATTAACAATTTTTAAATACAAGGTTTTACTTAAAACTGAATTCATTGTCACTCTTAAAATTAACTCCTTTAAAGATTTAAAATAAAATATTCTTTTTTATTACGATAAATTCAATTTTTTAAATAGAATAAAATAAAGCTAACATTATAATAATAAATTAGTGAGATTTTTTTTTATAAAAAATATTTATTTTTTTATTTATGCGAATCAGGAGCCAACTCGCCCTAAACCCTAAACCTATTTTATACCTATTATTTTTTATCTTAACTTGTTGTATACATTTTCTATTTACTTACCAACCAGATTCTCATATATATATATATATATATATATATATATATTTTTTTTTTTTTTTTTTTTTTTTGGTTATATGATTCTCCTAGTTACAACTTAAAACGATTTAGAGAAAGTATACTTTGTCATAAAAACCCTACTGTAAGACGATTATTTTAATTTAAGAAGGTTGAAAAGATTTAATAGAAATAACTTAATAAATAAATACAACACTTGCTATATAAAAATAATATAGTACTTTCAAAATATGTTCGACTACATGTTTGAAGACATTTAAAGTGTTGTACACAAAAATATAGATGCTTGCAAGCCTACAATAAGTTCAGACAACAAAATCTTAACTAAAGTTTATTCTATTAGAATATAAAATTGAGATGTTACACTTCTTCCGAATTGCTCTTGATTTTTATTTATTCATTCATAAAATCATATAATAGCTATTAAAGTAATTAATTATTATCAAATATTTAAGCACAACAATCAATTTAATAATTTTTTAATTGATAATATAACTATATACTCTTATTCAAATTAATTAATAGCACTGATGTATATTTTAATTACATTTATTTCAATTTTCAAAATCTCTTAAGATTTTTTTTGGTAAACACATCTCGAGATTTTTTTTCAGATGTAAATATTTTTAATTCAATTTTTTTAATTAAGATTATTATAATTAATTTTATTTTCATAATTTGAAAATTACTATTGATAATACAAATATATATTTTAGTGACAAGAGTTAACCTAAAGAGGTTCACAAAACACTTGGTGAACTGAAAATTATTATTATTATTATCTAGAGATATCCCACTATAACTTTTTTTTAACATAAATTTTTTCTTATTTTATTCTTATTAATATTTTATTTTATTATTTTATTTTAAATATTTCAGTCATTTTCTATTTTTTTTAAGTATTTACTAAATAACTAATTATTTTTATAATTAATTGAAAACAACTTTTTTTTTAGTTTTAAAACTAATATATACAGTTATTAATTTTAAGTTTTAAATGTGGAGGAGTAGTTTGTTAAACGTGGGACAAAATAGTTTATTAAGCGTGGAACAGTTCATACTATGTGAAACAATTTTTTTTTCATATCTTCATCTCTTAAAAATTATAGTTTTTTTTTGTCTCTTATTATCATTTGGTTTAGTTCTTATCCTTTCTTCTTATTTTGTTTTTATTTTTATTTTTTTCTTTCCAAAAAAGTATGAACTTAAATAGATATGTATTTGAATATTAAACATAAATATATATCAATGATAAAAATAAAAAATGCAGATACGCAACTGTATTTTTATTTTGTATTTTTATTTTGGATGTTTCTCCGTGCACCCCAACAAATGGCTTCCTACACTCCATCATTTTCCAAAATACCATTTTACCTTTTTTAAGAATGACTTTCAAATTATTTTTTCTGAAATATTTCTACAACATACTTTCCAAAACATATTTTATGAATTCCGAATTTACGATTATTAAAATTAAAAAAATATGTTTTGGAAAACATATTCTGGAATGATTTTTTTGTCTTCTAGATTTCGTGTTCCAAAAACACACTTTGCTTACACAATCCCTATTCTGAAAACACTTTTTACTTACATAATCACCCAAAATTATCAAGGATAATTATGGTATTTTAAAAAATATAAGGGTGCTAGAAGAAAAATGTAGGAATACAAGAAGAAATACCCTTTTATTTTTCCTTATTACTAGCATTGAACTTAAAAAAGTGTCCTGATTCCAAACACATTTTTATATTATTTCTAAGTTCGATAAGTGAATTCTCTAGTCCAATGGGCCGAGATAGCTTCTCTAAAGGCCCATCCTTTCTACACCCTAATTTTTTACGTGCATCCAATCAACATTTGATTTTTCAAAATTATCCTTATTTTAGAATAGAAAATTTAAAAATAAAAAATACAGTTTGAAAAAAAATTTATAAAATATAATTTTGTGTTCTGTAAATAAAATCTCGATATAGAATTAGAAAATAGAAGTTTCATTTTTGTAAAGTAATTCTAAAAAACAAAAAATACGTTCCAAAAAAAAAAATCTGGAAAACAAAATCCAGAAATTTCAAAATAGGAATTTTGGAAATTCTGAGAAAGGTATTCTGAAAATTCTAGAACATGTATTCTTTAATCCAGTGTTCTAAAAATCCAAATTCAAAAAATATATTCCTTATACTAAATCCGAAATATATTTTAATCTACACCTCACCTTATTAAAAAAAATAAAAAGAACATTTTCGTCATTTCAGATAAAACATAGGATGCACCAAGCAATTGCCTTCTTTGAGCTCTCTTATGCCTTATTAGACCATTTTTGAACTTCACTAACTTTTGGACCATTTTCCATCTGAAATGGATTTTTCCTTTATGTGTATTTTACATTTATGAAATTTCCATTGGAAATGATTGGGAAGTGAAGAAAAAAATCATGAAATGGTGGGTGACTACCTTTTATATTATCTAAATTGGTCATTGAAACATGAGTGCACTGATGGGCCTTTAATTAAAATTTTCATGTAAAGATCACTGAAAAATCTATCTACTTATTATGAATGATTTATATGCAACTAGATAAAAATTTCAAAAACCCATTTATGTGAAAATTTTAATCAAGAACCCATCAACTAGCACATTAATTTTTGAAGAACTAATATGAGCATTTAGTTACTTTACATTATCATAATGAATTTTTGTGAGAGATTAACCCTCAACGTTTGAAGTGGGCAAAATATTCGTTTTAAGTTTTTCATGCACCAACTCAAGCAGTTGGGTCCAGTGGATTTTTTCTTTTTGCAGAAATTAAACTAACAATCAAAAAGTCACACATGCTTTGTAAGAGACACTCACTTCTTACACCTTACATGTTTCTTCCACCACTTCCTATTTATTTTTTAATGAAGTTTCCAAAATAAAAAATATATTCCAAAACCTCAATTCGAAATAAATGAGAGGTGGAGAAGAAATTTGTGGGGGCAGTTAAAAAGAAATTTCCCACATTTCTATACATAAACTTTTGAGTATTTCTTTATGCACCCTTATATTTTTAAAATATCAAAATTAACCTTATCATTTTTATTTGAGAAGCACCGTTGATGGCTTTCATGATTATGCTTGTTTTTCTTGGTTGATTATTGTCTGGTAGAGGGTGGTTTAAAATCTTGGTTGACTTTTAAAGATAAAAATTGACTTTTGTTCTAGATGATTAGGTAATTATGGAATTTAGAGGTTTAAAGAAATTGGGTTCCGCTTACTAATCAATCCGCAAGTGATCACCCAAAAACAAAAATCTTTCATCCCCATACACACTCCAATAACAAAAAAAACACCTACACACCTTCTCTCTCGACTGTTTTTTCCTGCACCTCCATATCTTCTTCTGCCACCTCCATACACAACACAAAAATACATTTTTATCCTTTTTTGTCACCTTATAGAGTAATTTACAGATTATGAAGGGGCATTTTTGAAAATTCGAAAATTTATGGAGGTGAGAGAAGAAGGTATGGAGGTGCAGGAAGAAACAGTCCTTTCTCTCCCAGTGAAAACCCATGGCAAATACCAAATAACCACTACTAAGCTGTCAAATCAAGGCAATTGCTTCCTGCATCATAGCACTGCACCCAATCACAGGGTAAAAACCGAAAATGCCCTTAAAAAATGGGGTGCATATAAAATTACATTCCGGACCCCCTTTTCTTGAACACAATAATCTCTTCTGGATAAATTTTTTCGGAATGTATTATTTTCAGTTCTGGATTTTTTTATCCGGAATGGGATTTTGATTTTTTTTCCGGATTTTTATATCTGAAATACAAAAATCTCTTCCGGATTTATTTTTCCAGAATGCATTATTTTCAATTCCAGATTTTCATTTCCGGAATAAAGGATATTTTTGGAATTTTTAAAATTATGTTGGGTGCAGGATTAAATGTGTTGGGTGCAGGGAGCATTTGCCTCAAATCAACCTGCTGCACAAAATAATGAGAAAAAACCAACCCAAGACACTGGCCCTTGTTGCCGCACTTTAAGTAGCAATGTGGACAAAAACTTGTAGAGAAAAAGAAAAAAACATTGTGAGATACGCTGCCTTTAGGGTATTTAAAAGCTCTAGAAGTAATTTAGTAATTACACTATAGAGGTGTAAGAAAAAATGTTTGGTGTAGGAAGAAACACCTAAACTTTTTCTCATTGATATGCAACCCAATATCTTCAATTTGCAAAACAAAATCAAGACTCTTTCTTCCTTCACTTCCATACCTTGCACCACCCCATACTAAATGTTAAAATACCATTTTATCCTTTTTTGTACCACCCCCATACATAATCCAGAAGATATTTTTGTCCGAAAGTGTTATTTAGATTTATAAAATCCAAAACTCTTTTTTAAATTTGAAATAAGCCTATGGATTATGTAATCCGGATATATTCTGGATTATATAATCCAGAAGTCAATCTCATATTTAGAAAATACTTATGAATTATGTAATTGGGAAGCTAATCACACATTTGAAAAAAAGGCTTCCAGATTACATAATTCAGAAGCTAATCCATAAAAGCTTCCGAATTATGTAATCCAGAAACCAATAAGAGAAGGCTTCTGGATCTAGAAAAAAACTTCTGGATTATGTAATCCAGAATATTAAAAAAGGGTATATTTGGAATAAAGGGGTGACACAAGAAGATATGGAGGTGCCCAAAATCAAACAATTCCCATATTTTTTCTTTCGGCCCAATTTTCGTATATTAGAGCTTATAAAATTTCCATCCATTTGCCCACAAATTTAAGCCAGATCTCCCAGCATTACCGTTTCAAGAACGGATGCACAACATAATAGAGAACCATTTCAATCAAGGAAATTTCCAAACAAACGATGCCTAAAATAAAATATACATAATATCACACAACTGTTTCATCTCTTTAGTCTACTCTTCTACAAATCCAAATTTCTTTTTTCAAACTAAATAATCTTTTAAAAAAATATTTTTACTTTTTTTTTAATCAATAGTATCCTCTATTTTAACCACACTTCTCATTTTTTTAATATCTTTTTAACCTGCTTACCTATTCTTCGCACGTTCTCTCTTTCCGTCAAACAAAGGATAAGAGTTTTTTTTTCATTATTCAAGAAATTATTGCAAATTTCATTTATTTAAAAAATATGGTTTATTAATTTATTTTATTTTATTTACAGCTCTTTGGTTTGTCAATTAACTTAAATTTGTATTTTTCATGTTTATAGATATACATGATTAGTTTTTTGGTTTTATACTTGACTTTAATTTTTAGAAACTAAATTATTATAAGTTTGACGTTTAAATCACAATTCTTGTAGAGTGATTATGTTATATAACAAAAAATGTATAGGAAAATTTATTTATAGAGTCCTAGCTAGATCTGTGCTTGTTGTTTATTGTAAAAACTTCTACTTTTATATTGAACGTGAACCAGAAACAGGAAAATAGACAAACTCAGTCACGGATTTTGAGAATTCTCTATCTTTCCTCCCACTCCCACTAATAAGGCACATGAGTGCTTTGCCAATTGGTAGGTAAAAATCCATCACAAAACAAAATAGTATTACAAAGATAATTCTTCATATACCTAAAAAATATTTACTCTATTGTTTTTTCTTTAAGAAAAACTAGTTTTTATTCAATACTATATTTCTATCTTTCTTGGCATTTGCAGATAGTTGCATTCTTATTGTTTTTTTTTACCATTGTGGGCTCGTAATTGATTACTTGGTAAGTAACATAGTGTTGATGAGAAGGATATAAATGATTGCCACAACAATCATGCACAAACACTCGTGGATGGTTTGCATGATTTCTGGGTTTCTTTTATACTTATCTTATCTTTTACTTAAGAAAATTGTAATTTTGAGTTAAAAATTTAAAAATTGTCATGTCTTTTGGTCTTGAGATTCATGGTTGTGACCCCAGTGTCTGCCACTGTCCTTCTATAACACTCCTCACCCCTCATTCACAGCAAAATTATTAATATGAGCTTCAAATGTCTTCTCACCAGAAACCTATCTCCCAAGAAGAGTATTTGTTTTTAAAATATGTTTCTTTTTATCTTTTTGGTATTATTGTTGGAGCCCATGTGCACCTATCAACTCACACCCAGCCTTCACAACTTTCCTTTTTCCTCTTTTTCTGCATGCTTTTTCACACTTTCAACAATTAATTCAAATAAGGAAAAGGAGTCTAAACTTTTGCACCACAAATCCTCAACTTTCTACTTTTCCAATCCATTCCTCTACTCCTTAACTTTAATTCTCCTAAAAACAACTTCAAGTCAATCTTACAGGATAAAAGTTTCTCAACTTTAACTTTGCATTCACTTTGTGTTTAATATATTGAATACTTGGTTTATGTTTTTGAAAAGATATTTATTTGTATTGCGTTTTTATTACTACATTCAATGTTTTAACGATTTTTTTTTTAATGTTTTCTACCATAGAGTATTGTATCTCGCCAGTATATGTAACAACAAAAGCGACTTAATGTCATTAATATTATTTAGATAATATGACGTATATTTTTCAATTTATTTTTTTATCAGTAAATGTAAAAAATATATTTAATACATATAGTTTAGGAATATTATTCGTGACGTATATTCTAATATAATAGACAAATAAATAAATAATAAAACATATATAAGAGACATAACTTAAATCAAAATGTTTTATTTATTAGATATTAAATTAAAAAAGTATATAATGACAACAAATAAATAATATCTTATATTAAAGACATAAAATTTATTTAAGTTTATTGTTTTTTAATATTTACATATAACTCTGCGGCTAGTAATTTAAAATATATTAGTAAGAGTAGAAAATGAAATTTGATAAAAATTGAAAAGAAGTATTATAATTTAGTGAAAAGAGTAAAAACATTAAATAAGTGAGTTTTTTTAACTAAACTTTATAATTTTTTTTTTAGTTTTGTATCCAATTATATATTATGTTATTATGAAAAATATTTATCTCTAGTCGATATGAAATTTTTAACACATTTCTTTCATGTTTAAATCTGTCAACTTCTGCGTGAAACTATATATTTATAGGTGATCAAATAAGACTTGTTAACTTGTACACGAAACTATATATTTATTGGTGGTCGATATCGATCCAATAATAGATAATCTAATAAATTTAACAAGTTCTATAGATTCTAAATAACTTTAATACTAAATTAAGAAGTTAACTTTAAATCTAACTCAACTTATAAAATCGATTTAAAGGAGGAATTTTAAATCCATTTATAAACTATTATCCGGTGTAATTTGGAACCAAGTTGCGTTAAGATTTGAATGTGCATTTGTTTTTTTTTTTTTTTTTGTGTT
This sequence comes from Phaseolus vulgaris, assembly GCF_000499845.2. NCBI lineage: Eukaryota > Viridiplantae > Streptophyta > Magnoliopsida > Fabales > Fabaceae > Phaseolus > Phaseolus vulgaris. Next base: position 46,427,421 of record NC_023757.2, on the reverse strand, counting down.
TGATTGAAAGTTGAATTGAATATTGGAGGTACTGAGTTCCCTTAACGTTATCCAATGTAGAATAGAATGCAGGGTAGATTATAATTAGTGCAGTTGTCTGCAGTATTAAATGAAGTCAAAGGGGAGTAATGAGAAGAAGCAATGATAATATGAAAATGGTGTGAGGTACCACAGGGATAATCAATCTCCCCAACTGCAATATACAATTGTACTTTTCATTCTCTATCAACTGCTTTTATTGCACCTACCTAAACTCTTCGTCCCTTCTTCACAGTTTTTTCTATTCTACCACTACTTCTCATTCTCTATCAATTACATTACTGCTTAAATTCTACACCTTCAAATTATACACCACCACTAATATTTTTAATCCAAATCCCAAAACATAAATCTTATTTTTAATTTTTATCATCTTTAATAAGTCATACAAATGTAATTTGAGTTATGTTATTAAGTAGTAGGTATAAGTTTTACACAAGAGCATAATTTTAAACGTACACTAAAAATGTCAAATTATAATAAAGTATAAATTACTAAAAAGTGGAGTTAAAATTGTAGTTTATTCCATTTTTCACTGAAATATGACATCATATTTCATATTACAACCAAAATAAATATTAGAAACATAACATAGTTCAACCTATAACTAAAATTATATTTAAAATAATAAGTTTTATGTATATTTAAAAAAAAATTGAAACACGTTTACACTACGCATAATCTCGGAGTTGGCATGTTCTCCATGGGAAGCAAAGAGATTGAGGTTTTGTTCCTCATGATTTAGAAGGTTTTGGTAACCTCAATCTCGATTGGTGGATGTGTAACTAGTGCTTACACAATATTTTAATAGGTGGTTGTTGGATATTGATAACATCTTCAAGTAGGATTATGCAATTATCTTTCTATTCCCTTTTTAATTTTTTTTTCAAAATTGGATTTGTTGTATCCATCATTCTTCCATGTTCTCCAATTGTGTCATATAACATCACATTTCTACCATGGGATAATAATAATAATGTACTTTCTCTTCAATATTTTATCTACAAAATTGTTTTTATTTTCATTTTTAATTTTGGATAATATTTTGTCATTGGTGCATCTCTTCTCTTGCTCAATGATTTGTTACAAATTCTTTGGTACTACTTCCAATCAAACTTTAGTACGTACGAACTAGAACAATTCTATCAGTAGCACAGGACATAAATATTTTTTTCATTCACCGTAAAGTAGTATAAACTTTACAGAATAAATTTAAATTAAGCTGAGTATAGTTATAGAGTTAAATATTTTATACGTCTCAAAATGAAAGAGTAAAAAGTTGTTTACTTTTTTTATTGAGGTATATTTTACATATGATGATATATATAGAATATCAATTTTCTCGCGTTCAAATAATAAAACGGTTATTCTTATAAAAATACAATATAATAAATTCTGGTCTTAACTACTTGTGAGTCTTTCAAATGATCTCTTCTCACTTTGAATAATGAAGACTATGTTAATCTTAAAAAATCCTTTAGCCATGAAATTCCCTGTTCGTATCTTTCTACACAGATTAACATAACGAGTGAGATCTTTTAACAACACTGTATCTCAAAAGAAACATAAGAAAAATAAAAACCAGTGAAAGTAACAGATAACATCAAAACTAAAAAACAGAGAAGAATATAGTGGGTGATTGATATGATATTATTTTGGACAACACAATAGGTCCAAGCAAACAGAAAACCTTGGTACAAAAAGTGCAACTCCATCCACTGCTCCCTCTTCTTTTCATAAATTTTGGAGTAAAGTTGTTTGTCATTTTGGTACCAAATTAGCTTTGCTGTCTTTCAAGTTTCAACTTTCAATTTTTTTACCTTGGATTTTCATTATTTGTTCCTTATTCGACACAAACAATTTGAATTTCAAAGCCATGTCGAGGTGCTTTAGTCTTGGTGTGAAACATTATATTGGATTTTTCTTTCCCCTGGGACTAAAACTATGAATGATTTATCATATACTAGGTTGTATTCAGTGTCAAGATTCCAAATTTCAGTTCCTCAATCATAGAGTAATAATGCATCTAAGCGTTTGTTTTTTTCTCCTTAGGATCATTCGAAACCATGTATTCTTTAGAGCTTCCTTATCCCTCTGGTTTTGATTCCAGTGTTGGACCGAGTAAAAAAATATGTATAAATGTAGAACAAAAGGAAAATGTTATATTTATTTATGATAACCAACAACTTCTAATCCCTTTTAATTAAAACACAGCTCTCTCTTTCGTGGTTTCCGTAAATTGGCAGTATTTATGTTTCTCGGTTTTAAAAGCAGTTAGATTTGAGTTGAAGCACAAGAATTAATGAGGAAATAAGCTTGTTTAAAAAGGGGGAATTTGTGTGGAGTCCAATAATATTAATGATCAAAGTTAGATATAATTTACGAAGGCATGATTGGTACTGTGGAGCCCATTTTGTATGAGTTGTGGCCCAAATGTTAGACTCCATTGAATGCCATCACATCCCATGATGATGGTGGTAGCAAGCAAAATCAATCTGTCTGCATGCAATGTTTCGTTTTAAAACTTGGTTTCATTTGAGGATCAAAAGGGATATTTAAGTGAGCATCCTTGTCTTTTATTTGTTCTAATATTATAGATCCTCGTTCCACAATCAACCCAACCGAACAGAGAGTGGAATTTTGTCTTGGTTTTTCCCCTTAGGAAATGGCAGGGGGCAGGTTGGCCCCAATTTTTTTTAATTTCACATGCCTCTTTCTTTTCTCTCTCAGTTATGACGCACCAACCAGGGTTATCACAGTGTTTCCGTAACTCTCTAATTTCAAACCATATCAAACCTCTCCTCACCTAAGTATGGTAGATATTGGCCATCCCAGCAAAAAGGGTTTGCCCACTTACCCAAAACATCAATATATATCTGTTACAACAATATTACAGTTTCAACCGCAACAAACGCAGTTTCACTTTAATCGTAACAAACCAATCTTTTCTAACGTGTGTCACGTGCATACCTTACTTGGACCATTTCTGAAATGCCAAAGTAAAACGTCCATGCCAGAATTCCCGATACGACCATCTTCACCCTAGGCATGCAATGCATTGCAACCATACTTCAAAGCATGGTCCACACTCCACAACCACTTATGGTGGGTTGACGCCAAGTTGCACAACTGTTAGTCCATTCTAAAGTTGCCATCACTTTCCAAAGATGCATTTCTTGCATTTTCTTAATTTACCCTTCCAACCACGTGGTAGAACTTCCAAAGAATTATCATGTTACTAAAACTCATTTATATATACAGACAGTATGAAGTTTCCACACTTTGTTATGGTAAAACATTTCTTGTTATATTTTGATTACTGTTTTCCACGTATAAATCTAAATCGCATTGTGAATTCTATTACTTAAATACAAAAGGGTTATACAAAGCAATTGTCTTCCTGTTTTTATTTCATGTGTCATAAATAGTGTCCATAAAGTTTTTTGTGTGACTCTAAATTTTGAAAGCTTATTTGGTTATTTTTGTCCGTCTCATTTCATAATTACTGTTTTGAGACGTACACATTTCGATCTTTAATGCCAAGTGTCACTGCATGTCTCTTTCACCCTCCCTGTCAGTGGTACCCCATAAAAGAACAAGACTTTCTCACGATGCTTACACTGTTCCCCGGTGCAGGATCAGAACAGCAACAGATTGTACCATAAAACAAGTGCTACATGATGAAGACACGGACTTTATATAACAAAATACTTCCACCAATCCTAATGTACAAATTACAAAACCATTAAAGAGAGGAAATATTCAGACATTTAACACCTTAACAGAAACCCCACCCTCAAAAGAAGAAAAATACTGAAGAAAACAAGTAGATAAGCTAACACAACCCAAAAGAAATAAATATGAAGAAATACACCCGATTCCCAACATATCCCTTCAAATGCTAAGAAGATCAGGTGGTGAAGACTGAGGAAGATGTTGATTATCTTTAGGTTCCATAGATGCCGTGGTTGGAGACTCTAAACTGTTTGATGATGGCAGAGAGGACTCCGTGATTGTTAAGTCTCCCTGTTTTGAGCTTGCTGACTTTGGAAGCTCAGTCAGGATTTGAACAACTTCTCGCATTGTTGGTCGCTCCACTGCCTGTTCTTCAACACATAGCATGGCTACATAGAAAACATGCATCACCTCATGGAGTGGAACTGAGGGAAGTCTAGGATCAAGAACCTTTAGAACTCCTTCCTTGTTTGAGTCCGTCATTTTCCTCACCCATTGCACAATGTCCACACCATCACCAAACTCCCCAACTGGTTTCCTGCCTGTTACAAGCTCCAAAAGAACAACTCCAAAGCTGTACACGTCACTTTTCTCGTCAACTTTTAACGTGTAGGCATACTCTGTGGTCAAAATCACAAACTTAAATCAATGACCATGAAAAAAAATAGCAGCCACATTAATTGAAAACAATTAACATAAAGTGAATGCGTGATAAAGCCATGGCAATTTGCTATTCGTTTACATTGATGTAGTTGTTGCCAGTTAATCACCATCTGTTTTGAACTGGGAACATCTCTAATCTATAACTACAGGACTACCTAATTATAGGATGGGGGCTATGATGAAGACTCAAACCACACACTCGGCTAACGTTTGCTTTAAACAGTAACAGTATTTAGAAGTAACATAAATTAGAGGAGAAATCAAAGAGGTCGTTATCAGTGTTTGATGAAAAAGAAAACGAGTCAAGAAGGGAACATAGCAGCTAGCGTTTATTAATTATTAATTAATTAGGTACATAAAACGTAGAAACCAAACAGCAGTATCTACAGTAAACCAATGATGTTGAGTGACATGAGACAAGCTCCGAGCATTAAGGCTATTAGTCATGCCAGTTCAACATATAAATCATCAATTATGTTGAATTTCAATATATTACCTGGAGCTATGTATCCATACGAACCGGCAATTGCAGACATGCATTCGGATGTTCCAGAATCTTGCAGGAACTTAGCGAGCCCAAAATCCGCAACATGAGCTTCAAAGTTGGAATCAAGAAGAATATTGTTGGATTTAACATCTCGATGGACAATGAGTGGCGAACAGTCGTGGTGAAGATAGCAAAGGCCCTTCGAGGCCTCCACAGCAATTTTATACCTTGTGTCCCAATGCAAATGACCACCTTTCTTGCCATGAAGAACCTCACCTAAACTTCCATTAGGCATATACTCGTACACCAAGAGATTTGTCTCGTGGTTTGAACAGAAACCCAACAGTCTAACAATGTGTCTGTGTCGAATCCTCCCCAAAGTCTGAATCTCAGCATTGAAACCATGGTCATGCGAAGATCCTCTGCTCATGGCAGGTAACCTTTTCACGGCAACCTGATCCCCATTCGGCATTGCACCTTTGTACACAATGCCTGCACCTCCCTTTCCTATTATGTTGTCCTCCTTCAAGGAATCCAAAACATCATCAGCAGTGAAGTCCAAACGCTGGAATGCGGTTAATTTCCACGCACGAGCTTCACTAGCCTTTTTCAAAGCCCGAGCTTTGATTATTGCTGCAACAGCAAATGCGATGGAGCACACAAGCAACCCTACAACTAACAGAAGCTTCAAAGAGGAAGAAAGAGGACCTTTAAGGTGAGGTTGACGAGGGCCATTTGAAACCCCGTCTTTACAAGGACCCAAATAAGGACCACAGAGTTCAGGGTTCCCAAGGAAAGAGGTATAGTTAAAGTAGCCGAACTGCCCTGTTCCAGGAACCAAACCAGAGAGATTGTTGTAGGAAAAATCAACAGAAGTTAAACTTTGCATAGAAGCTATGGAGCCTGGAATGGAGCCAACCAAATGGTTTCTTGAAAGGTTGAGGTAATTCAATATCCGCATGGCAGTTATCTGGTTTGGAATCTCACCAGAGAGCTCATTGCGGCTGAGATCAATGAAGGTCAAAAGCTTGCACCGACTTATCTCAGGAGCAATGGGACCCGAAAATTCGTTACGGCTAAAATCAATTTTGGAAAGCTGTTGCAGCCTGCCTATTTGCGAAGGGATTTGACCAGAGAATTTGTTACCGTCGAGAAGAAGCTTCTGCATGCTGGTGAAGTTTCCAATAGTGGGTGGCAACGACCCAGAGAGCTTGTTATTAGAGAGACTAATCTGACCGAGATTAACAGCAATGGAACCACCCTCGGGAAACTGCCCCGTGAGAAGATTGTTCTGAAGCTCGACTTGGGTGAGTTTCGGAAGCCCAAAAAGACCGATAGGAATAGAACCATTAAGAAAGTTCTCCCCCATTCGAATCCTATTCAAAGACTCACACTTCCCAATCGAATCAGGAATGGGACCGAACAGATAATTCCCGAGAGTTATCAGAGTCTGAAGACGATTCCCATAACACATATCCGGAGGAAGCATTCCCGTTAATTTGTTCGAAGAAAGATCGACGACGGTGAGTTTTCCATTTCTTCCCAAACTCTGAGGAATGCTTCCGGTGAAGTTGTTCTCCCAAAGCTGCAACACCTCAAGTGCCGGCAACTCTCCGACAAACTCGGGAATGGCACCGTGGAGCTTGTTCCGGAAGAGGTTCAGCAGAGTGAGATTCTTGAGCTCTGTAAAGCTCGCCGGAACCTCGCCGGAGAGAATGTTGTTGGACAGATCCATCGACTTGAGGCTCTTCAGGTTCCCCAGCTCAGGAGTGAGCGAGCCCGAGAGCGCATTCACCTGAAGAAACAGAGTGTCCATATTCTGAAGCCTTCCAAGATCAGCTGGAATCTCGCCGGAGAGTCCGCAATACGCGGCGTCGAAACGGACCAGCTGGGACAGGTTTCCAATCTCCGGCGGGATGCCGCCGGAATAAGCATTGTAGTAGCCTATGTAGAGCTCGCGAAGCGCGGTGAGGTTTCCGAGCTCCGGAGGGATGTTTCCCGAGAGCTCGTTGCCGGAGACGGCGAGGTACTGGAGGTGCTGCCAGGTACCATACTCGGGGGGGATCTGGCCGGAGAAGAAGTTGCCGCCGAGGTGGAGGTGGCGGAGGAGGGGCATGGAGGCGACGGCGAGGGGGAGGGGACCGGTCATGTTGTTGTTGTAGAGGTCAAGGACTTGGAGGTTGGCGAGGCGCGAGAGGTTGGAGGGGAAGGTGGCGTTGAAGGCGTTGTTGGAGAGGTTGAGATGGCGGAGGGCGGAGAGAGAGGAGAAAGATGCGGGAATGGGACCGGAGAACTGGTTGTCGGCGAGGGAGAGGTAGGAGAGGAAAGGGAGGTGGGAGAGATGATCGTAGAGAGTGCCGGAGAGGGAGGAGGAGGTGAGGTTAAGGGTGGTGACGTGGAGGCGGGAGTCGCAGGTGATGCCTAACCAGGAACAGTAGGTGGTGGAGGAGTTCCAGGAGGAGAGAGCATTGGTAGGGTCGTCTGTTATGGAAGAGGCTTTGAAAGATAGAAGCGCGCGATATTCTGAGATGCGCGCAGCAGTGAGTTTGTGAGAATGGAAGATGAAGAAGACGATGAAGAAGAGGGGGCAGAGGAGGAGTCGCATTTTGTGGTTGAATGGAAAATGAAAATGAAAATGAAAATGAGGAAGAAAGAGGAGGGAAGTGAGTTAAAGAGTGAGTGTTTTGTGTTTACATGTTGTATTGTGTGTTTGTTTGTGTGACTGTTACTTATCACTGACCCCTGACCAGACTCACTGGATGAGTACTGATCCACCCTTCACCCATGCCCACACCCTCTCATCTTTATATCTTTCAAACACACACCATCTTACCATACCATCATACTTCCAACAATTCAAACACCATCTATTTCTCTTTCACTTATCATTATGATTAAAAAAAATCCAGAAAAGCTCTCGTAGAATACCTATAGTATGTCTACTGCATGTTTTAGAGGTTTGTGTTTCATAACTCATTTATGAATTGTTCTGTTGCTGTACCATTCACACATTTTAGTTTGTCTTTTCTAATTCTATCACTGTCTCACGCATTTATAGATTTATTACTTTATTTTTATATTATTTTAATTGACTAATTAAATACGGTTAGAGTACTCTTTGTTTTCTCGAATTTTTATTATTTCCTTGTAGAGAGAAGTAGGTGGAGAAAACAATATACAATTGGCATTTTCTGCAGTATCACAAACATTTAAGCTTTCTTTCAACAATTTTGGTCCCTTTTATCTTGCCCAAGCTTTCGTTTATTGTCAGTATTCCTCCATGGTTTCTTTTGCATGACGCAACCAATCTAGTTTGGTAATGACTAATGCACATTAGTTTTTTTTTATCTTTTTTAAATGAGTAAAGCGGGGTTGAGTTATTACAATTTATAAAATGTTGGGTTTGTTTATTTAAAACTTAAAACTTAAAATATGTGTTTTTAAAATAAAGAATTTTTAAAATAAGTACTTATTTAAAAAGTAAATACAATTTGTTTATTATAAAACATTTAAAAAAACTTTATTGTTCAAATAAAAATATCAGATAAACACATATAAAAATATGCTTATTTTTTAAAAATAAAAATCTATCGTATTAACAAAATAGAAAATAAGCGTAAATGAAATCACTCATTCATTGTAATAATTTTAATTTATCTTTTATTAATGAATAACTATCATAGATGTGTTTTACCCGTCATTTTAACTGTTTTTTTTAAAAAAAAATCGCCGGATAAAAAGGCTGTTTAAGTTTTTATAGTAGTTCACAGTAAATAAGTCTTTTAATAACTCGTAGCATTTTTTTAAATTACATTTTAAGCAATACTTTTAAAACAACTTTTTCTTGCTTCTCATATTTTATTTTTCTTCAAATATTTATTAAACTTTCGCTTTACCATTTTCGGTATAAGGTAGAACTTTATTATATTTTTTGTCTCTTTATTTTCACTATAAGTCACGGTTTAATTATTTTAACATCAGAAAGAGTTTTATTGTTTTCATCCTTTTATTACAAAAAACAATAGTAATAAATATTTTACTATTACTTTTATGGATGTTTTTATATTAAAATCTTTATTTTAACAATTTTACAATATATAATATTTATTTTATTATTTCAACAATAAAGTTTAAGGTATTAATATGATAAATGGTATGTCATAAATAGTTTAAGGTATTTCAACAAATCCTCACACATCTTCTCCTCGATCCAAACACTATTTTAAGATTTGAGAGGAAAGTGAGAAGAAGAAAGTAAGGTTGTTTGAATTAATGTATTTAGTATGGATTTGTGAGAAAATTTTATTGAAGTTGGTGAATGATGTGATGATTATGAGAATTTTTTTAATTATTTTAAAAGGTATAAAATATATGTTTATAAAATTATTCTTGTAATTAAAAATATTTGAATAATAAAATATGATATACTTTTGTGTAGATTTTAGTTCATTAAAATTTTGTAAATTATTTATCGTACCATTGAATAATTATTTTGTATATTTTAATTGTTTGTAATTAAAACATTATTTTCAATACTGTGTAAAAGTTAATTTTGAACAAATTACAAATTGTGTAAGGATTTAGAAAATAATTTTAGTATAAAAGTGGTAGATTTTAAATGGCACATGAAAATTATATTATTAAAATGAAAAAAATATAAATAGAAAATTTAGTTATTCAGGATTTATTTAAAAAAAATTATCATCTCTCTACAAATTTCTCTTTTCTTTTTCTCTGCATTCTCTTTAAGATTTTGACATTCTTACTTATCAAATTGACAATCAGAGTCAGTCATTAGACTCTTAGCATCAAATACTACAATATTGTCTTATCAGAATCTCTAATAGAGTAAGTTCATCTTTTCTCTTCTCTTTGAATCAAATTTTGAACTTGTTAGATTTGTCTTAGTTTAGGCTTTGCATGTGACACATACAGTTTCAGTATTCGTCTATGTTAGCTCATAATATCGGAGATATAATTAGTTTTTTTATTAGGATTTTGTGATGCAGGTTAAGTTATCCTTAAACTTTTGGTAGGTTTAAAACTCTTAGTGAGCACTTGCTCAAACTCAGGTAAACGAATATAGTTTTAATTTTCAATAAAACTCTTGCTTAGAAACTCTAAATGTGGGGTGACTTGGTCACCAATTTCAAAATCTCCTTGCAAGATTATTTATTTTGAAGTAAAGTAGTGTAGTGAGTGAAATTAAATGTGAAATTGTTGATTTTGATAATTTTGTATAGTATATGTTGAATTTTATCCGGATAAGTTATTGAATTATTTTGATTGAGATTGTAAGTATTTGAATGAGTTGAATTGTATTATGATATAATTGAAATGTAAGGATTTGTAAGTATTAGTTTTTTGAGTCTGAATGATTTTGATTTAGAGATGTTGAATATATATAAATGGTATTAACAATTTACATATTAGCTTTATTATAATTACTATCCAACTTTGAGAAGAGAATTGTCATTGTTTTTGGTTTGAGTAGAGAATTGTCATTGTTTTTTGTTAAATATGTTTGAGTATGAAAAGCATTTGTTAAAAAACTTAAATTTTAACAGTTTTATGCAATTTTAATATGTATATATCGCTCAAACATCTTGTTGGAGATCCCACATCGACTAGAGATAAGGACATTTCATAATATATAAGTGGGTGCAAACCTCAACCCTATGAGCCGATTTTATGGGGTTGAGTTAGGCTTAAAGTCCACTTCGTAATATGGTATCAGAGCCATTTCGAGCCTATCCTAGCGAGTATTTGTTGGGCATATCGTGCCACCCGCTATCGGGCCGCTATCGGACCACCCAAAATATATTAAAGTCCACTTCGTAATACATCTAATTAGTTATCAAAGTTTTAACTATCAATTCTAAAATCTAAAGTAGTCGGTAGCTAACATCTTGTTAGTTAATTAGATATCAATTTAAAAACTAATTTATAAATTTTATTAATAATAGAAAATACTTTAGATAATAATAATTTTTTTAATCTAAAAATAGTACATAATTTAGTAAATAAAGTAACTAATTATTTTTTATTTTTAAAATTAATTTTTATTTAATAATTTTCTTGAAATGAAATTTACATAATTAATCACTCTTAAGGATAAATAATCTCGCATGGTTTTGGAAACATTGCCACAATCCCATGAAGAAAGCAATGGCATAGAGGACATTGCAGCAGAGTGATAATTCTAATAGAATAATTGTATCCAACTTCTTTTTCGAATTTTGTTGAGCCATGTATCGTTTGACTAATTGGCTATATCGTGTCAAGTTTTGTTGTTTTTATGCTCAGATTAAGAATTTATAAAATTCGCTATTCTTCATATGTAACCTAAACCTTTTAATGGAAACAATAATTATCACGTTTAAAGTATCATCAAAGAAAAGTTTCTCATTTTTTCTACAACTGACCATTTTCTTACTGTAATTTTGGAAATGTTATTGAATCATAACCCACGACATGAATCATTCCGCTATTTTTTTTAGTTGTAAATGATTTATAATATTTAATATATTAGTTTTGAACTGGAAATTGATAATGTATAGTACAAAATAAAATTGTAATTGTGTGTGAAACACTTATTTTAAAAAAAAAACTGAATAAAATAAATGAATTAGCCAAACATAATGCAAAAATGACGGCTTAATTCTCTATCTAACACCATTTACATTTTTATTTTCCTATCTAGTATCTTTTTGTTTTTATTTCTCCATCTAACACCCTTTTGTTTTTATTTCCCTATCTAACACCCTTTTATTTTTTATTTCCCTCTCTAGCACCATTTCAAAAATAAATAAATAAATAAAAATTATTATTATTATTATATAATTTTAATTTTGCATGCATTAGAAATAAATATTTTTAATGTTTAAAATAGTTAGAAATATAATTAATGAATAAAGAAATGAGTTTTTACAAAATAAAAATAAAAAATTAATAAATTTAAAATGTTTAGTTTAAAATTATTTTTTTTAAGAATGAAGAAAATAAAAAATTAAACCCTACAACAACATAAAAGTTGAATCTATAAATATAAATTAGTATTTATTTTTATTATTATTGATTATGTAATCATGTTAATTTCAAGTAAAAAATACAGGACATAATTATAAAAAAAAAAGTCAATTAGTATTAATTAATAGTGGACACACAAGTAATATTGCTGTGTTAACCTTAAATGCAAAATTCAAAAAAAAAAGCTAATGCAAATGTTACCCTTAATGTTTAAAAATGAGAAGAAAAAAATGCAAAAATAAATAAGTCTAGAAAATAAAAACAACAACAATAAAATAAAAACAAAAAACAGAAATAAATAAAGAATGACAGAAAAATAATAATAACTAAAAACATAAAAGATAGAAAACAAAGGCAAAACAAAAATAAGATAAAGATAAAAGATATAAAAAAAAATTCAAATAAGATAAATATATAAGGTGATACTAAATAAGTATATGTTGATCATAAAAAGAAAAATAAATGAAAGATGATCATTCGTTTAATATTTTGTTCAATGGTACATTAAATAGTTTGTGAGAAATGAAACATAATTAATGACGAGAAGTGCACAATACAGTAATGTTGGAACAAGTTCTTTATGTGTGTCCTGGTGTTTGACAATATAATTTTTTTTTTCAATCGTGTTGTTCTCTTATGTCCATATCAGTTCTTATTCAACTTGTTTTTTTTTTATAATTATATCCTATATTTTTTAGTTGAAATTAACATGATTACATCATCAATAATGATACAAATAAATACCAATTATGTTTATAGATTCAACTTTTATGTTGTTATAGAGTTTAATTTTTTATTTTCTTCATTCTTAAAAAAATAAATTTTAAACTAAATATTTTAAATTTATTACTTTTTTATTTTTATTTTGTAAAAACTCATTTCTTTATTCATTAATTATATTTCTAACTATTTTAAACATTAAAAAAAATTATTTTTTTAATGCATTCAAAATTAAAATTATCAATTTTTTTTAATTATTTATTTATTTATTTATTTTTGAAATGGTGCTAGATAGGGAAATAAAAAATAAAAGGGTGTTAGATAGAAACATAAAAACAAAAGGGTGCTAGATAGGGAAATAAAAACAAAAAGATGTTAGATGAGGAAATAAAAGTGTAAATGGTGCTAGACATGAAATTTACCCAAAAAATGACACCATTTTATGAAAAAGAAAATCAAAGAATTGAATATCTCTATTGTGTTTTTAATAAGACATTGCATTGGAGATTTATAGTGATTCATTCATTATTCAGAAAATGACATCAATAACAAGACTCCAATGTTTGTTCTGTTTTCTGAAGCAATCAATGAATAACTTATTATGGTTTCTACATCTTCCCTGCAAAATATGATACTTACAACAACAACTGGTGAAAGACCAAAGAGAAGAAGTTTGCACCTCACATTGAATTTTATGGGGAAACATCAAATCACTTATCATGGTTAATACGTTTACATTTTTTAACATCTTTTTCAAATTTGGACTTCTTTTATCTTTTTTATTTGCTCCTCTCTTATATTCACATTGAAAATTGTGATGATTTTGTTTGGATTAGAAGGATAAATTTAAGGTTGTTTTTTCTTCCATCCTAACAAATTTCTTCATGCATCCCATCATTTTCAAAAAATAATGTTTTACCCCTTTTAAAAATGGCTTCGGAAAAGGATATTTCATAATAATTTTTTGTCTTCTGGATTTTCTATTATGAAATACTCTTGCTTACAGAATTCTTGTTTCGAAAACACTTTTCGCTTACGCAACCCTATTTCAGAATCACATAAAACTGTAAAAAAATAATTTAGATATTTTAAAGAATGTAGGGGCGCAGGAAGGAAAATGTAGGGGTACAAGAAGAAATTCCCTAAATTTAAAATAAAAAATAAAAAAAGAGAGTAAAAAATAGGTTATAAGAGAAAGATTTTAAAGTAAAAAGAAATGAGTGAAAATTTTGTAGCTTGATTAGAGTGATTTTATAAAATAATTTTTTTAATACATCTAATATATAATTTGTAAAATGTTTTCTAAAATTATAAATAAAAATAAAAATTTATTATAAAGTTTTAATAATTTCAAAATAAAAATATATTAAAGTAAATTAATTTAATTTAACTTTAAAAATATTAAAATATTAAAATTTAAATTATTTTATTATTATTTTATTATAATATAAAATATAACTATTAATAAAATATTGAATTAATTATTTTACTGCAATTATTTATTTTTCTAAAATAAAAACATATATCAATAAAATATTAAATTAAATTAAATTATTATTTTCATATTTTTGTTTATTATAATATAAAAATATAGTAATACAATATTAATAATACAATTATTAAAAAAATTAAATGTAAATAATTTATGTTATTATTTAAACTATGTAAACACAAATATTAATAAAAAAATAATTGATTATATGTTTTCTATAATTAATTATATTCATAAAAAAATTATTAATATTAAAACATAATGGATTATAGGTTATCTTTCTCCATAAATCTGATGATTCTATGGTGAAACAGTTTTTCACTTATGAATGATATTGTTTTAGTTTGAGTAAAAAAAACAGAAAGATTTCAGATGCAGGCAACATTCTGACAAGCTAGGGTATTGGCCATTCTCTAAGTAGATGGCGCCTACAACTAACGCAAGACAAGGATGATTCAACTTTCATAAGGGCTGCATGCTAAACAACTGCACCTCCATAAAGAACAAGAGCTTAAACAACAGTATTGAAAGATTTCAGATTCAGTCAAATTAAACTAACAATTATTTCAGTGCTGTCTATAAGAATATCTGCAACAATAGGTGATTAATTAGGTTGCTTATATTAATTCTATGACCTTTGTAGATTTAAACACTTATATAAAAATTAACTGTATAATACTAAATTGTTTGCTGATAAAAAAATAAAAAATAAAAAAATACTAAATTGTTAAAATGAGTGTTTAACTTAATTTTGTAACACATTTTTGGTGCCTAACTTTGAAGTATTATCCTGATAGTTTCGCCCTACAAATATTTTCTTTATATACTAGTACAAACATATACAGATATATACGTCTCTTTCTCATATTTTTTATAATAATACAAAAGTATATATAATTAAAAATATTCATAATAATTATAATTATTAAAATACAAATGTAATTGTTAAACTTATATTAAAATTGTAGTAAAGTGTATAAAAAAATGTTACATTTTATTATTGTTATTTATAATATTATAATTATATAACAAAAGGCCTTATAATTTCACATAACCATTACTTGGTCTTTTATAAATAATTATTTTTATAACGATAAAAAAAGGAAAAAAAAAAGTGTAAAGAAAAAAAAGTGATAAAACACAGTCATTTATGTGTATACTTATATTTATAGATTAAATAATTAATAAAGTCATAGATATAAATTTCAATCTAAATAATTCCAAATCCATTCACAAATCATAGCTAATCGCTATCCTGTTTTAAGTTTTATGTCTCTCTTTCTTTGTTTATTAATTAATGATATATATATATATATAATCTATAAAATTGAAAAAAATAATTATATTATTGCCCCTTTGTGTTGTTTATTCAAAATTCCTTTTTCTTTCTTTTGCTGGACAAGAGACAAAGAAGGTAACTGTGTGAGTGTGGGTTAGGGAGGTTGCACGGAGAAGGATTTCCTAAATGAACGTAAAACCCAAATAAACGTAAAAATCCAAAACTACCCTCACTAACTAACAATTAAAAAGTGAGGGCATTTTGGAATTTCCCTTCAACTTTTGATTCTGAAAACTTCAACATCTCCAAAGAAACACTGCTGCAACGACAAAGACTTTAAAACGCGATACAATGAAGTTGCAGAAGCATTACAGAGTGTCGCTCAGGCACGATCGCAGCCACTACAAATGCTATACATCCTTTTGAATAAGATTTTGGAAAAGTAAATTTGATTTATTTAAATCACTAAAATTACAATTGTTTTGGATTTTATAACGCATGCACACACCACAAACATTGCACTTTCATGTTTAAAATCGTCCCTAACAATTACACCAGATCAATTCTTTCTCCCTTTTTTCAGGATGAAAAATATAAGAATTCAAATTATTAAATTTCTTACGTTTCGGTGATAGATTCCAATCAATAAAAATGTTATCCTTAACTCAATACAAATAATAAAGACATTTTTGGCAAGAGTTGTCTTTATGAAGAAGTAATGTGATAATATTAAGAGACAGCAAAACATCAAATTAGTGGATAGCAGCTAAAAAGAAAACCCATCAGTAAAACTATTTGGTAAATTAAATATGAATATAATCCAATATAGTTCACTAAGTTCAATTAAATTAAAATTAACTTCTAAGATAAACGTATTTTTTATAATTTGTTTCTTATTATTTTCTAAAACTGTTTATGGAGAAACTTATTCAAACAGAACTATAAGCATAGACAACCACCTCAACAGTCATACTGTGATAATAAAATTAGACATTTATAAACACAACCAACAAAAATAATGAGTCACCTTTCAACACTCGTTTATTGCTTTGTGAGGTTTTTGCCCATGTGTATCACTTCAACAGAGATACATAAACAAACCATGCTTATGAAACAAAAGAAACAATACTAAGTTCTCAATCCTTAGATTGGAGGCCGGATGAAATTGGTAAGTGAAATACAAACATATGTAAAAAACAAAGCAGTTAAAAAACTACTTTAGACAGGATCTCCTACTAAAAAATGACATTACATGTCTTAATTGAATTTTTGATAATTGTAACCAATATATGCATAAAATTTGTGACTGAAAGAGCCCACGAATAATAACATGTAAATAATTAACCTAAAACAGCCCTACCCTACCCTACCCATCAATTAGAAACGAATCCAGTATACTAATTAACATAAGATGGCTTCCATTCACTAAATAAAAATGAAAAATGATAATGTAAACAGCTCCTACATTATCATAAGGAAAAAATAAAAGACTAAAAAGCTAACTAGATTTTCCATCACTAAAGGAACGGAGGGAAAATTCAAACAATCCAAATATTTTGAGGAATAATTACAACTTCTAGGGAAAGCTACATATTATAGATATCAAAGCAAGAAATTGAAGACATACCCCGTGGGAATTCCTTATTGCAGATATGCAATTAAGGGTATGCCTGCGCAGAAAAGTAATAAATTAAATTTTAGTTTTAATAATACAAACTGAATATACTCGGACATGAACGGTAGATAGTGAAAAGATAGAAAAAAAATACACAGTAGCAATCATAAATAACTGCAGAAGTGAAGAAAGAAAAGCTCACAGGAGGTTCTTCTGTGTGTGGGTGGCCCTTTGTTAGATTATAACCAGTGCAAATGTGCCTAGACATGTAATCTTCTCCCATTTGGCCGTCTCGTCTGAGAAAAAAAAAGAGAAGAGCAAAACTTTTTCACGATTCTTACACTGTTCCCCCGTGCAGGATGAGAACAACAGGCTGTACCATAAAACAAGTGCTACATGATGAAGACATAGACTTTATATAACAAAATATTCCCACCAATCCTAATGTACAAATTACAAAACCATTGAAGAGAGGAAATATTCAAACATTTAACACCTTAACAGAAACCCCATCCCCAAAAGAAGAAAAATACTAAAAAGCAAGTAGATGAGCTATCACAACCCAAAAGAAATAAATATGAAACACACCCCATTCCCAACATATCCCTTCAAATGCTAAGAAGATCAGGTGGTGGAGACTGAGGAGGATGTTGATTATCTTTAGGTTCCTTAGATGCCGTTGGAGACTCTAAATTGTTTGATGATGACAGAGAGGACTCCGTGATTGTTAAGTCTCCCTGTTTTGAGCTTGCTGACTTTGGAAGCTCGGTCAGAATTTGAACAACTTCTCGCATAGTTGGTCGCTCCACTGCCTGTTCTTCAACACATAGCATGGCTACATAGAAAACATGCATCACCTCATGGAGTGGAACTGAGGGAAGTCTAGGATCAAGAACCTTTAGAACTCCTTCCTTGTTTGAGTCCGTCATTTTCCTCACCCATTGCACAATGTCCACACCATCACCAAACTCCCCAACTGGTTTCCTGCCTGTTACAAGCTCCAAAAGAACAACTCCAAAGCTGTACACGTCACTTTTCTCGTCAACTTTTAACGTGTAGGCATACTCTGCAGTCAATCACTAACTTAAATCAATGACCATGAAAAAAAATAGCAGCCACATTAATTGAAAACAATTAACATAAAGTGAATGCGTGATAAAGCCATGGCAATTTGCTATCCGTTTACATTGATGTAGTTGTTGCCAGTTAATCACCATCTGTTTTGAACTGGGAACATCTCTAATCTATAACTACAGGACTACCTAATTATAGGATGGGGGCTATGATGAAGACTCAAACCACACACTCGGCTAACGTTTGCTTTAAACAGTAACAGTATTTAGAAGTAACATAAATTAGAGGAGAAATCAAAGAGGTCGTTATCAGTGTTTGATGAAAAAGAAAACGAGTCAAGAAGGGAACATAGCAGCTAGCGTTTATTAATTATTAATTAATTAGGTACATAAAACGTAGAAACCAAACAGCAGTATCTACAGTAAACCAATGATGTTGAGTGACATGAGACAAGCTCCGAGCATTAAGGCTATTAGTCATGCCAGTTCAACATATAAATCATCAATTATGTTGAATTTCAATATATTACCTGGAGCTATGTATCCATACGAACCGGCAATTGCAGACATGCATTCGGATGTTCCAGAATCTTGCAGGAACTTAGCGAGCCCAAAATCCGCAACATGAGCTTCAAAGTTGGAATCAAGAAGAATATTGTTGGATTTAACATCTCGATGGACAATGAGTGGCGAACAGTCGTGGTGAAGATAGCAAAGGCCCTTCGAGGCCTCCACAGCAATTTTATACCTTGTGTCCCAATGCAAATGACCACCTTTCTTGCCATGAAGAACCTCACCTAAACTTCCATTAGGCATATACTCGTACACCAAGAGATTTGTCTCGTGGTTTGAACAGAAACCCAACAGTCTAACAATGTGTCTGTGTCGAATCCTCCCCAAAGTCTGAATCTCAGCATTGAAACCATGGTCATGCGAAGATCCTCTGCTCATGGCAGGTAACCTTTTCACGGCAACCTGATCCCCATTCGGCATTGCACCTTTGTACACAATGCCTGCACCTCCCTTTCCTATTATGTTGTCCTCCTTCAAGGAATCCAAAACATCATCAGCAGTGAAGTCCAAACGCTGGAATGCGGTTAATTTCCACGCACGAGCTTCACTAGCCTTTTTCAAAGCCCGAGCTTTGATTATTGCTGCAACAGCAAATGCGATGGAGCACACAAGCAACCCTACAACTAACAGAAGCTTCAAAGAGGAAGAAAGAGGACCTTTAAGGTGAGGTTGACGAGGGCCATTTGAAACCCCGTCTTTACAAGGACCCAAATAAGGACCACAGAGTTCAGGGTTCCCAAGGAAAGAGGTATAGTTAAAGTAGCCGAACTGCCCTGTTCCAGGAACCAAACCAGAGAGATTGTTGTAGGAAAAATCAACAGAAGTTAAACTTTGCATAGAAGCTATGGAGCCTGGAATGGAGCCAACCAAATGGTTTCTTGAAAGGTTGAGGTAATTCAATATCCGCATGGCAGTTATCTGGTTTGGAATCTCACCAGAGAGCTCATTGCGGCTGAGATCAATGAAGGTCAAAAGCTTGCACCGACTTATCTCAGGAGCAATGGGACCCGAAAATTCGTTACGGCTAAAATCAATTTTGGAAAGCTGTTGCAGCCTGCCTATTTGCGAAGGGATTTGACCAGAGAATTTGTTACCGTCGAGAAGAAGCTTCTGCATGCTGGTGAAGTTTCCAATAGTGGGTGGCAACGACCCAGAGAGCTTGTTATTAGAGAGACTAATCTGACCGAGATTAACAGCAATGGAACCACCCTCGGGAAACTGCCCCGTGAGAAGATTGTTCTGAAGCTCGACTTGGGTGAGTTTCGGAAGCCCAAAAAGACCGATAGGAATAGAACCATTAAGAAAGTTCTCCCCCATTCGAATCCTATTCAAAGACTCACACTTCCCAATCGAATCAGGAATGGGACCGAACAGATAATTCCCGAGAGTTATCAGAGTCTGAAGACGATTCCCATAACACATATCCGGAGGAAGCATTCCCGTTAATTTGTTCGAAGAAAGATCGACGACGGTGAGTTTTCCATTTCTTCCCAAACTCTGAGGAATGCTTCCGGTGAAGTTGTTCTCCCAAAGCTGCAACACCTCAAGTGCCGGCAACTCTCCGACAAACTCGGGAATGGCACCGTGGAGCTTGTTCCGGAAGAGGTTCAGCAGAGTGAGATTCTTGAGCTCTGTAAAGCTCGCCGGAACCTCGCCGGAGAGAATGTTGTTGGACAGATCCATCGACTTGAGGCTCTTCAGGTTCCCCAGCTCAGGAGTGAGCGAGCCCGAGAGCGCATTCACCTGAAGAAACAGAGTGTCCATATTCTGAAGCCTTCCAAGATCAGCTGGAATCTCGCCGGAGAGTCCGCAATACGCGGCGTCGAAACGGACCAGCTGGGACAGGTTTCCAATCTCCGGCGGGATGCCGCCGGAATAAGCATTGTAGTAGCCTATGTAGAGCTCGCGAAGCGCGGTGAGGTTTCCGAGCTCCGGAGGGATGTTTCCCGAGAGCTCGTTGCCGGAGACGGCGAGGTACTGGAGGTGCTGCCAGGTACCATACTCGGGGGGGATCTGGCCGGAGAAGAAGTTGCCGCCGAGGTGGAGGTGGCGGAGGAGGGGCATGGAGGCGACGGCGAGGGGGAGGGGACCGGTCATGTTGTTGTTGTAGAGGTCAAGGACTTGGAGGTTGGCGAGGCGCGAGAGGTTGGAGGGGAAGGTGGCGTTGAAGGCGTTGTTGGAGAGGTTGAGATGGCGGAGGGCGGAGAGAGAGGAGAAAGATGCGGGAATGGGACCGGAGAACTGGTTGTCGGCGAGGGAGAGGTAGGAGAGGAAAGGGAGGTGGGAGAGATGATCGTAGAGAGTGCCGGAGAGGGAGGAGGAGGTGAGGTTAAGGGTGGTGACGTGGAGGCGGGAGTCGCAGGTGATGCCTAACCAGGAACAGTAGGTGGTGGAGGAGTTCCAGGAGGAGAGAGCATTGGTAGGGTCGTCTGTTATGGAAGAGGCTTTGAAAGATAGAAGCGCGCGATATTCTGAGATGCGCGCAGCAGTGAGTTTGTGAGAATGGAAGATGAAGAAGACGATGAAGAAGAGGGGGCAGAGGAGGAGTCGCATTTTGTGGTTGAATGGAAAATGAAAATGAAAATGAAAATGAGGAAGAAAGAGGAGGGAAGTGAGTTAAAGAGTGAGTGTTTTGTGTTTACATGTTGTATTGTGTGTTTGTTTGTGTGACTGTTACTTATCACTGACCCCTGACCAGACTCTCTGGATGAGTACTGATACACCCTTCACTCATGCCCACACCCTTTCATCTTTATCTCCTTCAAACATATACCAATATTCATCTCTTTTCTTTTTTTACCACCCTTCCAATTCATACCATACCATTATACTTCCAACAATTCAAACAGTATCTATTCATCATTCACTTTCCTTTGTTTTTTAATAGCTAAAGCACAAATCCACTCATAAGCTTTTAGCACATAAATGATAATGAAAATAGAGAATTTTGCGAAAAAAAGTTAATAAACTGTAATGAAGTAAAAAAAGCCAAGTAGTGGAATTAAAGTATTTATAAACTTTAATTTTTGATAAATAATTTAATATTTAGGATTTAGAATTTAGGATTTAAAATTTAGTTTTTTGGGTTTAAGATTGCTAAATTCTACAATAATTTATTATTGTATAGATACTACAAGTTAAGATTTCTTTCACGTGAACTTTCAGCTCAAATAGATTTTTACAACATTCAGTAAATATAGATTGTTCATCAAAGTTTTTGTTTACACAACAAAATTTACAAGAAAGACACATAAATAATAGTTTTAGTTACTAAGCTAAAATGTCATTAAGACTATTTCTTTATATAATCAAAGTCGTTGATTGAGTAAACGATCTACTGAAATTGTTTACGATATATGGAAGATGTCGCATATTATTGGTTGGATATTCTCGTAAAGCTAGACAGTCTAGAAAGTTTTAGATAAAATTTAACTGAGCCAATTTTCACATGTCTCCACTTATTTCAGCACAAATATTTTGTTTACACAGTGAGATTAAGAATTTAGAATGACACAGTTTTCTTTGTATAAATCATTATATATTCTTCATAATGAAACCTGAACCTTTAATGAAACAATAATTATCACGTTTAAAGTATCATCAAAGCAAAATTCCTCTTCTTTCTACAGTTGACTCTTCTCTTAGTGTAACTTTGGAAATGTTATTGAATCATTTGGCTAATTTTTTTAGTTGTAAATGATTTATAATGTTTAAGATATTAGTTTTTAATTGGAAATTGATCACAGTTATTACAAAATAAAATTGTAATTGTGTGTGAAGCACTTATTTCAGAGAAAACTGAATAAAATAAGTGAGTTAGTCAAACATAATGCAAAAATGACTACCATTTTATGAAAAAGAAAATCGAAGAATTGAATATATGCATCTTGTGTTTAATAAGGCATCGCATTGGAAAATTTATAGTCATTGATTCATGATTCAGCAAATGACATCAATAATAAGATATAAATGTTTGTTATATTTTCTAAAGCGATCTACATCTTCCCTACAAAACATGACTACTTAAAAGAAGAACTGATGAAAAGACTAAAGAGAAGAAGTTTGCACGTTACACTGGACTTCATAGGGGAACATCAACTCACTTGTCATGGTTAACACTTTTACATTTTTTAACATCTTTTCAAATTTGAACTTTTTTTATCTTTTTTATTTGCTTTTGCTTTGGTTAAGACATGTTGATATTATGGTTTTGTTCTAAGAGAGTAAAAAAAGGTTATAAGAGAAAGTGTTAAAAGTGAAAAGAAA
This sequence comes from Phaseolus vulgaris, assembly GCF_000499845.2. NCBI lineage: Eukaryota > Viridiplantae > Streptophyta > Magnoliopsida > Fabales > Fabaceae > Phaseolus > Phaseolus vulgaris. Next base: position 46,404,450 of record NC_023757.2, on the reverse strand, counting down.
TGAGTGAAATTGTATTAGTTTGATTAGAGTGATGTCATAAAATAAATTTTTATATCAATACATCATAATTTGTAAAATGTTTTTTAAAATTATAAATACGAATTAAAATAAATTATAAATTGAAATAAAAAATTATTATAAAGTTTTAATAAATATAAATTATATTTCAAAATAAAAATATATTAAAAATAACTAATTTTAAAATGTTAAAATTTATCACTCTAATAATTAAAATATTAAAAATATATTAAATCTTAAACTCTAAATCATAAAGAATAATTTACTATTAAATTGAGATTACAACTAAAAAAAAAAATTGGTGAACTCTAAACTATCTATACAACAAAATTATTGTAACTAATTTTTAATTTACACAGACAAGAAAAATACGTAAATAATATTTCTAGTTACTGAGCTAGAATTTCATTAAGATACAAATTTTACAATGTTTATTTTCAATTTTATTTTTGCTTAAAGCGAAAATATGACCGAAAACAAATTTGATTTCAATTCTACTTAGGGTCAAGAGCAACATTTGATTTCATGTTTTATTTTCACTTGAGTGAGAATATTAGAAAATCAACTTCATGTAGCATATACAAATCTATTTTCAAAATTTAACCAAAATCAATTTAACAAATACAACTCTCAAACTCATCCAAAACTATCAATATAATCCATAATTTGTTTAAAGATCATTCTTCACTCATTTCAATCAAACATTAATCATTCAAATTCAATGTATGTACATATTATTTCACATCAAAATCAAACATTTTTATGCACAACATTTAATACTTTACTTTAAAATAACCACGACTTGGACCAAATTGTTCCAATACAGTATTATAGCACAAAATTGATAAACACACAACAATTTCATTTTTTCAAACTATATAAATCTCATCTTAATTAAAATTCATCTTAAGCTCAAATATCTAAAATATGTTGAAAGAACGCATACATTGCATAAAACCATAAGGTTCTATTAAAAGCAGAAATAGTTTTTCTAAGTTATGACTTCTTATTCCATAAAAGTTTAAATTCTAGCGAGAGAACGACTCAAAATATAGACACTTAAAGCAGAGTATTCAAATATAATCGAATTTCAATATAAATTTACCAAAGTTGAGAGAAACTTTGTTCTCAATTAACTTCACAGGACTGATGACAATGATATATAACTTTACAGTTATTCCAATATGTAATTAGATTATGAAAAAGATAAAAGTTTTGTAATCGAAATTTAAAGACAAGACATAAAAAAACAAAATTTAAAAGAGAAAGAGAAATAAATGAAAGTTTGAATATATTTGATAGAATTATTTGATTTACACACTTTTTCTTAGTGATTAAATCAAATGTATCATTTATAATCATATTTGAATTCAAAATTTTCTTTTATTTATATATTTGAATAAATAAGCAGTTGTTGCTGATTAGTATCTTAAAATATTAATTAAAATCAAAATAGAATATATTAATAATTATTTTAATATATATCCAATATGCGACGTTGTTGAAGTTTTACCATGTAAAAGAAAAATAAATAAATAAGTATTGAAAAGTTTTACCCTATCCAGGGAAATACACATTGTTAAATCTAGCATAGCCTCCTTAAAAAAAATCCATCTAAATCTATGCTTTCTACATCTAATAATTTTGTTTGATCCGCAAAGTTCTACATCTAATAATAAAATACAACTACATTAAATGATTTAACAATTACAAATAAAGTCCACGTTTTCTGTGCATAAATATCGTATACAAAACTTTTAAAATGTCAATTTTGACTTTCAACTGATGATATAAATATAATTTTATCATAAATGTTCCTTCTTTTAAATACATTTTCCCCACTTTATAAAGTTTAAAGTGCATGTATGTTATTTTACCATCTTCATTCTTGCTATACCTTATCCCGATAAAAAAAATGAAGTTACCCTCGAGTGATAGACTTATCAAATAGCGATTATTGTAGAATGTTCAAGGCTTTATTATTATTATTTCTTTTTTAGTTTTCAGTTTTTTACTTTTAGTTTTCAAATAACAATGGAATTTTATATTTTTTGTTCACGCAATTTTAATTTAAGAATTACTTTGGTTAACAAGCATGTAATAGGAAAAAAGTTTTAAAAAAAAGGAGGTGATCGAAGGTAGTATGGATAAAAAAATAGAAAAAAATAGTTAAGACATTGTTTGTTTCAAGATTATGTTAAAAAGTGTAACATTAATGTGTTGAGTATATTTCGACCAGTACGTATATGAGATTAATGTTCTAATTTTAAGTTAATTGAAATAGTATTATTTGAGATAATAACAATATTTAGGTATTATTTGTTTTAAAATTTAAAGGTATTTCACATATTGAAGTAGGGATAAATTATATTTGACTTGGATAAATTATATTTGACTTCGACTCTTTAGTGATATGAAACTATATCATATCAAAATAAAATATTCATGATCAATTTCTTGAATACTCAATTGATTTATCTAATTTAATAGTTTCTTTGATTATTTATGTAAATTGAATCTCTTATTCTTCATTGAAGAAGAGATACAATGAAGAAAATGAAGGAGATTCCATAAACACTCTTAGCAAATGAGCTGGAGAAAAATTCATTGGGTATTTATTTACTAGAATATTGGTTTGAGGTGTAATTTTTTTTCCAATTTATATAATCAATATTATTTCGTGTTTTCTTGTATGTAAGACATGTGTTGGAGATCCCACATCGACTAGAGATTAGAGTCTTTCATTGTATATAAGTGGGTGCAAACCTCACCTCATGAGCCGGTTTTATGGGGTTGAGTTAGGCTTAAAGTTCACTTCGTAATAACATGGAAGATGATTCAAATAGTAACAAACTTTTTTTTCTTCTAATTATTGGTATCTAAAGTGATTTTTATTTTTAATGAAATTTATAAATTAGTTTATAAATTGACATCTAATTAGGTTACCAAATTATTTTTTATTTAATGATTTTTTACAGACATTATTAGGATCAATCACCGCATCCGAAATATTGCTGATTTTTTAAATTTGAAGTTTAATCACAATTTTATCCTTAAAAGATATCTATATGAGTTAAGAGAGTAAAATGTATATATTCACCTCAATTCCCAGAACAATGTGAAACTAGTACTAAAACTTAAATAATATAATTTATACTTAAACAATCAATGCTCTTTTTAAAATTTCATCCCAAATCTTAAACATAGAATATATATATATATATATATATATATATATATGTATATATATATATATATATATATATATATATATACACTAGAGGCAAAAGGTTTAAAACAACTTTAACAAATTATACATCAATTATAATTTTATATCTTAATTGGAAAGTATTGAAGTTAAATACATATTAATTAATTTAATTTAATTTTAAATAAAAAGTGCAAAAAATTAATATGAAAGAATTGATTCTTTTCGATAGTCTTTAAGAGGATGAATTTAAAAAAAAAATCATTTCAATTTCAAACAATTAATAAAACATTATTTTAAATACTTTAATGGTTGGATCTTAATATATTTAGATATTATTTTCTACTTCTAATAAAAATATAATCATAAAATAATCTTGTCTATCATATTGTTCACCAAATTAGCAAATCACCAAGAACATATACATGATTCGCATATAAAGTCTTAAAAGCTTAAGATCATAATTTTATAATAAATCTTAATTGAATCATTTTTTATTTGGTATTACAGAATTGAATTTTATATATATATTATACTTATCTAAAATTATAAAATTATAAAGATGTAAGTCTCATAAGACTTTTGTATTAAATTAAAACTTACAATAAAGTCTAAAAAATAACATAACATGATAAAATCCAAAAAAAATAAAAAATAAGACTCATGATAAACTCTTTGGAATGACTTAAGAACATCTCTATACAAACGTATATAATCGAGTCTAAGATTTGAGTTTTATAAAATATCTCAGTAAAACATATTGACGTGACATGAAATTCAAAATTATGTATTATAAAATCATATTTTTTAAAATTTCAAGAGATTAGAGTATAGTTAAAAAAATTATTAAAATGGAAGTTTTTTGGGGTCATTTCCAATACAAAATTTCATTAATAAAATGTTGCTACATTTTTTGGATTTTCTTTTTGCGTAAGATCTTTTTAAGACTTTCTTCTAAATTTTACTTTATGACAACTTTTATTTTAATATAAAGGTTATGTAGAATTCACGCATTAATATTTATTCAAGTTCCAAAATACTAAATTTATGATCTCTTTAAGAATTTGACATTAAAATAAAATTGGTAAAAAAGAAGGTGTATAAAGAAATTTAGGGTTTGAGTGTCTGAGATTGTTTGTGGGAAGAGAATGAATGATAGGGTATATTTGTTTTGGAAAGAATTTGAGCTATTGATGTGATGCATCAATTGGAGTAGAGGACCCACGGGCAGAGACAGAGTGTGAGCATCAAGATAATAAAACTAGACATCATTACCCGAAATGAGTTTACCACGCACACACCTTACAATTAGACATGCAATGTTAATGCAAGAACACAGAAATTGAAAAAGGAAATAAAACTGTGGAACACTGCTTCGTAATTATTAAACAGTAATAATTTTGTTGGATTGGATAAAGGTGGTCAAACATTGCTCACTGACACACCATGAGAGAAGACGAAGAAGAAGATTAAGAGTGACAAAACAAAACCCCATGTTATGTTCCTTGTCTTCTGCCTGTGCCCCATTATTACAATTTACAAGAATCGACTCTTTCAATCTCCTTTTTTGACCTTTTCTTCCACCCAGTTTTACTCTGGACCAGACCACTTCCTATCTATACAAAATAATAACATAATTATATTTTACTTCTCATTAGTGAGGATCTTAAGGATGTTAACTAAATAATTGATATATATTCTAACCAACATTTGTTTTGTTATACTTTTTTTATGATGTTTGCCTAACATTTGTAATCCACTATCTCTGTCTATATATGGCTACATCATATACATGGACAGTGAAGAGTCAAGCATTATTATCCTATACTAACACAATGGTCCCCTTCCATTTCCATCCAACAGGAAACAACACTTTTTTCTCTCCAAGAGAATGACCAGACGCATACATCCAACAATAAAATTATTATTTTAGAAATAATAATTGTAGCAGCAGCAATGAAATAACCAAGCAATGCTTTGCCTCAGCCCTCAATGGTTTTGAATAAAGTCACAACTAACCACATATGTGTATAAGTAACCATACACTCCTTTGCAAATGCTACCTTCAACACCAATAATGTCATTAATCACTTTAGCCATTTTGACTCACTAGTATAAACTGATATGATTAAACTTACTGATATAGTCAGAGACACTAAGTTCATGAGATTCCACAAATTTTTGTACAAGATTCTTTCCTAAAACTAAACAATTTTAAAATCAAAACTTCTTTCTGTAATATTCTACCAGTAGTAATAAATTATATTACAATTTTTTATTTATCTTTAACCACGATAACTCCTAAATTTAATTGAATATTTTTTTTTTACTTAACTAACATTATTTCAAAAAATTTCATTCAATTTTCTTTTCCCCAATTTTTAGTATTAGAGGTTTTTTTTTATTTCCGTAAAAATTTTAACCGATTCATCCATTTTTTAATTGACGTGTCACAATTTCTTTAAATAACTAAAACAACATCATTTTGTGGATGTCCTTTTGGCGTTGTTTTATTTCTTATAGGACTTTCTTTTATCATATGATCTCTCTCTCTCTCTTCTTATAAATTTGTTAAAAAAATCTTAACGCCGTTAACGAACACTAACATACAGTGCGAATATGTGTTGCACTTTATGTATTAGGTCTTGCGTTTGAATTATTTACTTTTTGTTTCTTTATAGTTGCACAGATTTTACCTACACTAAAAACCCAATGTTTTAATCCTTGTTAAAAAAAATTATTGTGATTAGAGGTGGAGGACATAGTTTGATGTGACATTAATACGGTAAAACTATTAATTACATTCCTTAAATTCGCATCGACTAAAATTAAGAGTTTTAAATATAAGAATTAAAAGATAACATTTGTGCAACTATAACAACCACATGGATAACTAAATCTAAAAAAAAATAAAATTCAGTAATTAAAGACATATTTTAATCCCTATACTATATTAAGATTGAACAGTAAAAAAGGAGAGATGTTTAATAATATAAATGTAAAATTAGAATAAATTGTTTCGTAAACTATTTTACTAATCATATTTAAAGAAAGGAGTATAAAATAATTTATTTAAAAATAAAATAAAAATAATTTTTTAAAGGCATGGAGCAATATAACTTTCCAGTCCACTCCTTTACCATAACTTTTATTCTGGCCCTGTGAAAAAAATGATTTTCATTCACTTTTGCTCCATGACCCTTTATAGTGTATACACAGGCACTCTTTTGATTGTGATTCCTAAAGCCTAGGTAAAAAGCCACTAATGTCGCGGCAATTAAGAAGTAGATCATGAACAACACAGCCATTTCATTTGGTTTCAATTTTCACTAGTACTTTCCAAATATTTGTTTTGCCAACTTCTCCTTTTCAAGAAAGACAAATAAGGATAATAAATTGGCAACAAATTTGCGCCTCCTCAAGAGAGATACTCTCCTAATCAATCTCAATCTCAATCTCAATCACAATCACTGCTATGCTTTTGATTCTTTTTTCTACTTGAATTAGACACAGTGATCAAATAATGCAGGCCATGATCCTAGCATCCAAGAAATTCATACCTAGGGGTTCCACTTTATAACCTTTTCATTAATCATTAAAGAATAGAGCCTCGTTTCAACGGGCCTCACTTGACCGGATCAGATTAATCATGATGCAAAGTCATGCTAATCTTCTTGATGTTAACTCCTAATCACTCTGCACGTGATCGTATGGCCTGTAGAAGGAATTCTAGGGATAGTTTTAAAACTATTTTATGTTTCCTCATGTAAATATAGATTAACAAAGCACTGAAAGAGGGAGTAGATCTCCATACTCATCTTAACTAGCCTTGTTTTTTATTAAAAGAAAATGTGACTAAAACTTGGATGCTTTAATATACTTGTACTGTTTGAGAAGTAATAATTAGGGATGTTGAAAGTTTTTAGTTTATTGTGTAATTCTAGTGCGGGGCACGCAAGATTCGCTAGCTGTAATTGCTTTATTTTTTCACTTGGAACAAGAAAGACTTTGTGTTGAGTTGAACGAAATTTGGGAGCCCGAAGCTCTTGCGTCCCATAAAACACGTTGTATGGTATTGTTAGAATTTAAAAATGGTCTCGGATGGTGTTCCTTTTGTCTTCTTTTCACCATTGGAACCCCAAACTATTCATGGCTCTGTCCCTCTAATTCTCTCGAAAACCTTAACTGGTCCCTTTGCCTTCCCTTTTTCTAACGTACAAGTAACATCTTGGAGTTGTGTGATGAATCATGAAACAGATTCTGCTACCTGCTTTGCTACTATGCCACTCTGAAACAAATTGGAAGATCGAAATAGAGGAAGTGGTTGATGCCCATTATTCAACTTTAGTTTGAAAAGTGTGGGAAAATGGCATAGCCAGTCTTTTCAATTTACAAAAAGAGTAAGGCTACTGCATTCATTCGTATCGTGATTATCCACCCTCCCCAAGTCCCCACCCAACAAACTCAGCAAACTCTCTTACTCTTTCTACAAACAATTTTGTATATAGAGATATTAACGACAAAACTTTGAATGAGAGATATCAACAACTACCGCTCAAAATTGACGACAAAGAGGACACGTTGAACAAATAAATGGGAGCTTTTGTTTTTTTCGATCTCATACATTTTACCTAACCACCTCTGCGATCAACTTTGCCCAATCTTACATTCAATCACTTCATTTTATCAAGACCTGTCAATTAATTTGTGTGTGGAATATATAATAAATAATCTGATATCGGTAAAGATGACAAGTTTTTCCTAAAATAAACTCTATAAAACTATAATAACCTTTAAAAAGTGAATTTTAAACTTGAATCAACTTAATAAAATAAACTCATATCCCGTAAAACCATATCATAAGACTATATTTTCATCCATTTATATCCTTATATCGATATATCCAACAATTAACCTGTTAAAAGTTCACATTTAATTGCTTTTTTATTAGATTAAAATCAAACTTATAGGATTATTAATAAACACACTAGAAGTGTCTGTATCCATAAAATGTCACTTTTTTTTATGCATAATTTCCTTTTTCTTTAGCTTCAATAAATGCATGCAACTTTTCGCCTAGAAACGCGAATCCAAATATGCTAGAAGGGGTGGTGAACAATCAATTTGAGAAGCACTAGTTTAAATCCCGGGTCCTCATTTTTTTGTGAGTTTTTTTATATTGATTTATTAAATTAAAAAGGATTTAAATTATATGTGTTATGTTATTAATAACGTATTTTATAATTTATTTTGTACATTATTGTTAATATTGTTTTCATATTATAATACTTATTTTAATTGATGGTATATATAGGATAAAAAATAATTTTAATAAATAACTTATTTTAATACTATTTTTTATTATATGTATAAAATATAAGTGTATTGTTCTTAATTTTTTTTATTAAAAAAAAATAGTTAGCACCGAAGATATTTTGTGCAGATAATTAAAATGGAAAGCTTCATGAAATCAGATTTGTATCTAAAGAGAATATTTGCATAAGAAATGTTTTAGAATTCTTAATTAGTTTCTATATTCCAATATTTTCTTTAATTAATAGTATTATGTCTGTATTTATGATAATAATAATATATTGACATTTGGATATAGTTATAGTTTCACATAATGATTATGTTATATGAAATCATATTAATTTTTTTAATGTAATTTACTACGTTCATCCACTATAATATTTTTCAATTTACCTTTATATGTGTAATTTAATAATAAAAAAATAATTTGAACCAGCCAAAATATATATTTAGTTTATAAATTTAACTTAAATTAAGTTAAATATATAAACTAAATATATATTTTGTTTAAGTTAAATTTATAAACTAAATATATATTTTGTTTATAACACTACAAGAAAAATCATGAAATAGAAACCAATTTTTAAATATTAAAATAATTAGTTGCAATAGTAACTAAATTAGAGACCATTTTAGAAACTAAAAAAAAATAGTTTCTAAATTAGTTTATATTATTGTTAAGTAGTTTCTAAATTGGTATCCAATTAACAACAAAAGTTTTAGAGACCAAATTTAAAAACTAAATAATTGGTAGTTAAAATCTTGGTTGCTAATTAGATACCAATTTAGAAACTATCTAACAATAATATAAACTAATTTAGAAACCAATTTTCTTTTTTAGTTTATAAAATTATCTCTAATTTAGTTACTATTGTAACTAATTATTTTGATTTCTAAAAATTGATTTCTATTTCATGATTTTCTTGTAATGTAAGTAATATTTTGAATATCTAAAATTGTCAAAATAGTATTTATTTTTGTTTTCTTTAATTCTAAACACGAGATGTGAAATATTGAGTCATACTTATATAAATAAATTATAACATTTCCTTAAAACCAAGATGCAAGTTAACAAACCTATACCATTTCATCATTCATGCTTAGTAATTAGTTAAGAACTACATGGATTTTATTTGAATTTTTTTTATCTAAATCTAAATAGTTGGAATTGAATTAAACTCAAATGTACTCCAAATCTAGAAAAAGCGATTGAAATTAATTCTAAATATCTATTCTGTAAAAAAAAACTAATTTGAATTTTACAGATTTAAATGCAAAGAATTGGTCATCCTTTTAGTTGGTGTTACAAATAGTTCAAGATGTAGGCCATAATTCTTTATTTTGAAAGAAATTGTTGAGACCGAGACGGTATAAAAATCCTATAAACGGTCTACATCCATTTAAACAGTATGACATGTAAATCTTGTGTGAAGATTTTGATATTATAACAAAAGCACTCTAAATGTTCTATATATTTTATATGAATGATTAATGATCATTTGAACGTTGTAACAGTTTTGTAATAATATAAAAGTCTGCAAACAATATAATGCAATCTCTGCTTTTCTTTAAAATGGAAATAATACTTTAATTAGTTGAAATCGAAGTGTTTAAAGATATTTATAAAATATTTTCATGATAAAAAATGTTGTTTTAATACCAACATACGTATACAATATTTGTTCTTTAAACTTGTTTTAAATTTGGTTGCTAATTAGATACCAATTTACAAATCATTTAACAATAATAGAAACTAATTTAGAAACCAAAAAATAAAAAAATTCTAAAATGGTCTCTAATTTAGTTACTATAGCAACTAATTATTTTTTGTTTCTAAAATTGGTTTCTATTTCATGATTTTCTTGTAATGTGTTTTGTGTTTTTTATGAGTTTTCTTCCAATTTTAATTGGTCAAAACTATTTAGAATTGCTTAATTTTTAGTTCATCAGCTCACCTAGTCATGTTCAATGTCATGTGATTCCAAATTGTGATGAATTCATGTTCTCCACTTGAGTTCACCACATGTTTGACAAAATGACTCTAAGAAATTTGCTTGTATGAAATTTTTTTTCATAAACTTTGGTGCATTTTTTGTTTTGAATTTTTTTAGTTCATAACAAGTCTTAAACATCTAATCATATATGTCTTGGAAGTTTTGTTCAAACTTTCCTTGAATTTCTTAGGTTTCTTTTCCTCATATTGTGGTTCACAAGTGTACTGGTTTGACAAATTTATTTGGAATGTTTCATGTTGAATTTTGTTGTCAAATTTTAAACAAAAATAGTTCATGATGTTTAGCACATTGTGTTAAAAAGGTGCATCAAAATTCCTAATAGAAAAAACGTTATACATTGTAAAAGCCAGATGCTCAGTGTGAAAGTATTGAGTATGCTATGAGTTCATTGCTCTCAATTTTCTATTTGTTGTAATTTTTTTCAATGCATATCTTGATCTGAAACTTGAACCAATGCTTCCTTGTTGTATTGTGCACTTGTGGTAAAAAAATTTGGATTTTAATTCGTCCTACATCTCCATGTTACAATGAGTATACAAACTTTTTCAGGTTATTCTTCTTCATCGTTTCCTAAGATTGAGAACTCTCAAAGAGACAAAGATAACACTCTCAATGAAAGCACAAATAAATTTCACAATATAACTTCGCAGAGTGAATAATTTACAAAAGTTTACACACAATCAAAAGATAGATTCTCAAAAGTTGATAGCACTATAAGAACTTTTGAAATTGTATATCTTTCTAAGAGAAAAAAAAATTGTATAGTTGTTTGTAAGATTATATTTTCTTCTTATTTTTTTTATCACTTTATATAACCTCATGAATTAGACCATTGAACTAAATAACATAATTTTGCACAAATTTTTCTTTGCATATCTTCATCTTTAATGTTGTAGAAGTTTTAAATGGAAACTTATAATATGATCTTCCATCTGTATTTGCTTTGAATCTATCAGATGAATCCATTTAAACGCACTCAAATTATTTAACAGTCAATTTCAAATATATCAAAATTGACTAAGCTCTTTTATTTCCTTATGTTTTTTTATATTGTTGGTCAATTATGTCCTTCTAAAACAAGTTTAAAGAACAAATATTGTATACGTACGTTGGTATTAAAACAACATTTTTTATCATGAAAATATTTCATAAATATCTTTAAACACTTCAATTTCAACTAATTAAAGTATTATTTCCATTTTAAAGAAAAGCAGAGATTGCATTATATTGTTTGCAGACTTTTATATTGTTACAAAACTGTTACAACGTTCAAATGATCATTAATCATTCATATAAAATATATAGAACATTTAGAGTGCTTTTGTTATAATATCAAAATCTTCACACAAGATTTACATGTCATACTGTTTAAATGGATGTAGACCGTTTATAGGATTTTTATACCGTCTCGGTCTCAACAATTTCTTTCAAAATAAAGAATTATGGCCTACATCTTGGTAGTTAAAATGGTCTCTAATTGGTAGTTAAAACCTTGGTAACTAATTAGATACCAATTTAGAAACTATAACTAATTTAGAAACCAATTTTTTTAGTTTCTAAAATGGTCTCTAATTTAGTTACTATTGCAATTAATTATTTTTTCTTTTTAAAATTAGTTTCTATTTCATGATTTTCTTGTAATGACATTATTTCACATACATGAAAAACACTTGTATTTCACAATTTTGAATTTTATTTAATAATTTAATAATAGTATAAGTGAAGCTACACTAACCCGAGTTTGCATAGGAAGTTAGGGTTAGGGTTAGTATAGCCACTCATACTTCTTGGAAATCCTAACTTGTTTCCCAAGTTATATTTTCTAGAAGTCTCTCCTTCTTCTTCTAGATGAGTACTCTAAATATGCTTCAAAATATGCATTTATATTTGGAATTGTTATAATACTCTTATAGAATTATAATTTGGGATATAATACATAATGTAAGAAAAAAAATAATCGAAAGAAAGAAAGTTAAATATAGTTTTCAAATTATTTTAAAATACCACCAACAAATATTAACAAAGTGAAAATAAGTGGTTTCGGAATTATGAAGATTGTGGTTTTGGATTTATGAAGATTGTGTAGAAGAGAGGGGTGATCGTTTCATTTTGAAATAATTTGAACAAAAGTAAAGAGTAAGAACGAATATGAAGTTGTAATACATCCTTCGTCTACATGTTGTATCCAATTTTGTGTAATACTTAGAAAGAAAAAAATCTTTAATATTTATAAATTTGAGGTGAAAATATAAATGTTGGGTTTTTGGGTCTGTGTGAATATTGATATACAGGTTGATCGAAATGTCAAATGTCAAAATTTTATAAAAATTAGTTAAGTCCATAATTTTATTTTAGTAGTTTGTTAGGTAGAGATATGAAATATTTATATATATATATATATATATATATAAATTATATTTTGAAAAAATATATTAAAGACTTGATTATCGTTTCTATTACTATTTTTATCTCATTATTTCAATTTTTTTTAAAAAATAATTAATGATATGGACATGTCATTATATTTTTCTTTTTTTTTCTTTACTCAACAAGATAATAAATAGAAAAATGATATGTTAGAAAATACTAGATGATATTATACTAAGCATTTCAGGATGTTTATATATTTTTAATTTCAATCATATTTAAATATTTTTAATTGTTATTTTTTCTCTTATTTTACTGTTGTTCATAAAGTTGGGTGTTTAGAAGAAAAGAAATATGTGGGTTATATGTAACGCTGAGTGTAAGTTTATATTTTTAATTTAAAAATTAAATGAGGATTTTCAAAACTCAATTTACATTACTCGTTGATCAATGAGTTTTACTCGTAAAAACCCGTGTTTATTGACATCCTAAGTAAAAGAAGCTGAATATAGTTCAATATAAGTAATAAGAAAAGGTTTATTTTTCATTAAATAATTTTTTTGGATGACCTAAAAAAATGTGGTGAAAAGAATTCAAAATTTTCTTATTTTAGATTTCTTTGATAATAATATTATGTATATACAATATAAATATCATGGTTGAAGGACTATAACCTTTTAGATATATAATCATTTTGATGGATTTTAATATATTATTTAGTTTATATTACTTATTAAATTTAAATATAGAAAGTTAGGTACATAAATAAAAAGGTAAAAGATATTTTAATAATAATAATTATTATTTATAAATCATTTTGGTGACTAACTTTTAGTTTTTATATATTTTTTTACAAAGTTTATATAATATAGTCATTGAATTAATTTGTAAATAATATGATCATTTAATTATTTTTTTATAATACGAGTTCCATATACTATAATCATTGATATTATTTTATATATTATAAATATGAGATTAGTTTCTATATAATTAGTTATTAAATTCATTTTGTTTTTTATAAAATCTAATTAAGATTAATAATTTTTTAAAAATATTTTTTCTTTTAGTGTGTTTTTATTATTAGTTACTCCAAAAACTTTAACAAGCATGATACATTTATATCAATCATAAAACAACAATACAAGATAAAATAACATAATTAAGTTTTGAGAAGATATGGGATGATAGTTAAGGAGTGGTTATGTTAAATTCCAAATTACTTAGAGAAACAAAACACAGATAAATCAAGTGTATAAAAAATATTTAATCTATACTTATATATAAAGAAATTTCTATTCTAATATTTTTTGGTGTATACAAATTTATTTCGATTCTACCCTTATTTAATATATCTCATTTTGTTAGGACAATGAAGTATTTTGTCATTTTATATGAATTACTTAAAAAATAAAACTATTTTTTTAATTTAATATTAATATACAATTTTTATGTACAAATTGACTCCCTACTCTTTTCTTAATTCCTTATTTTAAGATCGGGAGAAAAAGAGAGCATACTATCACAAGTTTTCACACCAAATTTCACATATAATATAAAAAAAAACTTTCATTTTCAATCACTTTCTTCACTCCATTTCAAGCAATTATAATCTTTGGTAAAACTATTATTTTTGTTATCTATCATCAAGTTAATCATAACTTTAACGTAAACATCATCACACTCTTTTATTCCAAAACTACTAATGGAATAAGAGAACAAACTTGAAGAAGAAGAGAGACTCAAATAAAAAAATAATAATAATTGTTTAATTAATTTATAATTTTTTTTTACACGTTATTTTTGTTTTCATTTTTAACTCATCTAAAAGAAAAATGCAAACACACAACTGCAACAACGTTGTGTTTTTGGCTACTGAGTATAATATTTTTGCAGGTTCAATGATTGTACATTTTAACAAAATACAGTGAAGATGTTACATATTAGGTTTATGAAAAAGTCTCCAATCATAAAACTGTTGACTGACTAATTTGATGGATAAAAAAGTTTATTTTGGTTGGATATCTTTGAAAAGAAGTAAAAGGTTAATTAAAATTTTGAAATAAATTTACTCTAGTGGAGAGACGTGGACATGATTTGGGTCCAGGAGTTGTATAAACGACAAGAGTGTGTTGAAAAGGATAATTGCTTAGAGTTTGAATAGGACTTACATGCCCAGAACCACTATCATCTTCCTTGTCCTCTTGTGAGCTAAGACATAGGATCTGTAAGAAGCTAGTGAAGAGAAAAGAAAGAAAGAAAGAAAAATGGAAGTGAATAAAGAGTGAGTGCAATGCATTTGTCACTGCTAACTCATTAATGTTGACTTTGGGATGTATCAACTCCCACTATTGCATGTCATCCTCACATATCTTTCTGGTATAAAGTATGATGTGCTATAAAAGTGATTGCTGAGACCAAATTCATGTTTCCTGGGCCAGGATCTGTTGTTTTCTGTCTAGGCACATAGTTTAAATTGTATTTAATAAATTATTTATAAATGAACACAGCTCTTCAATTTAGGAAGTGTACATTGTAATATAGATATGTTACTTCATGACTTCAATTTTAAGGCTAGTTTGTGTTTTTCTGTTAAAAAAGGCAAATGGGGGTGTTGACCCTTGTTATCACATGATCACATCCACATAATAATCCAGTAAAGTTTATTTTGAAAGATCTCTTTTCAATGTATGTTTCTTCTTTCAATTTTGGGTAAGGAAAATGCCCACTTTGTTATAATATATGCTTCTTCTTTATCAATGTCAAATTCATTTATTGTCTGTTACTCGTACACCTGTTAAAGTACTACATATGTAAAATAAATGTTTTTTTATATTTATATTGAATAAAATTTAAATCCTCTCTCTATTTATTAAATAAGGAAAAATTTCACTTTTTATTAATTTATAATTAACATTTAATTTTAATTAATCTTTTATAAGTGAGATGTTTATAAATCCTTAGAATATTTTGTAAAGAAACTAGTTTCTTAATTATTTTTTAATTTTAAATATTTTTACTTTATGAGTTTTATGAAAATTTAATAGAAATTAAATAATTCTATTTTTAGTTACTAATTATTTAGATTCTGAAATTAATAATTAAAATCTTAATAATTAATTACATATTAATATAAAAGTTATTTATTAATAATAAATTTTTAAAATATTAATAATTTTTTTAATTTTTACAATAATATTTAATTTAGTTAATATAAAAATTAATTATATTTAATTTTTAATTAGTTTGTATAATTAATTATTGATGGGCGAGATTAAAGAAAGTATTTAGAGCTCTCTCTTTTTTATTTTATTTTATATTTAGACCAACTTTTTCATAAAAGCTTTCAGGGGTAAAGTTACGAAAAGAATAACATAAACTTTAACGTTAAAAAAATTGTGAGAGAACTTAATTTGTGTATAAAAAAAATAATTTTACAAAATTAATTTTACATACATATATATTTTTTCTTTCAAATATTCTTTTTAATATAATTAAATATAAATTAATTTTATAAACAAAAAAGAACTAATTATTATATTAATTAAATTAGATAATATTTTATAAATTAAAAAATATTATTTAAATTATTTTTATTATTAATAAAAATTTAGAAGTTAATTTTTAATTAGCTATCAAGATTTTAAATTATCAAACTAATTTAAAAACTAATTTATAAATTTTTATTAATAATAAAAACTATTTTAAATATTAATAATTTTTTAATATATTAATTAATATCTAATTTAATTAATATATTAATTATTTATTTTTTATTTTTTTAAAATATTTTTCATTTAATTTTTTTTATATAAACCTTTATTTTCACCTTCCAAATTCATTGACTTGTCCCACATTTAACACTTTGTTTCCTAGAATGGAAAGAAGTGAAGAGATTGAAAAAGAAAAAAGAAAGTTATTATAAATAAATGAAAATAAAGCTATTTGGTTAGAAATAAATATAAAAAAATGAAAAAAATAATTATCATTATTATTTATTTATTATGATTACAGAAAGCAAAATTGTAAAAGAAAAGAACCACCACATTATAGTTGTACTATATATAGTTGATTACGTTATTGGTTTTTGAACAAATTTTTAAGCAAGTTTTTAAAAATTCCTTACTCCATAACCGGTTGAAAAGAATAGATTAAGTAACAAAAAAATAATTATATTTTCAATGTTTTTCACTTTAATTCTTTGTGAAAGTGTTTTATTTCTCTATGTTTTCTAGTCTAGATGTGGGATTATTATTCATACTCGTTTTGATTGATTTTCATGAAGAATTTCTACGGATTGCAAGAAAATTATAAAATATAAATAACTTTTAGAGATAAAAAAAATAATTATTAAATTGACTAAAATAAATATTATTGTAGAGACTAAATAAATTATTGATATTTAAATTAATTTTTATTATTATAAATAATTTTTAAATTGATGTCTAATTAGTTAACTATATTTTAAAATTAATAAATAAAATTTTGATAGTTAATTAAATACAAATTTAAAAATTAATTATCAATAATAGAAATCGAGTTAAATATCACTAATTTTATTAATTTCTAAAATAATATTTAATTTAATTAATATAATAATTAATTTTTTTCTTTAAAATTGATTATATTTAAAAATATTTTAATAGTGATGAGCATGGGGTAAATTCCCTATGTAGCACCATTTACACTTTTATTTCCCTAACTAGCACCTTTTTGCTTTTAATTCTCTATCTAGCACCCTTTTGTTTTTATTTCCCTATCTAGCACCCTTTTATTTTTTATTTTCCTATCTAGCACCATTTAAAAAATAAATAAAATAATAATAAATTATTATTTTTTTTATAATTTTAATTTTGAATATATTAAAAAATAAGTATTTTTAATTTTAAAATAGTTAGAAATATAATTAATGAATAAAGAAATGAGTTTTTTACAAAATAAAAATAAAAAAGTAATAAATTAAAAATGTTTAGTTTAATTTTTTTTTAAGAATGAAGAAAATGAAAAATTAAACTCTACAACAACATCTATAAACATAAATTAGTATTTATTTTTATTATTATTGATGATGTAATCATGTTAATTTTAAGTAAAAAATACATGATATAATTATAAAAAAAATCAAAGTCAATTAGTATTAATTAATATTGAGCGCACAAATAATATTGAAGTGTCTATCTACCCTAAATGCAAAATCTTAAAAAAAAAGTTAATGCAATTGCTACACTTAATGCTTAAAAATGAGAAGAAGAAAAATGTAAAAATAAATAAATATAGAAAATAAAAACAACAACATTGCATCGGATCTTTCATGTTATGAAAGACTATTTGATGGAACTCAGAAATGAAGAGTATTGGTTTGCATACACTAGTCAAATACTATGTTCAAGTCCCGACATGAAAATAACCTCAAAGGAGAGACCTAAGTCAAGTCGAATAAGGACTGATATGGACATAAGAGAACAATATAATTGAACAAAAAAATGTTCATATTGTCAAACACTGGGATACACAAAAAGAACATGTCCCAACATTATTGAATTGTGCATTTCTCGTCATTAATTATGTTTCATTTCACACAAACTATTTAATGTACTATTGAAAAAAAATATCAAATGAATGATCATCTTTCATTTATTTTTCTTTTTATGATCAACATCTACTTATTTAGTATCGTCTTATATCTCTTATCTTTATCTTGTTTGGATTTTTTTTTATATCTTGTATATTTATCTTATTTTGTTTTTCCTTTATTTTATATCTTATATGTTTTTAGTTATTATTTTTTTCTGCCATTGTTTATTTATTTTTGTTTTTATTTTATTATTGTTGTTTTTATTTTCTATACTTATTTATTTTTGCATTTTTCTTCTTCTCATTTTTAAGCATTAAGTGTAGCATTTGCATTATTTTTTTTTTTAGGATTTTGCATTTAGGGTAGACGCTTCAATATTATTTGTGTGACCACTATTAATTAATACTAATTGACTTTGGTTTTTTTATAATTATGTCCTGTATTTTTTATTTGAAATTAACATGATTACATCATCAATAATAATAAAAATAAATACTAATTTATGTTTATAGATTCAACTTTTATGTTGTTGTAGGGTTTAATTTCTTATTTTCTTCATTCTTAAAAAAATAATTTTAAACTAAACATTTTTAATTTATTACTTTTTAATTTTTATTTTGTAAAAACTCATTTCTTTCTTTATTAATTATATTTCTAACTATTTTAAACATTAAAAATACTTATTTTTTAATGCATTCAAAATTAAAATTATAAAAAAGAATTAATTTATTATTTATTTATTTATTTTTGAAATGGTGCTAGATAGGGAAATAAAAAACAAAAGGGTGTTAAATAGAAAAATAAAAACAAAAAAATGCTAGATAGGGAAATAAAAGCAAAAAGGTGTTAGTTAGGAAAATAAAAGTGTAAATGGTGCTAGATAGGGAATTGAGCTGTGTAACACAATTTCAATTTTTTAAATTAAAGATGAGGATATGGATAAATATACAATGCTCCATCTAACTACTCTTTTAAATTATTAAAACACATATTTAATACAATAGGTAACCTTAAAAAAATATTTGTTTATTATTTTCTTTGCTACACAGTTTTTTTTTCTCTCTCAATTTTTTTAACTCATTTTGGATATCATCAAATTCACTTAATTTTTTTTTATCATAATCACAATTACACATTTTTTTTATGTGGTTTCATTAAAATGATATTAATATTAAAGAAATTCTAAAAAGTAAGATTTATGACTACTTTTTTATAAAATTGATTAGAAGTAAAAAGCTTAGTTGCAGTTTAAATGAAATTATAAATTTTTATTTTGGTAATTTTATTCATTAAAATAATTGATGCAAATAAATACATTTGAATGATATTTTTATATCAAATTTATTATAATTTATAAAAGTATATTTTGGGTATTTAAAATTTAATTTGTAATATATTTTAAAACTATATAAATTTTATTTATAAAGTATTTTAGTTATATCATTTAATTTTAATTATTTTTTTTTCATTTTGTGTATTGTATTATTAACTTAATGCAAAAAATATCATCTTTTAAGTAAATGTCATATTTTCATTAAGTTTATTTATGAAGTGGTTATCATATTTTGAAGTATGATATAAATTACGTTATTTAAAAGAATAAAAATACTATATTACAAAGATTAAAAGTATAGAAAACTAAATGTTGATATTTTAAAAAACCAGCGTATAAAAAACGCTACAAGTTACTACGAAATTATATTTATAAGGTTAACAAATCTTTTAATTAATAAAAAAAATTAATTAAGTGAAACACTTTACCAAATACATAACCTATATGTATACCCATAACAATCTCACCTACCCTTAATTTTGATAAAGAGAAACCCCATTATGTTAATTTTTTGCTTGTTTACTAAAATGAGTCTTGATTAAATAAGATTTTGAGTTACTTGTTTACTTGATTAAATTAGATAATGGAGTCTTATCTAATCTCACCTTATAATTTAAGAAAAAGTCTCATTCAACTTTCTTATCTCCACCATTCCCACTTCTTTACTTTTTTCATCATACCTTCCTCAACAATCCCATACTTGGCTTCTAGCACTTTACACTGTGAGTGAGTCAAATATGAAGTGAAACTTATACGTTTCTATTAGTAAGTGATTAATAATACGATATGATTTCTCAACTACATTTTTGTTTTTTTTTACTATATATTTATGTAACATTTAATTTAAAATATATTTAGCATATGGTTAATTTTAAAAATATATGGATGGAGTAAGAAGGAAAACGGGCATTTCTAATCTTCGAAAAGAATTAAACATTTTGCCTTTTTCATTTGCAGTCGAAATTAATAGTGTATTTTGTTTTAACATTAAGAAACCCCACTCGAATTGAACCCAATAATGACATAAAACTTATAAATTGATCACAACGTCATTTGAAACAGGTAAAGAAAAGAAATGGAAAAATAAACAATTGAGTAGTTGGTGGCAGAGTTTTCAAAATCCACACCACTCCCTACCACTTCACTTTCCTATTTCCCTTTTCAGTGTTATTTTTGTTTGAGCTAAATAGGACTGAAAACAAAGTTGAATTGTAGTACTATTTTTACTTCAACAAGAATTGACTCACTTCAGAAAAACATAAAAAAAACAAGAATTGACTCACTTCAGAAAAATATAAAAAAAAAATCAATCTGAATATCATAATCGAAATCAGTTTTCAAAAACTTTCTAATAATACGATTTCTAAATATTTAAAAATATTAATCTAGACCATTATTTATTCAAACATCATCACTTATTTCTTTGACTTCAATTTTAATCTTTCGACTCAAACTCATCAAAACCATAATCAAAACTTAGTTTAATAAACTTTATGTTTTATTACGTATAATTCAATTACTAGCTTAATGTCTCGTCCAAAACATTTATGTTAAGGTTTTATAAAAACATAAATAACTTCCATTACAAAGCAAATTTTCAAATATAAAAGTCGAGAAAATCACTCTTCTTAACTAACCACACCAATGAGAAAATAAAATAAAGAGAATAGAGAGATAAAGATAAGAGGTTTAAAGAGGCAATTGTGAAGTGAAAGTAAGAGAGGAGAATGTGTTGTTGGGAGATGTGAAGATAGTATTTGAAGGTGTTATTGAGGAGTATAGCGTCATGCAACAATAATGAAGATGGTTGAGGTGTGATCTTTGAAAGATGTCATTGAGGAAGGTGACAGTGATTGCATGATCAATGTTGAATGTAAGATTATTTTTTTTCACGGGGAAGGAGGTGTTGGGCTGAATGAGGAAGAGGGAAGAATTTTTTGGGTTGAGGTTTGTGGCGCTGGCGAGGTGGGTGGTGGTGAGAGTGGCAATGAAATAGAGCGACGACGTTGTTAGTGTTTTCCATGTGGTTTTTTTCATGAATTATGAACAATAAACGCGTTTTGCACTACATATAGAGAGGGAATCAAGTTATTTCGTCGCTTTCCATTCTCACCATTAATTTTGTTGAAATCAAACGATTTTAACAAGTAATTAATCTTACTGTATTTTAACAAAAAAGTTCATTCTTGTCTCTTTCAAATTTGTCCTCTTTTAGAACGAGAAGTTATAATTATTTCCCATCCAGCTTCTTGTTAAAAAGGAAAGACCATGGCAAAATTGTTTCTTGAATATAATGAAAAAGATTTCTTAAACCCCACACACACAGTAAAAACATATTACATTATAATATTTAAAATTAAAAAATAAATTAAATATAATGAAAATATTATTTTATTGGTTTGTAAAGTAACCGAATATAATGGCCCAAGTCCTATTGTTTGCTTTGGTGTATATATAAAAACAAAATGGAGAATTTGAAGGGAGTCCATGTCCAAACTCGATAAATAACTGTTAATTTAGGCCGAGTATACGACATGTCCATTTAACGAGTCCAAACCACTCACTATAAGATAATCAATGATAAAAATAAATAACGCATTCAAAGGCAAAATAAATTCTTCTTTTTAGTTTAAGCATCATCATTATGTATTTTTCTTCTCAAAACAACAAGCTCAAAAGAAAAGAAAAAAGTTGAATGTAAAGGGTCAAGAATCCGAACGATGTGCTTGAGTTTGAGCAGCAGCAAGGAACAAAGCTCCAGTTCCAGAACCACCATGTGAATGTTCAATGATGACATTGTCCGAGAGATCTTTGCCAAGCATTTCCCACACACTGCTATGAAGGTAATTTCTGAAAATGCGATAATCATCATAAAGCCCTCCTTCCACCGTCACCACACTCTTTCTATTCTCAATTCTTCCAAGCTTCTTAATTATTCCCACAATTCCTGCTCCCGCTAATCGTGCACCTCTCTCTGCTACTATGTCACACACCTCAGCCACCACTTCCCGTGCCATTTGACAACAATTATGTATCTGTGCTTTGTTGAATTAGCAATTCTACATCTTAATTCATTTTTTTACCACGGATATCTTTTTATTAGAAAGGTGAAATGTACATTCTTACCTCGAAAATTTCTCCCAGTTTCTCACTCACTATTTCACGATCCTCCGACGTATCTTGATGCATGGCAGCCATATCAGGGAACCTGCACAAAGTGCCAAATCACTCTCGTTAACTGTACCACTCTTTATTCATTCATGCTAGCTCATTCATTTTCTACGTGAACTACGACGATCCTATTAGTTTTCTCTTTTTTAAAATTTACTCATTTTTCTTTTCTAAGTCAAAATTAGATGAAGATTTAGTAAGTGTTCAGATTCTATAATCCAAAATCACCTTAAATTATTATGCAAGTGATTTTAGATAAACTTTTAAAAATTTAGTCACAGGTGAAACAAGTGGTCGTGGGTTCAAAATAAAGGGTTGCAATAGAGGAATTAATTATGATGAGATACCTGAGTAAGTAGGGAGTCATTAACTTGGGAGGCACTGAGCTTCCAAATAAGGCTGTTTCTTGGGCCAACTTCAACAACACATGTCTCACAACTTCTCCCAAATACATTCCTGAAATAAGCTTTCCGAAAATCTGATGAGGTCAAAAACACACCACTCAGTTGCCAATTGTAGATGATTTAGTTTGATATATATTTAGAACAATACAGTGATTTCAGGAGCTATACATACCTCGGTACCAGGATTTGAGCTTTCGGCATCTACACTGGCATCATATGATGTTAAAGGAAGATGAGGGGAGTTGAAGTTTCCCCATTCCATGCTAATCACCTGCAATACTATAACCGAATTAATCATTTAAGTTGCTTAATTCACTTTCACATACACCACATCTAACTAATATCTTCGTGGTTGATAATTTGTGGGTCATGGATATTGTAATAGTAATTAACTAACCAATTCACTTGAATTGGGAGACTGTGTGAGATCGCTGGCAACTTCCTCTGCTGGTTCTACATAAGCAGCATTTGTGGTACTGGCAAGGGTAACTGCAGCCACGCTCTCCCTGTTATAGTATCTTCCACCGGCCAAGCCTCCAATAGTTTCATCAACCTATTCAGTATTAATGTTTTGAATCTGCTATTGCTTCAGATGTGGAAAGACAGACCCCAGAAAATTTAACATTTGCAAATTAATTCATAGGGCTCTAACCAGTGAAGCAACGTGCATTTTCATTCCATGGTTCGTCAGAGCTCGATTTAGGTCCTTCACCATCCCTTTGCGAACCTGCTTCCACAACACCAATGTTTTAGTCTTCCAACACGAAAAAGGATTAGCATTGGGCATGTATGTATGTGTACTAAACTCAACTGGGTTGTTTGCGTTTTTGCGTTGAAAAGTTGTGGCCGAGAAAGGGATAACTTCATCAAGTGGATGTGACAAGGTGAAGCCGAGTTTCTTCTTTTTGGCAGGAGCAGTTTCCTCAATCTCAGGATGCCCTGAAACGAACTTAGCTATCTCTGTAGCAACGTAATCAGTTATTTCCTGGGAAAAGAAATTTGAGGTGTGGTTATAATGCATGCATAGATTGATATAAATGAAATGAAGATTTAGGGTAAAAGTACCTCAGAAGGAGCAGCCAAGACAGCATCAGGGATGAAAATCTGTTCTCTTTGTAAGGCAGAGATAGGCTTATTCTTTCCTCCCAGCCGCGCACACAATAGCAACAAATGCTTTCCATGCAAATTAACCCCATAAAAGAATCCTTCTTCATCTCTGCCATGTGCACATCACTGTTACCTTTCTTTAAATCAAATATATTTCACTATAATAAATATTTTTTCTTTTTTTTATGAAAAATTTATTTCACAATCGGATATTGAAAAATATTAGTTTACAATATAATTTTAAAATTAATCCATTTAAAAAAAAAAATTCTTTCCCCAACTGTAATCCGTGCATGATTTTCAACTAAGCACTATTTCTCTATAGCGTGTTTAGTAAAACTATTAACTAGTTTTTAAGTTATATTGATGGATACAAAAAGTACCTAGCTTGTTTTAGGAATGTGTAATTTATAACTTATAAGTTATTCCAACTAGCTTTGAACTTGTAGTTTATAGTTTATTTAGTTATCTTTCATTACTTTTATTTTATTTTTTATATTAATATTTATTTTAATTTTATAGAGAGAATTAGTATTGAACTATTTTGGTATTTGTTGAGTTACTTTTTATTTTTTTTATGTAGTTCAAATTAAAAAAAAATAACACTATAAATAAAAGTACCTATTATTTTTACATAATGTTGTATGAAAATTAGATAGTGAGGATTTTATCAAACAAATTAAATGTAACAGAGTTTAAATTGATAAGTTAAAAAAAATTAAAATTTAAAAAATGAATAAAAAAGATATATTGGATCAGTATTCATTACATAAACTCATTTAAATAAAAATTACTTATCCAAACAAAAAAATATATACAACTTTTTTAAAAGATAAATAGAAGTATGAGAGAGTTTAATAAAAATTTAATTATTTTAAAAAATAAAAAAATTATAATTACATTTTTTATGAGTAAAAAATTATAATTACATGAAAATATAATTTGATAAAATTAAATAAACTTTATTTATATAATAAAACTTATGTAGTTATATTTTTTTTTTTATAGTTTTGCAGTATTCAACTAGTTTACCAAATATCTTTAATCTAATAACTTAGCAGCTTTAAACTTAAGTTAAGAGGTCAATAACAAAACTTATAGTTTTGCCTAATAAATCATAAATAATAGAGTAAACAGTAAAAAAACATTAACTTTACACATCAATAAAATAATATTTTAATTATATTTAATTTATTTTTTAATATTATTATATTATTATAATGTGGTGTCAAAGAATTTTTTTCCTAAATAATAACGTAAAAAATTGAAATATATATATTTTTTATTGTTAGTTCAACTGGTCTAACTAGATTTGTTAAATGCATTGATCGAACCTCACCAAAAGTAAAAAGTGGGTTAGGAAAATTTGAACCCAATCTGTTATAGGCTTGGTGTGAATTAAATTTTGATATATTTATTTTTAATACATGTTTATCTAAATTGTAAGAGAAAATAAAAATGTAACAATATCATAAAAAACAGGCCTTATAATCTTTGGGCCAACATTTTTATGATCCACTATAACTCCATTCGTTTTAGGCTTCAAGTTTATAAGTATGGGTCGATTTTAAGAATTCTATTGACTGGATCTGAAAATAAACATTTTGAATAAAGTATTAATGTTGAGTAGCGTGGATAGAAGAAAAAAAGTGGCTGTAAAAGAATTTGTATTAAAAATGATGATTGAAGGTTTTCCATAAAGATGAACTAAAATCACATATGATGATGAAAAAGAGAAATAGGTACCCAAGTGGGAGCGATGTAACGTTGGAAACGACCATGTTGAGAGTGGAGGATTCATCGGAAGTAGCAAGAGAGATTTTCATGCTAGACACTATATCATCAGCTACTTGCCAAAGCTTTGTTAATGGAGTCGCACTTTCCCTTGCAAACTTTCTTATTATCTGCCTCGTTTGCCTCAACTGTTGCTCTTTCCACAGCTTCCACTTTCTGATCAATGCCCCTACCACCACCACCGCAATACTTGTGCTCACCACCACCACCACATTCTTCCTCATCCTCCAACACCGATAATTTCAGATCAAGATCCCACATTGTTTAATTCTTCTCTATTAATCTGTCCCAAAAAAAACCCACATAACTGAAATCCGTTAATCTTGTATACAGGAACGAGTATCAAGGAATTCTATGGGTTCAGAGCTCACTCACATAGATGGGCTAATACAAACTTTCTGCACCACCCCTACATTATTCTTTCTGCACCCCTACATTTATCAAAATACCAAACTTACCCTTGATAGTTTTGGATGGTAATAGGTGTAGTGCTTTCCAGGAATCGGGTTTTGAGAATATATTTCAAAATAGGTGATAAAAAATTGTAAGATAAAATTCTTTAAAAAAAAACGTAAGCAATTGTAATTTTTAGAATAGAAAATCTTAAAAACAAAAAATAATTGCAAAATACCCTTTTCGAAACAATGTAAATCCAGAATTCATAAATTAGACCAGATGAGATACACTCTTGATTAATTGTGCAAATTTTCAGTATTATTTAACTTTATTATGACCTTTTTATTTGCATTCGTTATTTCTTTGGGAATAAATTTCTTTATTGTAGGTGATATTTGAAAAATGAAAAAAAAAAACGAAAACATGATGATTAAGAGTAAAAACGCAACAAAACTTATCAACGAATAATATTTATTCATCACTACAAATAACCACCACTATTTAAAAACAAAGAAACAAACACACTCTTTATACTAAAAGATTATTATTGAAATTAAAAAACAAATATATAAGGAAGTACAAGAAAAAGGTTAGGAGTGCAGAGGAGAATTTTTCATTTAATTTGTTCTAAGATAATTTTGTAACATCTACAATTAGGTACTGCCAACCAAAAGTTGCTTAAATAAATTTAACGTTTATTATATGAGTGTCTAAAATTGGTGGCGCTATTAACTTGTCTATTCCTGAGTTTGATCACTACAAATGCTAGTTTTATAGTCACGGAGCAAATACCTTTCACATTAAGTTTGAAATTACTTTCTACATACTTACGCAATTATGGAATCTAAATTTGAAATGTGGGAAACAGAAAGTTGACAGGTTTTGGACATGGACCAACATGTCAAATATGTGGTGCTGAAACCTTTTTGTAGAATTCAGGAGAAAGTTGATAATCTGAATGATGCATGTTGGAGAAACTTATTTTCTCATTATATCATCTATTAAAAAAAAATCTGTATCTCCCTTACATCACACATCCCAAAAAAAAATCTCGAAACAAAATTTAAAAAGTGGATCTAAAGTCAAGGTTTTTTGTTTGTTCATCATCGCAAATTGGCATCAATAAAAGATGTTGCACAGGTGTTTGTCTTATAAAAATATTGACACTTTTGATTTTGAGAGATATACACACGAAAGTTGGTTGAGCATTGTTGTCGTATAGTTGGAGTAATTGATGAGAAAGATGACGTCACCACAGAAACGACAAAATCAAAAGACCAAGGAATAAGAACACGGGAATATATACCCACGTGAAGTCATTTTACATTTTTATCATATCATCTTCTACTATTTTATTCAAAATTTATACATAATTACTTTTGTTTAATCATTCATTTGGAATTTAATCTTTAAACATTCAATATTTCCGAAGTAAACTTTGTTATTCATAATGATTCCATTTTATTTAAATATAATTATGTTATACAAAATATCCATCCATGTTTAAAAAGAAAACTGATCTTGTTTTCTTCCTTTTTTTTTGTATCTTATACATACGCTTGGATTAAATTATTTTTTTGAAATATTCTTTCATATATATAAATTTTTTTATAATCTCTTTTGTTCGATGATAATATTAGGAAAGACCATATTATAATCTTAAAATATTTTATTATAATAATTTTCTCATAAGGTTTCAGAGATTATGATTAGTAATTAATGAGTTAATTTCTGATTAATTTATTTTACATCGATCATTGATTGATTGAAATATAAACCAGTTACTATAAATAACTTTATATTCTTAATCATAAAAATAATTTTTTAGTCCATTCAAATAAAATATATTATTGCAGTTAAAATAATTTTAATATAAAATTTATTTAAAAAATCCCATTCAAAGACACACGTAATGATGCGTTTGTCAAGATGTGCTCAAGTGCCTTTATCACTTTTCAAAAGTTTTGGGACGTTCAAAAAAAGGAAAAAACACTGAAAAAAAATGTAAAATTTGAGAAAAGTTAGGGATTGGTTGGTGACACATAATCTAAATTTAAAAATAGTTTCAACAAAAAAATGCAAAGAAATTCCTTTCACCACCCCACCAACATATTTTCAAACACACGCTTATAAGTTGGCTAATATGTAACAGCAAACCCAAATAGTGGGAGGCACAGTTGATTAGGTTGATATTATACCAAATTGTAACCTCACAAATAAACAATATTAATTGTGGTTCTAATTTCCTGTCATTCCATTATCTCTATATATAGAATTTCTTCAAATACATGATATAGATTTAGAAAGTGTTTGGGTTTCCTCTTCAAAGTTTGTGTGTGGTAAAGTCTTTGGCACAAAAGTAGTTGGGAAAAAGAGAAGTTGAATTATGAAGTAAACCGAAATCAAATATGAATATGATGATGTTTTTTGTATTCCTGGAAGTTTGGAATAAGAAGATCGCCGACCATAGTGTATGAGCTAATTGATGTGTCAAGGTGTCATGGTGTCCATAGAGAAAACTGGAAATGAACAAGACAACATATGCCCATAAATTATGATGCCGTCCATGTTTTGGTCAGTTTTGTGCTGGTCGGTTTGGTGTATTCCCATTCATTTTCTTTGTTGTATTGTCAGTTTAATCCAAATAAAAACAAAATTGAAGTGGCCATATTCGGAAAAATAATGTGTGAAAGGAACAAATGAGGATAATGTTGTGCAGACCGATTCTTAAAAATATGGGAGACTTTCCATTTAATACATTACTTCACTTGCTGCCTAAAAAACACATGCCACCAAGAAGTATTGCACAAGTAACATTTTGGGATGACTCAAGTTTATCTTTTTACGAAAATAATATTTGATCATATTTTGCCTTAAAATCATGTCAGATTTGTTTAAAGCAAAATCTAAAGACATGAGTAGACTTTATCATGAAAAAAAAGACAGGTGAATTTAGTATAAATTAAATTCTTTAATTAGTTTTCGAAAAATATAGAAGAGATGCAATCCTTGATGCTCATAATCATGACCGGAAAATTTAAATTTTATTACATTTTTAACTTTAGGTTAAATTTAGTATGTGTATAGATCGAATGTTGAATTTATTTTTAATACTTGGAAGTTTATCAAATAGAATTTTATATGTCTAAAATCGTATTGGTTTGGTTTGTGTTTCCACTGTGAGCTCTTAAATTAGTGTGTGTATATATATAACATATTTTTATTTTGGTCTTTATACTGGATTCCTAATTTGGTTATTATAACTTTGTCTCTTCGGATAATGATTCATATATTTAAAATCTATTATATGTATAGAAGTAAACAAAATTGTGTTTGGGAAGATTAATTAGTTAGTTTAATTAATATATTTTTTTTTATAAATACTTCAAAGTAACTTATTTTATAAATTTATACTATAAGTTTACACTACAAGAAAATCATGAAATAAAAATCAATTTTAGAGACTAAAAATAATTAGTTATTATAGTGACTAAATTAGATACAATTTTAGAAAAAAAAATAAAAAAATTAGTTTCTATCATTGTTAAATAGTTTCTAAATTGGTATCTAATTAGATTCTAAATTATTAACTACCAATTATTAAGATTCTAAATTTGGTAGCAAAAACCTTGATAGCTAATTAGATACCAATTTAGAAACCATTTAAAAATTATAGAAACTAATTTAGAAACCAAAAGTTTTTTTAGTTTCTAAAATGGTATCTAAAATTTAGTTACTATAACAACTAATTATTTTTTTATCTAAAATTAGTTTCTATTCATTATTTTCTTGTAGTGTTAGTTTTTATTTGATTGTTTATTTAATTTTTTCTTTATTATTTCTAATATTTTAATACATTTCGTTATTACTTATTTCAATTTTATATACATAATTAATTATTACCTTATTTTTAACATTTTTGTTGAGTTAGTTCTAAATTTTTAAGAAGTTCAAATTAAAAATTGAAATAATAATTTTTTTATTATATGATGTTATCCTAAAATTACACAAATGAAAATTATAAAATAGAAATTTAATAAAATAGTAGAATGCCATGTTCAAATTAAAAAGCATATACATCCTTTAAAAATTAAATATAAAATACTAAAAAGTTTAATAAGAATTTAATTATTTTAAAAAATATATATTTATCAATAATTTATCAAACACCAATCCAACAAGTTAATTTATCAGCTAAAAATTTATTAGTTAAGAGTTATCACCTACGAGCTAGTTTATTAGTTACTTCTACCAAACAGATAGTAAGAATATGTTATATATATATATATATATATATATATATAAAATGTATGATTATGGGACCATTGTGATTTTACATTTTAGATATGTAAAATTACAATTTAGGAAAATTTAAAACTTTAGATCGACATAATATTAATAAATTTCTTGTTTTAATTATTTGGGTTGCTCTCGAGTTAGATGTTTATGTGAAAGTCGTCTTATCAGTTAGACAAGATTCAAGTGGTGTGTAATTATTACATTTACTTTTAACCATATATTTAATGTTAATCATCACTTAAATAATATGTTAGTCACTCAAGTAATGAAATACATAATTTAAACAATGATTTGTAGTTTGAACAAGTGGAAGAGAGGAGATACAATTCTCTTACCTTTGGAAGGATATTGCTAGGTATTAGACATGACGCTGAAGTAGTATGATTTGTGACTCAAGTGTTTATTTGAACGTTTAAGCGTGACAAAAGCAGTATACAAACACATGACTGTCATGCATTATATGTGTTATGAATACTTAATGATCCAAAGGTAGTGCACACACATTTATAATGAGAAGTAATTGGTAGCTAAAATCTTTATAGTTAATTATATATAAATTTAAAAATTAATTTTAATTTTTAATTAATAATATAAAGTACTTTAAATATATAAAAAATAATTAATAAAATAATATCTAATTTAATAATAATATTAACTAATTGTTTTTTATTTAATAATTTTCTTATAATGTTGTAAACTCAAAATTATAATAATTCCTCCACTCAATAATGGTGTGAGTTTTTTATCCACTAAATCCAAATTTGTGCACGATTGCATTTGCAAGATGCAATTTAGGATTGTTGGTGAATATAACATAAGAAAAATGAAGATAATAAACATATTTTATCTATTTATGTTTATTTAATTTTGAAAAATCAGTAAAATTTAAATAAGAAATTATTGAGAACAGAATGGTTTCGCATATACTATTAATTCAACATTTTATCACTCCACTATTATCATTTCCCGAAATTTTACTACCCATTTTTTTTTCTTGTACGTTTTATTATTATAGTTTCAATTTTCACATAAGTGTTGGCAGATTCCTCAAAAACTGCTATTTTATTACACTTTTTGCAAAATGACAGCATTTTGTTACCACTTTCAATGGTTAGCATCATTTTCATACAACGGGAGCCATTACTTCAAATTTTAATCCCTTTTAGTTTTTATACATATAGTTTTTAATTCTTTACCACATAGACTAAAAAAATTAAAACAATATATATATATATATATATATATATATATATATATATATAAGAATTGAAAAATGTGATTTTAAGTATAAAGACTAAAATAAAAAATTTGTTTAATTATAAGAACTAAATGAATAATTTAAACTAATTTTTAAAATTAA
Organism: Phaseolus vulgaris; assembly: GCF_000499845.2. Classification (NCBI taxonomy): domain Eukaryota; kingdom Viridiplantae; phylum Streptophyta; class Magnoliopsida; order Fabales; family Fabaceae; genus Phaseolus; species Phaseolus vulgaris. The sequence goes on along the minus strand of NC_023757.2, from coordinate 46,372,090 downwards.
AACGGAAAGGAGAAACAAACATACCCTTGTTACTCTTTCGTATGCAGTTTAGTGGTTTAAGAGTTTATACATTACCATAAATTCTTTCTTTCTAAGTGATATTTAACGTATTTTTTAAATAATTCAATTTTTAATAATTAATTTAAAATTAAAACTTTATTTAATGTGGTTTATAACTAAATAAAAGTATACAATATTTCCATTAAAATTATATCAAAATTAAGCTTAGTTCTTTTTTCATTGTTGCTACTGGTGAAGTTAAAATTGTATATTAATTACTCAAATTAAGTTTAGATTGAATGATTAAACCGAAATTTAACAGTTAATAATACTTGTAAACGTGTGACAACTGTTTTAGTGTTGTACTTGTCATTCTAACCACGTGTATCATGATTTCATGGTCACTTAATTATTTAATTAAAGATATTGAAAAACTACCATCACTATCGTGATAAACACTATAATAAGTACATTAGGTTTTAAATAAAGAAACCTTAATAATGCAATCTTAGTTAAGTATTTTTTGGTAGATGGTCTTAGTTAAGTTTGGAGCTAAAATAATGCACCTTATCTTTTTCTGGTCAAATTTACCTCCGAGATCTCTCCGCTGCTGTTTAAGGTTCAACCTTTTCTCACCTTAATCCTCTTCTACTATCTATACCATTTTTTTTTCTCCCTTTCATTAATTTCACACAAGAACTAAAAAATTATATATAGAACATCACTTTATATTTAAAAATATATTATATAAGAATTAATAAAAATAAAAAATTAGAAAATTAGAAAAATATAAAAAAAAATGATATTAGAATTCATGTAACAATCAATGTCCATGAATAAAACAAATTTTGCATTTTTGGCTGTTGAAGTGTCATGCCAATTACATCTTGAATGAGTCATGAGACTTCAAATCTATATTTAACTTTTTAAAATAAAATCATGAAGCATTCTTACGCAATTTGACTAATTGAGGATGTGATTGATCATGCTATGATGAACATCGACTTGGCAAGATACAAGTTGATATATAATTATAATGTATTAATGATAAAGATAGTTTATTTTATGTCCAGATAGCATTAGACATTGTTATATTAGTTTTAACAACAATAATGTATAGAACATTATATCGTGCAATACAATTATTTTTGTATAAATTGATAAATATTTTCTCAAGAATTTGTGAATATGTACAAATTAATTTAAGGGTAAATTTGTCGTATTTTATTTTAAAAAAAGTAATTATTTTTCTATTAATTAAGCATCTTGAAGCATATTTAAATTTATTATTTTAATTAATTATTGATATACATAATTTTTAATATATTTATCTTAAAATTTATTGTTTTTTAATATTCACCTAAATTAACATAATATAAACTTTGCACTACAACCCAAAAGTTTGTGACTGCATGTGTACTTAAATGATTGCTAGATTAGCAAGCAGATCTGAAGATTTTGGGTAGGTTTAAGTGGTTTCCCATGTTAAATTTTAATAGTTATGACAATGTCATGTGGACCCATGATCCAATTGCAATCATTAAATTTAATAAACTTCTTCTGCAACAGAGTTGATGTATTATTAGTAAATTGTAATACTCTTTTAAGATTTTGCAGACCCTATTTATTAGAAAATGCTTACTACTATATCGTTTTCATGTTATGATTAAGGAATTAAAAGATAAGTTTCTTTCATTGAACTATGTATTTAGCAATTATCTATTTATTTATTCCTGATAAATTAAATAATAGGATCAATAAATATAAATGGTTAAAGTATTATCAAGAATAAATAAGTAGATAATTTTAGTTGGAAGTAATAAATTGTTTTATTTTTTTTCAAATGTATTCTTATCATTAATTATTTTGTTAGTGTTTATTAGTGCAATCATTCAATTTTAATTATATTAAAAAAATAATAAGTTATCAAATTATACGTAATTATTGTAAGCAATATTGTATCCAATTATATGTAATTAATTTAATAATAATAGAATCTTATGATAAAGTATTTCTGCCTAATTATATATATATTTTTCTATAAATGGAGTGATACATACATAAGGGAATAAAATCATAAGAGAATCAAAACATTTTTTTCTTCTTAAGATACAATTTTCTTGTAAATTATGAGTATTTCAGTGTAACAAAAGTATAATTCAGACTATATTAACTATGGGATCTTATAAAAAAATATAACTTTGAGTATTATAAAAAAAATTACTAGTAAAAAGATCCTTCTTTTAACTAATTAATCACATGTATCTTTAGAGAAATGGTTAAGCATTTATGTTAACAAATTTGTTTTTAAAAGATAAAATTGCATCACTTCTCAACCTGAACAAAATAAGTCCAAATGGCGAGAATCTCGTTTAAACCAAAAAATTATTAGTTGTTGAAGATATGCACCCACAAGTATCCAAAATAAACGAAATAATGAACAAATAGACATTTAGTAATTAACAATAATAATCTTATACAGAAGTGATCATCACTATCCGACATAACAATATAAAATAAATGTGCCAACATTGTTTTTCAATGAAACTGTACCGTGTTCACAAAACGAAAGAGGAACGAAAGAGGTAATAGTCAAATCCTCTAAAAAACCCTCTTTAGAACACAACAGATGTAGAGATTTGAAAATGCCACTAACGTAGCTAATCAATCACCTACACAAAAAACTGTGGAGAAAAAAATGAAAACAAGGCATCATCTTGAACTCTACAGCAAAACAGACCCAACTAAACTAAGGTACGCTGGAGGAGACTCTTGCAGTCGCAGGCCATTGATATGTTACTCCCAAATCCAGAAGATAGACTAGGGAAAAAGAAAGCACTGCGATAAAAAAAAACTCTTTTTATTAAGCTCTTTTCCTGTAGTGAAGGATGCACGACAACAAATTAATGTAGCTACATCAGTGGATGCTTGAACTGGTTAATTGGTCCCTATGAAAGCTGCCTCAAACACTGACTTAAGTTTCTTATGAGATCTTTTGCAGTCAAGCAGTAGTCCTTGTCCATCTGCAAGAAACACACAAGTTTGATCAATTAGTGAAAATGTGTCAAGTCTGAAAATTCTATTTGAATACTTTGCTAGCACAGTGTGCTACCTAGTGCGGAGAAAATTTCTTTAAAGATTGAAGTTAGTATATTCACCTTAGCAACAATAGTTATGTCAAGAGTGTTATTCCCAAAGGGCAAAAAGCTGCTACTCTGAACTGTGAGATTATGCTTCTCTAATTCCCTTAGTATAGCAGCTGCTCGTCCACTGTGTTTGTCACAGTGGAGCCTGACGAGTACCTCTTTACCAGAAATTCTTGCTTCGATTTCGGGGAGTGACTGGTTGGAGTTTTCATCGGAGTAGGAGCTATCATCTCTGGTGAAGACAACAGATCTCTTCACGAACACTGCAGATTCAACTGTTTTATCCACAGTTTGTTCCTCCAGGATCTTTACCCGTTCTTGTAGTTGTTTCACGTACTTTATAGCATCTTCTAGGACGGTAGCCTTGTCCATCTGCATGCAAACATTCATTGTTTAATAACAAAGAATATTCCCGTACAACATGATACCAATTATGCATAGCCGATTGAAATCAAATTGTTTCTGCATGCAGAATTAAAATTAAGATTAGTGACAGTAATCTGTCACTAAAATTTACTTATCCCATAATTATAGTGAAAAAATAAATAACTTTTCATCCCTAAATTTTGTCCCTAGACAATTGATATTTAGTAGTTAACTGCACCCAGTTAAAGTAGAAGATATGTATTTCAGGTGTTCAAGGTTTCAAATCACAGCCACAATATTCCGGAGGTTTCAGTAACCATAACTATAACTGCATCAGCCACGTTTGTTCATAATTTTCTATGATTACAGTAATTGCAAAAGCATTTACTGTGTGTGTTTGACATGTCGAGATCATGCATGAAATTTAATCCATCATACACCTAGTAATTTGTACGAAGTCCTAAGTTAAAAACTTGCTGCCGCCATCGTATAAAAAAAGAAGAAAATCACGCACGAAGTTTTACAAATGGTACCTTCTTGAGTCCAGGGACTAAAGCCGAAAGAGCAATGAACCTCTGGCTGAGCTTTTCCCTTCGTTTTCTTTCGGCTATGACGTGATCTTGAGCTTGGGTTGGGTTTCTAGCCATTGTGACTGCAGCCTTTTTCTCTTCCTTATCATAGCCTAGAAAACAATCGTTGTCATAGGAACTTTGAGAAGCCACAGCTGCAAAATCCAGGCTCTCACCATACCCAATTTCAATTTTAGGCTTCTTCAGTAGTTTTGCAGCATCGAGTTTGTAGAATTGTTGGGATTGTTGGGAAGAAACAGAAGAAGCATTGGATTTGTCAAAGGAGATGATTTTGGAGGATGAAGAGGAAGCAGCCTTGGGAGCCATCATGTCAGTGCCGTAAGCACTCCAGGTACTCATAGTAGTCTTGGGTTGCTTGGTTGGTCTAGGTGGAGCAACAGAAGTTTCAGCACTTTGAGTGAGGGAAGAGTTTTGTGTGCTTTCGGAGCTCAAGCGCTTGTGAGAGGAAGAACCCTTAGGGGACGCGGAGAAGGACTCAAAGTCAAAATCATCGAGCTGGAATGGAAAGGAATCCATCGGGTATTGATGAAACAAAGTGGGGTCCTCCATTCCCTGTTCATAAAACAAATTGTAAGGTAAGTCTTCAGAGTTTCAGGAATTATATATCTGTGATTAGTTACTTTCCTTCAAATCAAAGGTTATTATATATTGTTGAGTTGAGTACACAGTGTGCTTACAAATTCAGGCAAGTAGATGGTCGATGAGATTTGTGTCATCCTTCACCTCGGTATAGCACACACTGAAAATGAGAACAAAAAGACACGATCAAAACCTGGGGAGAAATATATAGAACCTTAAACTAAATAAAACAACTTAATCGTTCCTATTTAAGATATGATTATCAAGATAAACTGAAATTGAAGTTGAAGCTGAGAATTAAAAAGTCAAATAGAAGTTAGAAGTTGATCTAGTTTTTGGGACGCAGAAATATGAGTTATGAGAAGGAGTTAAGGGATGTGAAAACTTGGTTGATGATGGAGAAATGGGTTGCGAGGAGACAGTGACGTGTTTTGGAAAGAAGACAGAAAAGGTTACCTTGATTGAAGGAAGAAAGGGAGGAGATGGTGAAGTGTTTGTTGTTTTGGAAGTTTAGAGATGGGAGCAACGTTGGAAGAAATAGGTGAAAGTGAGAGTGTTTTATAAAGGGGCACGTCCACGCTTAGTACTCGCTTCTGAAGAGACCGTGTGAATATGTTAATCCCATTTTCTTGGGTTAGTTCATACTGTTTGAAAGTTGGCACTCTGTCTTCACTCACAGCTTGCGATGTTGGTCAAATTCTGGGTTCTTCCATCCCTGCCTTTGTTTGTTGGGTCAGGTTAGCCACGTCAATAATTCGCTCATTGCCAACGTAATAAATAAACCCAAAACACTTAATTGACGTCTGATTCTTTTTATATCATTGCCATTTATCAAACGTGTTATTCCAAATAAACAATTTATCTATCATATTAATTATTCCATACATCAAATTTTACATAATATTTTTCTTTTAGTGCCAAAATTCAAAACCAAATATCATGGAAGGTGTCGATAATATATTAAGATTGTCTAAACAAATCTAAACTACAAAGCATATTGTATTCAAGTGGTCTCTACATCTTGTATTCTAAAGTAAGTTTGATATATATATATATATATAAGATAACTTTTATGTTTTCTGGAATATATAAAGTTAGAAAAATATATTTCTCACATTTAGTTTATCAAGAACTAAGCTTTTCACACAAAGGCTTTTCTAAAGTAAAAGTATAAATTTTATTTTAAAAAAATACATCTTAATGTGGTAACAAGTTTAAGATTTTGATATAATAAGAATATGAATAGTTTTTAAAGATATATAATTGTAAACAATGACCAAGGAGTGTGATGCAATATCATATTGGCTTATTTAAAAAAAAAATACTGAAACGTGATAGAGATATGAGATTTCAAAAGCAATATCTAATGACTGTTTTTAACAATACCATTTTAACATATTTGAAATTGGAACTGTGACGTCAATCCGTATAAATGAAAGAAAGAAGGTTAAAAAATAATATCTATATTCTTTAACTCTTTACTAGAAGCTTATTTTAGTATATCTAAAATTCTGAATTGTTTAAAAATCGAAGTAAAAAATTTGTATTGTAAAAACTTCTACGTTTCACACTTCAAAGCCCATTAGTTTTCTAAAAGTGCTTTCTTTAAGAGCTTTTTGAAATATTTGACTCGTTAGAAGGTGTTAGTGTATTTTCCTAGCAAGTCTTATTATTAGATGTAATGCCTAAAAGTTAATCTTTTTGGAATCCTATACACTCGGATTGTTATTCATATTAGATATATAGAGCTTCTTCGTAAGAGTATATGAAGGAGAAAAATAAGAAAAAAATAAAATAAACTTCTTTGTAAATTATAATTATTTATATATAAATTTAAAAATAAAAATCAAGATAAATTATATAAAAAATTATAACTTTTTTTTTCTTTGAGAAGACTTTAATCTTAGTTGAATGTAGTTTTTGCATAAAAAATAAAATTACTATATTTAGCATTATGGCATAAGAAGAGATGAAAATAGTAAATTTCAATAATATAATTATTTTGAGCAATTTACAAATTTTTTATATAATTAATTTTATTATTGTTTTTTATTAAGTTGAATATTGATTGATTTATTCTTTTACACGTTAGTTTCTTCTAAAACAAATTTCATACGTACAAGTTGTTAATGGAGAAAAATAATAAAAACAAATAAAACATTTAAAAACAATATATAAGAAAAAGATAATAATTACAATTTTAACCATTCTCATATCCCATTTAGGACAATAATTTTTATTATTAAATTAGTACCTTGTAATGAATTACGTTTGATCCATAAAATGAGAACTAAAATTAAAAAACTAAGCCTAAAAACTATTATACTATCATCTAACCTAATGTGTTGTAGAAATTAATAAAATAGGTTGATTATGTGGATCTAACATAGTCAATGGATTCATAATAAAATAATTGAACATCTATGAAATACTACAACACAATAGTTAACAACTTGAAATTAAACTAGATATACTTTGTTTTATAATAAATTATTTAAACATAATTCACACTTTTTTTTCCCTCACATGCCAATTTTCTTATTATTTAGGTGAGGAAATGAATTTTATTTATTTATAATTCTTTCCTTTCTTTGTACCACTACTTTCTTTACATAGTTGATGTAAATATATTAATTAATGGGTTAATAGGGATGATAGGAGTGATATAAGAAGTGACTACTATTAGTCCTTATAGAATAATCGGAGATTCCATGTCAAAAATAAATGTTAAAATTGATATGCGTGTTCCTGTAAAAGAGACTAAATTGACTATGCTATATGTATTCTAAGTTATTTTTAAAAAAATCTTTCTTATAAGGAGTGAAGATTAGTCTAAATCTATAATTTTTTAGCTACAAGCTACTTTGGAATTAATTATAATATTTCAATAATTACGAACTAATTTCTTTCGTATCTATTAGAATTGAATGATAATGTAACTCTTTTGTAATATCTTGATTTATATATGAAAATATATTTTGTTCCTACTTAATTTAGTTTTATGCTTAATGATAACAATATTTTGGTTCTACTTATTTTACCTTGTTTTATAATAATTCCATTCAATATCTTAATTCATTTAGAAATTCATATAACCATTTTTTTTCATGCAAAAAAAAGTTATAGAAATAGTTGATTTTTTAATAAGTGACTTGCCTTAAACATAAAAATATATATAAATATATATATATATATATATTTTATTAATAAGACTAAATATTTATGGATGATGTGATAATAGATTACATAATAAAATTAACAAATCTTGTTAAAATAAATTAAGATATTATTTTAAGAAGTATATCCGTTTATAAAGTAAGTTTTAAATTTATTTATATAATATAAATTATGAATATGAAATCTCTAATACTAATATTGTAAATGTATATTTTGAATAAAATTTTCATCTCAAATAAAAAATATAGAGCTTAAAAATTCTACATCAGTAAAAGATTGAAAATACTATAAGAAAATAATAAAATATATAAAAAATTTAAAGATAAAAAATAATTAATTACTATAATAACTAAATTATAAATATTACAAAAATTATAAAAAAATTTATTTTTAAATTTGTTTCTATGTTAAATGATTTCTAAATTTAATATACTAAATGAAAAAGTCTTTCATAAGCATTAATAAATTATGATAGTTTAGCCTACATAAGCAAGCTGGAAGTACGGCAGAGTTTGCCTTCACGGCATTATCATACAAAGAATGAAATTGGTCTAATTTAGTTTGTTTAAGTTTTATAAATATTAAATCTAACCATTAAATTAAAATAATTATAAAATATATAATTGAAAAAATATTTAATAGTTTATCCGTTAACTGTATTTTAATGTATAATATATATGAGCAAATTTTTGGTTACAAAATTATATAATTACGAATATTTAAATTTATTACAATATATATATATATATATATATATGAATTAAAAGGAAATTGTAATCCCCGTAAAAAAGAAGAAGCAAGGACCGAACCCCACCCTCTACCATTTTCTTTATTTTTTTCTTTTTCTTTCTTTCTCTTCTTTTTCTTTTCAATTTTTTTCTATATCTTATTTATTTTAAAATCTGATCACGTCATGTTGTAGCTGAGGAATTATGGTACATTTTTATCCGATCAAAATTTCAAACTCATTTTTATTCTAAAGATATTTGTTCTCTGTATTTTTCTATGATTTAATCATCAATTTTAGTGAGGTTAGTTGAAAAAAGTAATCATCTTCACTTATTCTATTATGTATTGAATTTTTGTTCTGTTTGGATAATTTGCATTAGGAACCTATATTTTGAAACTTATCCACATTGTATTCAATTTATCTTTTAGGGATGTTGTTCGTTTATATATTGTGTTATATGTTTATATATTGTTTAAACTTGTAAAAATATTATATTTTGATGGTTTAGTATTTAAGTGTTATTTTTTTTATGTTAAATAAGATTTTAAATATTGTGGATTGCATTTTGAATGATATTGTATGATGAAAATTGTATGGAATTGAATTCATACATTTGGGATAATGTATGGACTAATGTTTGTTTGTGTATTAAGTATTGATGCATATGTGGTAACAGAGATCTCCAAGCTTCACTAATGATCTAAGTCACATAGACTAAGATATTAGGTGGTGGGAAGCTGATGGGAGAATTCATGCAACCGTGACATATGAGATGCACGACTTGGGTAGTATTGAACTTACCCTGATCCTTTCTGTTGGATTCGCTAGTAATCTTTGAATCAAGTGTTAGTCTCTAGTATAACTTACTCAATACGGGTCTTCCGGAAGGCATCCGTTGTTATTTTGTTTGTTGAATACCATGGATGTGTGGATCCATGTGAGATCTATGTGATTTTTATGGTGAAATTTGAAGAAATAATTGAGTAATTAATTCATGTAATTTGGTTTTCTTTTTTGATTTAATTGTGTATATTATAAAATTTTATTTTTACTAGCTTACCCTTACTTTTTTTGTTGTGTTTGAATTGCGATGACGGTACTATGTACACGGGCAGATGATCATGATCATACTGATGCAAAAGAGCTTGTAAGGCTTTAGAGTTTGTTTTGCCTATGAATTGTAAATATTTGTATTTTTATAAGCACTAATCATGCATTATGAATGTTTTGAAAAACTCTATGCTTGTATAGAAACCTATAGAACTTGTATTATAATAATTTAAGATATTGTCTGGAGTGTTAAAAAATCACATAGTTTAGTAATCAAAATTATAAAATTTGTATTCTAAAATCAACTTGGAAAATAAAATATATAAAAGGACGTGTATCGGTATAAATAAAGAAAGAAAATATATGTTAGACACAAAGAATTATATACTGTGTGATGGTTTAAAAAAACAAATATAATTAAATATATAAAAATTATTAATATTAATAGTGTAAGTTGTTAAGTAGGTGTAGAAAAAGTTGAATATTAAGGTATCAAAGTTCATAAATGAGAAAAAAAGTGAAGATACTTTAACATCATCAAATTAAAAATATTCACTTCACATCCTTAAATAATAATATTTATTTTATTTTTTAATTTAAAACTCAAATATATATTATTATATTATTAAAGTGGGTTGTGTAGTGTATGTATTTTTTTAAAGTGTCAAACAAAAACTTTCCATGAAAACAAGGTGAGATATGTGATTGCGTTGTTGCATTAAAAGAACACGTGAATAACATGCATTTGACTTGGGGTGTCTTTTTTTGTTTCCAGTTGACCGGCGAATATCCTGGCAAAATCTTCCAGCTATCTCCTTTACTTTCGTGTTTCAATTATCCTTAATTTACTGTTTTTTAAGACAGATCAATTTCTTGTGGGCACATGTTTTAAGGAACTCCAAATGCATTAATTTTACTAAGCATTATCAAGTGAATTACTAAATTTTCAGGATATCGTTTTGCAATACATTTTTTCCTTTCTAATTGTAAGATATTGCTTTGTTTTTATAAAAAAATTAACTATCCCAGGCACTAATCAAAATATGAATAACTATTTTAATTTTTAATTAATTAATGTTATGAATTATATATTTCTCCTTTTTATGAACAATGAAAATTTTAAAAGTTTAATTATTATTATTGTTGTTCTATCTTCATACATTAATTATTTGATGGTAATTTTTAAAATTAATACAATTACATATAAATTTAATATTATTAATTCAATTAACCAACAAACCTTTCTTCATATTTCCATGAAAATAGAAAAAAAAAATTGTCGAAATTAAGAAAATAAAAAATTCATAAGAACTAAAAGACAAACAAATTCAAAGACAGAAAATGACATATATTCCAAGATGATATTTAAACATTAGAGTAAAATTGAATTATAAATAACTTGAAAAATAAAATAAAAACTTGACTAGCATTAACTGTTTTCTCTCTTCTAGTATAACTATCTTACTTCCTCTTTTAAGAGATACAACATTTTTTAAGAATTGTTTCCAATCGCATTTCACCTTTAAAATCTATTTTGGGGTTAGATTTTTTTTTATCACCTCATATTTTCACTACACGAAAATTATGAAATAAAAACTAATTTTTAGTGACAAAAAATAATTAGTTATTGTAGTGACTAAATTAGAGATATTGTAGAGACTAAATTTTTTTTATTTCTAGATTAATTTCTATTATTGTTAAATGGTTTCTAAATTGATATCTAATTAGCAACCAAAGTTTTTGCTACCAAATTTAGAAACTAAATAATTGGTAGTTAAAACCTTGGTAGCTAATTAGTTACTAATTTAGAAACTATTTAACAATAATAAAAACTAATTTAGAAATAAATATGTTTTTTGGTTTTTACAATGGTTTATTATTATAACTAATTACTTTGGTGTCTAAAAATTGGTTTCTATTTCATAATTTTCTTGTAGTGTTTGTATCTCATTCAACTTTAAAAACCCTTATCATCGATTTGGAAAATTGAAATATTTATTTGAGAATAATTTTTCATTTCTTAAAATCTCCGTAGTGACATTTAAAAAAAAAATATTTGTTCACATAAAAAAGTTTTACAGAATTTAAAAGACTATGTATGAATGTTATTAATTATGATATATTATATTTTTCTAAAAGATTTTTATGATTAAGCTTTTGTGCGTTGATTTTTAGTGATTTATACTCTAAGAATTTAAAATATTATAAGAGTTAACAAAAATTTACACTGTAATATAAAAAATATGCATTATTTGATAAATTTCTTTAATGTCATTTTTAATTGAATATTTTTTAATTTTTAATAAATAACAAATAATTTATTTATTTATTTAATAAAATAAATAATTAAACAAATTTCCTGTATTTTAAAATAACTAATTAGTTTCTTATTTAAAAAAACGGTTATATAATTTTAAAAAAAATTATATATAAATATATATTAAATCATATAAATTTTTCATTAATTAATCATACAAATAATGAAAACTATAAAAATAAAAAAATTTATATATTTTAATAATACACATGTGACTAATAATAATAATGATAAAGATTTAGTTTAATCAATAAAAAAATTCAATATTAATATTTAATTATTTTTAACTTCATTTGTTTTGTATTAATCACTACCCATCAACGTCTTCTTGTTTCGACTTTTGGGTTTAAACACATATGTTTAAAATGATGTTGCAATACTGGATAATAAAATTCGTCTATATATTGGTTGAATTGAAAATTATACGTAGTATACATCACATAAATGTATATAGTCTTGAAAAAGAAGAGAAAAGAAACTATATAAGAGAACAAAATGCCTGACAACTAGTAGAAAAGAGAGATTAGTCAAAGTTTAGTTTATGTCAATTTTATATATCTCATTAGTCAAAGCGCAACACGAAATCCATTCATTTTTTTAGAAAATAATTCATTAAAATTTGTTTATTTTCAATTATAATAGACTTTTTATAAGTTGTAGAAAACCTTAATGATACTATTATAATTTATTACATTCCTTGAAAAAATATTAATGATCCTAATTAAATATCACCAAATTTATTTATATCATTTAAAACCATTACTGGAATATAATGTATTTTTATATTAAAATTACTTTCAAAATTACTATAAAAAATTATTAAATATAAACTAATATTAAAGATAAAACATAATTAGTTGTTATATACTAAATTAAATACTATTTTAGAAACTAAAAAAATTATTAATATTTAAATTATTTTTTATTATTGATAAATAATTTTTAAATTAATATATAATTAATTATCAAAATTTTAATTACTAAATTTAAAATATATATAATTAATAATTAAAATTAATATATAAAAACTATTTTTTAAATATGAATTTAATTAAAAATAATTAAATTTATAAGAAACTTAAAATTTATTAAATATTTTTTTATGTAAATACAAGTAAAAAATGATAATACAAAAGTAATAACCAAGTAATCCAAGTTAATAATCAAACTTACAAACTCAACTAGAAATATATAAAAAAAATCAATAAAATACATTTTTAATAAAACAATTAAAAATATTTAAATTTATCGTACATTTACAATTTAATTAAGTTTTTAAAAATTATATATTAAGTGAACTAGATTAAATTCAATCAGAAAGTTTATGAAATGAATACAAATAGATCATACCAACAAAATATTAATTACTTTTGTGAAACTGTGAAAAGTAGAAATAAGAAAAAAAGTTGTGAAATTGTTTTGGATCTAGAAGCATTGACAAAGATTGAACAGTAAAGTAACAGTAACAGTAGGATTCCAGACATGTGATAACTGTATATGCTTGTTGACCCAAAGTACCTGCCGTTGCGAACGGATCATCCCATCTCACTCTCCCTCCCATCAATCGGGAATTGCAACATCTTCTTCAACAACTATTTTCTTTACCCTTTTAAACATCCATTAATTACTACTATTTTTCTTCCTCCATCCCAACTCCAACTGTGTTTACACGTTCATCATTCTGGAGTTTAATTAAATAATTAATTAAGCTTATCAACGAATCAGGAAATGCTGATTTTCCGCTCCTAATTAGCACCTACATATTTTAATTAACCTTCACTGTACCCTTCTGGTTGACAATGTATGTCCACAATAGTAAACAAACTCCTTCTTTTTTACATCTTTCTCTGCGAATCTTTGGTTGCTCTCAAACACGTTTGTCTTTTTCGCTTTCTTTTTCTTGCCCACTTTTCTTTTCTGTATTTTGTTGACAGGTACTCAAATGTTAAAATAAACGCACTTTTGACTCTGAGATTGACAACCACTTCTTTGTTTGAGACCGGAGAAATTGTAAACACTAAAGGCATGCATGGGACATTATCGTTGATTTTGGTAATTTCCAGAGGAGTTATGGGACGAAAAAGGAAGCAGAAGTTATGGGTACGGAAGGTGCAGGGTCCCGCAACATATCTATTATTAAATCTTTTGTTCTTGATTTTTAAGGTCCAAAAGTACGGTAGCGGTGTACGACAATGAGGAGTAGGTGAAATGAAAAAATGTGGGAAAGATGCGTGACACCGCGTAGTAGCAAAACAAGGTCAAGCATGGAGTGCTCAAGATCTTCCACTCGCTTCTGTTGTGTTTTGTGACTATTGTCCAAGAAACCATGAACCAAAAAAACATGGCAATTTTCTGGGCACTTTTTTCATACTCCAGGGTTGATTAGCTTTTCGGTGAGAGTGACAAAGGACTTAAGGTAGGGACAAAAATAAATAACAGAACTGTAAGTAAAAAAAAGTAGGTATGTGTACCTAGGATAAACTGTTTAATGTTATTTAATTTTTTAAACTTTTTTTCTTTACTGATTTGTTTGGATGAGTTTGTGCCCTGTTTATGTGGATTTGTGAATTGAGAAATTATGGACAGTAGTTCTTTTGATGGGGTGAATTGAGGTGATTTAGGAAGAAAGAAAAGGGAGAGGGGAAGGAGGGAGGACCCCTCTCTCTCAAGAGTGTGAAGATTTATGTGGAAATGTAGTTTATTATGTCCAATTAAAACGTTGCCCCCTACATGCGTTGAAGGTGGAGGTGGTTTGTGTTGAAATTTCATGACATTATTTGGTCATGACCAATTAACAATAATTTTGTAATTGGTCATAAATAGAAATCCATGAGTTGAGAATGCTTTGCATTTTGACAGTCTACATAGCATAATTTGGTGTTAAATGAAATTACAAATATTATTCTCTTTATCTTATAATAATAATTACATAAATATATATACTTTCAATTATAAACATTATTCGATATTTGAATCCAATTTTAGAAATATATCAATAAACATAAATATCTAAATTTTTTTTTTTTTAACTAAAAAAAGTTTCAATCTCAGAGATATTGCAGTCAATTAATAAAAATACAATTTTTTTTACATTTTAGCCATATCAATCAATCATATTATTTATAATTTTTTTCACTCAAATCTATTCACATTATTTTTCATTGATCATCCTTATCAAACTATTTCGATAGTGATGACAACAACCTCTTAATATTTTATATATATTATATTAATTTAATTATAAATAAATTAATTTAGCCATACATCTTGGTTATATTTATTTATTTCTTAATTTCAATATAATTTTTAAATGTTTAGTATCATACTTTTAATAAATAAAACAAAAATAAACTTTAAAGTCTTTTTGATTGGGAGTAAATAAAGAAAGTGAGTGAAAACATGTGAGAAATAAAATAAAAATTAAAAGTGATTTATTAAAGAGAAATATAAAAAACTGAAAGAGGGATAAAGTGAAGAATGAAAGTAGATAAGTTGAAAAGTAGTTTACATTCCACCATTTTCAATAATATTTTCATCGTGTACACTACACTAAACTTGAAATGTTCAATAATATTTTCAATAAAATAAATTAAGCCAATTAGATTTTATTGGATCAAATTTTATTATTTTCTTGCAATCCAAAAAAAAATAAAAAAATGAATTGATTCAATTTGGAATGGGATCTTTGAATATACAAATCAGCAAAATTATGTTAAAAAAAGGTACGTTATTCTAACTAAAAATTCATATATAATTTTGTTGTAATTAACTTACATTAAGTAAATAATTATATAAAGAATCCATAATTAATGTTTAATTAAAAAATAATTTATGTTACTGGTTTGGTGCAGGTTTATTAAATTTGTAAATAAAAAATTTAATACTCAACTTTCTGTCTTGCTTGTTGTCGTTGTATCAGCCCAACTTTTTCTCTTAATCCTCCTTTATCACGTGCAAATTCATGACATTCCTCCAAAATGTTATATTTTATTCTATAATATTTTATATTTATTATCATTACTACATTTTTCTTTTTAAAAACTTCAAAAAAAGTATAAACTTTTTGAATTTGTGTAGCAATTGACTTTGGACAATGATTCTTGCTCTGGTCACTGTGTTCGGATGCATAAATAACAATGCAGTAATACTATTTTTTATGCACAGGTTTCGATAGATTTTTTACAAAAAAAAAAGTAAAAATATAAAATAAAATCAATGATGGCTTAAAAGAAATGGAAATATGTTATAATAATTGTTACCAAAAATATTAAAATATAATATTCCAAAAAAAAAACATCCATTAACATCAGAAACAAACTAAAGGTTCAGATTAATACTTCGTAAAATTGATTAGAAACTCTCTCTATTACATAAATCCTTTAATATTTAAAAACTAAATCTCATTTTAAAATAATTTAACTATAATACACTAATAGTAAAATAATTTTTCATTCAATTATAATTATCATGTAAGTTAAAATTGTGGAGTTTTATAATAATTATTTTTAAAATCATATCTAAATATTTATAATTAACTGATTGTGTAATTTTTTTTGAAAGTGTATAAACACGAAACTCCGTTTTTAGATGAATAGAAAGACATAATATAAAATAAATAATATTATATTTCATCATTTAAATTATTTGGCACAGAATAAAAGTTAATAAAACGTGATCGAATACTTTTTTTTCTAATTTAGGAATATAAGATTAAGTATTATTCTAGAAGAAAATATCCAAACAATATTAGATCTTATCAAATTGAACTAGGTTAATTATTGAAATGGTTAAAGTTTTTCCTAAACATGGGAAATTATATAATTAATTTATATTCTATATTCCTACACTATCTATAATATTCTATTAAATATACATATATAATATAATACATTTAATCCAAAACTAAGTGAATGAATTAGTCCTTAATCTCAATATTTTATTCTATTTTAGGCTCATGTAAGTGAGTAATAGGTACATATTAATTATTTCTTTTTTGAAATGTATTTTTAAGTATTGCAGTTTTCTCTCTCTTAATTAATATATATTACTTTTATATTGATTTTGAAAAATAAAATTTATTTCATTAAATTCACTTAAACAAATTATTGAAACCATTTTATTTTTATAAGATATGGGAAATTACACGGCCCAATGTATCCCTGAAAAGGAATTTTCACGTGTTCTGAAGTAAAATGATAAGAATTTATAGTACATATTATCTTACTCCAAAGCCATCAAAGTTAATTTATAATTGGGGATATTTTCTCTTACATTCCATAAAAAATCATACTTACTTTCTTCATTCCGAAATGAAAAAAATAAAATAATGAGAGGGATAAATATTAATGGGGTGTTAACAGTAGAAATTTATATGAAGTGATCTTGATGGGTCCTTTGTTTTTGTTAGTATTGTTGGGCCTAGGTAGCTTTGTTTTGAATAGATGAGGGTAACTTCTTTCTGCTTCCATATTTTCCACCTGCTCCTTGTACTTCCAAAAATACTGAAATTACTCTTTGAAATGGTTTGTTTTCTCAGTTAGTTCTCATTTTTTTTTAATTCTGTAATATGAAATTTGGAAACATTTCAGATTATAAATTTGAGAAGTTAAAATTTATAATATTTTGTATTTCATAATACAAAATTTATATATCAAAATATATAATTTAGACTACAAAATTTTAATATAAGATTATGTAATTTAAAGTATAATATATTCTATTATGGATTGTATAATAAAAATGTAAATCTTGTATTTCAAATTTCACATAGAAAATAATTTTTGTATTTTAAATTATACAATTTAAAATATAAATTTTGTACTTTAAATTTGATAATTAAAAATTTAAATTTATATTTTAGATTGTAAAATTTGAAATAAATAATCTGATGTTGAAAGTACATATATGCTGGAGAAAAACATGAAACTGCCATAGATGAGCTCCTTAGCTCGGTCACCACGGTCTTTTTTATATTTTATCAGATGTGAAATTTTGTGCCCACAAAATTTCTGTATCTTTCTCCTGGTTTTAAGCCACATTGCTGAAAACGAACAAGTTGGTATAATTTATTACTAAGTACAATATTTGTCTTTAACTTAGCATAATTTTTTTTATCAGATGTTGTTGTAATGTGAAGAAAGAAGGAATTGATCAACACCACCCTAAAAAAATACCAACGGTATTGAAGCATAAAAAAAGTATATGTTCATAAAAAGTTAATTAATAGCCGTACTAAAACTAAACTAGTGACTAAAATTACCATATAAGTATAATACATGGATATTAGATGACTAAAATTTTGGGAAAAATAGTGCAGATTTTTTTTTATTTTATTTGAAGGAATACTTTTACGCATAAAATTGTAATATTAGTTTTTCATTGCAATTATTAAGCAAGAAGTCCTTCTATAATTTTTTATTAAAAAAATGGAGGTTTAATTATTTTAGAATAACACGATCTCACACCAATTCTTCCTCATCAAAAGATCAAGTAAGTTCTATTATAAATTGTTAAAACAACTAGCTCCTTCACTTAGTACATGATTACCTGAAATTATACATTATAACTGTTGGCCATATTCGTGAATTCAATAATAAAAGTATTTATTATTTATTTTATTTCATATTATGAGATTAATAAAGGGATATGTTAGAAGGGTATAAACTTTTTTAGGGCAAATTATTTTTTGTGGAGTTTGAAAACTAATTGCACTATTTCGTGAAAACATGTGACAAATAGTACTAAAAGCATGATATCATGTGTTGGTTGACACGAAGTAGATGTCCTTGATCATGACTCCTTGGTTCTTTTGATATGGAGGCATCAATATACTCAATCAATTTTCTAAAGCTGTTCAACACATGAAATTTTCAGTTGTGACAGGAGAATATACCATCAAATAGATTGAGACAAAACCATTAACAAAGATAGCACGCAAAAAGTTAAAAATGTTCTTCCAAAAAAGTATCATATGCCGATTGAGGATCTACACATTTTGTGTTCAACAATGAGATCCAATTTTTGAAGTGTTAAAGGACTCTACACCAACCGCAGAATGAAGATGATATTCATGTAGATGATTAGGAGGAAGTGGAAAATAAGATAATCTTGATGGAAATGAAATAAAGTTTGATCAAACTTAGTGGGTAGTTTAGAGAGTATGTTCGTACCACAAAAGACTACATTTGACATTATATATATGATATTTTTTTATGAGATTTTTATATTAATTAGATATAAAGATATTTTATAGTATACAAATGTAAATCTTTATAAAATTAAGTTAAAATTTAACTTTTTAATAAATTCATCCTATTTTTTTTAACCTTTTTTAAGTCGAAATAGATTTATGTATCAATCTAAACATGTTAAGAGAAAAAAAGAAAGATTGCAAGAGTATGAGTTTGTCTCTAAAGAAAATACTAGTCAAAATAAAACACTAAAAGTCCCGAGACTATGACGAGTTCAACCAAACCATGTATTTGAGATAATACACCTATTGGGAGCAAGACAATAAATGCTTTAACAATTTGAAATTACAATTCAACTTTTTTTTTTAATTATAAGTGTAAGTGTAAGCAAATCATGAAATAAAAACTAATTTTAGAAACAAAAATAATTAGTTGTCATAGTGACTAAATTAGAGAACATTTTAAAAATTAAAAAAAAAAAAGTTTCTAAATAGGTATCTTATTAGCTACCAAGGTTTTTGCTACCAAATTTAGAATCTAAATAATTGGTAGTTAAAACCTTCGTAACTAATTAGATACCAATTTAGAAACTATTTAATAATAATATAAACTAATTTAGAAACCATTTTTTTTAGTTTCTAAAACGGGGCTGGCCGCGCGGCCCACTGGTAAAAAGTGCAGGACTGGCTCACCTTTTCAATCCGCTAACTCGCGGCCCGCGCAGGTCAGCAGCGGGGTGGGCTGGTCTGCAAACCCGCAAACCAAAAAAAAATTGACTTTGGCAGTATGGAGTACATGTTTTGTTTTTCTTCATTTTTCATTTTGGCGTAGAAAATTACAAGGGTCATTGGAGTTATAATTTCCTTAAGACTCCTTTTTGGTCTAGTTTTAGGGATGAAAATACATATATGATATTTTTAATGTAATTTGAAATAAATAATAGTGGATATGTTAGGTAGTGAGTAAGTCAAGAATATTGAAAGATTGATACTTAGATTATCTAACATTCAATTAATGTTTATTACTGTATTAATCCTAGTGCCTTTGCTTTTTATGACAATTTTTCAAGAGAAAAAAAATCATTGAATTCCTAAAAAAAAAAGATTTGAATGCGAGCCAACCCTTATGCGGAGCGGGACAGAAAGTCTAGCCCGCACTCACTTTGCGGAGCAGGCCAAGTGCAGGACGGTCTATGCGGAGAGGGCTGACCCGCTTTGCCATTCCTAGTCACTATAACAACTAATTATTTTTTGTATCTAAAATTAGTTTTTATTTCATTATTTTCTTGTAGTGTATGTAGGTTATATTTACTAATATGTTTTTTCTAATGTTGTGGAACTTGACTTTTTTTTTTGTTTGGTTAAGTGGTTTTGGTTAACTTGTTTTGGTTTGTTAATTTAATATGGTTTAATGTCAACCCCATAAAATCGACTCATAAGGTTGAGATTTGCACCCACTATATACAATGAAAAGTTTTAATCTCTAGTCGATGTGAGATCTCCAAAAGTATACCTGGTTAACAAATATTAGTAAATAAATCTTGTTTTTGGGGTAGCTCAATTTGTTTACGTTGACTTTGGATTAGGTGGATTTTGGTTGGTACTGTTTTAGCCATGCTAATTTGCTTTAGATTATTAGTCACTTTTCTCTTATATTGTTTTGATAATCTGATAAAGGTAATGATCTTCAACAATGTTTTAACTTAATGAATTTTAGTCATGCTAATTCAAAACAACCATCACTGTTTGACCAATAATAACGACTATAATTTCTAAATGGTTTCAACATGTTTATTAACAATTTATCATTAATAGAAAATACAGAATAATAAGAAAAAGATAAAACAAAAAGGGATTTTTTTTTCTCTATTGATTTCTAAAGAACTAAGATAATGTATTTATATTGAAGTAATAATTGAGAGTAAAAACATAAATTGTGTAAAGAATATATATTAGATTACAAAAGTTTGTGGAGATTCTATAAGATCAATTTTAGGTGTCTCCTCGTCATTGCAACAACCAGAAATTGATTTAGTCACCACCTAGATGTACAAAATGCCTTCTTACATGATATATTGCATGAAATTAGTTACATGGACTTGTCATCGGGCATCATCGACAGGGAAAAACATTGTAAGTTGACTCAACAAATCCCTTTATGGTCTCAAACAGGCATCCCGAACATGGTTTTCAACATTTTCTCATGTGATTAAAAACTTAGGATTTCAACCGTCCATTACTCCCTATTCAGAAGATAGAATAACTCATCATTTACTGCCATGTTAATTTATGTGGATGATATTTTTTGACAGGAAATCATTTGAGAGAAATTCAACGTGTTAAAGACCGTCTATTACAATTATGCATTAAAGATATTAGAGACTTAAAATATTTTCTAGGGATTGAATTTTCCTATTCCAAAGCTGGTATTTACATGTCCCAAAGAAAATATATGCTTGATATTTTGCAGGATACGGGACTCACAGGTTCTCGTCAAAACAAATTTCCAATGGAGCAATACCTAAAACTCACACTAGACGAAGAAGAGTTATTAAAGGATCCAGTCAAATACAGACAACTGATATGCCTCACAATTACTCAGCCTGACATAACATTTTCGATTCGGACCCTAAGTCAATATATACAGACTACATCAAAGGATCACCGAGACAAGTATTACTATTGCCATCCTAGAATAATCTGACATTGATAGCTTATTGTGACTCAGACTGGGGAGATTTCAACAGTCCAATACTCCCTATTCAGAAGATAGAATAACTCATCATTTACTGCCCTGTTAATTTATGTGGATGATATTCTTTTGACAGAAATGATTTGATAGAAATTCAGCGTGTTAAAGACTGTCTATCATTAAAGATCTTAGAGACTTAAAATATTTTCTAGAGATTGAATTTTCCTATTCCAAAGCTGGTACATGTCCCACGCTTGATATTTTGCAGGTGCTCGTCCAAACAAATTTCCAATGAAGCAATACCTAAAACTCACACTACACGATGGAGGGTTATTAAAGGATCCAGTCAAATACAGGCGACTCGTGGGACGACTGATATGCCTCACGATTACTCAGCCTGACATAGCATTTTCGGTTCGGACCCTAAGTCAATATATACAGACTAGGATGATCGGGACAAGGATTGTTATTGCCATCCTAGAACAATCTGACATTGATAGCTTATTGCGATTCAGACTGGGGAGGTTGTCAGACAACTCAGATATCAGTATCTGGGTATTGCATTTTTCTTGATTATTCTATTATCTCTCATGGAAGTAAAAAAAACAGACAAACGTATCAAGATCATCAGCGGAAGCAGAATACCACGCCATGACCAATACTTGTTTGATGATAGTTTGGTTGCGATATCTGTTGTAGGATTTAAAGGTGTCATGTAACTTGTCAGTTCAACTTTTTTGTGACAATCAAACAACATTACATATAACCCAGTATTTCATGAACGCAGAATACACATTGAGATAGACTGCCACATTGTGCGAGAAAAATTACAAGCCAGATAATCAGTCCTTCATATGTACTGACACAGTATATTTATATTTTTAAACGAAGGCACTGGACAAAGAACAGTTTTTGACGTTACGACACAAGTTGGGTTCAAAACACTTCACCTACCAACTTGAGCGAGTATTAAGGAAATTAATAATGATCAAATTATATGTAATTATGTATGCAACATTGTACGATATTGTATCCAATTATATGCAATTAATTTAATAATTATAGGATCCTACCTAATTAGATTGTAATTTGGAGAGAGAAACTCCTACACTATATATAAAAACATATTCTTTCTTCTTATATCTACGATTATGTCAATTATGTGTAAATGTGAAACACCTATAAGTAAGTTTCGACTTAAGTCTTTGAGTTATCTATACTAAACACATTATCTAATTATGTAAGAGAGAGTTCATTTGGTTGAATAAATTTGATCTAATAAAAAAAAACTCGTAAATGAGTTCAATTAAATCGAGTTATGTGATCAAATATCTGAATCAATAAACAACATTCCTTCTCATCATATGAACTATTTTATATTAAGTTTTTTCTCATCTCTCTTTATTCTATCTTTATCACCTTTACAAATAATTTTACTCCAAGTATTAGCTAGTTATAGAATCAAAATAGAAATGTTTCATTTAATAATGTAAAATCTATTCTTAAGGAATATTATGTTTTTATTTCATTGTTAGGTCAAGACTATTTAAAAGATAACCAACCTTTTCAACCATTTTCAATTCATCAATCTAAACCACTCATTAAATATTACGATATCCAACAACATTCACATGATGGCTCACCAGTGGACCAGAGATTCCTTTGTGCACCAAGCTACGTGCGATGAAACAAGCTCTTCGCTATTTAAAACTTAATTTGGTAAAACATGGGAAGTGGTCCCCTTTGTTGGTCTTTAACCACTACACCAGTCGTACTACTGAAATCCCAGTTCAAAAAACTAGTAGCGAAAAGTAATATAATTCTACAACTTCTCTTACTGCATTCAAGTCAGTTCAAAACACTAGTAGAGAAAAATAATATAATTCTACAAGTTTGCTGAGTAGCTGTTTGTTATTTAGTAATGATGAATAAAATTTCAACAAGCAACTTATTTATGATAAGACTAGATTAAAATTACTAAAATTAAAGGACATGGTTTAGTATCAAGTATCGTGAATATTAGGTACTAAATAGGAAATAACAGTTATGAAGAGCGAAAACAAAATAGTAAGGGAAGTTATAAAATGCATAGTTTCCGAGGCTACGAGCCTTTTGCGACAAGTTAAATCCCATTTTCCCATAATGGACCACGCTGCTTTATTGTTCGTCCGCTACGCCATTACCTCTCTCTCTAACCGGTTCAGCTTAGTGCATGTACCAACTGATTCTAGTTATCTTTATTTCTAAGTTCTATATATGAAAGCTTACAACAAAGATTACATTTACTAGGATATTTAATACACTGAATTCCTGGTCCTTACTGCAGCCAACTATTGTGCATTGTCATACTCATCCTCTACATAAACTGCATCAGTCCTACTCTCAGATTTCCAGCCAGTTCCTTCACGCTCATCTTGAATTCATCCTCCATCTGCCATCAATTTAAACAAACCAACGCTCATTAACATTCACACCTATCTTTTGTGAAATTTCAGACATCTTTCTGAAAAATCCATTAAGGTTCTTTAACCTTGTGCAATTATTTTTAATAATAACAATAATAAAGTACCTCGGCCACGATGGTTGTGTCGAGAACTGAGGAACCGAAAGATAAGGCGCTGCTATTGATGACTGAGAGATGAAGTTTCTCTATCTCTCTAAAAATGTTCACCAGCACTACCTTTTCTTTCTCGCAGAGGATTCGAATCAGCACGTTCTTCTTTGACACCCTTGCTTCTACTTCTGGCAGTGACAGATTTGTTTTGGATGAGGGGTCATCAGAATTTCCCAACTCACAGGAATTTGACGAAGTGTCTGAGACATCCTCGTCCGCAGTAGCACAAACCTGAGATTTCTTCCCTCGCATCACCGGTTCCTGGCTTTTCCTTTTGCCCTGCTCCTCCATCACTTTTACTTTTTCCTTCAGCTCCTTCACGTACCTTATAGCTTCCCCCAATACAGATACCTTGTCCATCTTCAAACAAATTACCATTCTTTAGTACCATAATACAATATGTATTTACCTGTTTGAGTAATATGATTTCAAAACATTAAATGGTTATTTCACTACAAAGAAAAAGTGAACCTTTTTGAGGTCTGGAATAAGGGCTGAGAGGGCTATGAACTGCTGGCTAATTTTTTCTCTCCTCATTCTCTCGGCGATTATGTGATCTTGTGTGTGATGAGAAGATCTGGCTGATGAGCCCGTCTTCTTGCTCTCCTGAGTAACACGTTTTGGTTCATTCTTTGAAGGCAGAGCTATCCCACGATTAACCTTGGTTTCTGGCTTTACAAGCGATTCAACCTTTGCTGTTGGTGGATTTGTGTTGTCAAAGGAAAGAATATAGGAGGAGGGTGTGGAAGCTTTCTTTTGTGAGAGTTGGTCTGTTTTGGCAGAGTTTGAAGTGCATGTCTTCTTGAGTAACTTCAAAGGCCTCTCTTCTATGCCACTCTCAGTGACTGAAGAGTGACTCTCCTGGGAAAATGAACTCTGCGGGTTCTCTTCTAAAGCAGTGGCTATATCACAAGGAGATGCTAAACTTCCAATCATATCCTCCACCTTTATGTCTGATTGACTGATGAAACTGTAATCATCTGGTTCCTGGAACAATGTAGTGAAAATTAAGCAAAAAGTTCAAGCATGTAAGCATTAATAATAACAATAGTTATAATAATATGACTTTACCATATCGCAGAGCCAACTAGTCCATGAT
Organism: Phaseolus vulgaris; assembly: GCF_000499845.2. NCBI lineage: Eukaryota > Viridiplantae > Streptophyta > Magnoliopsida > Fabales > Fabaceae > Phaseolus > Phaseolus vulgaris. Next base: position 46,346,541 of record NC_023757.2, on the reverse strand, counting down.
TCCTCCATTGAGGTCATGGTATTGCAAATTTTATTTCAGTTTCTGCAAGCACGATGAGAGTACTAATGATCCTGAAAGTAGGAAGTAAAACAAATGCTGGTCATGTAAATATTCTTTCGTTCATATATACCTTCAAAGAGAAACACGAGATCTCAATTACCTCTTCTAGCAATAGCTGAATGGTTGAACGCGAACCCAATTTAGGGAAAAAAATCACAAGTTGGGTCGTTTAGATTTATAGAGGGTAGCACCCCATCAGCACGCATGCGCAGATTCTACAATTTTCAGACATAGTTTATTACGTGTCCAAAACTGCTTGTTCCACATGCTAATTTACCAATATGTCTGAGCTTGAGTCTTTTGACACCTTAACCTGTTCAGGGTGAATCACCCAAAGAATAATGCTACCCATACACATTTTACCTACATGCACATTTTACCTGCATGTCATTTTTGTACCTACGATATTTTACTCTGTGGTTAGTTATTATTTAAACTTTTTTTGTGGTTAATTATTATTATTATTATTTTTTTATCTCCGTATTACGATTAATCATTAAATTTATATTTGAAATATTATTTATTTTGGATACTAGAATTCAACTAAGATTTTGTTATTAAAAGTGTATCGGAATTTAAGAAAGTAAGTTATATTTAAATTACATTCAATTAAGATGAGTGAACAAAGTTTTCTCTTTTGGAACCGTTTTTTCATTCTTCCAAGACAAAAGAGAGTTGTTTCTTAAATAACTTTTTTATACATATGAGGTATTATGCATTTTAGAATTTATATATTTGTCACTAAATATTTTAAAAGATTAAGAAATGAAGCTCTATTTAAATTATCATTTATTTCAAATTTTAAGTAATGTGAAATTATTTATCTATTAGAACAAGTTTAACTAGTCAAGAAAAATGATGATTTGTTTTTATAGTCATTTTCTCATTCTCGCATAGTTAATGTTCTGAGCTTAAATTTATGAAGATAGAATTATTTAGATAAATAATCACATATAACACATTGTCCAACCTTAAAACTTTGTTACATATTTATCCTGAAAAGACACATAAAAAAATTAAAGAAAAAAATATTTATTTAAATTGATTTTAATCTCTAACTTGTTAAAGATGTTATTAGTTTACTTTTATATTAAAAATACAGTACTATAATATATGTTTGATATTATAGTTAATCAGAAAAAACATATTTATTATCAGGATGTGCATTAGGTTTGAATATTAAATAATTTAAAAGTTATTATTAGCAATTTCTTATTGACATAAAATATGTTTTAAGGTGCCGAAAAAACAGGATTTTTGTACAAAACAATTTAAGTTCTTAATTAAAAAAATATTCTTTGTCACCTATTAAAGTCACGAGTGTGATGAAAGTCATCACTCACATGGCACTAGGGATAAACTAGTTTATATATATATATATATATATATAAGAATTAAACAAAAAAATGTTATTATATTACAAAATTTAAAAATAATATATTTATATACACATAAAACATTTTTTGTTACAAGTCATGTGAAGATTAAAGAAAATGACAACAAATATTATAATTAAAATGTCAATTTAAAAAAAACATTGTATTTGCGTGAACCTCCAACACATTAAATCTCTGTAATTTTCCTGAAGGATTCCGATTTTACAATTAACTTAAGAGAAGCAGAAGTGATGAAAAAATATATATAAAAAAAAGTGAATTATATACGTGATGTGTGATTTGTCTAATCTAAGTACGCATTTACTTTTTCTTATTTTATTTTTTTTATATATATTTTTCACTGTATAACTCTTGTTGTATTCATAATTGTTTTTTTATTTTTTTCACACAATCACCCTGAAAGGCCTCAGTTGACGGATTTTTGTCGTAAAAATTAGGAAAACCGTAAATGAGAAATATTTAAAGGTAGTTACTGTAAATGAGAAGTAGTTTATTAGTGTTGGAGATCCCACCTCAACTAGAGATAATGACATTTTATAATATATAAATGGGTGCAAATCTCATCTTGTTGAGACGGTTGAGTTAGACTTAAAGTCCACTCTATAATAGTTAGTACTATAAATATTTGCATTTGGGATTAGTTTGAAGTAGGTATGGGAAACTAGGGAAATAACATTACATTTGTAGAGAAATTGCAGCTTTTAGATCTAAAAAGTTGTTCCCATTCATAATTTCACCACTAAACACACATTAGATTAGATGATGATGATTTGTATATTAATTTTATTTATCAGAACGGTGTTTTGGAAGAAGCATTAAAATAATATACTAATAATAAAATCTATTATTATAAATATATAGATTAAATATATTTTTCGTATTCCTGTATTATAGCACAAATATATTTTTAGTGTAAACTTTAAACTATCCAAATATTTATAATAAAGAAAAATTTATTTCAATCATTTTTATATTGTAAATATATTGATGATTTTTAATCCTAAATATATTATATAAATATAAAATTAGTGTAAAAAACATCTTATTATCTAAAATTGATAAAAAAAAATCAATTATGTTATAATACTTAAAAAGATATTTAATCCTAAATATATTATATAAGTATAAAATCACGGTCAAAATTACAACTGTCACAACACCCATATTTTAAACTAGTAAATACTATAATTTTAAAATGTTGTAATTTCGATGATAAAAACCAATTTAATATGTCAATAATGGTGTATTATAATGTCATTATTTACATAATTATATATTATATCTTTAACTATTATTATTATAATAAGTTATATGGAAATATCATGACGCTTTCAGTTCTTCGTAATTTCGAAAATAAATGTTTTATATATTTAAAATTAATAAGTTGATTTGTCATAAATAATTATTTTTAAAAAATGTATTTTATAATTAAATATGATAGTTGAAAATGTTACGATAGAGTATGAAAGAAATTCACAAATTTATATTTAAAATATTTAACCAATCAAATTCCTCACTTCAACTTAAAAAAACATAAACAATTTATTTACTTATAATAGAGAAAACACAAATATTTTTGTCAAATAAAAAATATCAATATTTAAGTTTTCTAAAATAGCTTTAAATTACATAATCTAAATTAATAGGTACTAGAAACGTACAAATGTACTTAATTAGTTTTGTTTTAATTTTTAACTCAATGATAAGTGAGTCATCTTACAATTAGATTATTGTTTTGAAAAAATTATTGTAGATTTCATTAATTATCTCGTGGGAAGTAGAGATGATAAAGAAGATATATTCATATTTTCAGTCACCAGTCCTGTCTCCACACTTCTTTAAATAAATAAAAAAATAGTTTAAAGCTTAATTTGTTTGTAATATATTATATATGAAAGATGTAAATATACAATAGTAAGTTAAATCATTAACACTTACCAATTAAACTTCCATTATTAATTTTAAGGAGTAATTTAACATATAAAGTAGTACTCTTTTTAATTTATTAAATTAGATATGTTAATTTACCAATATATAGAATATTTACAGGATTAAATATGTTTCTAATATATATATATATATATATATATATATATATTAAAATAAAAAAAATAAAAAAAATACTAAAACAACTAGTATAGTAGGCAAAAAAATTTAGTCTACATAATCATGGTATGTCTGATAGATCCGTTTATCCTATCACATCCTTCCTAAATTAAACGATCTCATACTACTCCATCCAACTTAAATCTTATTTAAACTCTAAATCATAAATTTTAAACCCTAAATTTGTCAATCATTTAATTATATACTTAATGAACAAAATACAAAATAACCAACAATTACATCACTTAAATGTTCACGAAATATGTGTACTAAAAGTGTTTGTATTTGAGTTTTAGGAGTTGTAGGTTCATTTTTTTTATAGGTAACATCTCAAAAGTTATAATTCAATATTTTTCAACTACCAATACATTAAATTATATTATTTTTTATTTATTTTTTAATATTATAAGACTTGCTATCAATAAGGTTAAAAGAATTTTAATAAAATAAAAACATATCTCTTAAAAAAAATTCTGACAATAATAATGTCCTAAGGTTAAAATAAATAAAAATTAAAATAATAATTTTAGTATAAATAAGCGGAAAAGCTTCACTGAAGGAGGTAGACCTGATAGAAGAAGACAGAAGAAGAGAAAGACAAAAAGATGAGAGATGAAGAAATGGAGAAAGAGATAAAAAAAAATTAAAATATAATTACATTATATCATCTATAATTACCAATACCCCGAAAGAAGACATTACCACCTTATTTATTTTATAACTATTTTTACTCAATATTCCTAACATTATTGTATTTATATATTTATTTATTTTATAATAATTATCTTTGATAACTTGAGTGTTTCTAATTTTATTTTATTTATTTATTTTTTAATTAATTTAAAAAATGGAGTGCCTCTAACCTTATTTTATTTATTAAAGTATTCTTAACTTTATTATATTTTATAGTTATATTTCCTAAATAAGGTATTCTTAACCTCATTAAATTTTATGTATTAATTGATGGAGTTCTGTACCCCTATCCTATTTAATCTTTTTTAGTTATTTGATATGTTAATATATTTTTATTTATTTCTTAATATTAATTTCTACTATTTTTATTTTTATTTTATTATAAATAAATATTTTTTATCGTTCTCATCATAATTATTTATATTTTATATTTTTATATACAAAATACAAATAATAAATAATAAATATTTGATGAAATTGTAATTAGAAAAATTTGAATGAGTATAGAAATAATCTTATATGATTGATTATGATAAAACTCATTTATTTAAACTAGTTACTATAAAATTAAATTAATTATTTTTAATATAAAATTTAATAAAATTTATTAATAAAATTGTAAAAGATATAAGTGTGTTGTTTTATTTTTAATATAGATTATTTTATATGATGTTTATTCTTATTTTCCTAATTTTATCTCTTGTACATGATAAAAATAAAAATATTGACTCCATCGTCACTTTCTCCGAAAATCACAGCGACGCTCGGAAAATTCAAAACTGATAAAAACAAAAATATTAATTTAAATAGATGAAAGTATCAATTTTTTTAAACTCATTTTCATTTTTTACTATTATTATAACATTTTTTTTCCATGAACCAGTTGAAATACAATAATAATAAATTTTTTATATGTCTTCTATCATCCACATCAATTATTTAATCAATATATTTCTACTAAATATGTAAGGAAAGTAATAATATAAAGAAATAGAGGATTGTGAATAAATAAAATTTATTATTATTTTTTCAAATAATAAGAAAATATGTATATATATAAAATAATATAAAAATTATAAATTACATATTTATATATTTAAACCTTTATATGATAACTTAATTTTGTTAAATTTGATACAAAACAATTATCTCATTGAATATAATTAAATCAATCATCAAGTATTGTATACATTAAATGAATCAACGTTGATTTTACTAAATCATGGTGGTAGAATTACACTAACGAGAGGATAAAATCGTACAAAATATTCTTAACTAAATATAACACCAATTGAATTATTTAAATAAATATAAAATGCAATTTCTGATTCTTGCTACCATATCTCATCGATTGTCTCCTATGTAATAACTGTAAATTTATGAAATATTAGACGCAATTTCACCAATTGGACTATTTAAATAAATGTTAGATTCAATCACCCAAAGCCATGGAAAATCAAGGAAGACAACTTGATTTATACCCACAAAATTGCTCAACCAATATTGAAAAAAATTGTTCACCCACTGAATTTACAATTGACAAACATTAATCAACTGCTATACAAAATCAAGACAACAAAACTTGTTTATAGTAAAAGAAAAAATTGTTCATCCATTGATTTTATTGTCAAAAATTATTCATCATTCATTTGGTCTTCATCTATTTCGTCTTCAAAAACTCTAGTACTCTGGAAATATTTTCATGGAAAGCTTCTTACAAATCAACATATTCAGAATAAAGGTTTGCATATATGTTCTATGTGTATGCTTTGTGAAAAACATATTCAACATTTATTTTTTGAATGTTATAATGCTTTGCATATTTGGAGTAAGGTTCGACAGATTTTTCTTACTTCTCATTTCTCTAATTAGGATTATCTTCTTTCTTTTATTAATAGTGATGATAGTCCTTTGGTTAAATTGATTAAGCTTGTTGTGATAACTTTTTCTAGTTGAATGATATGACGTATGAGGAATTATGCTAGATTTCATGATAAGATAGAGGTTTTTAGGGTTATTTCGGTAAATAAAGACTTAACTTGTCTAGTGAGAAATTCCTCTAAATATTCAATGAAGAATGATATGTTGGATTTCAACGTGATTAAGTTTTTTTGTATTAATATTCGTAGTGGTAAAGTTTTTCATCCTCTTCCTGTTAGATGAGAGTTTTCTTCACCAGACTGGGTTAAAATTAACACTGAAGGGGTTGATAGGGGTATCCTGGTCTTGCTACTTGTGGTGGTATTTTTCGTGGGAATATGGGGAAGTTTATTGGTACTTTCTTTGTGTTTCTTAAAGTTCATACCATTATGGTTGTTGAGTTTTATGAAGTTATACATGCTATGCAGGAAGCTCAAAAGATGAGGCTTACTAATGTCTGGCTTGAATGTGATTCTGCATTGGTTTGTGTTGCGTTTACGGTTAGGATTAATATTCCGTCGATGGTTCATAATCGATTAAATACTTGTCTTAATTACGGTAGGAAAATTAGGTTTAGAGTTATTCATATTTTTCATGAAGAAAATGCATGTGTTGATAAATTGGCTAATTTAGGATTTATTCATAGAGAACCATTTCATTGGTATAATAGGCTTGCATATCTGTTATTAAAATTATTTATGAATAGATATAGTCTACCTATGTATCGTTTTTGTTAGCATATGGGTTTTGGTCTATCTCCTCATATTTTTGTATTTTTTGTAATAATATTTTTTTTATGTGATGGCAGATGATCGTTGTTTGAGGTATTAGCCTAACTGAAATGTCAAGTTGCATAATGATGTCTGAAAATTTTATACAAATAAATAAAATACATTAGTCAATAGAAATAACTCATTAACCAATGCAACTAACACATAATAACCAATAGAACTAACAACCATTAACTAGCAACATAAATTATGTTGACCCATTAAATTTACAATTAAAAAAAAACTCTACAAAAATAGAAAATTGTCAAACACAGTGAATTTACATTAAATCCAAAAATGAGTTTATGCTAAAACAAGTATAAATTTGTGCTTAACTAAAATTATGACAAAATACATTTTGTTGAAATGAAAAGTAAAAGTTTACTTCCTGTTTGCATATTCATATAATTGATATGGGTATATATTTTTTCCTTATTACTATCACCTAGATCAATGATTTTGCTAATTCCATGTAAGTTTCAAAAATTAATGAAAGCAAAAAAATCCAATTATATTATACTTACACTACAAGAAAATCATGAAGTAGAAATCAATTTTTAGATACCAAAATAATTAGTTGCAATAGTAACTAAATTAGAGACAATTTTAGAAACTAAAAAAAATGGTTTCTAAATTAGTTTATATTATTGTTAAATAGTTTCTAAATTGGTATCTAATCAGCAACCAAAGTTTTAGAAACCAAATTTAGAAACTAAATAATTGGTAGTTAAAACTTTGGTTGCTAATTACATACTAATTTAGAAACTATTTACCAATAATAGAAACTATTTTAGAAACCAATTCTTTATTTAGTTTCTAAAATGGTCTCTAATTTAGTTATTATTGTAACTAATTATTTTGGTTTCTAAAAATTTGTTTCTATTCCATGATTTTCTTTTTCTAGTAAATGAGTATGTATGCAAAATTTGTAATCAGTAAAACCTGTTATGTAAAAGCCTACATTTTAACTGGTTTCATTCTTATCAAATATGTCCCTCTTTTATGGGTTAGTCCTTATTTGATAAAAATAAATAAAAAACATAAAATATTATTTTAGAATGTAAATTTTGAATATTTCAAAAATTTAATTATAAATTGTCTAATAAAAAATATGTCTTCATTAAATAACTTTAAAAATATTTTCTAAATAAATATGTGATTTTGTACAAAGTATTATAATTATTTAACAATTACTAATCCACACAAAATTATTTAAATTTCATATATATATATATATATATATATATTACTTAGTTTATAACCCTTATGTAGTATTATTATATTTTATATTAAATTATAAAAAAATTGCATGAACATGGAAATCCTGCATATAAAACTTTTTTAACGTGTGGGTTAAACAAATTCTGTTAAAAAACTGCAGTTCAAAAGGTCAAATTTGTAAGGTTTTTTGTAAGTTATGAGTTCTATGAACAGTTTTATTCATTTAGTTTCTAAATTTGATAGCAAAAATTTTGATTGTTAATTAGATATCAATTTAGAAACCATTTAACAATAATAGAAACTAATTTAGAAAAAAAAAATTATTTAGTTTCTAAAATGATCTCTAATTTAGTTAATATTGTAATTAATTATTTTGGTATCTAAAGATTGGTTTCTATTAGATGATTTTCTTGTAGTGGTAATAATACAAAACTAATTAAATTAATAAAAAAGAGAATTAGGATCATGCAAATTCTTGAACATCCATCATGATAAAATTTTGCTGATAAAAAGATAAATAAATAAAAACACCTTACTAAGATATAGTCTTTATAGTTACCCAATCACCCAGTTCAAAATTAACCCTAGTTGTATTTGGATGACCACAATTAATGACACGCACCGTTTCCAATTCAAAAGGAAAAAAGTGCTAATCTAATCATAGCAAAAAAATAATAATACCAAGTAACCAATTGTAATGTCCAAATATTAGAAACAGGAACAAAATTGTACTAATACAATATTGATTAAACTTGAATAGTGCTTTACTTTCTGTTGAGAAGTTGGCTCCCTGCTCCTAAAACAGAGGGGAACACATTGTTTTGAAAAAACAAAAAATTAAAGGTAAAATTCTGATCATGAACATTATTAAATTACTGAAGTTGTTGGAGTAATGTGTTTGTTCTAGGTACGGGAAGGGACTAAGTGTTTTTATTTTCCAGGGGTTTTGAGACTTAGTGAATGGAAAAAGGAGAGAGTAAAAGTATTTTTTAATCTTGACATAAATGTAGAGAATTGTGCTCATTTTATGTAAAATTATTATTTTATTTAAATATTTTTTGTATGTATTTAATTATAATATACAAAATTAAATATTACATTAATTTATTTAATAATATTAAAAATATTTAATTATACTATTAATAACAAAAAATAATTATAAATAAGAAAATGATAAAATAAAATTATAATACCAACAAAATACATATATAATTATATAAAATATAAATATATATTATAATAAATACTATTTTTATAATTTTTAATATATTTAATAAATTTATTTTAATTTAACAAAAAATATTTTCTATTATATTTTTTTATTTTTTATTATAAAATAAAAGTAATTATGTATATTATATATTAAAAAGATTTAATTAATTCAAATTTAGACAATATATATATATATATATATATATATCATAATTTATTATTTAAATATTTTTTTAATAATAAAGATAAATTTATAAACTTATATTTTATATCTTTAAAATAATTTTTAAATTTAATCTTAACTATCACAACATTCACAAATTTTAATAAATCATTCTTACAAATTCAGTCTATCATCCATCAATCCCAACAATCAAATAAATTCACGAATCCTCTCTAATCCCCACAAATTTATTCCCTCCCCTCACAAATCTCTTTCTCAACAAAAAAACACAGCATAAAAGGCAAAAAAAAAAAATTAGTGTATTGGAGAGTTAGTAGCTGTAACTTAGTGAATATGAAGTTTACTTAAACAAATTAATATAAAGGGTAAAGTTACGTTAAGATTCGAGCCTGTTATATTTTATGTATACAAAAACAAATCATGACCACTTCTCGATATATGCCGTAAGAGAAAAATGGTCTTGCTTTCAGCTGTTTAGATAAGCAGATTATATAAAGATTTATGGAATAAACAATTTTCGAACTCAAAGATAAAGTATAATCAAACTCTTATAGTTTAAGTTGTATGTGTTCTTTAAAAAAAGTTGTATGTTATTTTCAAAAGTTATGACGATTGAAAATAGTTTATAACATCCCATAATTTACTTTAATTGATTTAAATGTATTTTATATCCTAACAAATATTTTGTTGATTAATTTTTAATATATATATTTTTAATCTTGAATTTTTTATTTTATTTTTATATTTAGTGTTGATATAACTAACATGAAGAACTGCATAAAATATTTTAAATTAAAATTGTAAGATTATTTTTAAGTTAATACTTTAATTCATAATGTATTTTCTTATCTTTATATATAAAAATCATTTATAATTTTTTTATCTATTACTTTTTCACTATAATTTGTTAGTATCTCTAAATACAAATATAATATTTTTATAATTAAATTATAAGTGTTGATGTGATTTTTTTTGTAAATTGTACTGTTTAATGTAAATTTTCAAATTGAAAACCAATAACAATAATAAAAGTAATTGAAATATGAATCCAATTTTCCATCTTCACATTTTATTCGTTAAAAGTGTGTTTGATATAGTATTATAGATATGTTTGATATAGTATTATAGTTAATCAATAAAACATATTTATAAACAGAATATAGCATTAAGTTTAAATTTTAATTTAATTTAGATAATATTATTAGTAATTTTTAATTGACTTAAAATATGTTTTAAGGTGTTTCAAATATAACGGGTTTTTTTAAGTATAAATTCATTTTTATTCTAAAGATCTCTCATTTTTTTATTTTTTTTTATGTTTAACCATTAATCTAGATGGCAGATAGTTAAGAGAAAATTACTTCTCTCATCTTGTTTTACCTTGGATTGAAATTTGGTGATGTTTGAATAACATATACTACAAGAAAATCATTAAATAGAAACTAATTTTAGAAACAAAAAGTAATTAGTTTCTATAGTGACTAAATTAAATACTATTTTATAAACTAAAAAAATTATTGGTATCTAAATTAATTTTTATTATTGATAAATACTTTCTAAATTGGTATATAATTAGCTACCTAAGTTTTAGCTACCAATTATTTAGATTATAAAGTTGGTATCTAAATAGATACCAATTTAGAAATTATTTATCAATAATAGAGACTAATTTAGATACCAATTTTTTTTTATTCTTTAAAATTGTATCTAATTTTGTCAATATAGTAACTAATTATTTTTTGTTTCTAAAATTGGTTTCTAATTAATGATTTTCTAGTAGTGATACTTTAGGTCCTTCGATTCTAGAGTTGATCCCCTCCTGGAGTTGAAATTTCTATTAGAATAAATAATTTCAAGTAAGGGAAGTTATATATGTTTGAATAGAGCTTAGAGTATATGATTTAGATAATAAATTAATCTAAGAAGTGTAGAGTTGGTTAAATTGAATTTGAATGATTTTAAGTGTATGGAATTGATTGAAGAAAGATACTCGAGCAAATAATAGTTTGCATTAATTATTTAGAATTGTTTAGAAGTGGTAGCATTGAAATAATTGTGAATAGATATTTGAAAATGTATTTAAGTTTACTGTTGAGAATGATTTGTTGATATTACCGCTCAGTCGAAAAATTCTCGGTCAAGCGAAAATATTCATACTTTTAACTTGTTTTTCAATTTTGTTCTCGCTCAAATGAAAATCACTTTGAAGATTTAGCCCTCTCAATCTCATTTTCACTCAAACGAGAAAAATTTTACTCAAACCAATCATTATCAGTTAAGCTATAAATTTCATTCAAGGCCTAAAAAAACTTCCTTCAAAATTTTCTTTTATTTTCACTACAAACACTACAAGAAAATCATGAAATAGAAATTAATTTTAGAAACAAAAAATAATTAGTTGCTATAGTGACTACAAAAAATAATTAGTTGCTATAGTGACTAAATTAGAGATCATTTCACTTATTGTTAAATAGTTTCTAAATTGGTATCTAATTAGCAACTAAGGTTTTAACAACGAATCTGAAAATTGAGAAAAGAAGTTAGTGGAAATCAATTTCCATTAATAAATGCAAAGCATAATCCATAACTAGTTGATAATTATATCCGTAACTCAATGTCAAACTTGTTAATGATAAAAAAGACATTTTACAAATATCATCATATTTTTATATAGAAAATAATTTTTTTCAATCTAATTGTTGAATTAAAATTTTACATATTTTTATCAATTTTATTAAAATAAAATAAAATAATAAGGCAATAAAATGATTTGTATTTAATATATATATATATATATATTATAAATGTGAAATAAATTTTAATCGAGTTTTTGCAAAAATATAATTTAATAAAAATATACTAATTTGATAAAATTATACTAGCATAGTGTATTTATTTATTTATTTTCTTTATATTTATCTTAGTTAAGTTTTAGATTATAATATACCAAGTTGATAATTTTTTAATAAAAAATGGCAGTATATTTATATCGTCTAAAGTGCTCTACTGTATCAGCAGACTGTGGATCACCTATTAGTCATTATTCCAAGAATTTTAAGATATATAATTCAATTTAATATACGAAAGCTATATTTCACTTTCAGTTTATTTTTATAACATGCCTTCATTTGAAATTTATCTGTAGACCCCTATTTTATTATTGATACTTATGAATTTATATTACACTATTTGCTTAAGCTTGGAAATGGTAGTCATGTGTTTTGTTGCAACATTTTAGAAAATAGTTCTTTTACATGAGTGGAATATTCTGAGTGAAAACAAAAAACAAAAAAAGAGCTTAAGGAGACAAATCCACCATGTTCACGGATTGCATGATTCGGTTGTGCACTTATCTGTGCTTAAAATTGTGAATCTTTATTTCTAAATCAGTTTTTGAAAATTGAATAAAATAAAAAAGTAAAATTGTCATTAACAATTTGGTGGTTATGATCATTTAGAAATTGAATTAGATGGTGTCATAATTAATTTTATGACATTAAAAGACTAAACTAGCGATTGTACATATTAGTGGCTAATGAAGTGCTGCTAAAAAACAAGTAAAATGATAGATGAGATGTTATTAATTAGTATCGACACTATCGACTACTGCTTTTAAATTTAGTCACTAACTATATTGTCTTGTCGACTATTTATTTTATCTACCATCTTTTTTGGTAGGTGGTGGTTGGGTGGTAGTAAATAAACCACTACCCACCAAACTTTACCCAGTATTCACTAAAATATTATTAAAACTTAAATTGTTTACACTTAATGTTTTTCCAAATAAGTTCAAATATAAATAGAAAAGAATAAGTATTTTATTGATATTCACTCCCATACAAATCCATTTCTCACTCTAACTACCAATTCTTTCATTTTTTTTCTTACATATTTATTGTAAATTATTATTTATTAATTATGTTTTTTTACTTGTTAGATTTTTTAACAAAATTACGTTTTTTATTTATCATTTTAAAATTTTAAGATTTTTTTTCTAATTATACTTTTAATTTAATTAATATAAAAAATAGTTATGATAACTTATAGCGACATTATAATGACACAAAAATATACATTAAAATAAGAAAACTAAAATGAGCATAATACGTAACTTACTTAAAATGAGCATAATATATACGTAACATATTCAAATGGTGTCCATTTAGTCTTCACATATTGGATAGTTAGTTTTAATTCTATTGAGTCTTATGTTTTTAATGTTTTTTATTTTATTTTTTAATGTGTTGTTTTGCATATAAAGTCTTATATAAAAAAAATAGTAATAGATATGTAATTAGATTAAATATTCAAAGGGGAAATTTATCATTAGTTCAAGAATATTTAATAAAATGATTTTGAAGATATTAATTTTAGTTGAAATCGTACATGTAATAGAAATGCATGCTTAATAAGATGAATTTGGACAAAGATTAATCAACAAAATTTAATAGAAAGAATTGTGTGGTGTGCGCGCGTAACCTGTGAGTTATTCTCATTATTTGTAACTAAAATAAATTCTTTAAATATAAAATAATATTAACATCTTAACACAACATTACATTATAAGTTAAAGGGTGTGAAATGTTATGTGGCCTGCATCTCACATCGCAGGAAAAGAGGATGGTACAATACAAGTAGTGTTTTATTAAAATTGTTATGCCTCCTTTGTTCAATTCTGGTCTAAATAACGCGTTTTCCCATCAATACCTCATTTTTCTTATATTTTTTTTTTTCTAATTTTCATAATTTCGATGCATCAGTTTTCGTGATTACGTTTCAAACTCAACATAATATTTAAGCAAGGATTTGTTTTCTCAAATCGCTCATAAAAAATGTTCATAGACAATCTTTTTAGATATACCATCAGTGCATCAGACTGATTCCATATCGTTATACTACTATATAACTCTATGCAATTTTACAATATTTTATATTCATAATTTATCTTATATTAAATTATTTTCTTTCATCAACAATAACTAGTCGAACGACAAACCGTTAGTGTAAGTTTTTTTAGTGTATGTTATTCCAATATACTCTATAAACATTAGAGATTAACTTTGATATGAAATTTGATGTAATTTAATTAAAGTCTTTCTTGATCATTACAAGCATCGTTTTAAAATTGTAAGAAATCCATTGTCGATCCCATAGTTTTGACATAATAGTACGGTTTGACCTCCTCCAGAAAAAAATGAAGAAAAACTCAATTACGTTAGGACCATCTAACAACAAAGAAGACTGCCATAAAAAAATTTATGGATTGAAAGCATATATGTGCATTTTTAATACTGTTCTCACATTACAATAAAGGAAAAGTGGTCGAATTGTTTAAATGTTCCAACATTTTCTTAGCTCCAAACGAACATTTTTCAACATATGAAAACTTAATGTGCCCAAGATTCCAACGGTTGAAACATGAGTTATTTTTCTTTATGGTCTATAAAAAATGTCACGTGAGGCCACGTGATTTACCATCCCGTTTAAGATTCACAAAGATTTGGCGAGATTATAATGGGATCTAAGACAATAAAATCAAGCGGGGTGAGATCCTGACCTTTCGATTTATATGATGATTATATGATATACAAGAAACTCAAACGACATTGAAAGTTGAAGCCAGAAGTCGACAAAGTATTTGTTGTTCAGACAAAGATTAAAGTCTCTTCTCACTGTTGGATTTGGACGAAATAGTCAAAGTTTTTCCTGTTTAGTAGATGATTAAATTTACAGACTGAAATTTGGTGGGTTTTTTTACCCACATGCTTTGTCCCT
Source organism: Phaseolus vulgaris (assembly GCF_000499845.2). Classification (NCBI taxonomy): domain Eukaryota; kingdom Viridiplantae; phylum Streptophyta; class Magnoliopsida; order Fabales; family Fabaceae; genus Phaseolus; species Phaseolus vulgaris. The sequence continues at coordinate 46,331,203 of NC_023757.2, read as the reverse complement.
TCTTACTAAAATATTGGAGTTACTTTTCAAAATATTACTACACTATTTAATTTGATACATTTGACACGATTCTATCTATTACGAAGAAGAACTCGAGGTAAACTGATACGATTCTCATTATATAAAAATAAAATCGTCAAAATAACAAATTTAATTAAAAATAATGAGGATTTTATTTTTTATAACAAAATAGTATTAGGTTGATATAACTTTTACAACCTCATAAAATATCTGTATTAGTAGAAAAAACAAATTTAGGGCAATGAAGAAAGTCATACCAAACCATATTTATTGAAGTACCCCCGTCACCTAACTCCGATTGCAAATGCCTTGAATTGGGCACCATGGCCAAATATTTACGTTGATGATTAGAAAAACTGCTAGTATTCCGTAGAAAACTGGCTAGAAAGGAACCAACCAGGATATGAAATCTGGAATATTGAATCGTTTTGGTATTGAAATTCGTGATATGTTGAGTGGGAACAATGCTACTGAGTTCCAGAGAGAGATGAGAAGCGTGAATTCCAAAGTTTAAATTATAAGGGTATCAGTACAACATGGTGGGGAGGATGTAACTTATCACTACGGGCAACTATGATCACCCTATCGATAACTGCAAAATAAAAATAAAATTCTACTGACACTCACACGTTATCTTTACATTCATCTTACAATTTCTTTATTTCTTTTGTGAGAGCTGCTAATAATTTATAACCTGCTGGAAGAGAATAAACCATAATGCTATTTGCTATTTTTTATTATTTGCCTTGGTTTAATAATATCAAATACGGTAGAGAAATTGTATAAAATGAATGTTTGTTTCGTTAACAGTAATGTGTCTAGGACAAAATAAGTAACCTTTCTATTTATATCATTATTAATATGTTTTACATTTTTTTATTATCATAATACTATTATGAAATTTCTCTTTCTAATTGGATTTTTTTCATATTCATGAGATTCGAACAATGGAATTTTATTTAAGAATTCAAGAAAAGTTTTACTCCAACCAACACTGACAAGTGGCGGTTGATTATTAACATTATAATAATACTTTTTTTTATCAGTTATAACAAAATCCATCTTTATTGATATAAATTTGATTTTTTTTTTATTCTTTTTCTCCTTCACAACATCTGTCGTTACCGGTTGGGATTATCAGGAGTATATTCGTATCATCAAGCATGATAAAATACTGAATTGAGTTATTTAATTAATATATAAACCAAATTAATAAAAATGGTTGGAAGAGAGGAATGTAAAATTTTCACGATTATTGATATCATTGTCCATTGTATAAACATATAGCAGGCATAAGTGTTGGTTCCTCTACTCAACTTCTATTGAAACAAACAAAGGCTTAAAAAAAAAAGTGAGAGTTTTGCATCTTTCAAGCATGATTAAAGATTAAAAAGAACAAATTGTACATTAAACTCAAAAGCTGTCAATGTCATAAGTCATCACTAATCCAACTTCTTATCTCTAATTAAGCTCAAAGCCGTGTCAGATTGAATTCATTCCTCATATCTCCACAAAATTATTCAATTTACTCTTTTTTCTTTTCTTGTCAAGCAGGCACACACTGAAGGCCTGAGAAACCAAAAAGCACAACTCGAAAAATGGATCGATCAAACTGCATTTCGGGGAACACAGGAACACTGCAAGCTAGGTGGAGTAGATATCACACTTGAACAGAAAGTCTTCCATTTCAGGATTATTTATTTCATGGTTGGTGCACTAATTGTGATTCAGAGTTTCAATCCTTGTCATATATCATCCACATACTCGAGCCACGTTTATGTTACGACATAATCTTATGTGCCGCCACGCGTAGGTTCTTCACAAGTCCCTTCGTGGTCAAATTGTAATTTTCTCCCATCTGCAAAACCATCACCATTCAACTACAATCAAACTAATTGTACTTCAAGTTGGCACAGATTCAACATTGAAAAGAGAAAAAGAATACACTATAATCTTATCATATTTACCGGCATTACTCAAGCAATTAAGGGGGCCACAAAATGACAAGAGCTAATAATAAAAATAATGTATAGTATTATTATTAAGGTAAGGATTGTCCTTCTACCTGAGCAACTACGGTAATGTCAATGATAGAATCACCGAATGGTAAGATACTGCTATTAATAACGAAGAGGTTATTTCTTTGAATCTCCGCCAGTAATTTGACGAGAAGACCCTTTTGCTTCCGGCAGTGGATCCGAAGCAGCATCTCCTTCCCTGACACTCTTGATTCCAGTTCAAACAGTGAGTCACTGACACTATCAGCATCAATGCTCTCATCACATGAAGAAGAGTCATCATCGCCTGAGAGGTCTGGCTTGTTCAGGACCACCACCGATTCTCCCCTTGTTTTCTTGCTCTGCTCTTCAAGCACTGCCAAACGCTCTTTAAGATCTTTGACATATTTGATAGCGTCCCCTAACACAGAAGCCTTATCCATCTGGGTGGATCAAGATATTTTCGACACGTACGTTTAGTTAGTATAGTAACCAAGCCAGTGCTTTGATGAGTTATTTATCTTTTAGGCAAGTGTGTCAGGATAAAGCTGGATTTTTAGTCTAGAATTTGTAATCCATTGTAAAAGCTACTTAAAATTGCTTAAAACTAAGTAAATTTTAGAATCAATTCTATGATCAAACAGATAATCTAGTGTATTGTTACAATTTCTAATTATGATTTTCTACTATTGATTCCTAATCTACCATTTTCCTAAACATTTACGAAAATGAATCATAATAGATTAGGGCTAGCATAACGGTGTGATATTTAGTCATTTACCTTTTTTAGGCCAGGAACAAGAGCTGCAAGAGCAATGAAGCTCTGGCTGAGCTTCTCTCTTCGTTTTCTCTCGGCCATGATGTGATCCTGAGCGTGAGCTGGAGATCTCTTAGCATGTGATGAGGGTTTTGTTTCAAAGTTCTGATTTTTTGAGGACCATTTTGGGGTTTGATTAGGTAACCGTGATTTTGTCGGTTGGGGCACTGACACTGACACCATTTCGTTCTGAGTTGGGTTTAAGTCAAAGCCGTAAAACTGGGTGGTGTTGTTGGGAGGGGAGGAGTTGGAGTTGTCAAAAGAGAGAATCTGAGACTGAAAGGAGGAGAAGGATGTGGATGGGGAAAGTTTCGGTGAGAGGTTATTGGTGATGGTGGATGAGTCAGAGTTACAGCAACTACTGCTTGTCGTTTTCAGTAACTTGGCTGGTCTCTCAAAGTCAAAACTGGCATCATCGGTGGAGGAGTTGCTCACAGTTTTGGAAGGGCACTCCGAAGACAGAGATTGCTGCAGGGTCTGTGTCTGTTTTTCAAGGGCATTCACAATGTCTTGTGGTAGAAACTCTTGGTCATCAAACAAGTTCAAGTTCATGGCACACTCATCTGGAAACAAATTGTAATCATCCATGTCCTGTCACCAAAAACAAAAACAAAAACAAAAGAAAGCAACACAAAGTGTGTTAAAGAATTTGTAACCATCCATTTGTGCATTTTTCATGATTGGAAAATCTAAATCAATTATCTTACCAAATCAGATAACCAGCTGGGTGCTGAAGCTTCATCCATTGGTTTATTTGATTCCTCCATCATGATTGGGTCTTGGAAACAAAAATAGCACAACACTCACACTGAACTGTCCTTTCCCTATTCAAAGCTTTTCCCCTTCTACTCAATGCGAAATTTGAGTTAACTTTGTTCAATCTTTATAGCCTACTGGTCCTCACCTTCTCAATTCTTCAACTGGCTATAAACAAAGGAAAAAAAATTGAAGCACGTGCGGACAATCTATCAGCGGCCTTATAATTTGTTTATGCCTTATTAATCTTTTTCATCACATCAATTATTGATTACTATTTTCATATTGGCCTTTTCTTATGAGACAAATTGTATAATTTTATCTCATAAATTGAATTTTCCCAATTTGTTATGGTGTTGGTGGATGAGAACGCTGGCAATTTTTAATCATATCTTTTAAAATTGAATATTGATGTGAAATGTATTTATTTAATCATAGGGGAGACACAAGAAGATCTATTATCATATACGTGCCAACCTGTTGCTGGGAACGTGGAATATGAATCATGTGATGCTACTATTCATCTCAATAATTGAGCCAAGTAATCAGCCAGCCCCGATTAATTTGTATGTGATTTTGAATTAACTTTATGTTTTTCAGTAATTATGTTTTATTACGCATACACGTGCAGGGATCTAGTTCAAATATAAAACTTTCCTAGTTTAATAATGTTTTTTTCCTTTAAATTTCATCAATTTGTATTTCTATAATTATTAAGTAAAATACGTAAACATTTTCTTATCTATTAAATAAAATTAATAGATAATTATATTGCAAAGTCTATTGTTGGTTTGAAAAATATTGCCGCATATATTATATTTATAAAGTTATACTACTTTAAAATTATTTAACATGTCGCTAAAATATGTTAAGATTAACGTCACATGTGTTTTTGAAATATATAAGAATACAAGTCATTTTACTATTCGTCTAAAATTTTATAATATGATTTTTAAACATGGTAATTTGTCTTTTTTTTATTTATTTAAGGTACGAATAAACATTAAATAGGAGAAATAAATATTCACAATTTGCACGTATCTATCTATTTAGTTGAAAAACTAATTTGTTGACTCCAAGGGTGGAGTATTTGGCCCTGACAGATGCGGATAAAGAGAAGATATGATTGAAAGGTCTTATGGGTTGTTTGGGGTATGCTTAGGTGAAGACAAGTCTTGTGCCATAGTTTGCATGTAATATGTTTGGTTAAGGATCATGTTTAAAGGGGTAAGATGCCACTTCCTTTACATAAACGAGAGGATTAAAGTGAAGAAAATCACACAAGAAGAATATCGCATATGTTTTCACAAAACTCATTAATAGGGGCATGTTTGCTTTGCTTATATTTATTGGATATTGATAGTGAGTAGTAATTCCAAAAAAAAGTAGTAACAATTCAAGGTGAAGTAGATGTGAATGCAATTATTTTGTTAGACTTATAAGAAGTAGATCTTAGAAATTATTTAATACTTATGCCAGAATGCATAAATGCAAAATAATAAAAAAAATTCTTTTTTTTTGTCATTTGTTGTAAAAGCATGAATACTCCTTATGTTTTTATATTTTATTCAATAGACTTAGTGTTTAATGTGCAATGACATTGTTACTTGTTCATTTTTTTTTAGGTTTTGTCTGAGTGGAAAAGTATTAACACTCTTTCATAACTTAAATTTATTAAACATGAAAATGACTTCTTTTAGTTAATTTTGAAAGTATTGTGAACCATAATAAAGAATCTGCAACACAACATTGTGAATATAAAATCTATCAACTCTTAAGGAAATATAAGATTTACATATCCTTGTAATTTTTACAAAATATTGTAAGGATCTAGAAATTATCTCAGAAATTGTCTTAGAGTATAAATGATATATTTAAAATGACACTTGAATATTTTATTAATGAAATGAAAAGAACATATAAATAGAAAATCTAGCTATTCAGGTTTTATTTCAAAAGAACCATCATCTATCTATAAGTTTTCAATAGAAATTTTGGGTGCTTTTAATTGAATCTTGCTCAAGCTAGACTCTCAAAAAACAAAAACAAAAACAAAAAAAAACTGAAAGTTTATATTTGCTTTTAAAATGTTGGTTTATTTATTTATGTATATTTTTACTTATAAATTATGTAAACTTTTATTTAATGTATATTTAATTGAAAATCTCTTTAAGTAGACATTTATATGATTAATAAATTAATTGTTGTGTGTTTTGGAAATTCTAAACTTCGATATGATTTGATTGTTTGATGTTGGATATTGTGAGATTCAGAATATGAATTTTAATCAAGATATGTTATTATTAGGAAAGAAAATACCGTGTTAAGATTGTTTAGGATATGGGTGGCGATGCAGGCTGGCCCACCTCGCATAGGCTCGCCCCGCATTTGACCCTCAAAATGCGAGTCGGGTTGGCTCGTCCCGCGCAAGTAGTGCAAACTCATTTCACTGACCTATCCTGCATAAGAAGTCACCAACGGGCCTGCGGGCTAGCCTGCATAAGAAAAAAAATCAAAAATTAAAATTTCATTAATTACAAAAAAAATTATTCCTACTACTAAAAAATAAAAATTTTATTCCTATTTCAATTCATTCGATTAAGATGAAAATATAAATTCAAGTATGATGGTTGTTAGAAGGCTTGATTAAAAATAATTAAAGTTTTGTTTTGCATATATTTTTCCTATATATGTATGTAAATGTATAAGAATATCTTATCAAAGTTTTGCTACAAAATATTTTAATGAATATGACTAATTTTTTAATTATCCTATTGAAATTTCTTCTTTATATTATCTTTTTATTAACAAATTTTAAATATAAGATTTTACTTAAAAAAACTAAATCCACTGTCACTCTTCATACTAACTTCATGGCATAATTAAAGGTCTGGTCATGGGTAACCTCTAAAGTCCTTCTGCTTGTTTTTCCTTGTTTGAATGGTGTATGAATTCCCTGGTTTGTATGTATTAGATTAAACATAAGTGATTTATTTAAGCTGGTCAAACAATATTTGTTCTATTAGAAAGTTAGCGGCAAACTTTTGGAATGAGGAGTTGTTCGTTTTTGTGCGATTTTGTACATGGGTTAGATCACCCCTAAAGTGTTCTTTTTTTATTGCTAATCAAAAACAAAAACTAACTCCTTTAAATGATTAAAATAAAACATTCTTTTTTGTAATACATTAAATTCAATTTTTTTAAAATAAAATAAAAAAATGTCACACTACAATAATAAGTGAATGGGGTTGGCCCGCGCAGGCTGCTGGTTATGTGGGGCGTGCCTAAGTAAGTCAGCAAGGTAGATTAGTGAGTTTGTTCCGCACTTTTTGGTAGCGGGTTGCGGGTCGGCTCACATGACCCGTCTCGCATTGTCATCCCTAGTTTAAGATGTGCATTGACTAGGGATGTTCTGACTCTCCTAAGATAATGGAATCATATAGATGAAATGGGTAAGTTGTTTGAAAGATAACTAGTTTGACCTGTTATATGAGTTAACACTATCATACTAGGAGAGAGATGATGTTGAAATTATTTATTCGCATAAATGTATGGATTTCATAGTGATATAATAGGATAAGTGCAGATCTCTAAATCTAAGTCAATGCACGAGTCTTTCAAAAGTAGAGTCAAGTGTTTATGTGTTGTGAGTTAATAGAAGTCAGACATGTGAAAAATAAATTATAAATTTTAATAGACACTTGATGGTTTAAGAAATTGTATGAGACTTGATAAATTATGTTTATTAATTTGAAATTGAAATTATATAAAAAATTTTATATAGCTAGCTTATCCTGTTATTTGTTTGTGTTTGTTTCTTTATCAGTAATGATCGTGTTGTACACGGGAGCATATGACATTGCAGGTAATAGAGCTCCTCAGCGAGGAGTCGGAGGATGTGATACAATTATGAGATAGTTGTACATATTCATATGTTAAGTAGATAATTCTTGTTTTACTTTTATTTTATTATACATGGATAAAAAATAGGGATGTTACAACTAAAAAAATTATTTTTTAAATAAATTTGACATGTATGAAGTAGCAAAACCTTACTATTAGCTTAATAAAATGGAAGAAATGAAAAAATACAACATTTTCAATAAAATTTGCTTATAAATTAAAGAAAGTTGTTTATATAAGCCATTTTTTTCAATTTAAATAATTTTTCATCCAAGTTACTTATATTTAATGTTTTATTTATAATCTCTCCTAAGTAATATTTATTAGGGATGTTATAAGAATATACCATTAAAATACTAGTTAATTTGAAGTTAATATCTTTTTAATTTCATTTCACATAATATACATATAAATGTTGAATAATAATACAAAAAATTATCCAAGGTGGAGCATGATATCTTCATTTGGATTCTTGGGAGGATTAGGAAGGATTTGCTCTAAAAAGAGGTTAAAAAAATTAGGTTAGTTTTGGGCACTGTGGCTAACAACTTTATTTGTGGCATGCATAAATAAATCAGCTAAGGTGGTCGAGGGCCACTTAAAATTTGTCTTCCATTGGGAAAATAATCATACTTAGTGGTGTATGATTACCTATACTTATTTTTCATATGAATATGTTTTAGACATATTTAATAGAGTTAGTTAGCAATTATAAATAAAATAGTTATATTAATATAAATTTTAAATTTTTTTAATTAGAATATTTTATATATAAAAGACTCTAATTAAAATAATATTTTATATTTTTTAAACAACTTTTTAATTGAATTTATAAGAGATGGTTGAATGGCTAATAAATTGACACAAATGGAGAATTTCTTACAACTTTAAGACGCAACTAATAATTATTTGGGTCGACGAGAAACTTGGAAAGTATCACAAATCATTTATTATAATTATTAATTTTTAAAATTTACTTTAAATATAAGACTGATTATGATGTGCTAATTATATTGCGCAGATACAAATGCAGAGATTTACATTAAAATACTTATAACTTCAATACGAATTCATGAATTTATATATTATATAATTATAAATTATATAAATTGATAATAAATATTTATAAGTATATTTTTAAAAAAAATTTAGAGTAGAAAAATATTTTTTATGATTAGTTCAAAAGAATTTATTTCTTATTTTTTATAATCGTAATAAAAATTTATATAATAAATTTGAGTTTTTAAAAATTTATTGTATTTTTTTTTAAAATTATATTAGAACCGTATTAGATTTATCAGTAATCCAACAAATATTTTTTGAATTGAATACTTTAGTAATAAGTGTCTGATACGTATGTTCACAGAGACACATTATTTAATAAAAGTGTATGAATCTTATAGTGCTACTTGTTTTTATTTATTAGTATAGTCAGCTACTAATTTATATAGTATTTTTATTAGCACTCCCAAAAATCCACACTATAAACTAAATAAAGGATTATATAAAATTTATAACAATTCTAAATATAACTTAAATGTACACATAATATGAATATAAATACGAATATTTATAAAGGATGATATATCTTTTCTATTTTAAACAACAAAAACTAGACGATATATATAATTATTGTATGAACATAACAGAGACAACGATTTACAAATGCAATTTAAGAATTATCATTTGATTATTTAGATTATTTTTTAAGTGTTAGTCTTAAAAATGTATGAACTAAATCTTTTATGATATTAAAATAATTATTAATATTTTTTAATATTATTACAAATATGGAAGCATATAACTTTGGACATTTGATATTGATGTTTGCTTTTTTATTATTAATTTGTTGAATTAAATTACTTGTTTATGCACAATTAAGGAAATATTTCATGTTTATTATCTAACTCCGACAAACACTGTATTGTTGTTAGGGTTGTTAAAAAAATTATTTGAACTAAATAAAATTGATATTCAAGTGGGTTGTATAAAAAGGGTGAAGCATTTTAAAAATTCTGGTATATTAATTTAGTTTTAATGACTAAATTGCTTGTAAACATTGTAAACATGAATGTTTAAACTAAACTTGATTACAACTTATTTAGTTTAAAATTTAGGATCTATGATGTACTTTAATAATAAGTCAAACAATTTAAAGTAGTTTAATTTAAATTAATTTCACTTACATCATGATGAAGTTAAGTTCAGTTCATTTAAATCACTAAATAATTATTCCCTCAGATCAAATTAACCCGCAATTTTAATGTTGATGTAGAAATCAAATTAACAATTATATCGACCTGCTACCACTGAATCAATTTGACTAAAGTCAGAACCTCCCAATGTTGTGAACCTTTAGTTGTTGTTTTTTAGATTTTTTTTTCTAGACAAAATAAATGTTCATTAAAATAATGCGGATGAAATGATTATGCCAAAAACAGTTTCTCCTAAGTTTTAACTTCAAAACAATCTTTACATCACCATGACCATATTTTCCATGGGGTATGCAATAATTTGTACCTTTTAATTACAAAAACTATAAACTATTGAACTATTATTTGTATAATATTTTTTTTATTTAGTCATTACATTATTGATTTCATGATATCATATTTGACTTTCCGGTGACCGTAAAGTTATGTAATAAAAAAATGTATGTATAAATTTTTTCCAACTGTACGCTATGTATGCTCTTTTTTTCTTCCAACAGAACCTTTTCAGAACTTTTCATGGAACACGTTTCAAAAGTTGAAAAAGGTTGTCGCAATGAGTAATTCCCATAGTCGCTACTGGATAAAATCATGTTCTCTTAGTAAATATTTCTTAAAAGTTAACTTTCTTAAACTTTCACAGGCTTTACATCACAACACCAAATAGATAAAACTTTTGAATGAAACAACTACAACGATATAAGCATGGGTTTGTCAACTATTTTTTTTTTAATTTGATAAGGTATATTTTAAATTTTAGTTTTATTTCCAACAAAAGTTAATGTCTTCTTTTGTTTCTACGGAGACAATTTTTTTTAATAATAAACGAGTGAAGAAATTAAATTTCTTTTGTAAAGTTTTAAACTAAATTTCGCGAAATTAGAAATAAATTTGACAGTTTTCAATTTTATTTAATATATCAACAAAACAATCAATAATATGTGCTAATATATTTATCTTGACTACACCATAATAAGCCTTTTAAAATGGACATAAGTTTTTTTTTATCAGAAAAAGAATTAATAAATAAAATGAATCACTTAAGGGATGATTTAACCCTTATACAAACAATACTTTTAAAACTTTTTCTCTCTCCCTAAATGTTCCTGCAGAACAGACAAGACCACAAAATTAGTAAAAACATACTCACATATGATTTCAAAAAGTCATCATCATACAAGTCGCTGGATCCAAGCACCAATAAGAAAAAAAGAACATCCTAAAACGAGATTTAGAATAGATTCAAAATCAAACCTTGACTTGAACTAATGCGAACACTTCAGTCTCGTCGGCCTTAAGTTATATGCTAATAATAAATTTACAAGAAACATGGTCACAAATTTGTAATTTTGAAAAAGAAAATAGATCATTTGTATGAAGAACCAATAGAGAAAGTCTAATGAAATTTCAATTTCTTTTCAAAAACTTTAATTAGATTTCCTTTTACTATATTATCTTGTTGGTGTTGGCTTTCTGTGCTTCTTCGTTGTTCAAATATTTGTCAACAAAAATTCATCGAGATTCTCCTTTACTTCCTTATTTAAAACTCTAAACCTATTTGATATTTGTAGTAAGAAAGCGATTAAAATATGTTCTTGTCATTTTTTTTACATGATAAACAAACTTCTAATATATATTAGAATGTTAAAATATTTCACACTGATTTTTCGTTGAATTCATATTAAAAAATTATTTGTTATTTGGAAACAAATATTAGTAACAATTTATTCTAATAGTTTTTTTAATACAAGGATTTATGGAGTTTAAAATTTAAACTAGAAAAAAAAATTGTTGGAAAAAAATATATTTAATTCTATTTTTTATTTATCTTTATAATTTAGGATGTTAAATGTTATGACATGTAAATATTCAAGTCTTAAATTTATCGTCTTAAATTTATCATCTTGTCGTAGAAATGGATATAGAGAAGGTAAAATTAGTTATAGGAGAAGAACATTATCATAGTTTAGCTTAATAACTTAGTGGTAATTAATGTTTTAACTTTCAGGTAGCTAGTTTAGGGAAAAAAAACAAGAACATTTACCTTCTGTCTAACATTCATTGATTATAAATGCTATAATTTATGTCTATTTCCAATACACGGTATTCTATTGTTCTTTTTGTTTTTTTTTTGGTAAACCATAGTGTGTTGTCGTTTAGTACACGGGGACCGGATTCATCGAATGGTTCTGAATTAAGCTAAGAACAAAATGTTCTAATTATGATGCTGTTTCACGTTTTCTTTTTTGATGATAAAAAGGCATCTAAATTTTATTGTTCCTTTTTCGTCCGTGGAATATGTGTATGTTTATACGATAAAGGAAAGCATGTGATAAAGTATACTATTTTTTTTATTTTATTTGGGATGACTTGGTTTGTTTACCATAACTCTTCAATAATAAATAAATTATTTGCTCAATTTGTTTAATCATTATAAATGTACCGGTTAGATCGACAAATTTCAAAGATTTCGGTGCAAGATGCATTAAATATAAGAAGAAAATTAACAAATCTAAATGATAGGTAAATATTAAGTGATTTCTTCTTAATCAAAATTTAAATGTTATTCTATCCAATAATAATATATCCATAATAGCTATATAAATAATCACAAATTTTGTGAAAAAAATCCTTTTGTAAGTTACTTAATAGAAAAAAAAAAAATAAGTGGAACGATAAAAAAAATAGGAGATAAAAAATAGGAGATAATAGTTTCCTCAATGTGATAATAGATCATGAAATGAAATAAGAAAAGTATTGTGTGCATTTCTTTTATTTCAAAGTTCAGTGACCTGCACTTTTAGATTTTTTTTCGTTGATGTTCCAGTTACAGAGAACAAACCCATACTGAACTAATATGATATTAGGAAAAAAAGTGAGATAGCAATTAAATAATGACACACATATGAGACACCATTGCTGGGAGATGAATGAAGCACATGAAGGTGCAGCTCTTTAAATGCCCATATCTACAAACCAATCATATTGTTTCATCATGTGCTAAACTTGATTAAGTAAGACTAATGGGGATTGCTTTACAAATTCAAAATGAGATTAGGATATTCTCTGTCTCCTTTTTGGTTTGTCAAATTTTAGGACTCAGAAAATGTTACTCTAATTTAAGGGAGAGAATGTTTTTAGGGGTTACAACAGACTTATTTTTATCTCACTTTAATAAAATACTGAAGATTTATCCTATGATATATCATAAGTGAGATCTTATCTTGATATATTCTTTGTTTATCTAGAATAATCATAAAAGTTAGTTACTGGGATTATAAATATTGATTTTTTTTTTCTTTTTACTAGTTTAGATTTCTTCTTTCGTAATATTTATGAACTTTCTAATTTTCACTGTGTATAACTTTTTATTTGTTGGGGTTTGATTGTATGTTTTTTTAGCATAAGTTTAATTTAATTCATGTACTTTTGTAAAAAAAAAATTCTCTTTTAGAATTTTTTTATGTGATGAAATATAATGACTTAACATTGGAGGATGTCAAGATTCATAGTAATATTTAAGATTTTGAATTAAAAAAATAATAGTTGATTTAGATTCTAAATTTAGAACTTAAACGAGGATACTTTAAGATTAAATTGATATTTTAATGATTTTGAAAATTAAAGTTATGGATACTCATTGTTAAAGTGGAGTACTTGGTTTATTATTCCTCTATCTAATTTACGATTTGAATTTGAAACCCAGTCAATTGAGTCTTTTGTCCAGCACGTACTTTTAGAAGATTGAAATTAGAATATAGTGATATCAGAGGCTTAAGAATATGGCACTTATGTACACTATTTTCTTTTCTTTGTTAAGGTAAGTTTAAAAAAAAGTTTTGTTTTTACTGTCTAAAATTAAATTTTTATTTTCATAATTTTAAGTTTCAGAAAATACATTCGTTTATTTTTCAGAAAATGAACTGTTCACTTTAACCATGAAAATCCCAGACCATAAAAGCTCTCATGAATAATTTCTTCCTGCAACTTCATGCTTTATAAAAGACATGAAATGACAGTTTTATTCTTTTTTTTTTTCAATTTTTTCATTGACATTCTTTTTTTAATTTTAAATTTCAGAATTTTAGAGTTCAAAATACAATTTTATATTTCAAATTTTAGAATTCAGAAAGTATGTTTTGAGTTTGAAAATGCTTTTTAAATTCTAAAATCTATAATTTATTCTGAATTTTAGAGTTCATGATGTATTTTCAAGCCAAAAAATATTCTGAATTTAGATTTCGAAAGATATATTCGAAATACATTTACATTTGAACTTTATAATTTGTAATACAAATTTCAAATTTAGAAAATACTTTTTTTCTTTATTCTGAATTTTTAGAATTTTGAAAATATTTAAAAAAGCATTCTGAATTCTAAAACTTTAAATACAAAATTATATTACAAATTTTAGAGTTTGGAAATTCTACAAATTATACAATTGAAAAATAAAAAATAACCAAATCTGCACCTTTTGCACAAGTATAGTTTTAATTGAAATACTCTCTCACATTTTAAATAAATGATATCTGGTTGTAACAAATTGTATTCGAGCACATAAAACGTCTTCTTGATGATGCACCTTATGGATTATATTTAAGTCTTTAAAATTAAAAAAAAAAATCATTAATAATATTTAATTAAATATCACATAAAGAAAAACGTCACCATGAAGAAGTGATGCGAAGACCATGAGCAGATGGTAATAATTAGTCTTCATTAAGGCTATATACTCCTTTAATGAATAAAAAGAAAATATGAATTTTAATATAAAAAAAAGGTGGTATAGAAATTAAGAACTTAGCTGTGCCATGAAAATTTTTACTGAGGACGGAAAACAAACAGATCCTAATTTATAGCAAAATCATGATTTGAAACTCGTCAAATATAAAAGTAGTCACAAAGTGATAAGAATCAATAATACAGAGGGTGTTAAAAAAGTTGGATCCCCATAGATTAGAAAAAAGTAGCAAGTTCATAGCATCTGTGTTGTATCATATTCTAGATCAATCATCTATAAGAAGCTAATATAGTATCAACTTCCACACTCGTATCCATAGAGAATATTCCATGCATTCGGCAACACTCTTTAAGTTATAGATCATAACCCAAAAAATGCTGATCACATGCCAAGCTGGCGGCTACTTGTGTTCCAACCAAACTACGATGAACACATCTTTTACCTCGGACAAATCTAGGATTCTAACAGGCAATAATTTCCTAAAATAAATAGATCAATCAGCAAGAGCAACTGAAATAATGGAGTTATAGTTATAGAATCCTTTAAACTCTTTCCCAGCAAATATGTATATGAAGAAAATGTCTAAAAAAAAAAAAAAAAAACATGCAAATGTACTTGGAAAGGGACAGCAACCAGAATAAGGGTATCACAAATAAGCATGCTCCATCCTACAGTCAAATGTTCTATGGAGTATGTATTACTGGAAATCTTAAATATCACTTTGAGCCAGTGTGCAGAAAGGAATAACCATGTTCAAGAGCTTTTGACATGGTGCAATTCAAAGTCCAAATCTATAGTATAAAGTTTTCACAGCTCCCCAATAACGCAGGTTCTGATATTCCTCATCACTTGTAGGAGAAGCAAGGGATTCAGCTCTGTCGGTATTACTTTCCTCAGCATTGTTGTTGTTCAGATTTTCCTCATGTGGCTTATCTTTGTCATCATTTTTGTTCTCCTCTTTGCTAGGTTGATCATCCACATTCTCAACAGGCAGACAGGGGTCAACTTCTGGGGTTGTGCTTTCAGGCCACTGTGAAATGTTAAGATCTGGAACAGGATCAGAACAACCTAGCACAACTTTGTCACCTGAAAAACTTGTATCCATAGCAGCAAATTCACCAATTTCTTGAGCTCCAACCTTGTCGATTCCATCTTGAGGATTCACATTGAGATCCAATGCCAAACTGCTTACAATATCTCCCATTTTTCGCTACAATAAAGTAAGCATGTATTAGCACCAATTGTTATGCATAACCTTTATTCCATGCACATGTATATCCAAGTTCTTTTTACAGCTTATGTCATCATTCTCAATGCTGGCACAAGATTTTTTTTCTTTCACTGGAGTTCAATATATTGCTGATTATGAAATATTAATGGTGCAACAGTATCCCTATAAAATTTTCAAACAGAATATATGCTATGAGCAGACTCAGTGTAGAAATTCTGTGGTAGGACCCAAGCAAAGACTGAAAAAATATAAGGTAATTGGTATCTGTATTCAGAAAATTTTCTCAAAGGATGAATCCTCAATACAGCTTAGCATAGGATGTATACACAATCTAACATTATATAACAATGGAATGGAGCAAAGATCCTTGCGAGATGAACAGAAACAAACTAGAAAATAACACTTTTCCTGAGAATAGGACCCCTTCTAAATATCAGCCTGACCTCCCACGTATCCAATAACAGAATCTAACCTCTCCATTCCCCACCTCCTCCCCACTACATAGAACTGTATACATTTCTCTTTCCAATTATTAATAGCCACCCATCCTTTTTGTTATGTGTTTGTTTAGGTAAACCTTATAAACAATTTTTAGGAGATAAAAACAAGAAAAAATGAAATAAACTTCTCAATAAGCTAAAACTAACAAATACACAAGTAAAAATTTGAATTTGAAGAAACTAACAAAGAGAGCATTAATAAATTAATTTTTGCATAAGCTAATTTAACTTGAGGAGAAACTTATTTCCTTTTTCCTTCTTATTTTATTCTCTTCGAAGTTTTATAAAAACAATCATTTAAACAGATTTGGACAGCAATCCAAGATTTTGTCTCCTTTCTAGTATCATGTATAGTTATATTTTTCTCAACCTTTTTCATTGGCAAATAACTAGTTTCCACCAGCTGTCCTTTCACATCTGCAATTTCAGACAATCCAGACACCAAGGGAGGAGAGCCTGCACAAAAACATCGAAGTTTAATAATACTTATCTAAATTAAATAACACCAAAACAGAACAAGTTGTCACTGTGTCACGTATACAACACATGCTATCTCAGTTTGTGAGCCCAATGTTGGCAATTCTTTACCTGAATGAGAATGTAACTTGGGTTTTTCCTGAGAAACATAGGAAGATTGCTCCACATTTGCCTTCCCCAAGTTTTCAGACAGGGACTCCCTAATTGGTTGAGATATTTTAGTTGATTTTGATGCTTTGGGAAATCTGGCACTTGACTCAAGAGCCTTTGTTTTTCTATCTAACTCAACTTGTAAGGTGTCAGCACATCTCTTGTCACTAATTGCGTGAGAAACTTTAGCTTTGTCTTGAGGATTGCAAGAAATTTGGAGATCAGAAGTAGTATCTTTGGTTTCTTCTGCTTTTTCATTTTTAACAGTCTTGTGCTGCAGTGGGGTGTTGTCGCTGGATTTGGCACTCATTTTGGTAACCCTGTCCTCCTTCAAAGACTGAGCTTCTGACTGAACACCATGCCTGTTAGCTGATGAACAAGATCTAGTACTTACACCTGTTTGCCTTTTCAAATCATGGGAAGATTTTGATTTTAATTCTGCAGCACAAGTACTTGAAGATTCAAGATTTACTTTACTTTTGGATTTTTTGCATTCTGACTTCTTGCAGTCTTCACACATCCACCAATCACCTTCAGGAACTTTCTTCATCATATCACGCATACAATAACTAGTTCATGAATGAGAAATAAAACCATATCATTTCACTTGCCCATAAAATGAGAGGCTACCAAAAAAAAAACTACAATGATGCAAGATATTAAAATACATACGTATGCTCTGCCCCATCAGTACACTTGTTACAAATAGCAAGATCCTCTACCAGTCCTGCCTCCCCACAGATATCACAAACTAAACCCTGCTATAAAATTGGAGCAAAAGGAGCTATATAAATTAATCTGAAACAAAAAATAAGCAAATTTTTATGTCGCATGTATACCTCTTTTAACACGCCATAATGCTAGTAGTGTAATCTAATAAATGATTTCAGAAGTTAATACACACGAAATTGTTGTCAACAGAACTTGATTATGAGCTATGCAGAAATGGAGAAAAAAAAAGTATTTGTGGATGGAATTTCAAACACTAAAATAGCACAGCATGCCATAACAGGATGTAGGATTCTGTAGAACATCTAGTTTTTTCTGGAGTGAAATTTGAATGGGATAAGTGACCGAGTGCCATGTATAGCAGAAAGATAGAGAAAACTAGTCAAAGGTCCATCAAATACTCCATGTGATAGGTTTGAAAAACATAAAATACTAAATACCACAGTACTACAACAACATCTACTAGGGTAGCAACAAAGGGGTAGAAGGCAGACAATCTAAGTTGGCTAAAATGAAAACTAACAATCTTACCATAAAAAAATTTAAAGTTTTTCCCTTAACACTGCAAATTCATTTAAAAGATTCAATGCACCATGTGGAGCTCGTACACAAGTCATACACACAGATTATATTTGCTTTCTATTTTAAACCTCACTTAACTTTCCCTGTTTTTCTTCAACCTTGATCAATCCATATATTTCCTCATGTACCACCTGTTCATTTTGCATATGACCCTTTTATTATTATTAAAAGTTTAACATTTAACTACTAGCGTATAATAGTCTTCGTTAGCTCAAACTTCGCAAAAAGAAGCTCCTTGATGCAAATCATCAACGACTGATGAGGTTTCAGATAACCCAGTTTCTCCTCCAGCATTCAGTTAAGAAAATCCATCAACTTTGTGGCACTAATTAAACAGAGTGAAATAGAGAGTCTTACTATTACTGAGTTCCCAAACACACCTCAGTGGATAATATTTCACTATTCCTTCAATTTTTCTTTCCATATAGGAATCTAGAATCTCAATAATCAGTAGGAGATCTGGTAATCACGATTGTTTTTTCTTGAATTTGAAAAAGAAAAATACAAACAGCTCCTATGCAATTTGAGATTGAATCAACGAAACAAGAACTATAACAAATAGGTCAATAAACAGTCTGCTTCAAAAAGACTAAAACAACAACAAAATCCTTATACCTCTTGTAAGGTCAACTACATGGACAACATAATGCCATTCACCTTCATTAATGACCAAAGTTTTAGAAGTATTATTCACCATGAAATCCCTCGACAACTTCATCCAGTGTCCTTCTTGGTCTCCCTCACCTCTTTAACAAAACTAAAAAACCATATAATTTACACTTCTCACTAGTGCCTCCCATGCCTTTCTTTATACGTGCTAAAACCACCTAAACCAATTGTATTTGTGTCCTTTCAAGTGTGTTCACACATTCTTCTTAACATTCTCATTATACTATTGTAACCTTTTCCTCCTGTTGCCTCTTTAAAGATCCACACTCACTATATTATAGTATAGTTGGACATAGAGTAGTACAATAAAACTTGTCTAAGAATTTGGTAAGAACCATATGATTACAAATAACCCCTGATGCCTTTTTCATAGTTATCCTGCTTGTATCCTATGTGTAAGAGTAACATCATCATTAATGTCCTCATTATTTTGAAGTATAGATCCCATGTACTTAAACTTTAGAATCCTACGGTATGGCATTTCCCATTTTTATTTCCAAGTCATATTCATCTTGTCTCAGGATAAAATTTCAACGTATACAATGTCTTATTCTTACGCAAGCAAAAATCCTTTATTTCCAAAGTTTGTCTCCAAATTCAAGTTTAACTGTTTCCCTTTATTCCTCACTCAACTTAATCATCTGCAAAAAAATAAGATGCAACTAAGAATAATCTTTAGCATGTCCCTCATATCCAAGAGTAGATTAAATAAGAAAGGACTTGAGATTGAGCCTTGATGTAATCATTTTCTTATAGGAAAGCCTTTAGTCTCACCACTTGAAGTTCTAACAATAATATTTACCCCATCATAAATATCTTGTATAGCCTGAATCTATAATATCTAACGTTAAAACAATAGAGGTAAATGAACATTGAAAAAACCTATGCTTACAAGGATTGAAAGCCCAAATGCATACTGAGACACAAAAACAGAAACATAACAAAACATTAGAACCAGCTTACAATTATTGAACTCAACTCACACAAGTTCATTCTAAGATCCTTGCCTCCACACTCCTTCATGGTGTTAAGTTCAAACTCCGTTGACTCAAAGATAATTCTTTTTATTATTTGAAGCTAGGCGAATAGCATACAATATGTCAACTTCTAAGAGAATTGAAGACTTCATAGCGATCCCTCAACACCCAGAATGCACAAGGAAATATGTGTAGCATTGCACTATTAGTTCAATCTAAAGGAGTTTTTTATATTTCCTTTGGGACCTCCTTGCACCATAGACATTTTAAGGGCATTTGATTTAGTTAAATTTTCTAAAATATATTCTCAAACAAGCCTGGGATGTCATTACTGGGAATGATTCCAATCACTAACAGCAGAAAGAGGTGAGCAAATTTTGGTAATCAATGACTAGTAGGGTAGCTGAACTCACCATCCAGCTGTAAACCTCCAAAAACTGCACAATGAACCTGAATTTAGTAACTGGCAACAATGGTCAAAGTTGCCAACCATCATTAATCTTTGGTATGGGCTGAATTTGCTGGACATCATCAACTATTAACACATGAAAAAGGTGGCTGAATTTCAGTGATCAGCAATGGTGGCTATAGTCACTCACACTAACTCACCACCTTCAACTGCTGTTACTTGCGTAGGCTAGTCAAATTATGGCAATCAGTGAAGTGACTAACATCATTAGCCATTGTCGATTGTCAATAGAAACAAGATGGCTGAATTTTGGCAACTGTTGGTGGTGGACAGAGGCCAATGGTAGTTGAGGATCATGAACAAGGATACAAGAATAGTTTTTTGACAACATGGAAAAAGAAGCATTTTATACATTCTATATGGCAACATATTCCTAATTTTCTAAGCCATGGGTAGGAGCAAACCCACCTTCCTCTGTAATGTACTTGCCCCCTTCAAGTGTAAGACTAACACTGTTTAAGAAAGTGATAATTGCCTTCCCAGCAATGCATTTCTACAGGCTCACATATTAAACAATGCACATACCCGTCAACCACTTAGATTAAGCTTTCTAAAAGCAAAAAACTACTGAGACCCTTTCTCATGCCGGCAGGGAGCAAACATGATTGTGAAGATTCTTCTGGAACATAATGGCACATGGGACTTGGTTTCTAAAAGAATTATATATCTAAAGAAGTAAGGATGAGAAATTTTCTGAAAATTGTAAGCTGTAGTACGTTTTTCAATATACAGCTCTAGGAAAGTCACAAAGCCAGGTAGATTGCACTACAAAAGCAAAGAGGACAGGTTAGGTTCATAGAACTAGGAGATCCAAAGGGTCAGGTTCACTTTTTGGGAAGTTGAAGGCGGTCCAAAATCACATCTATAATAGGCTCCATACTAATTGAGTCGGGTTGGGGTTGATCTAACTTCAAAAGCTAGCTCCTGATGTAAGGATTGTCAACACCACCATAAGATTACTGACTATAGGTGTAGTTGATGTAGGATCTCAACAAAATACTTTAGTACAACGAATCTTGCAATACACTGATGGTGTTGAGTTGAGGTTTGTTATACAAACATACACAAAGGAAAAACTCAAATTTTTGGGAATACATCAAGATACATGTTTTTACCTTGTGTGTTAGAAAAGTAAGAAGCGAAATATGGCTACTCAGTTACTATAGAGATCTAGTGTTGAGAAATAGTCACTAGTGAACATGTATAAGTAACATAGACACTGAGTTAAAATTTGGAAACATTGATCATATAGAGCTAATTTACTATAATAAAAGCAACTTTACATATTGCACCAAATCCAATCTTTTATTAGCGGACCAAGCATAAAAAGTTCTATTAGGGAATCACTATTAAGTTTGTTAGTTCCAATTTGTTTATCTTGCAAACATCCTAACAAAGTCTCCTTGAAGTCCTTGTAAATTGCAACAACTTCAAACAAGTCCAATGCATACATGCTCTAACTTGAGGGGGATTGTTGGAAAGTATTTCCTATTTTGGGAAAATAAAAAATATTCTATTTACTGGCTGTATATTTTTTGTAAATAATTAGGCATTGACTTGTATTGTTTCCAAATTCCCTAGTTTCCTTATTTTCCTAGTTTCCTAATACTAGAGATAGTGAATTATGTGTATATAATTCATCACACTGAGAATTTCCTCAAGGACTTCAGAAATCCTTGATCAATCTCAAATGACAGAACAGACCATCTTAATCCATAAAATTTAAAATTAATAATGGATAGCTTGAAGTAAATAAAAAGGAAATACCACACATACTTCACCATCCATCTTATATGAGGCACCCCAAGGATTTGCTAACTGAATTTGAAGAAGATTCTTGCACACTGGTGTTCTTAATCACAACAATAGACTTTTGGAAATGCTTCTTGCATACAAATGATGTTCAGTTCAATAAAACTCACATACGATCACCCCATCCCGAGTAGCATAGCCTAAACCTCTTCTGCCCAACAACCTAACTGGATACTGCTTCTTTTGCTAATGATGACTCTCTTTGTCTGCTTAGGAACTAGCAAGGTACTCCCTGAAATAAAAAATAGAAATCAATTTTGATTGATGGAAAATTTCACCACCGAGATTTTAATACAATTACAGAAAATTATAAATAATCTGCCTTCAACAAGATAGAGCACTATCCTAGAAATCTCTTAATGAAAAACATCTGATTGATATGATCTCTTTGAAATAATCACTACAATTATTGAAGGTTCTTCGGCCAAATTTTGAGAATCATGGTGATTGCAATTAGCTTTGCTAAAAGAAAAATTATCATCCAAAGTCGATCTTCGTGAATTCTTCTTATCAGGATCATCACTTTGAAAATCGATCCCCAAATTTGTACTCTCATATAATATGATCCATGAGATGCTTCGCTATGGATTTCTAGTTCTTTACGTTTTTCAAGTCGATTTGAAAACCTATCGTCGTCAAAATTGGTCAAACCTTAGGGAGGTCATCGGATCGTACGCGACGTCATCAGATCGTACGCGATATTGGGTGCTTCTCACATTAAAAAGCAATTCAATGTCTCTACCCGAATCGAAATCCCTAAAAGTAGTTTAACTTTCTGCATTCTAGAAAACATGTTATGATTTGAATATACAATAGAGATGGTACTTACCTCACAACTACAATTGCATGTGGTACTCAACAAAGGAGTCGACCGAATGCTGTCTTAGAAGGGAACTTATTGGTTCCCCTACCCTCATAGGTTTAATCAGTAAAGTTATCAGTCCCCACACCAGTTGTTGATGCCACTTGTTCAATATGCATATACAATGGCATGAGCAACATGTGTCACACAGATTGCACGGTATGAACTTTTCTTCCATTTGAAATTCGAAAGGCTGAAAAGAGGGGAAACGACAATCTAGTAATTGAAATAATAATAAATCATGACAGTTACCAATAACAACAAAGGAGCCAGCAATTTACTGAATTAAAATATATTAGCACACATTACATGATTTGCAAATAGCCAATATAGAGTTGAAATCCTAATCATGGGTGTTAAAAATAAATACACACATAAATAACTAAGATCATAGACAACTTCAAAAATCAAATATCCTTTCAATGAATTTAAAAATCATGTCTCTTGAGTTATACATTTTTTAAAAATAATTGTCTTTGAAATTAGTCTTAAGACCTAACTTAAACCTACAAAAGTGACTTGTAAGGCGAGAATTGCTTAAGCATTATAAGCTCCATTCAAGCCATATATATCTAGTCCGTGTGAAAATAAACCACCACCCTTGAGGTTGCAATTAAGGCAACCTCCAAAGAGGTTGCAACTAAGGTAGGATAGGGGTGATTACAATTAAGATGGTTTTCAAACAAATGGATTCAAAATCATATCAACTTCAACATAGCAATATGATTAATGGTGCTATTTAAAAATGATAGCACCCAATAATGTAAAAAATCTTTGCTTCATGGTTGAGACCCTTAATGGTTGAGAAATGGATATTGCATTGTTCATGCTGGAAATCCAAGGTTAATATTTGTTAAAAGAAGTATACTGCAGGAAAATGGGCCACTGCTGTAGTAAGGTAGTCCAAATGTTTATAGAAAAAACTCAACCAACTATAATATAGTTTACATTTATGGCACCCTATTATCTTGTTCCACAATTTTACCTAAATCCAAGATAGTAGGAAAGAGACAATGAACTAATAATACTACTAGACACCACCAACAAGGAAAACAAACATAAATAGTTAGGAAATTTTCTTGTATATCAACTGATTGTTTTTAACTTAAAGGGGGACGATGACAAATTTTTTATTACCATCACAAATCTAACCACTCCCCAACGAGCAAAAACTGTCACAAAATACAACCTCAAAGATGTTTTGACAAGTCAAAAAAATTAATCTCTGCATAATTGATCCCATAATTATCACATGACCTGAATTCTCACATCAAAACTAGTTAGAATCACTTATTTAAGTTATTTTCCGATTACTATCCATGCTCAAGGTAGAAGATCTATCAACATTTACTTGCTTTATGGACTCTTTAGCCCTCTTCAAATCCATTGAAACATTAAAAACACACAACAATCACAATGTGGTCAATTATATGGAACAAGTGATGCAATTGTACTCTGTCAAAAACTGAAAATCCATTTAGATAAAAAAAAATGATCTTCAAACCATTCTTTTAATCAAACCATTCTCCCTTTGATTTACTTTTCTTACTCGGGCCTTGAAAATATAAAGAAGTATTAATTTCAGAAACTAATGTCAATCAGGTGGTAGTAAGTAACCCATGAGCTACAATGATGCCATCATGCAAACCATAAATTTGGTGCAGCATATGTACTATTGGATTTTAAAGTTCTAAATTGAATAGCAAAATGCAGCTGAAGGAAACCTTGTCTAAACTAGATCATAACCAGGGAAGGACAGAAAGGGAGAAGGTCGAGGAGGAGTGGAAGTTCTACAACAGGACAAACAAATTGGTGCAATAAACCATATACGCAGAAGCTAAACCTTTATAATACAATGATAAGGAAGAACAGAAGAAGCTTCCGATAAGTTTCACTACTGCTTTTTTTTCACAATCATATGATGATCAAAGACCAGATTCAACAGTGCCATTAGCAACTGGGACATAGGTACGCAACCCAAGACATATATGCCCAAAATATATTACGACTCGTCATTCTAAACAAGAGAAAGGAAATGAAACAACAGCCCTTCCACACAATTTTTTTTGTCTGAAAGAAAATAAAATTAAGTAATTAACATGAAAAACAGAACCTTTATATTCATTAGATACCCAGAATCCCAATCAGACAACGAGACCATAGATTCACACACGCACAAAAAGACCAAATAGAAAACACTTAATCGCATACCATATCGGAACGGCCAGGCTAATTATAATATAAAAAAGAACATTAATAGTAAGTAAAATCAAGAGAGAAAAAATATACATGCCTGGGAAGGTGGGTGAGTAATATTTTGACAGAGGACCTTAAAGTTTTGAACTTTGGCCTCCCCAATAATGACAGTGATGCCAACACATGAACACAGGAAGCGATAGACATGGCAAGGGAATGGAAGGAAGGGTTACAGACTCTTACAGCACTCATGATCCACGCCACACTGTGTGTGTTGTGCATAATTGGAAATAATCTTTTGTTATTATTCCTCATTTTTCTGCTATTGGGAAAGTCAATTTCATTACTTGCACACTGCACTTGAAAGCATTTTGCATCTCTAAGCATACACATATTTTCCTCTCACCCACCGCTTCTTTTCTTTCCCAGGATCGCCAGATTGCCTGTTTTTGAGTGCTAATACAATTATTATTAAATTATTATTAAGATTATGATATTTTCACACTTTGTTTCATCATACACCTCCATTCTACTCTCACAATAAATATTAAAATTTATAATAAAAGAAATTTAAAAAAAAAAACTTTCTTAATAAAAATGTTTTAAAATTAAAAAAATTATAAATTTTAATAAATAATTAAAATATTAATATTCAGGAAAATGATGTAAAATAAACATTTTTGTATTATGAAATAATTATAACTTTCTTGGTTGAGTGATTATTACAAAAATGAACTAAAACTAAATTAAATTAAATTAACATTTATGGAAAATTATGAAACTTTTAAGCTATTGTATATTTTAAATTTAAATCAAATCCATAGTTTATATAAAATTTACAGCAATTTATAATTTTAGTATTTAATATTTTCAATTAAACTTAGTTAGAGTATTTTATTTTTTTAAAAAGTAATCTTTTATGTTTGTAAATTGAGCCAAAACGGTAATCCGTAAGTTTAGAATTTCGTTAAAAAAAAAGTTGTGATTAAAAATTATCACAATATTTTATTTCATAAATAATTTCTGCACAAATAATATTTATGTACTTTTATGATTGATTTGGGAAAAAAATTATAAAAATAGATTAAATTGTAGGATTAAAATGATTTTAAATTATATTTTGTGTGTATTTTTTTTATAATTTTGTTTAATTATGTTAATTAGGTGAAATGTACATGAACTTTAGTGTGGAATAATAATAATACAACTGAAGTTGTGTTACTTGTGTACAACTTTCAGTTATATTATTCTGCACTAAAGTTGTATTGTGTCACTTAGAGTTTGGTTGTGAAACAAAAATAGATTTAATACATGAAATATTTTAATTTTTGTACACATATATTTATGAATTTTAAAAAATTACTTTTTTTGTATTATTTTAAAGAAAGTGGTAAATTTTGAATTTGTAATAATTTGTTAATTGTAATTACTTGTAGATTACAATATTATATAAATTTGTCAAAATTACTTGAATGATATGTAAGTATAATAAATGAGAATATAAGAAAGCGAAATATATTTTTTCATAATAAAAAAGTTTATTTACAAATGATGACATGTTAACAATTACTCCTATTGTGCCCTTCATTCGTTTTCTACCCTAAAAACACCCTTTTGGTTTGTTCGCTGGGTCATCCATATAGTTATTAATGTATCTAATATTTGGTCTTCCAAATTGTTTACTTTCTCATGTAAAGATCTGGAATAAAATTGGGTTCAATGTATGTATACCAATGATCTTGACTCTGTACTAGGTGAAATTGGACTTCATATGCCATATATAATTCGGACAAATTTACATAATATCGCAATCTATAAAT
Source organism: Phaseolus vulgaris (assembly GCF_000499845.2). NCBI lineage: Eukaryota > Viridiplantae > Streptophyta > Magnoliopsida > Fabales > Fabaceae > Phaseolus > Phaseolus vulgaris. Next base: position 46,304,284 of record NC_023757.2, on the reverse strand, counting down.
AATTACAATTAAAAAATTATTACAAATCCAAAATTTACTACTTTCTTTAAAATAATGCAAAAATAACTTTGTAAAATTTATAAATATATGTATAAAAAAATTAAAGTCTTTTGAATATTAAACCTATATTTTTTTTCACAATCAAACTGAACATGCTCATAGATAACACAATTTCAGTGTAGACTAATATAATAAAACTGAAGTTGTACACGAGTGACACAACTTCAATTGTATTATTTTGCACTAAAGTACAACTTTAATTGTATTATTTTGTACTAAAATTGTGTCACTCATACACCACTTCAATTAATTAACACAATTAAATAAAATTGTGGAAATAACGTCCAACTTAATCCAATCTCATAAATATAATTTTTTTTATCTAAATCAATAATAAAAGTTTTAAATTGTTCACTTTAGCCGTAATAATGTAGGCTTAGTTACAATTTTTTTTTTAGATTTATGATTATTTATTACTTATCATGTATGCATGTCAAGTTCTAGATAAGTGAATATTATTCTTTATAGTTAATAAATATATATTAGAGATAATAGGTCTTGTTAAACTTTATTTTTACAATAAAATAATTATTTATTTGAATTTGTGATATAATAAGTGAGTATCTGGTATGGGAAATAAAAAAATTTAATCAATATGCAATAGATGTAGAATAATAGGCAATATTAAAGAATGATTAAAATTCTATAAGCAATTAGTAGAGAATGTAGGAGCTTTCAATAACATTAAATGTTCATTAAATGTTTATTATGTTGTTATTTATTATTTAAGATTATGTAGTAATTAGAGGTTTTCATGACTCTTTGACTTTTTTTTTTCTATTCTAAAGCTTATTGACAACTCAAAGCCTTTTGAAATAAATTTATTGGTAAGTTGAAGAATTTAAGATAATCTCGTTTTTTTTTTAAACTTAAAAGATTTTTTTATAAGCTTTTAAAATTAAAATAAGCTGTATTGTTAAGCTTAAGAATTTAAAATAAGTTTTTACAAATTTTCTGACTCAAATTTTACTACAAGAAAATCATGAAATAGAAACCAATTTTTAGAGACCAAAATAATTAATTGCAATAGTAACTAAATTAGAGAACATTTTAGAAACTAAAAAAAACTTATTTCTAAATTAGTTTCTATTATTGTTAAACAGTTTTTAAATTGGTATTTAATTAGCAACCAAGGTTTCTGCTACCAAATCTTAAAAACTAAATAATTGGTAGTTAAAATCTTATGGCTAATTAGATACCAATTTAAAAACTATTTAACAATAAACCAACATTTTTTTATTGCAACTAATTATTTTGGTCTCTAAAAATTGGTTTCTCTTTCATGATTTTTTTTTTTAGTGTTTAAATCTCTTTTACAGGATTAAAGGTTTTCAATATGAAGTTCGATGACTCAATTAGAAGACAAATTATTATTTGATATCACCTTTTCTTTTACACTTACCTTACAATTCCTTTAAATAACAAAATATTATATTTAAATAATAAATATAAATATTTAAAAGAAAAATAATACTTGTGATTATTAAATGATGGTATAAAATATAATTTATGAATATCTAAATAACTTTTAGATATGCCAAACTCGAAAGTTTCTACTTCATAACTTATTTTATTTAATACTTTTAGATTGAATAACTTTTACATACGTCAATTCAAATATTTGTATAGTAAAAAATTAAAGTTTAGACATTTTTTAAGACAATAATTAAGAAATATGGAAAATAAAACTATATTCTTGCACGATATGAAACTTTTTTCCATTTGAAATTCGAAAGGCTCAAAAGAGTGGAAACAACAATCTAGTAATTGAAATAATAACAAATCTAGTAATCTTTTTTTCTCCCTTACTTTTCTTCTCTGTCAAGAGGTAATTTCCTCCCTTACACTATGTTTGTATCTAGGTGAATATTGTTATGGATTTTAGGAAGTATTTGTTGTTTGGATTCGTTCATAAATAACGAAATGCAAGCATGGAAAGGCATGGTAGTAGGGAAGGAGTGCCTCATTTATGTGTGAAAGCCAACTAGACTCAAGTAATAAGACGAAGTTATCATTCACAATGTAAAGATTCATGTACGAGTGAACATTGGTCATACATACATGTAGGAGACAATTGAGAATAATCAGTTAGATCCTTGCATAACCAATTATGCTTAAAAAAAATACATAATCAATTATGTTCTCTATATAATCATATGTGCAAACAAGTAATCGGTTATGCAAGTCCCTCTATTAATTTCAATACTACCCTTACTTTTTCTTATATGCTTTTAAAAATTATATATGTAGAAGAAAACTTTCATATTTTAATAAATAACGATATAATTTTTTATTTCATATATTTCTTTCTCTATCTAATTCAATAAATTAAAGTTTATTATTATTATTGTCTAAATCATTAACAACATATATGTTAATACTAAATTTTTTATAAAACAATTAGTTACCAAGTATGAATAATTTATATATAAAATATTCGAATTTGAAGCAAATCCATTGGATTAAATTAATTTGATTTCTTTTAACTTAGTTTAAATTTAGATGTAATTTTGAAGTTAAATTAATTTATATTTATATTCCCACATAAGTAATCATATTTATTTTAAACATGAAGACAAAATTATAATCTTATAATTTTATCAATAACTTTTTTTTATCAATCACACTGGCTATATTACTTAAAAACTTTTGCAAACTTTCTCTTTAATTTCCTTGATTGTTCACCTCCCTTTCCCTTAACTTAAATAAAATATCGTATTCACCTTTCCTTTCCCTTCAAATTCATACTTTTCTTTTCTCTCAAATTCATCCTCTGGAAATCATTAATCTCTTTCCTCTTGTTTTTCTTTCCCACTATCTCGACAATAATAATCCTCATTCCCTTTCATCACTAACACAATTTTATCAATACTATCTCCAATTGTTTCAACTTTGTTGGTTTGTTTTTCCTTTTTGGCTTATCGTTAAGGTAAAGAAAAAAATGGTGGTGTGTCTGTCAAATGAATTGGTGCAGGAAGAGCTTTTGGGTTGTCCTTGTTTTCTTTCATGGCTTGAATGATATGAGCTTTTATTCCTTGTAGAAGCAATGTTGCTAAAATTTTAGAAACTCTTCTTGCCACATAAATAAGCTCTACTACAATTTTTTTTTTATAAGACACACCTACTTTTACTTTTTTTGAAAGCAATGAATTAAGAAAGATGAAACCATTTGACAAGTAGATAAAATCAATAGCAATATCCATGTTTTACTTTCTCATATTTCACCTATGGTAATTAACTTCTCATATTGAATTGATATTTTTCTTATCTGTATTTTCATTCATATTTGGTATATTAACTCTTGTGTATAATTGAATTGATTTAACCTTTTTTTTTCTATTTGAGTTTGGTTGAACTTCAATTTAGTTATTTTAACATTAACATATATTTTAACACTGTTTAGTATTTGGGTTATGACTTGAGATATAAATATTGTTTTGAGGTGATTCTTCTTATGTGTGAAAATTAAAAAATGGGCCTAAAATCTCATAAGTCAAATACTGAATCTTAAAGTCCAAAACTAAAATTTGACTTGAACTAGATTGGAAAGAGGCAAATGTAGATTCTGACTAGTGTGCATTTTTTGGGCCATATCTTAGTCCAGAAAGATTCAATCGAACTCATTCCTGTGGCATTTAAAAGTTAACATCTAAGATTTTAATTTACCTCGAGGCTATGAAGTCAAGTAAATGTAAATTCTAGGTCTATTATGTAATTATCAGTTAGGGCATTTTCTTTAAATCAGGATATGTTTTCATTTTATATGATAAGGTTATTATATTTTCTTAAGATATTTAAACAAAAAACATGGAAAAATGTATTTTTCGGGAGAGCATTGCAAATCAGGTTACTACGTTTAGATTCAATTTGGATTTTCTACTTTCCTATCTCCAATATATTTAATTTTATGAATTGAAAGCATTTATTAATTGAGAATAGATGTATTCATCATTATTTAGTTAAGTGTATGATCAAACTTAGAAAATTAATGTTTATAAAAAAAACTAATACAATTTTTTTATCATTTTATTTGAATTAACATTTCATTCTAATTCAATTTTTAAATTAGAATGTCATTAAATTTAAATTCAACAATCCAGCGTTATTAATTTTCTCCTAATTATTAAACTGTATTTCAATTGTGTGATTAATTATATGTTTTTTATATATTTTTTTATTCATTGTTGTCTTCAAAAAGAAAAAAAAAAGTCTACTATACAAGTCTTTGAGTTGATGCTAGGGATGACAAAGTGGGGTGAACCATGTGGACTGGCTTGCTGTTAGTAAAAAATGCGGAACAGACTCAGTTTTTCAACCTATTGACCCACTTTAGTCCGTCCTGCATAATCTGCCGCCCGCGTGGACCAACAGCGAGACGGGGCGGGCTGGCCGTTGGCCCGCAAAAAAAATAGTTTTTGTGTTGACTTAGCAGTGGCAAAACAAGTTGGACTGAAAAAAATAAGTTTCCCTTTTCCATTCATATTCATTCATTTCAACGCTGCAATTATGTTTATTGTAGTGGTGGAAGAATATTGATATTTGATTTTTATCTTAATTGAATTATTGATGTTTGACTATGTTTGAAATGGAAGAAAAAAATATTGATGTTTGATAGTAGCAAATATAAGTTTAATTTGACAATTTTTTTCAAGAGAAAAAGTAAAAACATTTTCATTGAATTTCTATAAAAAACGAATGTAGGTTGGCCCTTGTGCGAAACGAGACAGAGAATCCAGCCCTACGAGGCGAGTCAACTCGACCCAAATTTTATAGATCAAGTGCAAAGCAAGTTTATGCGGAACGGATCGACCAACTTTATTAGTTGACACATGTAAAAGTTATTCGATTTAGAAATATAAACCAAACAAATTATGAAATACAAATTTTGAGTTTGACATATCTAAAAGTTATTTAGATATTCACAAATTATATTTTACACCATCATTATTTTATTTTAAAATTTTATTTATATTTATTATTTAAATATAATATTTTATTATTTAAAGGAATTGTTTTTTTTTATCAGCAATGAATAAATAAAATTAAAGGGATACTTCAGGGGTATCCCAACCCATATACAGTGACCAGAAGTGGACTTCCTACTTCATTCACAAAAGAAACTCTCCTTTATGGTTGGATCATAACAACCTTAAAGTGAGAGAATCATACCCAAAAACTAACCAACAGGTTACCTCATAGCATCATTCAGCTTTACCGAAACACCCAGAACCGAGGCCACCTACATTCACCTCGCCACACGACGAGTTACCCAAGCACGTTGCATAACTTCGGCGACCACCGACTACACACATATGGAGAACGCCACTTCCTCGACCGGCGATTTTGTTGACCAACTTCGACGACCACCGACTACGCATGCATGGGGATCGCTGTTTCATTGACCGACGATCATGTTGACCTGTCTAACTTCGGCGACCACCGACTACACATATATGGAGAACGCCGCTTCATCGATCGGTGATCATGTTGACAACGCCGCTTCACCAACCGGCGATCATGTTGACCAACTTCGACGACCACCGACTACACACGCATGGACATCGCCGTTTCATCGACCAGCGATCATGTTGACCTTTGCATAACTTCGACGACCACCGACTACGCATGCATGGAGATCGCCGTTTCATCGACCGACGATCAAGTTGACCTTGTCTAACTCCACACATATGGAGAACGCCGCTTCATCGATCGGCGATCATGTTGACATGGAGAACGCCGCTTCATCAACCGACGATCATGTTGACCTTTGGATACCTTCGGCGACCACCGACTACGCACACATTGAGATCGTCGTTTTCACCAACCAGCGATCATGTTGACCTTTGCATAATTTCGGCGGCCGGCGATCATGTTTCATCCCCAGGTTGTAACAGCTTCTACTCAGCTTGGATTCATAATAGCAACCATTTGTCCAGCAAAGCAGAAAAAGATTGGCCCCTCAAAACAAAACCGATTCTCATGAAGAGCTGTACAAACAACTTGCACATTCCATCCTTCCCAAACATCACCCAACATACCTATCCAAACATCACCGTGCACACAGCATCGAGGCCCACATATAACACCCAACATGACCAGCGAACCCCCATTCAATTGTGGTTTCTCCCTATCGCAAACCCACTTGGATACCCTGCTTCATTTAGTCTTGGCTTGAACAAACCTTCAACAACCACCTTTTCTGCCATAAATAATCAGCGTACACCCAGCATGCATTGTATGGGATTTAAAAGCCAATCAGAAAAAGCATATGAAAAAGACCCTTCCCTATGTTTCAACCAAAGCCAAGACATAAGTTGAGCTGCTTGAAAGGCTTCCTCATGGTCAGGGACCCGTTGTTTGAAGATCACATTGTTCCTATGCTCCCATATACATCGAAGATTGGCCACCCACACTCCCTTCCAGACCTGGTTCTGCTTCTCATTCAAATTAAACAGATGAAAATTCAGAAAATGGTTGCATAAGTCCCTGTTGTGTGCACCCATAACACCTATCCATGTATAGCAGAGCATCCAAACACGGTAAGCAAATATACAATCCAAGAACAGATGCTGAGTAGTTTCTGCTGACTGATTACATAAAACACACAAAGGAGAGTTCACCATAATCCCTCGTACCACAAGATTCTGGCGAGTTGGGATTCTGTCCAAGAGGATTCTCCAGGTTGTTACTAAAGCTTTTGGGAAAGCTTTGGTCTTCCATAACAGCCTAAAAACATCATGACTTGGTCCGATTCCTTGGTTAGCTAAAAGATCATATGCTGATCTTACCGAGAAAAAACCTTTGGGATCCCCATTCCAAGAGATAAAGTCCTTAGCCTCCTTATGCATAACAACCCTATGTAAAACTTCTAAAAACTCATCCTCCAGAATGGATTCCCAATGGAATCTCTCCCTTCTCCAGTTTAAGTTCCATCGCCACCCAAAACTGTCCCAATAAACAGTCTCACCCACCTTCATCCCTTGATTAAGAGAGATAGAGAACAACCTAGGGTATAACTCCTTGAGATTTTTGTTATTAACCCATGGATCCTCCCAAAAGCGCACTAAGTCCCCAGATTTAACATTCCATGTAATAGCTTGTTGGAACCAACCTTCCCCATTATCCTCCCTACATATTTTTTCTAAATCTCTCCACCACCAAGAGTGGTAGCAAGGTCGTGCATTGTTATAACCAGATATCGTTGAGTATTTGGACTCCAAAATATCTTTCCATTTCCCTTTCTCGTCACTCATCAACCTCCATTTCCATTTCGCCATTAAGGCAAAGTTAAACTTCCTGACATCCTTGATACCAAGACCACCTTCTTCAGGGGGTTTACAAATGTTCCCCCAACTTACCCACTGTATAGATTTATTATCTCTACCCCACGCCCATAAAAAACTTCTTTGAATATTCCTGATTCTCTCACAAATCGTGACCAGAGCTTTAAAGAAGGACAGGTAGAAAAGAGGGATAGAGGTGAAGACTGATTTTATTAGGCATATTCTACCTGCCATGGATAGACACCTCCCTTTCCAAGTACTAAGTCTAGCTCTGACTTTGTTGACAACTGGTTCCCAGAATTGTACCTTCCTTGGATTACCTCCTACTTCTAACCCCAAGTACTTGAAAGGTATCCGCATTGTGTTGCAATTAAGAGTCTTGGCGTAGGTCTCCAAGGTAAACCTGTCCACATTTATCCCAGCCAATTTGGATTTGTAAAAGTTGATTTTCAAACCAGAAACTAGTTCGAAGCATCTGAGAATCGTCTTTATTGTGAAAACATTAAGGAAAGAATCCTCACACAGGAAGAGAGTGTCATCTGCAAATTGAAGCATGCTGCATTTTATTTCCCTCCTCCCCACCTTCACACCTGTTAGCATGTTTTGCTTATACGCTTGTCTCACTAAACCAGCTAAACCTTCAGCAACCACAAGAAACAGAAAAGGCGCCATAGGATCACCCTGCCTTAATCCTCTTGATGGTTTAAATTCCTCTGTAGGGCTTCCATTAACGAGCACTGAAATGGAAGACGATTCTAGGCATCCTCTAACCCACCTCACCCATTTGCTATGAAACCCTAGCCTCTGCAACATATCAAATAAGAAGTCCCACCTTACCGAATCGTAAGCTTTCTCGTAGTCCACCTTGAAGCAAAAAGCACTCCTTCTATTCCTCCTAACCTCTTCCACCACCTCATTGGCCACTAGCACGCTGTCTAACAAGCCTCTATTCCTCAAGAAAGCAGATTGGTTTTCGTCGATAATCAAATGAAGAACATCCTTCATACGACCAGCTAAAACCTTAGTCACGATCTTATAGAACATACCTACAAGGGATATAGGCCTGAATTGATCCAGAGACTGGGTCACACACTTTAGGTACCAAATAAAAAAAAAGGTGATAAATGTAAAAGAAAAGGTGATATCAAATAATAATTTATTTTCTAATTGACTCATCATATACTTCATATGAAAAACCTTTAATAAATTTGAGTCAGAAAATTTGCAGAAACTTATTTTAAATTCTTAAGCTTAACAATAAAGCTTATTTTAAATATAAAGCTTCAATTGTATTATTTGGTACTTGAATTTATCTTCTAATTGACTCATCAAACTTCATATATTGAAAACCTTTAATTAATTTGAGTCAAAAAATTTGCAGAAACTTATTTTAAATCCTTAAGCTTAATAATGAATCTTATTTTAAATATAAAATCTTCAATTGTATTATTTGGTACTGGAATTTATTGTATATTGTGATTTTTCAATTGTTTTACAAGTTTTATTATATTATAATATTTTGTGTTAAAAAAATAGAGGAGATTTTATAGAAAAATGGTTAGAAATTTGTAGCATCTTAATTTACCGATAAAGTTAATCATTGCTTTATTTAAGACTGTTGTTGCTTTACATTGATTTTATGACTTAATATTAGTTTTATATTTAAGATTTAATAAATTAATTAATGTAATATTAATTGTTTTATTAAATTTTGAATTATTGGGTAGAAAGATTCTTTTTTATACTAACATGTATACATCAGATCATTTATGTGGGGAAAAAAATTGCAAATTTTGAATTGGTGTGTGTGGTCCCATGACTTTATCACAAGTCCATTGGAATGCATCCTAGTTGCAGGTATCCACGAAGAATTTTTCCCTCTACATCCCCCACACTAATGTTTTTGGAAATAACAATTATGAATTAATGTATATATTTATTATGCATATTGTTCAAATTACATTAAAATTTAAGATATAACACTCTTATTATTAATTTTGGATAAACTTAAAAAATATATGTAAATAAAAATTCATATTTGCAAGTAAAACTTCATAAGTAACATTTGTATAGGATAACAATTTTTTGTTTTAATCCTTTAAAATTATGTATGATTTTTTTTTTCTGTCAAACTAATAAGGATAACAATTTAGGTAAAATCTACTAGTAAATCTAAATTTATTTACGAATTTAAATATGTAGATTTATTAATAAATAATAACAATTTTTTAATGATTATTTTAAATTTTAAATGAATTTAATATAAGTAATGCGTATGAATTATCCGATTCCATATCAAAATTAGAAAGAAAAAAAACTCAAATATATATGCAAATTTGGCTAGTAGAGTCAAGAAAAAATAATGTCTTGATGCCTATTTACATCAATGATAATAGGTTTTAACCAAGATAATAGGTGTTTAACCAAGATTACACATGTACCACTAATAGTTTCTAGTTATTTTTTCTAAGGACAATTGTTTTTTTTTCATTGGGTCATTATTCATTGGATTGTATATCTAACATGAATAGAAAGAACATAATAAATTATTATTATTTCTAGCACTATCTAATTATATTTTTCTAAATATTTATGTATAACTGTATTAATATTTGTCAAAATTTTCTTATGTATATTGTAATTGTTTTTGCAAAAGGTTCATAAACTCTCTTCAAGCATAATGCGTTGATTTCTCGGATTGGGTTTTTCAGGTTGGACTCTCAAATTGGGCTCTTCAGGTTGGATTTAGGTTTGGCAAACTTCCTAAGTTGGGTTGAATTAACTGCACATTTCGGCTTCTCCTCTCTATCTCCTCTCACTATTGGGTGTGTGTACCTACAAGACATTCCGATGTCAAAGTTAGAATCAGTTTATGTAATTATGAGATAAAAATCACTCTATTTACCTCTTATACTGATGTCTTATTTATAGTGTTTTTTTATTGGGCTCATAACCTACTTGAACATTTCTTTTTGTACTCAATATCTTTTTAAACACACCTATTAATTTGAGTCTTATTATGGTGGACCTTGCTACAGTAACCATATTCATTTATATATATATATATATATATATATATATATATATTTTTTTACATATATACTTTTTTGCTAGAACTTTCATCTATACTTTTCGGTTAAACCTTTCGACCCAACATTACAGTTATGTATTATAGATGTAAAATAAATAAAAAATGTAAGAGATTATTGAAACTATGTAAATGTTATAATATTGATATATGAATTTATGTTTATTATTATCCATGAAGAGACACTCAAATATCTTAAAATCATATGGAGAACTAAGTTCTTAAAATTTAGAAACAAATTTATCAGTATTTTTGTTTCTTCTTTACTTTTGATTAATATTTTTTTATATATATACTTTGAAGAATATAGATAAGATTTAAATTTTCAATTCTAATTCTTATTATCCTAAAATTATATATAATTGTTTGGAATTATATTTTCTTTTACAGATTTTTATCAGTAACAAAAAATAAATAAATTAAAGTAAAAAAATAAAATAAAAAAATATTAAGGATGTTTCAAAAAATTTTAACTATGCACAAGATTGTACACTGAAATAAAAAGAAATATATCAAAATATCTTATAAGATAAACTAATACTTTCTAGTTAGTCTTATAATATCAATTTTAGAGTTAATATTGAACACCTTTCTTTCTATACATAATTTCCTCTTAACACTATAAAAAAAAAAACCTAAACAAAAATTCTTAATTTGGTTTTATGGTTTTCAGTTTTTGTAGTTTAAACCAAACAGAGCAAAACAAATCACCAAATATTCTAAATTTGGTTTTCCTTTGTAAAAAGGAAAGAATGACTAGAACACCACTTTAGCTTTTTATTAAGCTTTCTTCTTATTGTGCAGAAGCCTTCCCTTTCTGCTAAAAGATCCATTAGTATAGTTTTCACACCAATATTCATATATATCATCACCATCTACATATATTAAAAAGCAATTTTAGAATTCGTTGTAAAGTAAATGTATATATGATGTGAACTTTCCAAACTTGTTTTGAAGGACTGTCGTTTTGTGGTTGGATGATGCTTCAATAAGAACAACACATAGATTTGCTGAGATTACTTGAGATAATAGGATAGAGGATAAACAAAAACCGATGCGATAGTAAAAATTAAAAAAATCTCAAGTGGGAAGTGTCATATTCTGGATCATTTTGGGTGTGCAAAAATCTGAATGCATGTTACAAGAGTCTCAAAATACACTAGTCTATGTCTGGGATGGAAGTGTCACTGTTAAGAACAGTCAATTGTTTAGAAGGGAGGAAAAGGGAAAGAGACAGGCTTCCATGCAGATGAGGATAAGAGAAAGACAATGATTACTGATTAGTAACTGGGTATCCGAGCCCATGCAGTGACCACGACTAAACTTCAACCCACTACCCACTTACATCTCACACGCTTTTGCTTTTTAAAACCCCTCCAACTCTTTTTAACTGTCCGAATCTTGGTACCTATCTATAATACTACTAACTCCTGTCAGATTAAATAATACTAATTAATTAGAAGAATGTTTATAAGGACTTTTATAGTACTTGTTCAAGAATTATTAGTGAGTTTTTGTTATAAAATGTATACCCTTTTTAGAAGTACATTACACATTGGTCCAACTAGAATTAGACATAGTAGATTATAGTTTCTGGTCAAGTATAACAGATCAAGGTTCAAAATTTTAACAAGAGATGTTCTCATATTAAGGTTTAATGACCTTAGAACATGATACACATGAAAAATAAAATACAGGCACCATAGTTTTGAATAGAATATTTTCTTTACTTTTATTTTTAACTAATACTTTTAAAGCTCTTGGTTTCATACCCTAATTATTATCAATCAATTTAGAAAGAGGCTAAATGAAGGGCTACTGTAAATTTGTAGTTATGAGTGTTGGGTTTGTTCCCTTGAAAGTATTCCTAGTTTGGCCTATATAATTATCTGCACTTATGGTGCAAGGCACACACACAGAGACATATCATCATGTTAAAAGTAGTGGACACTGAATTCATGGTTGTGAGATTTTTGAGCATCTATATCAGTCACAGAAGAGAGAGATGAATGATCAGAAGATGCAGAATGATAAAAGAAAGAGGTATGGTATGCTATGTTGAAGGAGGAATAGGTAGGAGAGGGGACCAAGGTCAGAGCACATAAAAGGGTGAAGCATGGTGTGGTGTCAAAATGAGGGTTGAAGAAGTCTCTTGCATGCAGAGCCTATAAATATTTGTGCTTCTCTTAGCTGGCTACCCTGTCCAATGGTGGGGTCCACCACAGAGTAAGGTTGAGTAGCTAAAGGTGGTAGCATAGTGTAACACATTATTCATATGTACTCCCATAATATTATAGTTAAATTCCATCTGTTTTTATCTTCTTTTAACTTATCATTTATGGATAATTTAGTCTCATAATTTTAAATTTTTTTATTTTAATTCTTTAAGTTTTAAATTCTGTTCATTTTTATTTCTTTTTCTACTGTATAGAACTAACTAAAAACGTTATAAAGAATTGATGTAGTTGTTATGAATATATATATAATATTGAGTTGATCTATTATGTTTATGTTTGATAGCATTACAAACATGTAGGGATATTGGGTTTCTTTTTTCAAATTAGCAAATTAGGGTTAATGTTATGGGTTATCACTATTATGAAGTAAATATTAACTGCTTCAATTGAAAATTTAATCTGGCTTCTGAACAATCCTAGGAGAAAACGGAAGTCCAACTCATGGGTTATTACAAAAGGGTCAAAAATAAAAAATAAAATTAAACTTTGAGTGCTTAAAAGAATAAATATAATTTCAAACTTTATTTGTACATAGTTCAATATATATTTTTAGAGCTTAAGATAGTTATTAAGGATTTGAGTCCTTTGAACATAAATATAGTGTAACCTTTATTTATATATTGTTTATCTTTCTTATTAATAAAAATAATATCTCAAACTTATGCTAAGTCAAGATGTCACTTAAAAAGTACAAGATTTTAAATTCTCAATTCAAAATTAAAATAAGTGAGAAATTAGAGTGCAAAGGATTAAGAAATCAGTATCTTGTATGCAGTGACAACCAATAAAATTAAATCTAATATGTTAATTTGGAAAGAAGACCCTCTTTCTTTCCCACCCAAACAACAACAGTACCATTATTTTCCTTTTAAAAAATAATATATTTTCAACTCTGTTTTTTTATAGTTAAAATAATAAATTAATAAAGAATATTTTAAATATATTTTAATCCTATTACACCCAACAGATTATTAATGATATTTCTAAAAGATATATTTTCAAGCTGTAGTATACATACAAACAAAATTGAAACAGTATTTTAATAGTACAAAAATTCGCAGCATCAGCAGCATGTTCATTAAAAAAAATTAAGTACAAGAATTGTTATATATCATATATACATATACGAATCTAACAGTTTGATGTATTTGTATTTTGAGGAAGTGTAAGTTTGAACACCTGAAAGGAGATAGAGATTAGATAAAACTAGGAGTTCAATATTGTATTTTTTTCAGGTAATATATTATATTATTGATTAATTTTTACTTGATATTTATAATAAGTACACTTTTTAATAAGATAGTTTTCTCCAAGAATATTTTTGAAGTAACTGTTTTTTATTTTGCTATAATTTTTCAGAAGAATGAGATATTTAGAGGAATAAAAACGTAATTATAATATTTTTTTTTTAAATGTCACTGAAATGCCTTTTTTTAAATACATACTTTTTGTCATCAAAAGAAATTTATTAAAAGAAGTACAAGGGAATCCAATCCTTACCATTAGAACCAATTGTATTGAAAAATATATTCCACTTGGATCAAAACTATCACCGATTAGGATAAGTACATCAACCCCACACACAACTTCTGCTCCAATCCATATCCAAGAACACACGCCTTGAACAATTCAACTAATCAATATCTTCCCATGTATGTATCCATATTGAGAGGGGAATCCAGATTGTTTTTAATAGAACAAAAAGATAACTTATAATATTTTTATAAAATATATAATTTCACGAGTCTCAATGGCCATATATGTGAATCAGGTAACAGATAGCTTTCTTTCCCAAACTAAAACTATCATCTTGCATAACATGAAATTGACTATTATCAGAAAACGGCACTTCGAAGCCAAGGTTAGCATATAGCATCACCCCTGCTATCATGTTCTATTCAGCATGATAAATTAAATCAGGGTTTAGTTCCTTGATTTTTACCCCTACCATTCTACAATGAAAGCATACAAAATATATATCCATTATCACTTCCTTATTCCATATCAACTTGAGGGTTGGTCCATTTCTTCCCCATATCTTCATACGAAGCATACATCAGTCATTGGTAGAGTCAGTACAAAAACGCCAAACCTACTTAAGTATGTGTCCTATATATACATTGGCCTTATCTCTTCATCCCAGCGTAAGTTACAAACCTTCAAGTCCAGCGTAGGATAGATAGGGCAACACTGGGATAACTGTGTGGGGTTTATGCACACAAATCAAGTATGGTCCCGCTATACATGTGAAGTTGTGATTGCACTAATCTTAACGTGCCTATACCCAGTTATATATACGAATGTAAAAGCTAACCAATGGTGAAAACTAAAAGCAGTTAATGCAGAAAACGAAATAAGGTAGTAAACTCTTCTGTCGTTAATTAAAGGACAATTTTGTGAATATATATCATGATCAGAGTTTGAGTAATTTGTAGAACTTGCTAATCATATCACCATCTCTTTCTTACTAACGTGATTTTTTTAAGAAGAATTCTTGTTAGATTACTGGCTAAGAGACGTTTAGTGCGAAGGAATTGAACTTGTGTGGTTTACAGCAATAATAATAACATCATATCATCATCAACCTAACGAATACGATGAGATGATATGTTAAAACATTGGGATGTTGGGTTTGGACCACATGCATGAGCATGGATTAATTAATAGCAGCAGCACAAGAAAGTGCTCAATGAATGTACGTTTTGTGCTGTAGCCTAACAATAAAGATTGCACGCCAATAGTGCGGCGACACAGCTAGCAAAGAACACATGCATATGTACCAACTGGGTTGGGTTCTCAGTATAGTTGTTGTAGCTCTCTGACTCACTTTTAATGCTATATGTATGTATATGTATATGTGTATATATAGATATATGGAGCCTGTGCTTTGTTGAGCTAATGAAGCCATTCATGGGAACAGAGAGAGAGAGAAAGAGATAGCGTGTGTGTGGAAACTGCCAAGTAAAGTGTAGACAGTAAAAATGGAAAATAAACGCAGCACGAAATGGAGGTGAAGTACCTGAACTTTTAGTCTTTACTCTTTTACCATGTTTCTGGCCAAGTGTAGCCTACTTGTCCAGAAAAGGGAAGCTAGAGATGGCTAATATTGGGTAATACATGTGAAGAAAAAAATTTAGCTTTTGATCATGGAACTAGATATCTGCATGTGCAGGTTAGGCCTACCTAGTCTAAGAAAATTAAAGGGTCTTCCCACGATTCGTTTTGTGTGTGTACTCAGCAAAGGGAAATAAAACCTTTCTTAATTTACTCCATTTCACAAAAGTAACAGTGTATAGTGTTACAGAAAATCTAATATACTTGTAGTTTTTAGTTTGTAATAATGGGAACTAACTTCACATCACTTTAAGTAAATATAAAAACTAATAATATATTTAAATTTTTAGACGAATTAAACTAGAAAGAGAGAGAGAGAGAGAGAGAGAAATATTTAATAGCTATGTTCTTTACACACTCAATCAATTAATTTTCACTACTTTGTGATGTCGTTTTACTCTTTTTAAATTAAAATAATAAAAAATAATGGAGATGTAGGATGGAGAATGGTAAGTGAAAAAAATTGAAGGGTTTGAGTTTTGAGATTGAAGAATAAGATTAAATAGAGTGATAAAAAAAGGGGGGGGGGGGATGAGGTTTAAGATGGGGAAGGATGGGACAAAAGTGACAACAAACATTTTAGTTTAGGTTTTAGATGGACAAAATGAGGTGAACGAGGCTAATGGAAAAAAAGTAAGGAATTTTTTAAATGAAGGGTGAAAAAAATAAAGTTATGCCTATATGAGAGAGAAACAGTGTTAGAAAAAATATATTTAATGACTATAAAATATAACACGTTGGTAACTTTTTTTAATTAGGAATATTTTGTAATAATTAATCTAATATGAGTAACAATTGAATTTTATTAAATTTCAATATAAAATGTTGAATTCGACACCCGACATCAATTACAATGAAAAAAAAGGGTAGGTACAGTAATTCACACTCCAACCTTACACGACACTTTTTTATCCTATTCGAATGATTAAAAGGTTTCAGTCTTTTAAGTCAGATATGAAATTGACAGCTATTTTTGTTTAATACCTGGGGTATCTCTACTGGAGAATTATAAACTATTTTAAAAAAATGTTAAAATCAATTTAAGAGTTTAATTTTAATAGATATTTTTCATATATACAAATATCAAATGCCTATTAAGGAATATATATATTTACTAGTATTTAATCTGTGAAATATAAGGTAGATATTTATTTATATAAAAATTATTTATAATATCAATATTTTTAATTTATGTTTGATACTTTAAATTGTGATAAAATGATAGTTTTTCTTATTAACTAGTAAATAATATCTTTCAAAAATGTTAAATTCAATTTTAAAATAAAGGTAAAGGATAACTGGATGATATAAACTTTTAAGAAAATAAAATGGAGAAATAAATAAATAAGTGAGTGGTTTGAAATAATCAAGAAATAAACTTTTGGGGCCAATTGTGTCTCTGACGTTTTAAACCAATAATATTTGAAGTTGTAGAAGACCAATTTAATTAGTTTTGAGCTAAAAAAACGTATTAACAATTCAATTCCTTTGTAGGCTAGCTATGGGTCAAACGAACAGTTCATAGATTATTATTTTTTTTACTAACATTGAGTTTTTGCGATTTTTTTTTCTCTTTTCTCTCTTGTGGGGAGAGGATTGATTCGGGGATGTGAGAGTTTAAAATAAATTGTTATTACTAAAAACTTATTAAACAAAAACTAAAATATTATTAAAAAAATTAGTTATAGAGATAAAAAAATAATTAATTATTATTTTGATGAGATTAAAATAATTATTAGTATTTAGAGTAGTTTCAATTATTGATAAATATTTTTTTTTTAAATTGATGTTTAATTAGTTATCAATTAATTAGATTGTATAATTGGTAGTTAAAATTTTACAGCTATTCAGATACCAATTTAAAAGTTATTTATTAATAATAAAAATTAATTTAGATATCACTAATTTTTTTAATTTCTAAAATAATATTCAATTTAATTAATATAATAATAAATTATTTTTTTTCTTTAAAATTAATTTTTATTTAATATTTTTCTTGTGGTGTGTAAGAACAAAATATGTCTTGCATATATTTAATTTTTTTAAAACGAAACAAATTTAAAACATTTCACAACAAAGGTCTAATGCTTATTTTGTTAAAAAAAAAAAAAAATCCATTATATATATATATATATATATTACAATAACAATATATAACACAAAAATTGATGACTGAATTTTTTTATAAAAAAAATTGTGAATAACATCAATATATATATATATATTTTTATTTTTTTTTTATTTATTTTGGATTTTCCACAACAAAAATTTCTTCAATAATATCATAAAAGAATATGTTAAATTCTTTCCTAATCTTTAAATATGTCCCACAATGTTTCTTCGTTGATTTTTGTCCAATTCAGACTGAGTAATGCTCCCGTTTCTGCAAATGATGTGTGGGTTGTGATTTGGACTGCAATAGTAAGCGAGTTGTGGAGGCATAGGAACAATGCAATTTTTAATGGAGATGTGGTCAATGTTTTAGAACTGTTTGCATTTGTTCAATCAAAGGCTAGGTTGTGGGTCATCGTCAAGTCTCACTCGTGCTTTTCTCATTTTCTGACTGGTATCTTGACCCTTTGATTTGCATGAGAATGGTTTTTTGATGTTTTTTCCCAAGTGTAATTTTTTTAGGTGGGTTCTCTAAGTCCAGTCAAGTGGGTTGTTTTTATGCGTCTAGCATAGTGGTTTGGTTTGGGTGGGAGAAGCTTAGAGTTTATGTTCTATACAAGGGTTAAACCACTCTTAAAGTGATTCACATTTATTTATTTTTTATTGTCGACAAAAAAAAAATATCTTTGTTTCATTTTAACACTCTTAATATACAAACAAGTTATTTTCATCACTCTTAATAAATAAATTTATATTAACTTAATCTCACAAAATTAATTTATAAAGTAAAATTTATACTCTATTTATATAATACAATTTGATTATATAAGAGAAGCTAGATAATAAGTGACGTAACAATCTCAATACTTTTTTATTAGAATAAACTTTGAATAATTCTAATATTTTTTATCGCAATATAAATAAAAGAATGGAGCTATACACACAAAAAAAACTGTAAAAAGTGTATAAAGGGAATACAACTACATATTAATAGAGATATAAGTTCCTTAGCCAAAATATGTGACACAAATGAAAAAGACATATCCCATTAATAAGTTGCTATCCTCCAAACTAAATTAACATACAAGTTTGTAACACCGTCTACCAACAAAAAAAACTTTCTAAATCTGCTTATCCTCCCCTGATATATTACTCTGAGATTTGATGATAAAAAAGGTTCACAACTAAGGTTAACTAGAACATATTGTGATATAAATGAATGTTACACTACTGGTGTGATTGCTCAATAAATCACGCTTTTCTTCAATGGGTCATTCTTTATGATTAATGCAGATCCCAATATTCTCACCTTATCATCAATCTTTACATAAACTAAAAGTATTTGACAACTGATCATAACTATAAAAAACAAATTCGCATTGCCTCGTATGCAAATTTAATTTTAAAAATATTAGTACTATAATAGAAGCTCCATTTCATAAACTGCATATTTTCATTTTACCTTACCAGTTTCTGATTTTTCTTACTTGTTATTACAAACAATGTTTGGGATGCAAAAAAGAACACACGTAAACATTAACTACTTTATAGTTTAAATAAATCTCTATTATCTAGTCAAGGTGAAGTCATGTAAGCCCCCACTACATGCTTATTTCTTCGGTACGTGATAGTTTACAAGTGGATACCTTATACTTTAGGCAGATGTGGAATAGTCCAAGTGGGCCTAAGTTGATCTTGGCTTGGAACACCTTCCTCATGTCATGTATACATTATCATTTGTATATTTATATTCATGTGTATGATTTAATTATTCTTTAGTTTCTTCATATAAAAATTATATATTTAATTTGTACACAATTACTTTAAAATTTAATATGATTCACGTTGTTGAAAAACCTTAACATCGTTCATCAGGAATGATGTGGTGGTGCTATGTGTTGTACTTTGTTTTATTTCTTAGTATTATATTTTATTTTTTATGTCATCCATGATGCATCAGAGACTGATACTAATGCAAACATTAGGGGTTTCATAGGTAACTTAAAATGCGACCAATTGTGTTGGTATTGACAGAAATGGGGACCAAAGCTCTAGGACTTGCAATGTCGCGCAAACGGAAATACTCCAACACCAAAGAAGTTTAACGAATACACCACTTCTCTTCTTCTACCTTTCACAATCACATTGTCAATCACCTTCAAATGTTGTCCAAAACAAAAATCACATTGTCAAAAAATGGGAGAACACTATAGACTCAGGTTGGAATCCATAGGAAAGAGAGATTTACTTGTGAAAATGTCTTTATAAATTTATTTCACACATGTTCACTTAACCGTTGGTTAAACTGACATCCTAATTGACCATAACATCAGTTAAGTCGATATTCAATCTTTTTTTTTATCAGCAATAAAAAATAAATAAATGGGAACCACTTCAGGGGTGGTCCAACTCTTATACATAAATAGCTATCGCCTTACCAACCTCCGACCAATGAACACCTTCCAACTAAATAAGGAACAACCAAAGCAACTCAAGAAAGCATTAAACAACCAGCCTCATACAATCCACTGGGTTCAAAACCCAGTTGGGATACGTGAAGGAATTACAACAAGACTTTGCAAAAATCCAAGACCAAACATTTACCTGAACTAGTGCAAATACCTCGAGCGCATCTACCACGCCCCTGTCGAAGGTCACCGAGTTCCTATGTCTCCAAATTCCACTCACAACACCAACCCAAATCGCCCCCAAACGTGATACTCAACCTAATAAAATAATATTTCCCTTACACTGACTTAATCCATACAACCATTAAGCCTACATCTTCATCTTTTTTATATCCTCGTATGCATTGGCCAAATCCACTAATGTAAAAATAAGTTGTGTTCGTTTTTTATCCTAAAACAAACACAATTTTTTTTTTACCATTGTAGTATTTGTTTAGCAATGAGTCAACATTAACCATTGATTTTTTTTTTATCATTTTAGAATTGATTTGACCGACTTAAATAGCATATTTGATATAGTTAACCCTATTTTTTAATCCTAAATGCAATACTTAGTCTTAAATATAAATGTACTAATTTCGGTACCTCATATATTTGTTTCGTAATCTACATCAAAATAGATTTTAAGAATTTTTGGTATTTGCTGATAAAGAAATTTTTTTTTTTGGTATTCTCACCTGAATGATTTTTCCTTATTCTTTTATAAAAAGGTAAAGTGAGGGTGAGATGGTATAAGTCTCAGCTTAATAAATCTTGCAAATAAAAAATGAAAAAGCGCACAATTAGCCTTCATTCTCTAATAAATTCCTTATAATATTTCAGTTAATTAGGTTTATCTTATTCATACACATCTTCTGAAATTGTAGACTTAAAAATTAACTACTTATAGCATTAGGAAGGTTAAAGCTAATATCATTGTTGTTTCTAATGAAACAATTACTGCAAGAATTAGTACCACACATATGTTTCTATGTCATAGGGATATAAATTAAATAAAATGTAAAAAATCTCAGTTTTGAAAGAAATAAAGGCTGTATTTGTATTGTGTCGCCCTATTATGCTATTCGTGTTTAGGAATTTTGCACATTTTTCTAAACAAAGGAGTGTTATTTCTTAGAAGATTGCGCAAACAAACTTCAAACACATGTTTCTATTCAAACAGAAAAAAAAAACAAAAATTAAGAAATAGGTTTTACGAATTTGTTCCCTCGAATAACATTACAGTGACACAATACGAGCGCTCTCACAATTTTTGTGCGCTGATAAAAAAACATTTTTTTTTCAAAATTAAGGTTTTTTCTTAAAATTTTATTTGGCTTCTACCGATAAAAAAACAAAAAATAAGTGTCTTTCTCTTACTATTTTGTACTGTAAACGTTTCAGAAGAAATAGCATGCTTATTGAGGAAAATGCTAGATTCTATAATAGTTGGTTCAACACAAATAACCTGAATGTGCTATTTCTCGAGAAACAATTACTATAAAGTAGCACGAAACACCAGAGTTAAATGCTTGTTCAAGCTCCAAGGAATATAGTCTTCTAAAGATTATATAAAAAAAATCATTAATGCTTTTCAATTGATGATATCAAGTTATCCATGAACTAAAATTGAATGACTTCTCCTACATTTATAATTTTATATATTTTCTGGTAATTGCTGTTAAGGTATTATTATAAAAACTAAAAATAAAGGTATCAAATTAAATGTAAAATATTAACTGTAATTGTAATGATACTGTATATGTGTGTACAAAGTAGAAAATACATAAATAATAAAATCATAAAATAGTAAAAAAATTGAAAATGATGCATTTGGAGATTTGCATAAGCTTGAGTGTGGACATGTTAATATTACTCTATTAAAAAATATAAAAAAAAAACCTCGAAGATGTATGAGCAGGTAGACATATATGTACTGAGACACTTCTGAAACGGAAAATGACACTCCACTACAACCTTTCTTCAGTGTGTCCTTCAAACCCTAGCTAATCTCTCTTCCATTAGTACATTAATGGCAATTTTTTGAAAAATAATAACAGTACCAACTTACATTTCCCCTTTCTTTGAAGTTACATATGCGATGCCTTCTCCTTCCTTCCATTCCAATCCCCTCCCACCATATAGCTCCTTCAGGTGCAGCTTTCGCAAAACAACCACATACTAACAAAACGAATGAATCAAGAACTGGGATCCTTACAAAAAAATTGAGCAAGATGAAATAAAATTATATTCAACCAAAAGATCCATCAGAACTTCAGCTATAATATACGAGAGTTGTACATGGTGTCTTCAAAAAATAAATTACAGTAGTTCTCTCAGTCATCTCTCACCGCATACTGTAAAAGAGAGCAAAGCACAAGCACATAAGGTCTCTTTTCTTTGGAGTTTGGACTTTGATCTTTCCTCACAGGCACCTCACGTGGTTCACAAAACAATAAAAAATAAACCAATCGTTTTCTCATGACGTTGATGTTGATCTATTTCCCAGACGGAGCTCTAGATCAAGCTCCTCGTGTTGGGCATGATGAGCGGAGGAGGTTGCGGGTTCGTGCTCCATTTTCCCAGAATAAGAAGAGAAAGCGTTCCTCCTGCCTGTGGCAGGCTGCGCCACTGCGAAATCAAAGGAGGCATTTGAGCAAGTTGGGACCCTCATTGGAGGGTGTGAAAGGGAAGAGGAGGGAGAGAAAAGAGAAGAGGGAGAGTCAGCACATGCATTATTGAAACTAGTGGTGTGGCCAAGAGGGGAGAATGGAGCTGTGTTAGGGCTAGGGAAGGGGTACAAGAGGCATACCCCACCATTTGAAAGAGGGTCCGGAGAGTGACAGAGGTTGAGAAAAGAGGGTGAGTGGTGTGAGCGGGAGAGAGAGGAGATGGGGTGGTGATGCTGGTGGTGGTTGATGGGTGAGGCTTGGTGGAGGCGAGCTCGGTCACGGCGGTGAACGTTCATGTGGCCACCGAGGGCTTGTGCTGAACGGAACTCCCTTCTACAGAAGGTGCAGGTATAGGACCTCGGAGGCCAAGTGGTGCCCATGATGTTGCTGGTGTCCTCTGCAAACGCTCTGACCTCCCAGGAGTCATCTTCTTGGTCCCTTGGATTCCACATCCAAGACGGTGATGAGGGTAAGGGAGGAGAAGAGGTGGTGGTGGTGGTGGAGTTAGGGTTTGGATGGTACAAATTTTGGATCTGGTCACGGAGACAAGGGCAATCCCTGCAGCCATGGTACTGAAACTGACATTTAAGATAGATAGATAGATAAGTAATGGGAGAGTTGGTCGATGTGGGAATGAACAAATTGGAGATGGCCAGCTACCAAAAATATATAAATTCGTTAAATATATATGTAGCTAGCAGGGTAACCCAATCGAATGCATCACCCATTTTTGACACGGAGTATTTGGATCCTCTATATAAACATTACATTATAGTTATGTTAATTATTAGTAATACCTTTTAAATGCTAGTTCACACATGTTAATTACCGTGTCTGCTATAGACAATTTCCTTCCTTTGCCTTCTACGCCTTCTCTCAGACGCTCCCTCACCCACTTGTTTAATCTCCCCGCCCCCAAACAACCACCAATAAAAGATAAATTCGTATAATAAAAATTTGGAGTTATCTTGAAGTTAAAATGTAGTCTGTTTTATGCAGATAAAAATGTTGTTTCGTTGCTTAATTTTATCATTTTATATAACAACTGGGGGAACAATAAGTTTTTTTTTTATAAATATAGAAATACTAGAGATATTACAACCTATTTCAAGTAGCATAAACTATACAGTTGAATGAAATTGCAAAAAAATAAAATAAAAATTAGAGTCTGCACCTAGATTAGACTAACAAGTTTAACCATAAGAAATAAAAACGCCATGTCTTTTATGAGTTTAATTTCTATGTACTTTTAATATAAATATTTGTACACCATCAACCAATAAAAAATGGTATGTTTAATATATATATATATATATATATATATCCTTCTGAGTGTATATAAAGTCACAATATTTATACTGTTATATACTATCAGTTTAATTTTCAGTAAACAAATAGTACTAATGACTAAAAAATAGCGAACAATGTACTTTTTAAAAGTATAAATGTCATGAAAAAAATTATCATATTTTATGATGATGCATTTTTAAATCTATTAAATTCATTGCTTTGTTGAAACACCGTGGTAATTCTCGGCAACCTTTATAAAATACAAGTTTCATGTAAGGAGTGTTTCCAGGAGGTTAATTAAGAATTAAGAAGTATTTAAAATTTTATATTAAACATATAAAAATAAAACAGTATATATTTTTAATATAACGAATTATTATTATTTTTATCTAATAATGTTTGCCAATTTTATACTATTATCTCTAAAACTCTAAACATACATATTAACAAAACATTTTAAAAAATACTCTAAATTGAGAATATTTTTAATGAAATCACTCATTTTGGTATGTGAAGTGAATGTTTGGCACTGTAAATAAACAATATTCTCTAGAAGCAAAGTTCCTTAGCTAAAAGGGGAAGTAACGAGCCATTATCCCCATACAAGATATGGACGATCTTCTTGTTGACTGATTTTCAAAAGGACAGTGTTAAAGATTTAAAGGTAGAAAAAAATTGTTGAAAATTATACGAGAATATATAAAAATAATATTTATATATTTCTCAATATATATATTAAATATTTTTAACTAATGTTTTAAAAGGAGTGAGTGGCATTGTTGCTTATTTAATTGGCATCCCATTCCCCTTTCTGACCCTTTGATCTATATTGAATGCAGATATATATAGGACAACTAATTAAAGACACCCCCATAAAGAAACACTTCAGACATAACTTTCTTCGCCTGTGAACACACCAAAGAAACGCCCATCTTACGTTCTTGTCATTGTTTGTGTCGATCCACTTCTACAGCTTTACCTTCAACCTAAACATGCCTCTCTTAATTACACAATTCACTAATCCTTTCCTTTGCACTACTCAACTTGTTAAGCCTAGCTTCAAATATTATTAAATAATAATTAGTTTCATATTCTAATTGCCAAAAACAACTTTTATAAACACTACAAACATCAATTCCTTTCGTTATCTTAAGCCCAGGTAATAACTGTGAGCACCAAGGTCTCTATGAAATATTATACATCGTATTACGAAGGAACAATCAATTTCTCCCAAATGGTCAAACCTTTATTTTTTTTTTCTTTTCAAAATAGTTAAAACTGATACAGTTAGTAGATAGCTAGATTTTTGAACATGTAATAAATTTTCTAACTGCTTTTTTCTATTTTCGGGAATTCCTTTGAAGCGTTTGTGTCTGCGTCTGTGCTGTACTATTTCTTAACTTTGACATGCTATATATATATATATTTGTTGAGTCTGTACTCCCCGAAGAAAAACATGTCATATCCTAAAAATAGGAATTGTTAGTTCTGAAACCTGTCTCAGTATATAACGATTGAATCATGTCAAAATTTCTGAATAATAGTGCATACCAGAAACTCACTGGGTCATATAATATTAAATTCGATTTCTTTGATGAAGGTATCAACGTGAACTTGAAAATAGAAAAAAAAAATGCATTTTAGTTAAGTTCTCAATAGAGATTATGTAATCTCTTAATTAAGATTTCAATTAACTTTTGTTTAAATAAAAATTGATTTAAGTCTCTTATTAACATTGTAAATAAAATAAAGTCCCTATGGAAAACTCAGAAAAAACGCGCGCGCGTGTAATAACAATTATATATTAAAATACCATTTTTAATATTAAAAATGAATCAAAAAATGAATTGTAATTTAAAACATGATTTTTTTCTATTTAAATCCATATTTTAAAACATAACTTATTTATATCTATAATTTATTTAAAATTAATCTATTTTGATACATGTAAATCTTAAAGCTATGAATCAACCATAAATATTTGTGTTCTTATGGTGTTTCATTTTTTTATCAACAACAAAAAATACGAATAAAAATGGAAGTACCAGATATACTCATACTCCAATCCTTAGTACACTATAAAAGATTACATACTCATACTCCAATCCTTAGTACACTATAAAAGATTACATAAAAAAAAAGACAAATAAGTCTGTTTAACACCCTTGTGAGTATTTCAGTAAAAAAGTGTTGTTGGTTATTAATTCAGATTTTATTATTATTATTATTAATTATGATTATATTGCATTGCATTAATGGTTAGTTTACAGACCTGTTAGTATTCCTATTTTATAGAGCTTTCAGTAATATTGTAAATTTGTAAATTTTATTATATATATGATTGAGTAAATCAAAATGAATAAGATCAATTTTGTAATTTTGTGCAATTACATTCAATCAGTTGCTACAACCTTTTGTCTTCTCTTATTTCCTTCAATTATCCTACAACTGAGAGCGTATGTTATCATGAACTCTACCCAATTATCAGTCCCTATCCTTGATGGAAAAAATTACAATCGGTGGTGTGTGCAAATGAGAGTTTTGTTTGATTTTCATGAGTTATGGGATGTTGTTGAGAGTGGAGTGTCTGCATTAGCTGCTAATGCAACTGAGGCGCAACGAGTAGCGCATTGTGATCAGAAGAAGAAGGACAATAAGACTTTGTATCTCATCCATCAAGGGATGAATGACGAGACGTTTGAGCAGATAGAAGGAAGGAGCAACAACTGCTAGTGAGGCTTGGACAATTTTGTCAACCAATTATAAAGGTTATGATAAGATCAAAAGGGTGCGTCTTCAAATCCTAAGACGCCAATATGAACTGCTGCAGATGGAAACCACAAAGACTATTGATGTCTATATAAATAAAGTTATTGCCTTGACAAATCAGATGAAGACCAATGGTGAAAGGCGGAAAAGATTTTGAGATCTTTAACTCCCAGATTTGAACATGTTGTTACCGCAATTGAAGAGGCCAATGACATTTCAAAAAATGACAGTAAGGTTATTGTCTGGTTCTCTACGAGCGCATGAGCAGCGGATAAATGACAATAAGATTGAAAAACTAATTGAACAGGCTTTAGAAGCACAAGCCTCAATTGGTAACTCCTATCATAAACATGGTAGCTATTTCAGCAAAGGTCGTGGTGGCCAGAACCATGGAGGCGCTTGGCGCGGGGAACGTGGTCGTGGAGGACGAGGAGAAATTTATAATAAATCAAATGTTGAGTGTTATAATTGCCATAAACGTGGCCATTATGCAAATGAGTGCATATCAAAAGGTGATAATCATGCTTCCAATTGTGCTCAAGAAGATAGTAATCACAAACAAGATGAAGAGGGTCATGAAGTATTAATGACAACCACATCAAATGAAACTCCAAACAACCAGACTTGGTATTTGGATACAGGTTGCACGAATCATATATGTGTGGTACGAATATATGTGTGGTCAGAAGGAGCTGTTTGTAGATTTGGATGACTCATTTCGCACAAAAGTGAAATTCGGTGATGGCAGGTTCGTTCCGGTGATTGGAAAAGGGCAAATTCTTATTACATTGAAGAATGGTGATCACAGGTACATCTATGATGTTTTCTATGTACCTGACATGAAAAGTAATCTGTTGAGTGTGGGACAACTGGCAGAAAAGGGTTACTTACGTGATGCACATAGTTGAAAATAAATTCTCAATTTTTGATAAAAAAGGTAATTTGATTCTTAAAACTTTTTTTATCA
Source organism: Phaseolus vulgaris (assembly GCF_000499845.2). Taxonomy (NCBI): domain Eukaryota; kingdom Viridiplantae; phylum Streptophyta; class Magnoliopsida; order Fabales; family Fabaceae; genus Phaseolus; species Phaseolus vulgaris. Next base: position 46,276,245 of record NC_023757.2, on the reverse strand, counting down.
AAAAATCGCATGTTTCCAGTAGATATTCATATGGGTGATTTCAAGTGCTTGAATGCAATAGTGAATAATGAATCGTGGTTATGGCATTTACGCTTTGGGCACTTAAATTTTCAGAGTTTGCAAAATCTTTCCAAAAGAAATTTAGTGAATGGTTTACCCCATATTCATCATCCTGATCAATTGTGTGAGGCTTGCATTTTTGGAAAGAATCACAGGATACCATTTGTTAAGGAGCCTTGGCGTGCAAAATTTCCTTTGGAGCTTGTTCATACAGATGTTTGTGGCCCGATGAACATATCATCAGTTGGAGGTAATAAATATTTTTTTAACCTTTATTGATGATTTTTCAATGAAAACCTGGATTTATGTATTGAAAAGCAAGGATGAGGTATTCCACTGCTTTAAAATATTTAAAGCATTTGTTGAAAGAGAGAGTGACAGACAAATTAAGATGGTGCGTAGTGATGGAGGAGGTGAGTACAAGTCTAATGAATTCAAGAGGCACTGTGAAGAACTTGGGTTGCAACATAACATAACTTGTCCCTACACACCTCAACACAACGGAGTTGCTGAGAGAAAGAATAGAACAATCATGGACATGGCGAGGAGCATGCTTAAAGCGAAAGGTATGCCAAATTATTTTTGGGCTGAGGTTGTAACATGTGCGGTATATTTGATAAACAGATCACCCACTCGGAGTGTTCCTAACACAACTCCGATTGAGGCATGGAGTGGATTCAAACCCAATGTGCAGCACTTGAAGGTATTTGGGTCGATTACTTATGCTCATGTTCCCAAGGCAGCAAGATCGAAGTTGGATGATAAGGCAGTGAAGACCATTTTCATTGGATATAAGCATGGGGGATACAAACTGTACAATCCAATGACAAAGAAAGTGATTATCATGCGTGATGTTACATTGCCGGAGATGAGGAATGGCAATGGAATGCAACAACTGAAATGGATTCAAAAAAATGATATATTTATGTTTTGAACGATGATGTGGAAGATGAAATCACTGTTGAAGCACCTGCAGTTCAACCTGAAGCTGTAATTCAACCTGAAGTTGCAACTATGATGGAGCGACCAAGAAGGCAGCAACGACAACTTGTACATCTTCAAAATTGCGAAGTAAATCTTGATGATGAAGTTGATGACAATAGAGATTTGGTTCACTTTGCTTTTCTTGCAGAATCAGAACCTGTGAGACTTGCTGATGCCATTCAACACCCCAAATGGCAAAAGACTATGAATGAAGAATTGATGGCGATTGAGAAAAACAATATCATGACTCAACTTGGAAAGGTTGTTCCAAATCATAATTAAGGGAGGATGTTGGTTATTAATTCAGATTTTATTATTATTAATTATGATTTTATTACCTCTAAATTATTTTACCGTTATATTGCATTAATGGTTAGTTCATAGGCCTGTTAGTATTCCTATCTTATAGAGCTTTCAGTAATTGTAAATTTTATTATATATATGATTGAGTAAATCAAAATGAATAAGATCAGTTTTGCAATTTTGTGCAATTATGTTCAATGAGTTGCTACAACTTTTTGCCTTCTCTTATTTCCTTCAATTAGTTCCTACAAGTATCACTTCTTAGCTACTCACAGAACCAAGACAAATAAAAAAGAAAAATACTTAGATTTCAACCATTTAGAATCCACTACACTTATTGCAACACCAAGTGTATGGAACTACGCTATATATTTGTTCTTCTCACGTTTTCTAACTAACTATGATGAATACGACATGAGAAAAATATATTTTAGAGATAGAGAAAAGTTAAAGAAGTATTCACAGCTAGAAAACTCAAGTAAAGAGGTTAAATGTTTGGATTTGTGAGATTCATACGTGTATAAGATGTGATGGAACTAGAGAAACAATTAGAACTAAAGAAACAACTAGAGAAACAATCATACATGAGAAACAATCCCACACAACCTAAATTAATATTAATTACAAAATCTTAACAGTGTGTAATCTTGTATACTCATCGAATCTCAAACAATCTAATTTATGTATTTTTTTACTATCAATATTTGTATATAAATACATTTTATTAGTTGCTCCTAGATATTAATAAAAAAAGAATCATATCTTTTTTTGTTATTATTTTATATTTTTTTATGGGTAAAGAATTCTTAATAATTCTCTTGAGAGTTTAGAAATCAATAAGACGAAAAAAATCATTCATTTTTATTTTATCATTCTTGTACATTTTTTATGCGTGATAAATTAATAATGATTCTCCAAGTCCTCTTCCATCATTTCACAATACAATATTTTAAATAATCCTTCACAAATCTTTCTTTACGAAGGGTGTTAGTTAGTTCATCAACCATTTGCAACATATCTTGACGATATTATTCTTACTTTCCAAATCAATCTTCGATTTCACAAACATATATTTTCAAATTAGAAATTATTGGAGATCTTAAAAACTTTTTAGGCTTCAAAGTTGTCTCTTTTCCTAAAAACATTCATTTTCGTTAATGCAAGTAAGTTTATAAAAATAGTAGTAATAGATACAAGTATTACTATGGTTTTCTAATTATATTTAAAGTTTTATTTTAATAATATAAAATATATTTAATAAAATGTATATTATTAAAAAATACAACTTTAAATATAAATGAATAACAATACATATAACACGAAATGGTAATGTATCTAAATTTTATTATTATTATTATTATTTATCCCATGTTTTCTATTTATTGAGCCTAATACATGCAGCACAAAAAAGCTCCCTTATTAATTTTGTGAGAGACTTCATTCTTGATCCATCTTACTATAGTGAGTTTATTACAATTTTTATGATTGGTATGCTTTTGCGTTGTAGTTAATTTATTCCTCACCCTTGTGTTTTTAATCTCCCAACTTGAGAGAAAGTATTAAAACTTTTTAAGTTTGTTATTAAATTTGATTTGTAGTTGTAGTTAAATAGCCAACCCATTTGTATGGACACCTTAAATTTAGTTTTATTATTAGGAAATAGTATTAGAAACAAATAAATTATTATTAAAGAAAACTCATTATTCATTACAAGATAAAAATGTGGCTTAGTTAAAATAAAATAACTCTTCAAATTTATAATATAAAAGTGTATAGATATAGATAAATTTCGATAATTCTCCTTCCACCTATATACTTCACCTTCATATTAACGGTGAAAAGTTTGGTTTTAGTCTTTTTTTTAAAAATTAAAATAATCTTAAATGAAACATAACCTTATTCTTTTAAATAATCTTAGTTGCATCTTGCACCCTCATAACTCCCTTCCAACCGTAACACTTTCATCTTCTCTAACTGCAGTGTTTTAGGGAGCAGTTTCATCATTTGAATGTATGTGAGAGTGTTGACAAAAAAGTATGTTGTATTCTATTTTTTTTTTGTAGTTTTATACTTTAATTTTGCACCTCTTTTTTTTTTTTTGGGTTTGTGACTTCCAGAAAAATGAAAAAAGAAAACGAACGAGAATACATTCACCATCGGTGACAACAAACAACTACCACTTGAAAATGAAGTAGAATGTAGAATGTAACCCACTCTTCATTATACTCATAAAAGTATTGTTAGAGTTAAAAAAAATATGGAGGTATTGGAAGAATTTGCCATAAATTTTGAATAAAATTTCACTATATATGGTAGATCATAAAGATGGGTCAATATATTATTTGGTTGGAATTCAATCAGAACTAAGACAATTGCTTTCAGCACCCAACTATTTTAAACCTACACGCTACACTCAAGCTGATAAAAAAAAAACACGCTACACTCAATCAAATTTTGAAATTTCAAAATGACCGTACATTCCAGAAGTAAAAATCTGGAATTGAAAAATATTTTTGGAAGAGAAAATTCAAAATAGATTTTTTGTGATCTGGAATTAAAATTCCAGAAAATAAAATCCATAAAGAAATATATGTTGACAAAAGAATTTTGCAAAACAAAAATATGAAAATGTGTTCTGAAAATTTAAATCCGGAAATGTATTTTAGAAATCTAAATCTGGAAAATTCAAAAAATTGATCCAAAAATCTAAATCTAGAAATTTATTTTGGAAATCCAAATCCAGAATACATTTTTCCTAGCAATCCCCACTCCTATTTAGAAACTAAAAGGAATATTTTTATCATTTAACATAGGCATGGGTTCAAAAACATTGGGTACAGAAAGCAATTTCCCAGAACTAAATATTAAGAAGGGTTTGGGCTTGTAAACTGAAATGGACTGGATAATCTTAACATGATCTGTTTCGAAATGGGTTAGAGAACCTATAAGTGCTAAAAAATTAATTTTTTTTCCAAAAGTATTTTAAATAGGCAATTTAATTAAAAGTATAAAGTATATTAACAATTTAGTCTGAATTAAATTTAAATATTTTTTTTATCAGTATTAAAGAAATTAAATGTATATAATAAATTAACAAGAATAATAAATATATTTTAATTTTTAAAAAATATTAAATGACTTAATAAAAAATTATACAGTAATTTCAATATAATAATATTTTTTTATTTTTTAAAAAAACAGTACAGATGGAGGAACTAACTCATTTCTCTCTCCCGTTGGTTTGCTAAATTGATAGACTAGTGGGTACAACGTTTTAATCCGATTCATTTATCATATTTAATATTTCATTTCATTTTATTTTAACCAATTTAAGTAGTATAATTTAATATTAGTTTATTTTATTTCACATGAATTCAATTCCTCTCATTCTAAACTAATCCAAATATAAAAGTGTAGAAAAAATATATAGCTTACAAGTAATTTCTCTTAACTATAATTTTTAAATTATTTCAAATATGTTTTCTAGTATTTGAATTTTTTTATTTTATTTTTCATCATCCTTCTGAAATTCAAAATTATTATTATTTATCTTATAAAACAAAAAAGAAATGGCTTTAATCTCTATAAAACGCTTTTTTTAATTTTCATAGTAATATTTGAAATCACTACTTTTCTTATTTTTAACTTTACTTTAAAGTAACTAAACACTTACTATTTTATATTTTTAAAGTTTACTTTAAATAATTAAATTATATGTTTTGATATCATGAAGTTAATTTAATTTTATAAAATTTATTTATAAAATAAAAGATGTAGTCATTTATATATTATAAAATATTTTTATTTTTAATCAATATAGAAATATAGAATTTTTAACCGATATTTAGAAAGAAATTAAGAGATATAACATACTGTGACATTATATTAAGCAAAACACCAGTGAGGGCTACTTTAAAGCATCACTTAAAGTTTTATTAAAGACATAAATAAGTCAATAGTATTACATAATAATGGAAACTAACTAGAGATGTTTGAAAGATGAAATAAATAAGTAAAATTAAGTATAATTAAAAATCAAAAGTTTATTTATTTTTTGGAGAACTGTAATCATATTTAGATATGTTTAATTTTATCAACGAAGTTATTCTTTTATGATAAGTTAGGGACTCGTTCCTTCGTTTTGTTTTATATTTTGGATAATTTTTAAGCCTGATAAGAGGTTATCGCAAATTAAGCTGATAATTTTTTGGGCCGGGAAAAAAAAAGTAAAACAGTGAATCAGCTAAAATTAATGGGAGAACCCAAAAAATTCTTACATGTTACCAAAAACAATTTATCTAACCAGTGGAGCGTGCTTCCATTTTTTCTTTGCAATAATAATAAAAAACATATAATTAAAAATTTAATTATTATAATAATTATTAAAATAGAAAAATATTTATTATAATTTTCTTTTGTCTTTACAAAAAATTTAAAAAAATATTTTAACAATGGGCCTATGAGAGAAAGCTGAAATTACCAGTCGGGCCATAGACACCTGAAGGTTCTGATTTAGAATGGCTCACTCTGGGCTTTTGGTAGGAAGATATCGATGTTGAGAATTGTCTTGGGGAGAAATTGCATTCTGCACTTCAATGATTTGAAGCAGCACCCGATATAAATTGAAACTCCATTTTTACCCTTTCTAGGAATTATATTTTAGATTCATAATTCAAAATATAAATTTTTCGTTTTTCGATATGACTTCCTTTTAATCACTTCGTATCACTTTCCTCTACTTTTAACTTAAATTTGTTCCATCCCACCTTTCCACTTCTTTCCATAGTCATATCTCTAGTTAATTGTTTATAAGTTTACTTAGTCATTTTCTTTCTCTAATATATCTTCTTCTCTTTTTGTTGTGATTCGATTCTAAGAGACTTGTCTTTATTGTTTTGCTCATTCCTTCCCAATCTCATAATATTGACATACTACTTAATAGTACCAATCCTTATTATGTTCAATTCCTTTTGTAGTTTTTTCAAATTTAGAAATCTTACAAACTTGTATTTATCCTTCTTCTATCGAGCTTTCTCGAAATAAAAATCTATCTCACTCTTTCTCATATTTGAAAGATCTTTTACATGTCATATTTTTAAAAGATGTTTAAAATGAAAAAGGGTGAAAACAAGTATATTGATGCATTCCTTACTCTGCTCTGGTTTGATTCCACCATCATCATACATTGTTCTTTCTTTACAATCAATCATAACTTCCCTTATGTTGTTGGAAAGCTTCTATGGTTTCTTTCTTCTGTTACAAGGAATACACTACAAAAAAATACTTTACATAATCTTTTTTAAAGCCTATTATTTCTGTTTATTGATAGTCAGTACACATTAACACAATGGCTTCAATTACTAGAAATAAGAAGATCAATTGATCTTTCTTGCTATAATCCATTTAGTTAATTAAAATGTCGTCATTATGGTGGGGGATGTTAAAAATTCAAAACAATCCTTAGATATGCTGAATAAAAAGGTTTGCTAAAAGAACCAGACCTCGCATAATGCACCTCAAAGAGCAATTGTCTCACACCAAATAAGCTAAAGAAAGTGTATTTTAGACTATTTAAAAAAATTAATGAATATAATAAATTTTGTTATTATAATAATATATTTATACAGTTTTATATAATAATAATAGTAATAATAATATAAAGTTTGTTTCTATTCATCTAATTTATTAAATGCATGTTTAAATTATTTAAAATTTATTGTAAAACTTAATATTATAATTGAAATAATAATAATTGTGTTATTGAAATTATAAAATAAACATAGAAAAAGAAACAAACTTTTCGGAGACATACACGGAGAACTTAATGAGATTTGCAATTCAATATTGTTGTCGAAAAGTTACAATCTAGAAGAAGAGTCTAATCGATTTTTTTATATAGTTTTTGACTATTAATTATCAAGTATTAATTTTAGGTTCTCCAAAACCATCACAAAATTGAGACTAACCGTGTAAGAATGTCAAAATAATTTTGATAATTATGAAACTCCCTAAATTATGCTGTAAATCCACAAATGCAATCATTTTAAAAAAACTGGCAGTTTCTAAATTATCTGAAAACTTTTAATGGATTTAAAGAATTTTAAAGTAATAATAAAATGTAAAAACATTATTCAAATAATACATTAAAACATATTTTGATTAAAAAAATAGAAATACTATTATTATTCATAATGACTTAGCATCTATTTGGACCATTTGGGGATGAATTGAAGGATGGAAGAACGTGAACAGGTGAATGTGCGGAAATGTATGGAAGAGAGTCGCAAAACATATCTCTCATCCAATTGAAGAGGGAATGTAATATTCACAACTTTTTGAGATTACACAACTACCTTTAACAAAAATTTCCTTTTTCACTCATAATTAATTATTAAAATTTTGTTTTTAACTCCATGATTATTAACCTTTTATTTTTAACTCCATAATGGATTATGTATTATTTTTTAAGTCATTTATAATCAATAATTAATATTGAACCGTGATGCACTATTTTTTAATTCACCCATAATTAATTATGAACCACATATTTTTAACTACTTAATTGATTTTGACCTATTTTTTTTGAAATAAATGTCTTTAATATTTCATTTACTTCATTTCAAATTATTTTTGAAATATTTTTTACAATTTCTAATATTACAATTCAATTTATAATGAAAAGTTTTATTTTTATAAAAAAATTTCATATTTCGATAATGATAAGTAACTATTTTTTTCTAAAAATAATAATTTAACTGTAAAATAATTTACAAAATTTTAATTAACTCAAATTTGTACAAAAAATACTTCATATTTTATTATTTAAATATTTATAAAAATAAAAGTAAGAATAAAAATAAGAATAAATTTAAACTTAGATTTTAAATCTTTAAAAAAAATAGAAAAAATTCTTATAACATTACATCACTTATAAATTTTTTTTATTAATCTATTTTATATATATTAATCTAAACAAATCCATTTTTATTAATACTTTTCTTTCAAATCACTTAAAATGGAACCATCTCATTCTCACACACCTCTTTCTAATAAAAAAATAGAATTAATGAACCACTCAAAGGAATGGTTGTGGCTGAAAAGTGATTTAAATTAAGGAAGATCACGTGAAAAGAATCAAAACTGAGATTAGAAGTCCTTTATTTTCACATTAACCCTTTCTAAAGGTACTTTCACAAATAGCTATATTACACACAGATAAATAATATATTGAAAAGAATAAATCCACTTGTCATACAAATATTTTTTCTTTTCTTTCCTTTAAGGTTTAATATGTTACCAAATTTAAAGTTTATAAGCAGAAGAGAATAATGTCTCACAAAATCAAAACTGATATCTAAATTTCATTAAGTTTAAAATTACAAAAAGCATTTTCGTTTCACAGAAGTTCCCCAAAAGGAAGACTAAGGTCCGTGATAAGACCACAAGGACTACGAATCCAAACATCACATGGTAGCCTGGGAAGGGACAGGGACAAGATCATGGGAAGTAAATGAAACCACAATTAATTAAAACTAGTAAAACAATCATTAATTGCGTTTGAAATCACATGACCTTTGAGTTTTGAGCCCCGCGACGGGCACGTGATCACGTGGTTAGCTTTTGAAAGGTAACATTATAAAAATATTTATAAATATAGTTATATTTGTATTGAGTATATTGGTCTAAGCTCGGTCAAAATTTGGTACCCTGCATGTCAGATAGACCTAGGCTGCACCTGCACATGATGCACGCATGGGCATGCATAGGCATACATACCCAGGTTAAATGGGCCAAACAGATATTATTAGGTTTAGGACCCAAAATAATAGCTTCAAAGGACTTTCTCATCTCATAGGAGACAACCAAACCCATTCTATTTCTATCTGCCACTTTTGGATGGAGCAGAAGTTAATACAAACTGAACTGCTTCTATCTACCACATTTCTTTCCATTACTTCACTCTCAAATCTCCATTTCATCTTTTTTCAAGTTTCAAAATTATGTCCAAAGGCATTGCACCACATTTACTCTGTGTCTTTGTCGGGACTTGCAGATAATTACACTGTTCCCTCACCAGGGTGACAATCACAACAGTCTGGTTTATATATCCACTCTCTGCCGTACCTTACTCCAATAGGATACATATTCTAAGCACAGAACTCATCTTCTTCATTCAATGAGATTTAAAATGCCAAATATCCAAGCTAGCATAATTTATTATCCATTTACAAAAGCTTATAAATGAACCTAACATTTTTGTACTGAATAAGAATAATAATTAATTGATGGTCATTGCTCTTTTTGAAAAGCAAAAAATAATGCAGAAGTTGAGTTTGAATGGAATGGATTAAATATAAGAAACAACGTATCGATGCATGTGCAATAAGAGAGACAGTATGAAGAACCCAAGTTGAGAAGAAGATAAAGACCATTCTGAATAGCCATTATGCTGATAAAACGACAACCTTAGGTCATTATCATCATGTGGTCCACTGTTAATATACCCACCATTTTCTTTTAACTTTCTTTTTTCTCTGCCTTAATCAACATTTGTTTCTTTTATATATAAACCAAGGAGAATCTATGCTTGCAACCGGGCCGGTTATTTAGATAAATCAATTTTATTAGAGTAGGCCACTCCTTTAAGGAACAAGGAACATTTAGAGTATTAGTTTATTAATGATGGATTAGAATATTTATTTTATGTTGTTAACAAGTTGTCCTTTAATTACTATAATAAAGTTGGCTTTTCTTCCAAATGATAGCCAACACTGGCCCGTATTTCTCAATGGGATGACTTATTTGCCGTTCTTTACAAGTTGGAACAGCTAAGAGTGAAAACAGTTAATCATAGATAAAATCATGTAAATTTCTAAATAATAGTCATCATCAAACTATCTCCTAAATAAATTTTAAATCATTATTTTTTTCATTCATTTCTTTTTAATTTATTGATTTTAACGAGCAAGTTCAATCTACCTTGCATGAACTAAATATCTAGGACATGAAGTTTTTATGATCTCATATACTTAATCACAATAAGTTTTGATGTTATCTCTAAGTTTAAGTTAACCTTAACTTAATTAACAAAGCAAACACATATAAAATAAAAATAATGGTGGTGGTATCTTAATCGATGTAACAATCTTATTCTACATTCTGATAAATTACGTTTATTAGTTATTTATTTTGATTGTATATTTAAAATTAATTCTGATGAAAGTGTAGGATTATCTACTCCTTATTTCACAAACCTAAGTTTGGTTGCCATCTCGGAATAGGCTTAACTCATAGATTCATTTTTACAAAAGTTAGAATACAAATTTTTTTAGATTTATTAATAAATTATTATATATAGATAATGAATTCATATATAAATTTAATATTACATACGGATATTATTTATAAAGTTTAATACATTTAAGGTGTATTATAATATATTTAAAATGTAAAAAATTGTTGATATATTTCGCTCAAGCGAGTCCCGTTAAAGCTAACTTGATACAGTGAGTTCTAGACTTGTTTTCACTCAAGAAAGACTCATTTTCACCTTGACAAAAAGGAATAAACTTATACGTAATTGAAGAATCCTCTAATTAGATGTTATTGAGATTCTTGGATGAATTCTAGTGTGTTTTAAATTTCTAAGCTTTGGAATAACTTAATGATGTGATTTTGGATAATGTGGGATGCGATATGTGAATTGTAATAAAGACATGATATTTTGAGAAAAAAAAAATATCGTGTCGAAATTGTTACTAGGGTGTATTGATTTGTATATGTCTTGTGAATGAGACGATTTTGACTTTACTAATATAATGGAATTACATATGAAATTATTCAATTGATGAAAATTGAAGGAGATTCATATGACTGAGTCTGAGATTTGAAAAAACTGATCAAAGCAGATCATATGGATTTACCTGTCATATGAGAGATGATGATAATTATGTACAACTTAGAGTCAAATATGTATGCATTAATGTTAATAGATTTTCTTAAATGGATGATATGTAAATTGAGATAATGGTACACACTACAAATATGAAAAATTAGTAATGAATTTGTTTATTTGCATTGTTTTGGTGCTTATACATTTTAGACTTATTAAATGTAGAATATTTTTGTAATAAAATATTGAGAGGATTTGGAGAATAGAAAATTGAAATAAATTTTATATAAGGTGTTATGGAAATTTATCTCCCCTTTGATATTTTTTTTTTTTCTCTTGATACGTGAGAATATCCCTTATAAATATGAATTCTTTAAATTATGAATGATCCTATAAAACATATAATAAAATATCACACTTTGTGATAGACAATTTCAGTTAATTAAGTTGTAGGGTATATACTGCATTTTTTTTATACTTCCTCTCTAGCCTTAAAGTACAACCTGTTAGAAACCTGTCAGAAGAAATATTAGTAAAAGAAACATATTTTTTACATTGAAATTTATATAAACTCTTGAAAGACAATGCAAGATAATAAAAAATTTCAAAATATTGAAAATGAAAGCATTACAATCCTAGATTCAAATTAGAAAAAACTTTATGAATACTGAACAAAATCTGAAAGTATTACCTAAATCAAATTTTTGGCAATTAATCTGGACTGTAAACATCCTTTATAACTTCTAAATGTTTCGGAAAAACTTTCAAAATTGATTAAATTATTATTTATCCAAAAAATTCTTGGTTTAAAATATTTATCTTTTAGAACTTTACTCTAACAAATTTTCATTGAATATAAAGCAACAACACCAATTTAAAAATCATGCATAAGATAAACTTTCACGTAGATAAACTATGATATCATATTATAAAATGAATTTTAAATCTAATATCATATTATAAAATGAATTTTAAATCTAACTCAGACTTCATAAAACTGACTGATAAGATGAGATTTGTATCTACATATATAATAAAATATTTTAATTTTTAGTGACGTGAAATTTCCAACACAATATTAAATCAACTTTTCTTTTATTTCCTTGATGTTTAGATCATATATACATATATGTTCATTCTTGTGATTTTCAAACTTTTTTCTCTATTTCAATGTGTCAAAGATTATTTTACGATTACTTTAATATAAGTACAATAGTCCTTCTTTGTTTTCACTTTAATATAACTACAATAGTGGAATTTGAATTGTTCTTGAATATTTTTTTTTATAAAAACCAAAAACTAATAATAACAATAGTTGTTATTACAAAGTGAGCTTTAAGCCTAACTCAACTCCATAAAACCGGCTTATAGGGTTAAGGTTTCCACCCACTTATATACAATGAAAGGCTCTAATCTCTAGTCGATGTGGAATCTCCAACCGTTGTATATTGAGATTTGATTTGTCTAATTTTTGACAATTTATTAGAATTATATTTTAATTAATTTCAATTTATTACATTTTGTATTGATATTTTATTACATACTTCATCGTGGTTGATTTAAGTTACTAATTCATACCACCTAAATCAACAATGAAAAATATTGCCAAAATTTTATTAAATATAAAAAATATTGATTAAAATTTATACATTTCATAAAAATTAAGTAACAATCAACTAAAAATTAAATCTGCTGGTCATATTTTTTATTAAAAAAATTATATTTACATGCATCATAACAAAATTAAATATTTATCATGTATGTATAAAATATAAATATAAATGGAAGTTAGATTATTCAACCTACATAACTAATAATGAGTATGAAAGAGGAGTGAAATGTAATAATATAATAATATGAGGTTTATTAGTTTTACTCTTTTTTTTCTACACGTTAGCTCATCTATTAAATATTTCAATTTATTTATTTTATTATTTGTTGATAAAAAAAAAGTTAAATATTTTCTATAATTTGTGTTATGTAATTTCACCAATAGTGAAGACTGAGGGAGTTTTAAGTGCATTATTAGTGTTTTTCTTCAAAATAGTGTAATTTTATATTATATTTCTGTAAATGGGTATATAATGTTATTATTTCAGAATTGAGAAAATCGTACACAAAAAGTACAATTTAATTTGAAAGAATTCGTCAATCAAATGTAGGATTTTTATAATTTTCAAAAAAATTGTATTTGTAAAGAAATTGTAATTGTTCTTGATCTTCTTCTTTTTTCTTTTTTGTTGATGATGCTTGTAATAGCCACCATGAGTATCTAATTCTTTTCTTTGGGAATAAAAGTAGTCTATTTTTTATATTTATGATTAATATCCAGTTCTTGATTAATGATTAATATTATTATTTTATTTTTAAAGTATGAAACTATTCATGATTTTAATCCTTATATTTGACTTGAAAATACTTATAAACATCTGGCATAAGTGATAATGCTTAAAATATTTGAATATTATGAATAAATTTGAAATGTTAATGGCTTTATAACATTTGTTCGTAATGATAATGAGTTTTTTTTTATAAATATGGGAGGAATCACTATTTAAGAGATTCTCTTACTAAATTTGTATTCGAGGAATCGATATGAATGATTTTTATATGTGCATCAATGTCAATAAGATGAAATGTTATATGTTTAAAACTATTGAGGAATGAGAAGGGTTATAACCTTGTAACATTCCTATATTTTCCACATCTAATAACCATAATTTGCAATATATATAACTCTTTCATATTTCAAAATATATCCATCTTCATAGGAATTTTAATATTTACATAACATTAAAACAAAATATCCAAAATAAAATAAACATTTTCATCCTCCAATTTCTCACTGATGAGTTCTATCACTTTTAACATAATTTGTTCTTGTGTAAATACACGATCATCACAAATGAAAGAAAGCAACCACAAAACAAAGAAAAGGTAAACTAGCTATTTTTAAAAACTTCTAATATAAATTTAAATTTAAATATCAACATAAATCCATTAATTATTTTACATTTTCACAAACCATATGACCCGAAAGACCCGATTATATTTCAAATCGCAGACAAAGCCATATAAACCTCAATCGACTCTCACCAACTAAATAACTTCATCTATGTGACAAATCAATGCACCCTAACAATAATCTCAACACAATATCTCCTTTCTTGAAAATACTTTGTCTTAATCACACTTTCACACCATTTCATATCTCATGTAACACATCAATGCACTATTCAATAACATCATATTTTAAATTTTTCTAAACAATCCAAATATATCTCAAAATTCACTTAAACACATAACTAAGTTCCTTTAATCATATTTTTAAATGAAATTTAGAATTTTCTCTAAAAAAATATACAATAATAAACTAGTCTTTCACAAGCAAAAATAAAAATTTTAAGTTTTTTTACAGAGAGTCTAGCTTGAGCGAGAATTTGCTCACTTGGGCAAGAATTTTTTTTTTTGATCAGTAATAAAAAAAATAAATAAATAGGGACCACTTCAGGGGTAGTCCAACCCTTATACAGAAATATTTGACACCAATCTCCTATTAGAATTCCTACCAAATTAGCAAAGGGATAACCATACCAACACTAACCAATTAATGAATCAACCTCATACAAGCCAGAGGATTTAAAACCCAACTAGAATAAGGGAAATAAGCAGAACGAGACTTTGCATAAATCCAAGACCATACCTTTACTTGCACCGAAGCGAACACTTCAGACACATTTGCCACACCTCTATTGAAGATGACCGAGTTCCTATGTTTCCAGATTTCGCTCACAATGCCAACCTAAATTGTACCCCAAACTTCGTTAACCGAACAGAAGCCTGACTCATCCTAAATTGTGAAAAATTTGACTTAGGTTCCTTGTGAATTACAGACGACACACCAAGCCACTTAAAGCAGAGACACCAGACACGCCAAGCAAACCTGCAAACAAAGAACAAGTGACAAGACGACTCCTCCTCTTCCCCACACAAACAACACAAGAGATTTTCTACTACCACTCCGCGCCTTACCAAGTTAACCCTAGAGGCAATCCTATTCTCCAACACCCTCCAAGCAGTGAACAAAGCAGATGGCAAGGCTTTGCACCTCCACAACTTACTAAACATAGGAGAATACTCCCCTCCTCTAACCCGCCTAACCTGAACATAGGCAGAGTTGACTGAGAAAGTTTGACTCTCCCCAATCTTCTAGAACCAACTGTCCGCCTCCCCAAAAACCAACTTCACCTCTTGCAGACTCTGAAACAGCTGTTCCACCAAAGACTTTTCCCATTCGAAAAAGGATCTACGCCAGACCAAATTTCACACCCATTCACCATTATACCAATACCCAAGCTCAGCCATTTTTGCGTTTTTAGCCGAGCTTAGAGAGAAAAGTCTCGAAAAAACTCCCTTCAAAGTACCACAACTCAACCAACTGTCCTCCTAGAAAGAAATCTCCTTACCATCCCCCACTTTCCACTTAAACCCATCTTCAAAACTTCTACCCCAACCCTCTGAATCCCACACCTCCTTCAAATCTTTCCACCAGAGAAAGCCCCTTCTAGACTTACCGCCTTCTCTCAAACTTCTCCAACCACCATACTTAGAATCAAGAATCTCTTTCCACAAACCTCCTTTATCTGTACCCAGTCTCCAAATCCACTTTCCTAATAAAGCCAAGTTAAATTTCCTAAGATCAATGATTCCAACACTTGGGCAAGAATGAATCTCGCCCAAGCGAAAATTTTCTTGTTTGAGCAAGATCGAACACGAGAGCATCCATAATTTCATCTCAAGTCTCGCCTGAGCGAGAATGGACCCAAGAGAACCCCATCTTTTCATTTTATTCTTGCTTGAGTGAGAATTAGCTCACCTAAGCGAGATATGCAGAGAAATTTGCATAATTTCATCATTCATAGTTAAACAAAAACAATTTCAATAACTCATTTCACTTCAAAAGTAACTTACACTATATCAACTATACAAATCAACCAATTTTTCATATTCAAACAAAAACATTTACCATAAATCATCCATATCAAAATCAACATATTCACATTTTAATTCAAACAATATTCTACATTACTCATAAACAATCAATCCTGCAAACAAAATTTGGGATTGGTGACCACGTCACCTTCACATCCAGATCTTATAACCTAGGGTTTTATTTGAAATTAAGACTAGCTTTCCTTACCTGAACTTGAACAGATGCTCTCTAAGAGCTCCAAATCTACTAACAGCTTAAAGGTAACTTAATTTGCACCACAGAGTTTTGATAAAAAAAATTTAACTATAACACTAAGATCCTAAGCTAAGAGAGATTAACATTGAACCTAAAAGAGTCACATGCAAAGCATAGACATAAACAAAGACAAACCTAACAAGTTCAAAATTTGACTCAAGGAGAAAAACAAAAATGAACTTACTCTATCAGATATTCTAATCGAGAAGAAGCCTTGTAGTATTCACTGTCAAGAGTCTGATGGTGAACTCCGATCGTCAAACTGATGAACGATGAGATCAGAATCTTAAAGTGAATGCAGAGGAAAGGAAAAAAGAGATTTTAGAGAGATGATGATTCTTTTAAAAATGAAGTCTGAAAACTGAATTTCTATTTCTATAGTTTTTTCACTCTAATAATAAAATATTCAGGTGTCATTTTAATTGTATTATTTATACTCTAAGACTAACTTTTTCGATCCTTATAAATTCAATCGCAATTTTTTTAATTAAAATATTTTACTTTACTTTTATTTAATTTTCATACAAACTATTTTCAATATAAAATCAAATCAAATTATTGTGTATAGTGAATGTTACTACTAAAATTACTAAAATAACTGTTTCTTTTATATTTGATATTTGTCGTTAGAACAACTTACTACTTTTGAGTCTTGGTACCCTTGTGGTAAAAGAAGTCCTCAACCAACATATAATGATATACACCTAAAATAAATTATACTTAAAAAGGAAAAAAAGTCTTGAACTTCGTTCATTATAATAAATTCTCCAAAATCAGGGTACTGCTAATGTAGTAAGATGCACGGTTACTTATTATGAGTATCATCATCATTCAAATTTGGTAATAAAAAACTGCTACACATCTATTTTATGATTATCACCGTGTAGATTATTTTAGTAAGAGATCTAGTTCTTAATCATAAGCAGCGAAGAAACAAAGGACAAACAAATAAATAACACAAAAAAATGCGCTTTTACTAGTTGAAGTGGTCGTATGAACCACACAGACATGTTTTTTTTTAACAGGCAAAAGAATTTATTCAAGAAATACACGAGTTGTTGCGGACCTAGAATTAAATATAGCGTGCCTTTTTAAAACCTATTTTGCATTACACATTGGCACGGTTTATCCATATATAATTGATCCCACAAAATAGAAAAAGCTTCTGTCGTTATTATACTTTCCTTTGAGTCACACACTTTAATATTTCTCCTGTAAAAATTATTATATTAATTTATATATTCTGTCAGTAAATTATTATATATACCATTCCGAAAGAATGGCATTAATTTAATTATCTCTGATGCTTTTTTTACTGAAACACTTGAAAGTAATGTTATTCTAAATATTGTCCGGCACTGAATATATGCATGCCTCTTATATATATTACAGGTCAATGCTTCTTCTTTTTTCTAACTTTTACAAAAGAAAGTATGGTTCCCTGCTTAAAATATAGTCGCAAAACATATAATGTTTTTTTTTTCTTTTTAAAAACACATATAATGTGATGAGTAAAATGTTTTCTGAATTTTTACTTTGCCATAGGAAGACCAACTGGTCAGCTCTGACTTTCTTTTCAATATATAAATAGAGAGATTATACATCTTACTAATCTTTTTAGATGATAAAAAAAATGAAATTGATCTTATAGTAACATTAACATATTTATATATATACAAATGTCGTTTTATTTTTATATAAAATTAATATTTATCTTTAATTCAAATTTTAGATATTATAGGAATTTGTAGTAAGAAAATTAAGTTAATTTTACTTATTAGAATAAGTTAATTTTTTTTACGTAATAAATAAATTTTTAATATGGATTAGGATGTTAAAATATCAGAATGTTATAATATTGTATTACCATTCTTCTTGAAAGTTGTTTGTTACGTAAAAAAAAAAAATTATGATAAAAATCCATTCTAATAGTTTTCTCACAAAAGTAACAAGTAGATTTAAAATTTGAACAAGAACAAAAAATCAATTTCACTTTAATCCTTATTTCTTCATCTTATTGCCTTAATGGATCGCTGATGGATTCTAATGACCTTATAATCTGCATTTTATTGTTTTAATACGCCACTAGGCTCAATTATTATTGTTGTTATACCCATTAAAATATATCATGTCTTGGTCACAACTTAGAGCCTACACATTAGGACAGCGCACAAAAACATGTCACTTCGAAACAAAACAATGTTGTTGACTTTAATTATTTTGAAAGACGACAAACATTGCACATAAATTTAGACTCACATTGTAGAACTTTGAAAAAATTGGAGGGGGATTGGTGTCATCAATTATTTATACAGTCAATGAAAAGCAACGATAATCATATATCCCTTAATGTGTTTAGTTGTTGTGCCCACTGTCATCAAAATCTTTAATTAATAAAAACAATTGTGCGAGCATTAAATTTGCATATAAGCGCAAAGCTATTGTTAGCACGTTTTCATATTTGAAGAAACCAAATATACTTTTCTTTGTCATTAAAATTTAAAATTTTCGAGTTTAGAAGGTTTGTTCTTGATGTGATTATGTAACGACGAACGTATAATGGAATTGGTTATATATAATAATTGTATATTGGTAATCGTATTTTTAAGAAGGATTATTTATTATATATTCTAAATTTTTGAAGTTTTGTTATATAAAAATATTTTATTTTATAATTTTTATCTTTTATTTTATTATTGTTAATAAAATGAGTAATTTTGATAGTTTATTAAAAATAAAAGATTAAAAATTAAAGTAAGAGATAAGATTTGAGGACAGCATCATTTAAGTTAAGAATACAAGAAAAAAACATTAATACTTTTATTTAAATACATTCGAATTCTTACAAAAAAAACTTTAAAAAAGTGTTATATAGCTTTTTTAAATGATAAAATAAATTCAAAATTCATAAATAAACGGTTAAAAAGTCATTCTTTTTTATATAGTAACTTTCATTAATCAGAAATTGATTTCTAATAAAAAACATATTAATTAGTTTTTTATAGTTTAATGTAACTAGACTCAAACTCATGTAAATAATTTTTTCAAATTTGTCAAATATTTATCTTTAATTATATTATTCATATTTATGTTTAATGCTTAAATGAAATGAATACATGTGACTTAATCAATTAACATTTGCCATTAGTGCATAAAAGGTCAAAGACAGCGGTTCTTTTAACAATTAGACAGCGATTAATCGTTGTTTATCAACATGTGATCTATTTTAGAATTGTCATCTATAAGTCACATATAGACAAAAATAATTCAAAAAAATAAAATAAAAATAACATTGACGTCAAGGTGATGGCAACGACGACAGTAGAGGACAACAATGACAACTGTGCAGAGAAAGCGGAGCGCGGTGGTGGAGCAATGAACAAAAACCTTAAATAATGAACTAATGGAAAAATGAGCAATGAACCAATGGAAGAATGAAGAAAAAATGAGATGAGAACAAAAGCAGATGAAAAAGCAATGAGGGTAAGAAGAACTTACAAAGGCAATGAGTGAAGAGAACGTTCAAAAGAGTTGAAGAGAGAGCACATAAAAAAAGAAAGAAAACATAGAGAACGAAAGCGTAAGTAGCTCAAGGCTTCAAATTAAGATAATAATGAGAGTATAAACAACTTTTGTAAGAGAAATCGTTGTCTATTTAAATCACAGAGGGAATAGACATTGGTTGTTGGGTTAGAAGCGTTGTCTATCTACCCATTTTAATTTAAAAAAATGTCATCACATTTTGATAAACAACGTTTGGTAGTGAAACATTGTATATTAGTTATCGTAAATAAACATTTTTGCACTAGTGTGATTAATGACATGGAGAAAAACATAAGGGGAAGTACAGTATGGGTAGATACAAGATGACAATGGAGAAGGAATATGTTTGAATGAGAGAGTGCATAAGAAGGATAACTTTTTTCGATTTTAAATAATGCACACCTACACAGAGCGGCAAGTGATACAAGATCATGGGCAGGAGAAGACACTTGGTTGTTCTAAGTAAGCTCAACGTATAAAATTTTGCATAACTCTACCAAAGTTGAAAATAGTAGCAATATTTTTAATTATCTTTGGTCTGTTAAAGTGCTCCCCAGTGCTCAAACTCTTTCTTGGAGGGTTTTGTTGGGTAAAGTCCACTCTAGAGTGAACTTAGTCACTCGAGTTAATTTAAGTACCACTATATGTTCTCTATGCTAGTTAAATGAAGAATTTGTTCAACATTTGTGTTGTGGATTGTAAGATAGAAAATCTTGTAAGGATTAAATATTGTAGATGGATAGGCATTTTGTTTGTTCAAAATAAGGAACTTATGTGATATTTTGAACAATTTCACATCTTCCATGTTAATCAAAAGCAAAATTTGGTATAGAAAGGGTCTATGGGTTGCTATGATTTGGAGTATTTGGGATCATAGAAACAAAATTATCTTTAAACAAGAGAAGGTTGATGTGGAGGAAGTTTTTCACATGGCTCAACTAAAGACTTGGATTTGGATGAAGTCTAAGCTACATGCCTTTAATTTTGTTTATTTTGATTGATTCTTGAATCCTTGCCTCGAAAACCTGTATATAGGTTTGGAATAGTTTTATTTATATGTTCTATTTGTTTTCCATCATAACATATGTTACGATCCTTCCTTTTGTTTACATTATGGACCTATATTACCTATCTATTTTGTTACTTGCTCTGGTGTTAAATGGTTAGAAAATATTTATGTGTAGATGTTTTGCATTGGTATTTTGATGCAAAGCAGAATCATAATACATATTTGTTTTGCTCATAATTTCATTATGAACAACATTCATCTTTTGTTACTTACATCCTTCCCTATAAATGAAAATATTTCTATGTTGATGGTTGTATTACAATGCATTATGGACTTGTGAGGGTATCAATCACTTTTGTTGGCACAAGCTTGTGGGAAGCTATGTATATGTATTGGATATATTTCCTCCTAACTTATGTACTTATTTTTCTTATGACTTCTGTGTTTTTTTTGTATGATTGGCTACTCTCTTTAATTGTAGCCATCATTCATATGTAATTATTATGTTTATCTCAATAAAAGCACACATATTTTGTTTATAGGTAAGTATGGAGATTGACAGATGTTAAGTGTTTGGGTGATAGGCATACTAATTTCTGAATTTTTGACTTTTTGAATGCAAGAGAATCATAGGTTGAAGCATTTCTAAAATCTTTTATGTTTATTTATTCTTTTATTTATTAAAAAATATTTGGTTAACATTCAAAAGAATTTAAACTTATAAATTAGAATTTACTTTCCGAATGTTATTTCTAATTAGACACATTTTAAATTCATGATGTGTAATATGGATTAACTGGTTATAATTTTCAAAGAAGTTAAGACCAAAAGAAATCCATTTAAGTTCAATCTTTTAATATATTAAGATTTAAATAATTTAATAAATTAATGATATAATTAAAATTTACCTAAATAAGTTTATTTAAATTTATTTAGATGAGAAGTGGATTTTTAAACTCAACCTACCTTCTTCATATTATATTTTATTACATTTTGTCAATCTGCTTATCAATTATTAAACAATTTTTCTTAAAGTTTGACTTTAGTATCTTTTACTTTTAAAGTAAAATACATATATTTAAATTGGTAACCTTAAATTGATAAATAAACAACCTATAATTTTAGTATTGTACCAGTGTTTTTTTAGATTCAATACTTAAATTAAAAAAAAATATTTTACTACTTAAAAATTCGATACAATAATGAAAATCCTTTTTATGTAGATATTATTTTAGAAAATTATTTAATAATAATTAATTTATAATAAAAATAATTTTTGACTATATTGATTAAATACTATTTTATAAATTAAAAATTATTATTATTTAAAATAAATTTTATTATTATTAAAAATTTATAAAATAATTTTAAATTAGTATTTAATATTAATTATCAAAGTTTTAACTACTAATTATTAATTTAAAATTAAAAATATTTAATAATTAAAATCTTAATAACTAATGTTGAATACTAATTTAAAAAATTATTTTATAAATTTTTATTAATAATACAACATATTTAATATTTTTTTAGTTTATAAAATAATATTTATTTAATGGTTAGAATCATTAATTATTTTTATCTTTAAAATTAGTTATTATTAGTTATAATTTTATTGTAGTGTAAATTGTTGACGTGTCTCCTTCAAATCTCCTCTCCTCAATTTTGGTATTCGGTCGGTCGGGTACCTACGATTACACTCTGACGCTTAAGTCAGTGCTCTGGTGATATATCTAAGTAAATGAAAAAACGTACCTTACACTTTTTTTCTGAGAGCTCTATTTATAATATTGTTTTGTGGGCTTTTAGCTTTAATGGGCTAGAGATAATTGTTAACTGATGTAGCAATTAATTTCAGAAAAATGTATATTTTGTTTCATCCGTTATATTGAAGATATTTCGAGATATACATAGACTCATTCAATACTAATGATAATTATTATTTATTATATTTGTTATGTAATATATTGTTTAACTCAGACGGTCGATCACTGACTTGTTTGATACCGACCAGTAAATTAAGATTTTTAATAAATATTTTTTTTCCAATAATGAAATCGTTTATCTAAATTCTAAACTCTAAACCCTAAACATATAATTTCAATTATCAATTCATATTATTATATTATTTTAATATAATTATTAAGTGGTCTTGTTATTTTTCTTTTAACCTTCTGAAAGAGCTG
Source organism: Phaseolus vulgaris (assembly GCF_000499845.2). Classification (NCBI taxonomy): domain Eukaryota; kingdom Viridiplantae; phylum Streptophyta; class Magnoliopsida; order Fabales; family Fabaceae; genus Phaseolus; species Phaseolus vulgaris. The sequence continues at coordinate 46,253,020 of NC_023757.2, read as the reverse complement.
TTTTACGTAAGATGTTGGATTTGTTGACATTTGTTGACAATGGGATGAAGTGAGTCGGTGAGGAATCGAGTCAAGGGTGGTAGTTTGTTGTCATATCATGTCTCATCTTTTTTATTTTTTTACAATTGATGAAAATATATGGTATGACAAAAAAATTCTTTTCACAAAATCTCAAATCTTCAATAATTATCATTTCTAAAAAATATTATATTTTATTTGGTAAGTAAAAATGTTAATATTTTTTTTTATATAAACTCATGAGAAGTCAATGTTATTTTAATAAACTTTTAATTCATTACCACTTTAAATAATTTAATAAAAATATAATATTTTAATCAATTTTTATTTCAAATGGGTAATATTATTCCTTATAAAGTAAATGAAATGTGAGAACATACTTTCTCAAAATCATATTCCCGAAAATTAAAATATTTTCCTTCTACTAAACACATGTTAATTGTACCCTTTAATGGATAAATTTAGCATAAATTAATACTTGTTTTACATTGTAAAAAATGTTCAGTATATTCATTTAAAAATTGTATTTATAAATTTTATTGATGTTTATTTACTATTCTTTTCGTATTTTTACTCGTTTTTTTATTTATTAAATCTTTTCTTTATTTTTTTAACCAAACAATGTTAAATTTTATTTTATTTATTACTTATTTTTACTATTTTTATTTAAATTTATTTATTTATATTTTTCTTACCAAGTGCGCACTTTTATGACATCAAATGGTTGAAAAGAAATGTTATCTCTTACTAGTAATTTCCATACAAATATTTTTACAATATTATAAAATATAAAAAAATATTTAAACATATAAAAAGAATTTAATATTTGATTTTAAATATAATTTTATATCTATAAATAGTAAATTTTAGATTTAGTCCATAGCAATTTTTTTATTTATTTTTTATTCTTCAAAAGTTAAATTTTATTTTTAGTTTCTATTATAGACTAAATTAATTAACAATTTATGTGTTTAACGAAAAGTGGGGTGCTATCATGTTCATTAAATATTCATGTTTAATAATATGGAGTACCAGATAAAACTCAATAATATTTACAGTAAAATTTCAATAGGTAATACTTAAAAAAAACTAGAATCTTAAAATAAATGCCAAATTCTATTTTGTAAGGCTAAATGACATTTTTTTTAAGTCTTTAAACTGAAATTCTTTTATTCAATTTGGTGTTTTAATTTTGAAAACAGTTCATTTAGTCCTTTAAGGTTCTAAAAAAAATAATTTTGCATCTTAGAAGCATTAAAAAGAATGTTAATAGAATTTTATGTAACTTGATGTATTATGTTAATAGAATTTATTTGATGTAAGTGTTGTGAGAGTATTGAAAGAACAGAAAGTATTGTTGTGAGAGTCCCAACTCTGACAAAAATGGCAGTGTAAGAGTGAGTGAGAGCCTCTCTTCTCTTCAAACCTCTTTTTGTTACTATCTTTGACAACTCAGTCAGACTCAGTCCATTACTCCTGCAAAGCCTAAAATTCCGCCCCAGCTTTCTTCAAAGCCTGCCACTTTCTTTCTTTCTTTCTTTTCTTTTTCCCTTTTTTCTACGCTATCCAATATCACTTCAATTCAAAATACCTTTCATTTCTATAAAAAAGTCAAACACTCTTTTAACTCATACAAACTTTTTTTTTTATTATAAAATTTTCGTGGTAGGTATTATTATGCAACTTGACATCTCAGTTAAGCTGACATCTCAAGTAACAACAATCATCTGCCATTACATAAAAAAAAATATTATTAAAAAAAGAAAAAAAGAAAGAAAATACAAAAATATGGAGGGACTAGACCAAAACACATATGTTAACACAAACGATACATAGGTAGATTATACCTATTCATAAAGAATTATAAGAACAGACTAGCTCGGAGTCTATTATACCAATAAAATGATTCTCTATAAATAAATCCTAAATTAGCCAACTCATACAAACTTCTTCTAATTGTCTAAGATTACTCTAGATTAATTATACAATGTATCTCAAATATTCTATAAATAAATTATTTTAAATTCAATTCAAATATCTTTATTAAATTAAATACAACAAGTTGTTTCGAGTGATAACAGACTTCATCGCTTTTAGTAAGGTTTTAAATTTGAATTTTGTAGACGATGAAAATGTTATTTAGAAGATTGACCAGATGGTCAATTAGGTTTTTCTGATGGAGACTTGTCATCTATAATATTTGTCGGTTGTTATTTGTATTTGGTATATTAAGAATATAATTTTAATATTTTATAAATTAATTATATTAACAAATTAGGTAGTAACTATTTAAAGAGACTCTAACAACTCAAACAGTTTTTTTATTATATATATATATTTTATTTTTTTTGAAGAATAATACTTATAACATTTATTTTATTGTTATTATTTAAATGGACTAATTTTGATAATTTGTTGAAAGTGTGAAATGAAACTGTTAAATTTTGGTCAAGAAAGAAGATTTGACCACAAAATTAAGAGAAGAGTAGGTTAACAATGAAGATGATGAGAAGTCCATCAATATCTTTTATTTGGGTTTATTAGGATTCTGGTAAATAATTTTTTTGGAAGAGGTTCTAACTTTTAATATAAAGAATGTATCTAGATTTCTTAAAGTGACTTTCATCTATAGAAAATTGTTTTCTAATGAGAACATAGATGGCTAATAATGCTTTTAAAATTGTAACCATATTTTACTTGATTAATAAATTGTTGTGAAGAATACCTATTTGAAATTAATGTTATGAGATCTTCGAAAGAGTTTATATATAATGCAGATTGATTGGTCATAATTCTTCAATCTGTATTTTAGTTTATCACTTCCAGTGAATATGTTTTTAATTTGTTTAACTAAGTTTTCAACTTAAAGTTTGATTTCTTAACCTTTTATCATTTTTTTTTTATCTTTATTCTTCTCTTTATCTTTATCTTTTATACTTTATTTATTCAATCTTTATTTCTTATATTTTATCTTTATTATTATCCTGTTCTTTATTTCTATTTTTTTATCTTTATTTTTGTCATCTTTTGATAATTTTTTTATTATATGCTAATTTATTATTTTTATCTTTTACTACTTATTGTTGCGAAGTGGACTTTAAACCTAACTCAATCCCATAAAACCGGTTCATGGGGTTGAGTTAGGCTTAAAGTTCACTTCGTAACATGCTATCAGAGCCATTTTGATCCTATCCTATCGAGTGTTTGTTGGGTTTATCAGGCCACCACTCATAATATGTTATCCCACGCATGAGCTTCTATCTATCACTCTCTGTGTGAGGGAGTGTGTTGGAGATCTCACATCGACTAGAGATAAGGATATTTTACTGTATATAAGTGGGTACAAACCTCAACCTTATGAGTCGGTTTTATGGGATTGGGTTAGACTTAAAGTCCACTTCGTAATACTTATTTTTATTTTATTTAAAACAAAATATTAAATTTTTCACTATTTAACAATCAAACATTTTTTTTAACTCGAATATTATGTCAGTCCTATGAAATTCTATAATTGGACTTAAAATTTACTTTAGTACTTTTAGACTTTATATACTTATCAAAATTCTTAACAAATTTATCTTATATTGTTGTTGTAGGATCAAATTATAATATCAAATCATATAAAGCTATAATAAGTAATTAGTTATGAAGGATTGAGTAAAACACTAATTATATTAAGAAATATAAGCAACTAACTATTATATGTATTATGCAATAATATCAAGCTATACTAATAAACATAAGCGAACAACTCTGCAACATAATGCACAACACATATGGAGCTATATTAAAAAAAATATTTGCAACCAGTTATATGAAATCATGAGTAGAGGTTTGGTTAATGAATTGAACGACTAACTTTAAGAGCAAGTTTTTTCGAACTTAGGTTTTTTTTTTTCAATTTTTCTCAATTTCAAACATTTTTTAATAACTCTGAACTTATTTTTTTAATAATTATTTTTTCCAAACTTAATTCTTTAACAAATACTCAAATTCATCAATATTATTTAATAACTTGGATATCAAACTCCAATATTAAAAAGTTCTCAAATTTTAGTTACTCGCTGGTAATAATTCAAATCAAAATTATACCCAGATTCAGCACAAAAAATAAAATAAATGAAACTTAGCAAAAATAAATAAAAATATTCATAATGTTAAAAGTCATTACATTAAAAAGAAGGGAAAAGATACATTAAAAATCTTGGTCAATTACAAGTTGTTCGTCAACAACATTTTTTTTAAAGATATGAAAGCCTTCATGAACTCAACCTAACACCTACATATGATTTTGTAAAATTTTCCTCTTAGTCACTTAACAAGTACTTTGTTTTATGGAGTTCAACCTGAAAATATATTTTTAAGAACTTATTAATTTTTCAGTCACTTCTTGGAACTTAGGAGAAGTACTGTACTTCCTTGATTTGATCTTTTTTTCAGTTCCCACCAATTGATGCTTTATATCAATAACTTTGTACTTCCTTGATTTGATCTTTTCTCAATTCCCACCAATTGATGCTTTTATATAAATAACATGATCTTTAGCTATACTATGTTTCTCTCTTCAAACAACAATGACATAGAATTAATATGATCTTCTCTTCTCGGTACATGAACTCAGTGGTTATGTATTGTTTTGTTGTTGTTGCTATTAGATGTTTTGGGCTTCTAATTTTTTTAGATTAGTTAAATTCATTTAGGGTGATATACAGAAGATTCATTATGAAAAATAATTTTATTTTTTTTATAAAAAATGAAATATCATTAAATATCTTTAATATTTTCTTTTTATTATGATAAAAAGAAAGTCAATAACTAAAGTTTAGATTTTTGAGCTCATTTAGGTCATGTTACGCTTTCAATAATAGTTTTCTTTTTCTTTTTCTTTGACTTTTATTGAGATTGTTTGTTGATGATTGACCATTTGTAAGTTTAGTGACACTTGTTATTAACTCCAACATTTATGCAACTTCTTAACTGGAAAGAGGAGAAACGCAGATATTGATGCTGATCACGGGAGGTAGATGAAAAGGTTTAATGAGTTTATTGAAAACATGGAGTTGATCGATATTTTGATGGTGGGAAGAAAATACACGTGCTTAAACCAAATGGCTTGATCAAGAGCAGAATATACCCGATCTTAGTGTCGAGGGATTGGTTGGATAAGTGGTCTGATAGTAAGTATTATGTGTTAGACAAGTCGATGTTTGATCATTGTGCCTTGGTGCTAAAAATGGATATGGACTGGGGACCGAAACCGTTTAAGAGCTTGGACATCTGACAAAAAGATAATAGGTTTAAGGTCTTAATCCGTGACAAATGGGAAAGTTATGAGGTGCAAGGAAGTGGGATATTTGTTTTTCAATAGAATTTGAAGGTGTTGAAATCAGATTTAAAAGTTTGGAATAAAGAGGTTTTCAACAACATTTCCCAGCAAGGGAAGGAGATTCATAAGAGACTACGGGAGATAGATACAAAGGATGACGAGAGCGAGTGGGACGATGTAGGAAGGGAGGAAAGAAAGTGGTTATTAGCAAAACAGAGAAGGAACAATCACAATCAGGAAGCATTGTTACAGTAGAAGGCCTGTCTCAGGTGGTTAAAGCAGGGGGACTTGAACACAAAATCTTCTATTCGATAATTAAATGGAGAAGAGTGAGGAACGAATTTAGAGGGATAAGAGAAAAGGGATAGTGGTTTGAAGAGTAGGGTGTAGTGAAGGAACATGTTAGAGATTTTTTCAAAGAAAGGTTCAGTGGTGAAGCTTACCAATGGTTAGATAATGCAGAGTTCAACAGGATCACAAAATAAGATAATACTTCGTTGGTAGGAAGGATAACTGAAGAGGAAGTAAAACATGTTGTGTGGATTTGTGATAGTGATAAAAGCACAGGTCCCGACAATTTTAATTTTGGTTTTATAAAGTTTTGCTAGGAAGAGACGAATGAAGACATTCTAAGAGCAGTTCAAAATTTTGAGGATGACAGAAAATGGTCAAGGGGGACGAAAGCTTTGTTTATCTCTTTGGTTCCTAAAGTTGACAACCGACAACATCTGAATGAGTTTAGACCTATCTCTTTGGTTGGCTGTCTGTATAAGATTATGGCTAAAATCTTGTCTCTGAGGTTGAAGAAAGTTTTACACAAGGTCATAAATGGAAGACAGTTTGCGTTCTTGGAGAGCAGGGGGCTAATGGATGGTGTTTTAGTAGCAAACGGAGTCTTGGAAGAGGTAAAGAGGAGGAAACATAGTTATGTTTTCTTCAAGGTTGATTATGAAAAAGCTTATGATTTAGTCATATGGGATTTTGTTTACTACATGATGGAAAGGTTAAGTTTGTGTGGGAAGTGAGTTGAATGGATAAGAGCATGTCTTGAGTCCTCATCGATGTCGGTGTTAGTAAATGGAAGCCCCCACTTAGGAGTTTAAGCCAAAAAGGAGTTGAAACAAGGAGACCCTCTAACACTGTTTCTTTTCCTTATTGTGGCAGAAGAGTTAGTTGGGATCGAAAGGAAGGTAGTAGAGAAAGACTTATTAGAAAGTATGGAGATTGGAGGAAGGTGCATTAAGGTTAATATGCTTCAATATGTGGATAATACGTTGTTTTTCTGTAAAGCGAAAGCACAAAGCGTGTTTGTTATCAAGTTATTCTGAATTGCTTTGAATTAGCTTCAGGTTTAAAGGTTAATTTCTAGAAGAGTAGTGTTGGAGGGGTGGGGAGGAGCTATCGTTTGATACAACATTTTACGGCTATTTTGAATTGCAACACAAAGAATATCCCATTCAAATATTTGGGCATGTTTGTAGGTGGATGTCATAAGAAAAGTAGGTTCTAGGAAGGGGTGGGAGAAAAAGTGATGAAAAGATTAAGCGGATGGAAAGATAAATTTATTTTTATAATAGAACCAACATATTTGTTTTGCCTTAGTATTCATGTTGTCCATAAACGTTCAACAATTTACACAATGCACAACCTCCATGCATTTTTATTTATTATTGCAAAGCATAATCGATTATTCCAGTTGTAACCAATTATCACATTTCAATTAAGAACCAAATTTGCACTCATTCATCATGCATTCTTCACTGTTCAGCAAGCAAAAATTCGAATCATGTACATTCACAATCACTATGCAGGAAGAAAATTATAATGCACCATTCATCCCAAACTTTCCACGCTTTTCTTCTCAATTTAGGAGGAACGTTTCTTCTCTCTCATCTCTCGTTTCTTTCCATGCATTTCACCACAATCAGGCCAATCAAACGTGAATCACTTTCTCAATCTCCAAATTCATTTCAACAATACATCTACCTAACCAAACACAGTGTAAGGAAGATGATGAAAATGTAATCAACCCTATTCAAGAAACTTGTATCCAATATACTCATAATATAATTTTGATATCTTATGAACTTTTATCACCAACATATCATTTTACAACACTTAAAATAAAGTATATCATTAATATGATTTTTAACTTAATAGTTAAATATTTTTTTAAATATTTATATTGGTATTACTGTCTCAAAATTGTATTAGAAATATATGTTAACTGTAGTGAATATATTCTATAATTTAATTACGTATAATGTTAAAATTAATATGGCATACCTACATATATGTAGTTAAGGGCTTTAAAACGAACAAAAATAGTTTCCCGAGGCGTGAGTAATCACTGTCTGTAAGGACTTATGCGCGGTGTATTCCGCAAGTCTCCTAGGATACAGCAGGAACTTCCCGGTAATTTCCGAGGATCAGAACTAGCAAGCAACTCTTTAAAAGGAGTATGAACCCAATATCTCAGAAAAATGAATAAAATATTATAATAAATGAAGAAAGAGAAAAATCAAAAGGTGGGAGGAAGAAGAAGTGATTCACGGTGGGTGAAGGAGATGAAGAGAATGGGTGAGAGATGTGTTTTCTGAAGAGGGGAAAGCGGTATTTATAGACGGAGAACCCCCAAGGGTGCCGCCTCTTCAAACCCTAGTGGGTTCAAGGTTGTCGCCGTAGAAGAGGGAAGACCAGCGTGAAGGAAGGAGTCAACCTCCCACTCCTTTCATAACGATCTACAACGTTCAAAAATCCAGCAGTGCGAAGGCGCCCAACTTCTGATTCGTGCGGCCACGATCCAAGGTTGAAAGGGCAACGTTTGATTTTCAACTTGGAAACTGTCTCCACTTCACCCATGCTTCCGAGATTTCCTCCAACGGCACTATGAAGAAGTTAGGGTTTTTCTGTGCATCCTCTATTTCTGTTTCTGCACTTTATTTTGCAATACATACTCTGTTTTTACAACAATCCCCCACATATTGCAAAAGATAAAACATAGAGATAAGAAGAAGAAAAAAAATTGGGTTCATCTAAGGTGTTTCCTTTTGTCTTTTACTTCTTCTAACATCCTCACTCAAGGTATCACTAACACTATCTATAGGTTGTTCAGATGTACCACTACTCTTTAGCGGAAAGATGTGTTCAAAGAACTCGGCGTTTTTTGTCTCTACTATAGTGTTGTGTTCAATTATATCACTATTAAGAATTAGAAACCTATAGACAGCACTATGTTCTGCATATCCTAAGAACATACAATCATATGTTTTAGAGCCTATTTTCCTTTTCTTAGGATCAGGTAACATCACTTTATCTAAACTCCCCCACACTCTTAGGTATTTCAGATTAGGTTGATAACCTTTCCACAACTCATAAGGTGTTTTACCAGTTTTCCTATGTGGTATCCTATTTTGCAAAAAACACGCAGTAAGCAAAGATTCACCCCATAAATTATCAGGAGCATTAGAACTAATAAGCATGGCATTCATCATTTCTTTAAGAGTCCTATTTTTCCTTTCAGCTACTCCATTAGACTCAGGTGAATATGGTGGGGTTACTTCATGAATAATACCTTCTTTTACACAATAGTCATTAAATAAAACATATTCACCACCTCTATCTGATCTAATTCTCTTAATTTTCTTATTAAGTTGATTTTCTACTTCTGCTTTATAAGTTAAAAACATGTTGAAAGCTTCATCCTTATGTTTAATTAAATACACTTTGGTGTATCTAGAAAAATCATCTATAAAGGTTACAAAATAATTTTTACCACCTCTAGACATGGTTTGTTTTAAATCAGCAAGGTCGGTATGAATTAAACCAAGAATTTCAGTTTGACGTTCTACAGAGTGACATGTTTTCTTCGTTATTTTAGATTCTACGCATACATCACATTTACTACTTTGTTTGTCATGCATGTTGATTAATCCTAGTCGTTGCAATTTTATAACATACGAAGAATTCACATGTCCTAATCTAGCATGCCATATATCATACGAGTCAACAATATAAGCAGAAGATTTAGATTCATTCATAATCTCAGAAATGTTTAATACAAAAAGGCCTTGATCACAATATCCCTTTCCCACAAAAACATTGTTTTTTGTCATAACAATCTTGTCAGATTCAAATGACACTTTAACCCCAACTTTGCTTAGTAATGCCACAGAGACCAAATTAAGTCTTATTGATGGCACATGTAGCACATCATTCAAAGCTAGAGTTTTACCAGATGTGAGCTTCAGAAGAACTTTTCCTTTTCCTAGGACAGGAGTTGCCCTGGAGTCACCGAGATATACTTGTTCTTCTCCATCCCCCACACTTGTGTAGAAGGTGAACACATTTCTGTTTGCACAGATGTGTCTGGTAGCCCCAGAGTCTACCACCCATTTGCTCACATTTGTCACAAGGTTTACTTGTGAAACGATTGCCACAATAGTATCTTCCCCTTCGGCTAGATTTGCCTTAGGAAGATAGTCGTTTTTAGCCCTATGTCTGCACTGAGGTGCATGATGGCCTAGCTTTCCACAGACAAAGCAATTACTTTTTTTTCTTGAAAGTGGGGTTAGTTCCACTGGGACGAGAGAATTTGTTATTAGGTTTCTTTTTGTGATCAAATTTTTTCTCGTACCTTTTTGGAGCTGGTTTGTCTTCTATCACGTTTGCTTTGGCAGACAAAGCTTTGGCCTTTGCAGCAGCGCACTCCTTCCTGTTTGTGTCTTCAATGATGATGTGGGTGATCAAATCTGATAGAGACATATGTTTCTGTCTGTGCTTCAGTTGTTGTTTGTAATCCCTGCGGAAGCTTTTCGATCAAGAGTTCGGACACGAATTCATCTGGCAATTTTATGCTTTTAGTTTTGATATCTTCAATCAGCTTGTGATATTCGTTTATTTGGATTTTGATGTCTTTGCCTTCGATCATCTCCCAGCGGTAGTATTTTGCAATTACGAACCTTTGTCTGACGATGTCTTCGACAGTATATTTGAGGATAAGAGAATCCCAAATATCTTTCGCATTCTTATAAGAAGCATAAACATCTAACAGATCGTTAGATAACACACTGAGTAAAGTGTGACGGCATACCTTATTCGCATGGATCCAATCGTCAACTTGTTTCGCAGTCGCGGTTGAGTCAGGTTTGGCAGTTGTAAGTGCATGAGCAACTCCGTACATGTCCAATAGGGTGGACACGCGTTCTTGCCAACGTCGGAAGTTTTGACCGGTGAAGACTTCAATTTTGGAGACGTCCGGAAAAGGTTTCGCAAAAATGGTTTGCGTTGCGGAAACAACATTTGATGTTTCCGGAGCAGTATTGTCGTTGTTGTTCGGATTTTTCTGCGCATCCTCTATTTCTGTTTCTGCACTTTATTTTGCAATACATACTCTGTTTTTACAACAATATATGCATTATCGAATCTAAATTTCCTCCAATACTAAACTTTTATAATTAAATTAGTCATTTACAAAATTTAAATAATTATATTTAAACTATTTTTTCAGAGTCAATGTCATTTAAAAATAAATTGATTGTATGATATTTTTTAATTTTCTATCCGAGTAATGATGCTTGTGGAACATCAACAAAGTTAGAAGTCAAATTCAATATCATTGATTAAGTAAGAAAAGAACTTAAAAGTTGATTATTGGATAATGTATATAGAGCAGTAATTGAAGAAATGGATTAAAACGTAGTGAGAGTTGATAAGATGAAAATGGTACAAGTTCACTTTGTCGTGTACTAAATTAAAAAAGCTTAAAAGGACTCTATCTATCTGTTGGTATGGAGGCCTTAACATACGTGAAATCATTTGTTAGTTGCATTGAGAGACGTAATTAAGAAACAATAGTCTGCGATAAAGGCAAAACAAAACCCTGGGAGCTCCTTGCCCTGGTTATGCATTTAAGATGGAAACGAACAAAAGCTCACACAGAATCGGAGTTTGAAAGAAACGCGCCACCAGAGAATACGAGGTAAGTTAGTCGATTCCCAAGGAAGTGGCTCTGTGGTGGCAGATTAGGTATGCATGAAGACCATACTTTGAATTCCGGAATTTCAGCCTCTCTAGAGTGTCTCTCACCAATCTTTCTGTCTCGGCTTGCAGAGAGATGCAGGTCCTCAGAATGTTTTTCGGACAAAATTTAAGGTTCATATAACAAAATATTTTTACTTATAATAATGATAATAATTCCAGAATTACTTTACAGCGAGTGTGACGTTGTGGTTGCAGAAGTAAGTTCACGTCGCAACTAGATGTTTTATTTCGGATTTTAACCCATGCTTTTGAATTATTTCAATTTTTTATTTTTTTATTTTGTTTGATTATATTTCTTTGGTTTATAAAGATATTTTTAGTTTATCTTACGTCCAATCGCATATTATTTTATTATAATTAATTATATACAATAAATGTAATTGATGAAAATCTTATAAATTAAAGCATAATCAACTTTTATAAATGGATTAAGTTTTAAATAATTCATTTATTAATCACTCAACATTAGTTACAATCATAATATAATCAATTATATAAAATTAAAGAGTTCACCTTTAATCTTTTATAGAGACAAATTTAAAATTTTATGCATAATAGTTTCAGACCTACTTCGTAATTTTGTTTCAATTAAATACAATTATATGCAAATTTAAGTCAAACTTATATTTATATATAATTAATATTTAGTAAATTAAAAAATATTTTTAAATAATTATATATGTTTAATCTTAACTATTCATAATAAAATTTTATTAATTATCGATATTTAGTTATTATTTTTTTTATCAGCAAAAAATTAATTAATTAAAGAAAACATTTTACCATCCTTATACAAACCTAATCATCTTAATACTAAATCCAGAAACATAACAATTTTGAACATAATTAACAAAACCGAAATTTATGAATGTCTAATTACTGTATAATTATACAGCATAAAATCATCCTAAAAAACAAGTTTCATTTACATTGTGTTAATAATCATTATAATTGTTTGTGATTCTTTTAAAAAGACTCACGTTAGAAGTTAGTTTTAGTCCTTTCCATAAGAATTAATACGGAATGTCTCTTGTATTGGTTATTTTTTCACAAATTTATGAGTATTCTTTTAAGTTTTAATAAATAATAAGTGTATTTAATGTCTTAAACTCGATGATGGCTGAATTTTGTTTTATGAATATTTTAGTTGTTTATTTAGACTCTTTATCCACAGACAAAAATAATAAAAATAAGGGGTCTTGCAAACTAAAAAAGTGAAAACGAGTATAAAGAAAGTTTTAAACTTACACGACAAGTAAAAATTAAAGTCAAACAATAATCAAATCAGAAAAAGTTTGGATTGAATTGGTGTACAGTGAGTTGGTACGCATTGTCCAGGCTGTTATGAACGTGGACAGATACATTGATGGAGAGAGGAGAACCCACAATTCTAATTTCAGCATGTTAAAGTGCAGTTTGACGATAAAGCCATGTTTATATTTTTATATTAGTCGTTCACTTTTTTGTTTTCATTTTCTAACTCTTGTTTGGTTAACCCCAACCACAGAATGCCTATGACTAGGGCGTGTGTTTCTCTTCTATACGTTTGTATCCACAAATCCAGAACCCTTGTCCAAATCGGATTAACGGAACTCTTGTGGCTAGGGTTTTCTCCACTGTAATCCGAACAACCTCGTACCTTTGGACGGCTACCTTAAAAAATATACTGTTCTTAGATATCTTATACATTCATAAAGAGAATAAAACGTTTCACATAATTTTTTTATATATATATAGAATTTGATATAATTTTCATAATTTTTTTATCAAAAAAATAATAATACATAACAATTAAATCCTACGGGTTGACCTACCGTACAAAAATATATACTTTTAAATGAATTACTGTGTTTGGGTTTGGATTTTTTCCCATTATGTAAGAACGCATTTGGATGAGGTTTAAGGATGTAACTATTCGTCCCACGACACATACGACTGGACATTTAAGTTAAGAAAGAGTTTTTAGTAATTTTAATAATCTAATTTATAATTAAGTATTAAATATTTAAAATTATTCTACATATATAACCTTTGGACATTTGCGTATTTATTAATCTTGCATTCTTAATAATGATGAAGAATTAAGTTAGTTTAAGAATAATTCTTGGTAAAGTTATTTTTAGGAATAGTTATTGATAAAGCTACTTCTTTAGTATATATTCGATGTAATTAATACAGCCATGGTAGTTATATAATTTCGTATTTCATATTTTCTAACGCTTTAAGAAGTTCCACTATATATTTTTAATCTAACATTTAAGTTATATATTATTAAATTTTGTAAAAACAAAACAAGAATAATCAAATTACTCATAATTTTATACATTAAACATGCGTACATTATGTATGAAATTTAATACATAATTTTAACTACCAATTTTATAATCTAATTAATTAATATTTAATATTATATACTAATTTAAAAATTACTTATTAATAATAAAAATTATTTTTTTAAAAATTAAAATAATATTTAATTTAATTAATATCATGATTAATTATTTTAGATACCTAAAATATCTAAAAATAATCTTTGATTTAGAACACCAAAATTAATTTGGCTTTCTTATCTTACTCAATAATGCAGACAGTTACCTACTTTCTAACTTTTTCCTACTATACTAAGCACAACATAGAAAAAAAATGAAGAAAAGGAAAATAGAAAAAAAAAAATGAAAACACAATTTGAGTTTCTGACGACCTAAAAATTTTCTTTTAAGAGAAAAAAAATAGCTGTATAGCATCGGTGTCTTCCTAATCCACTTCATTCATTGGAAACTATAATTTATGTTTAGAATTTCTGAAATCGATAACTAAAGACACATTTTTTTAATATTGTTAATTTTTAAAATATTTTTTATCATTTAAAAAAAAAAGTCATACCAGTTTAATATAAAAGTATAAATTGTGAAATATATCAATGAATATGTTGAGTAAGTTAAGTTTGTTTTTGTTGTATTATAATTGTAGTATTTTAATTTTAGTTACTTAATAGACTTTTATGATAAAACATGTAAAAGAGTTAGAAACCTTAAAGTACTACGTTATCTTAATTTATTTATTTTTTATTCATAAAAAAATTCAATCAAATACGTTGAACGTATTATAAAAATATACCTATTCATTATCATATAAAAAAAATGGTTTTCATCATTTATCTAGTCAAGATTCTCTAATTCAAGCAATCCTTCAATATCTCAAGTTAAATATTCAATGACACGTTAATTTCTTTATCAATTTGAATTATAAAAAGAATGGAAGGATGCGAACGTGTTTATTTTTAAAACATATAGAATAGATAAGAAATTAACATTGCAAATAAAGAATCCTCGTACAATTTAATGTTTAATTTTACATAACTTCTAGGGAGATGTCCTCTTGGAAGTTTCCATGTATGCATGCATGTTCCATTATATTTTAGGCCAAAGCTTTTTATGATCACAATAGACAGGATATAATAACCAACAGTGAATATATCATACTTTATCTACTTAAATCACCCACTTAAGAAATAACACTAATTAGTATATGTCAGATCCAACCACATAGTGGTTTTATATCACTTTAAAAGCTTATTAAATTGCATTTAAAGAAGTAAAATACTATATCACATCGTCAGTGCTCCACTGATATTTAAAGCAAGTTGTTTCTTTAAAAAGTCAACAGTTTCTTTTCAGTGACCACTTCCATCACAGAAGGATCTTAGAAGAAAGTGTGTAATTTATCTGTCCTTTAATTCAATCATATTGTTAATTAATTACATAAAATATAAGAAAAAGAAATCCAAAGATTGAAAGTCACGAATTTGAACACTCCAAATTGATTGGTTAGTGTTTCACTTGCAAGTTGTGGTTCAACGAAATGAACACAGCAAATTAATTACTTGCTAATCAGATTCGACTTTTGGTAACAATAAGAGGTGGAATGTGGCTATTGATGCCTGGAGAACCTTCGTGGTGGTCTTCACTATATGTTACTTTCCTGCACCGTTGTGTATTTAATTAATTAAATCATTGTTTTGTTTTCGGTTTGTAAAAGTGAAAATATACATCCACATAAGCTCCAATAATAATAGATTAACTCGAAACCAAATTTCTTGAATAAAAAGAAAAAACTTTAACATTCTTTTATCATTTTATAATTTTTATTATACTTATTATTATTAATATTATAAATATTATTAATATTATTAATATTACTAATATATAAATATTATTATAAAAATCATTTTATGCAATGAGTTTAAGAGCTTCATGTGATGATGGTAAAAAAAATGATTTTGGGAATGAAATGTAGATAATGCCTAATCTTGAAGAGAACATTCATCCCTTTTACAATAAATATTTGAAATTTAATGAAATTTTTAAAACCTCTATTATTTTGCTAAGATTTTTTTATAAACCTTTGAAATTTAACAAATCTTAAAAAAAAATTCGTTAATTTGCTGAGATTTTAAAATAAACATTTAAAATTTAGTAAAGGTTAAAAAAAAAATTTGTTATTTTACTAAAATTTTAGAATAAACCTTTAAAAACTTAACTAGTGTGAAACAAACTTCCATTATTTTGGTGAAATTTTTAGAACAAACCTTTGAAATTTTACAAAAGTTAAAAAACTTCAATTGTTTTACTGAGGTTTTAAAATAAACCTTTGAAATTTAACTAAGGTTAAAATATCCTCCGTTATTTTGTTGAAGTTTTAAATAAACATTTGAAATTTAACAAAGGTTAAAAAAAAAATTGTTAATTAAATCAATTTTTCCTAAGATTATATTACCCTTCACAAAATAATTTCTATTAAAAAAAAAATCGTGTCTTTCTCATTTTTTATTATAATTTTATTCTTTTAATTCCACAAATTCTACATAATTCTCACACACACATTTATCACTCACATTTTTTTTATCAGCAATTGTCACTCACATACTCTTCAATAATCTATTCCCTTATTATTAAGATCCGGTAGTTGTGATTGTTAGAAATGTAGCATTTTGGCTTATTATGATGTAAACACTTGCCCATTTATTTATTAAGCATGTTCCATGCTCTATCACTTATCTTCCCATTTATTGCACATGTTTCATACTCCATCACTTATCTTCCAAGTGCAAAACAAGTGACTAATTATTTTCGTATATTAGTACACACTAGAGAGATATAGTAATATGTTCGTATATCCAATATTTATAAATTTATTTGTTTGATTAAAAAAATCACTGGGTTTGGCTTAAGATTTAGGCAAAAATCAAGTTCAAGAGTAACCTAGGATTGGAAAATCAACAGACCTTCCCCGTGTTGAAGAGGCGATCTGGTACCTCCCACCTGTCCACACCCTCGCAACCAAAGCAGAAAGAATCATCATCATCATAACCTTTAAGTCCTTCTAAACAAGTTAGGAATAAAGCTAAGTGCAATTATTTATTTATTTCACTAAAGAAAGAGATTCATAAAAAAAATATGCATTCTTTTTAGGGGGTGTACGATAATATTTTGTTATTGATTAACAACATTAATCTTCCATAATTACAGGATCAAGGGTTGAAAAAGCAGTCATACCTTGTAATAAAAAAATCTAGAATTTTTAAATGACTTTTCATCTTTTTTTTTACCTCTTTAATCAGCAGTGCACTATGCCCACTTTACAGAACCCTAACCTTTTTAACCTTTTTATTATTTCATCAATCCTTAATTAATTGGTCATTTTCAAGTGCGAGTATGCCTTAGCTTTTAGGACATTAATAAATTTAATCCACAACTAGTGAACGTGTGCAAGGATAAGCAGAATAGATGCTAAATTAGCAATCTTTTAGTTTATTTGTGTACTGTTATGACAGTGGTCAGACATAACTAATCACTATGGTTTGAAGAGTAATTTTTAATCATTGGTTTTGAGAAAATCAATCTTTCAAGTTCTTTATCGTTGGAAGAGTAATCTCTAGTCATGAGACTTGAAGAGATTTGCCTCTCAAGTTCCTATCATTCAAAGAGTGATATTTAGTTATCGATTTGAAGAGATCGATCTTTTAAATCTCATATCACCTGAAGGGTGATATCTATTTTTTGAGGATATTGACTTCACAAGCTCTTTAAAGAATGATCTCTAGTCATCAATTTTGAAGAGATCAATCCCTCAAATTCATTGAATATATTATGAGAAGTCCGATCGAAAAATTTTATAAAAAAATCCTAAAATTCGACCAAGTAATTTGCTATTTTTGAAAACCATTTTTTAGTATCCTATATTTTTCAGTATCCTATTATATGTTGTGAAAAATCATTTCTTTTATAAAGAGGAGAACCAGACCAATTTTCCAAACAATATAAATTGCATCTTTGATTAATAATGAATTAACTCTTTTTGTCTTATTAAATCGTCGATAGAAAACTCTTACGTTGGTTAATTAAAGTAGCAAATAATATTAGAAACGTCATAATAATAACTAAATTCGTTCTCAGTTCTCATCCTAACACGTGTTATGCCTCCCTGACTAATGGAATCAACTCTAACTATAAATGTTTAGGAAAGTATAAAAAAAATAACTCCTTTCATTGTGAGTATAATAAAACCAGGTATGTGATAGCCAATGCACTCCAGCCTCACACATTTATTATAATTCCAGGCCTAATATTAACCTAGACCTCTAATGCGACATTGTTATTACTTTAACAAGAACTTTATAATGAACATAGGTTTACAAGTCAGAAAATTTCTTCATCTCTTAATAATGAAGTTTATATATGAGCAAAATTAGTGTTTTTAATTAGAGTATAGTAGATGATTATGAAGATATAAAAGAAGAGTTAAAATAGTAAAGGGAAACTAAGAGAGAATGGTAGAGAGTTGATGAGGAAGAAGACAAGAGTAGTGGGAACCACCCGCCGCGGCATCATCTCCCACTTGCCCATTCCTCCGCCCTCGTTTTATTATTATTATTATTATTATAAGAAATTAAATAATGATATTAAGGCGTAGGTTGTAGCTTCTAATGTTTCAAGTTTCCAACTTCATCACCTTACCAAAACCATGGTTAGTGAGGTGAACCCACTGAAAGAAGAAGAGAAGGCGATACCCAAAGTTTCAATTCAAACCCCACGAGACCACCAACACCAACGACTGAACAAAATTACATTATTTACATCAATACATCACCATCCATATTCCATCCCTAAACCCCACACACACACGCACAATCTCTCTCTCTCTCTTTCTCTTCTCTACACCTACACACGCACACGCGCTGCCCACTACATATGTTTATGTCATTTCATTTCTTAATTCACTCCACTCAATCTAGTGAGATAACATGTTAAATTCGCATCTCCTTTGCTACTTATTTAATTTAATTTTCTATTTTTTCATGTGTGTTCTCGAGTATTAATTAATTCATTTTGGACAGCATGAGCAAAAAGGAGGATGATTAATATATGCTTTCGTTAGTTGTTTTTTCTCTTTTTAAAAAACCACAAAATTTTCAATATTGTATTTGATAGGAAATTTTAAGAGAATAGTTA
Organism: Phaseolus vulgaris; assembly: GCF_000499845.2. Classification (NCBI taxonomy): domain Eukaryota; kingdom Viridiplantae; phylum Streptophyta; class Magnoliopsida; order Fabales; family Fabaceae; genus Phaseolus; species Phaseolus vulgaris. The sequence goes on along the minus strand of NC_023757.2, from coordinate 46,234,123 downwards.
TTTTTTTAAGGTACTTCAAATATTTTATAATGAAATATATTGTTTGGATAAGATATTTTAAAAATAAATCAAATTTAAAATTTTATTAAAATCATTAAATGCTGATAAAAATTAAAATAATTAAAGAATTTTGAATTATAATTAGAAAATTAATAATTTGAAAGATTTCATATTTTCAAATTCATATTTTTTATTTATATTATTTATTTAGCTCGATTTTAGTTGGAACGTTGTTTGTTTAACTAAAATCGAGACATTGTTATAACTATTTTTTTGATTAATATCGACTAAAATTTTATTATTGATGTTAATAAGAATAATTTTATCATTTAAATTTTTAAAATTATTCTTTTTAGATTATTATTATTTTTTATTCGATATTAGTTAAAATTTTCTCATTCAATATTAGGAAGATTTTTTCTTTACAAGTGTGATTTTCTTTTATCATTGATATATACTATTCTCTGTCAATATTTTGCTAAAAGAAAATTTTAATATCAACAAGAAAACTTTTTACCAATGTTAATGGGAAAATTGTTCGGCTACATTAATAAAGAAAAGTCAACTGCCCCGTTTAAATAATTTCAGTTAACATTAACTTAAAACAATATCAACTATAACATGATTTTTTTTACAAATATGATTTCAAAAAACTTTAATAAATTTGAAAAAGAAAAAATTATCAACCAATACCTATTATAATATTAATTGTTTTGGTTGAAAGTTTAGATAATTTCAAACAAATACATTCAAGTTGAAATGTATTAGTTGAGATCCTTGTTAGAGATGTATGTATTTTATAAATTAGTTGTCTATTATCTTTTAAATCTCAATTAATTTGATATAATCTCCAAAGTTTGTATTTTTCTATTTTGAATACCACAATTAATATCTTTGTTAATAATTAATAACCAGCCTTTTTGATACTTAAATTTGTTTGTATTTAGTAATGACTGAAATATTTTATCCCAATAAAAAATTTAAAATGCATTAAATTTAAATTATATTATTATTTAAAATAATAATAATAATTTAATATAATGTTTTAAAAATTGTAAAATTCCCTTAAAATAGAAAGAGTTTGGCTATTGTTCACAGCTTAGTGTTTGCCTGAAAAGAGTAAGTGCTATAAAATATAGGAACCAGATAAAACCTATTATAATAGGATCTGAATTTATTGCTTACTGATCCGGGTTTACTCTATTGCGATCGAGCTATTAAATAAAAATGGTAGACTACAATTAGATATTATAATAATAATGGCAAGAATCATAGGATAATAATTTTTTATTTTACTCTTTTCGTCCGACAACAAAACAAACAATTTAAACTTTTCTCATTCTTTTCCTTCATTTACATTTTGAAGGGAATAGTTAATTTTTTTACCTTGATTTTGTTCTTTGCTTTTTTAATCATATTCTACATGTACATTTTTTAATTAAAATAACTTTTGTTGTTTACGAAATCCAACTAACTCTTAGTTCTGTCAAGTACTTGCATCAAATGGTGGCCCTTCAATTTAACTTTTAAGAACATGCATATAATAAAATCATTTTAATTTAAAACCCAATAAATAATATATATATATATATATATATAATCTATTTAGTTCTTTACCTGAGTGATGTTAAGTTGTTTGATAGGGTTATTGTTATAAAACTCACTAGCTATACGCTTTTCTTATCTAACTTTTTTTTATTTTGGTACGTACATGGATAAGTCCTTTTAAAATAAGCTGAACTTTTTACTTTCCTCATTAATAAATAGTTTTTTATTAAATATTTAATTAATAGTTAATTTTATCCCAACTATATAGTACATTAACAACTACAACGTTGTCATCTGTGCATTGATTACCTCAGTAGAAAAAAAACAACTTCAATAATGTGGAAATTACCCACGAGGCCCCTTATGAAGTAAATCTGACAACTATTTAGTAGAAAAACTAAAAATTATAATGAGTATTATAGCAAAAATAAATCATTAATTTAGAAGAATAAATAAGAGAAATTTAAAAGACTATGTAAACTAACGAACAAAAGAAAATAATTAATAAAAAAATAAGAAATATTTTTTTCTTACCAGCGATGGTATTTAGGAAAGAATGATAATTATTAAACTATTAGTAATTTGGGTTTTTTCGCTGATAAAAAAAATGGGTTTTTTATAATGCATAAAAAAATGTTAATAGTGAGCCCATGTATTTTAAAAAGCAAACAAAATAAGATAAGATGGTATGTAGTACAGACACTGACACGAACACTGATACGACACGGATACGGATACGGAGATAAATAAAATCTTTAAAATGTAGGACACGGAAACACGGATCTATATATTATATAATTATAAATTATATAAATTGACAATAAAGATTTTTATGCACAAGTTTGTTTTAGATTATTTTTTGAAGAAAAATATGTTTTTTATGATTGATTCACAAGGATTTGTTTCTTATTTTTATAATCATAATAACAATTTATACAATAAAGTTAGAATTTTGAGAAAATTAATGTTTTCTTCCTTTTTAAAATTGTGTTAGAATCGTATTAGACAAAATCTAACAAATACTTTTTGAATTGGGTACTTCACGGATACGTGTCTTACAAATATCATATGAGTGTCAATGTTCATTTAAGAAGAATGTCCAAACTTATCTTATTTTTAAAACTGATAGATTTATTCATTACATGATAGGCTATTACGTGCTAATAATATATTTTATCAAGTTAACAACTAGATTAAAATGTCTCAAAAAAAAATGGTTTATAATTTTTTTGTGACAATGGATCAAGTTTATAATATTTAATTTAACTGAAATTAATTGTCATATTTTTTTAATCTTTATTTTATAGAATTTAATCAATGAAATTTGTAAAAGGAAAATGTTGTAAAGAACCTAAACTATATTGAAAGAAAAAATGTAACGGAAAGGGGTATATGGCCATATTGATATAACGCCCATAGAAAACCTAACCAATAATTGATGGTAGAAATGTTGACTTAATTAAGTGTAATTAAGTTAAGATCGCGTTGCCGCCACGCTCTTCTAACGGGAGTGACATACACATTGGAGCAAGTGTGTTAAAAAGATTTCCCTCAACTAATTGTTATATTTTATAGTACATATGCCTATTATTATTAATTTAAACTTTTGTTTGCCCACACAAATGACTGCATCGTGAGTCCTTTGCTTCTCCTTCAACCACATTTCAATTCTCTCTCCCATTCTTTCTCTCTTCTCTTCTTCTTCTTCTTCTTCTTCCCTTTTCTTTCTCTGCACTCTATCTTTCTTTTCAAAACCCACCCCATCCATCTCCTTTTCTTCTTCTTTCTTTTCCTTCCTTCTGTTTCCACACACTCACACCACTTACCTTAAAATAACCATAAACAAACCAACACTGTTCTTAGCTCAACACAAAAATAAATAAAAATCTCTACTATTCATTAACTATATTTCTTTCTTTCTCCATAATATAATCATTTGTGTTTTCCTTGTTTTCTGTTTTTTTTTTCCTATCTTATAATATAACCCTTTTTTTTATAAGCTGTGTGTCTATTTATATTTATATATCGTTCTCTCTCTCTCTTGGATGTGTCTATGGCTGGTTTGGATTTAGGAAGCGCTTCACGCTTTGTTCAAAACCTTCACAGACCGGACTTGCACTTGCAGCAGCTCCATCGCGATTCGGAGGACCAAGAGACGCCGCCGCCGAACCGCGGAAGCTTGCCGTTCGAAGACGATGACCAAAGCCAAGGATTGGAGCTAGTTTCAGCGGGTCCCGGTGACGTGGTCGGTCGGCGTCCACGTGGCAGGCCGCCGGGATCCAAGAACAGGCCGAAGCCGCCGGTGATAATCACGCGGGAGAGCGCCAACACGCTCCGCGCGCATATCCTCGAGGTCGGAAGCGGCTCCGACGTTTTCGACTGCGTCACCACCTACGCGCGCCGCCGCCAGCGTGGGATCTGCATCCTCAGCGGCAGCGGCACCGTCACTAATGTCAGCCTCCGCCAGCCCGCTGCTGCAGGCGCCGTCGTAACGCTCCACGGCCGCTTCGAGATTCTTTCCCTCTCCGGCTCCTTCCTCCCGCCGCCGGCTCCGCCTGGGGCGACAAGTCTGACTATCTACCTCGCCGGAGGGCAGGGCCAGGTCGTGGGAGGAAACGTGGTTGGAGAGCTGACCGCAGCGGGGCCGGTGATCGTCATCGCCGCGTCGTTCACGAACGTAGCCTACGAGAGGCTACCATTAGACGAAGAAGAACAGCTTCAGATTCAGCCACCTGCTACGACGTCGTCTCATGGCGTTGGAAATAACAACAGCAACAATAACAATAACAACTCTTTCCCCGAACCTTCTTCGGGACTTCCCTTCTTCAACTTACCTCTGAATATGCAGAACGTTCAGTTACCCGGGGAGGGTTGGGCGGGAAACGCCGCTTCACGTCCACCACCTTTTTGAGTTTCTTCTTTCTCTCCAGATCCATCTTCATCCATCAACGATTTCTTCAAGGGATTACTGTATGTTATTACAAGGTCAGCACATTCATGGACTACATAAATACTATAATTAATTTTCTCTTCTTCCTCTTCTGCTGCTGATGTTAATCAATGGATACTACGATATGGTATGAGATCATGATTATGTGGCGGGTTTCTGTCTCATTTCATCTCTTTATTTCCTTCTCCATTATTATAATGAACACTACTACTGTATAATTTAATTAATTAGTAGCTTGTGTTAATTATATGTTCTGTTTGAGTATTTGCCTTTTAATTATTAACATCACTTGCACTTACCTAGCTACATGTTTCAAGGACCTGTCGTTTCGACATAAAGCAAAGCAATAACTAGTGAGTCACAACCCCATAACCAGCAACCCCTTCCCCGACTCCTTTATTTCTGTGCCTTTTTATGGCATCTCTATTTTTAAATACACCACCTTGCTTCTTTCACAAGCTTAGGATTAAATTTATAATTCGTGTTTTGGTTTTCTGTATACAAATAATTAAACTAGGGATTCAGTGATAAATATAAGGCTGACATGTACGGTCTTAATTTTATAACCCTTTCCTGCATGTGTGTGTATATTCACAAAAATAAAGTTAATATCTGAAATTAAATCTTTGCCTTCTTCGTATTATTCTTATGTCCCACGGATAGTGATCATGAATATAATATATATATATATATATGTATGTATGTATGCTTTTAGGTCATGCATATATGCTTCTCTATATTTTTTTACTTGGATCTATGGAAGTTAAAATTGGTGATTACCCTCTCCAACATTAACTTCAGTACCGATTGGGCTCTATTTTCTGATCATTATAGTGCCTGAATAATTGTAATATTGGAATTTTTGAAGTCCAGTTTTGACTTCTGCTAGCTACTAGCTTTAGGTAGTATCTATGATCCTGGTAAAGAAAAAAAAGAGTCATGCATCACTGCCTGATCTTATTGGGGAATTTACACTACAACCTGAAATTAACTTCGGTCATCAAATGGTGACCTACGCACACTTGAAACCAAACACCTCCACCCTAAACACACACACAGTATATGATATATGTGTTGTCTTTCAATTCGGATCTGGAGAAAGGAAGTGATCCAATGCATGGGGGACACAGGATACTACTGGTATAGTAATAATTGGTCTTCACGTAGTGAAAAACTTGCACCCTTTATTATGGTTCGTCTATTTTGCACAACTGTAATTAAATCTATAAGCTTCAGTGGGTAAAACTTGTTACACTGGCTAGTTAACAGGGAAATTATGCTTTACTGATTTTGATCATTAAATATTAGGCCCCTTATTTTTTAGGCCGAATAGCTTTTCATCTTCCAAGTCGATCGTTAACTCATTTTTAATTAGTTTGTGGGGCTAATTAGAGTTGTGACATAATTATATATATTTAGTCGTTTATGGAGCAAATGATAAATTAGTGTAGGTTCGATTATAGGCTGCATAGGTTTCCGGCGCAGACTAGATTTAAATATTGCATAAACTTAATGTCACTGCTGGCTTGTAATTATTCTCCACTTAACAAGTTTTTTTCGCAAAGTTCCTTGGGGTTTCTGATGATACGCTGACCTTCTCTTTCACGGTAGTGAAGCTGTACTAATCTTTAATTTTGATCAAAACAAATTGTAATGGAGCTTCATTGTCCTCCTAGAATTAACGCATTTGATTCTGCAAACCACTTAGCTTCAAGAATATACGCCCACCACACATATCCGTATATATGTATAGCTAGTATCACCAACGTAATATACATATATACACGCGCACTAGATGTTGTAATGTACTATAATAATTTCTATTAATTATGAAAACTGCAATCTCTCATCTGCACCTAATATATGCACGTCTGTGGAGTCTGCACTTATGACAACGACTTCTCTACTTAGTCCTTCAAATTCTGTAATGAGCATGTGATGATAGGTGTCTGCTTGTTCTAAATCCCCTCGATTAATCTGCTTTCTGCAACTTGAACATTGTAATTCTATATGGATAAGTCATTGGGTTATAATGATCTGCTTAAACTTGCCCAGTTTTAACCACGTGCTTTGAACAAGTAGAGTTTTATATCAGTTATGGTCTCTTTTATGCAATTTTTATATTTTTATATTTTTTATGCATAATCTTTAAGCATAATCTCTTTGATGTCACATGTTTATGGAATGTGATAAAAACAATAATTAGATTTTAGATATTATTAGTTTTCACTAATATCGAGATCGATATATAGTTATTTCTTTTTAGCTTACAAGAAAATGAATTCTTTCTATCTTTTTTATCTTGTAAGTTATATGAAGTAAAGATGTCACAAATGATATATGCATGAACTTTGACCTAGTATTTCTAGTACTTTATAAATAAAATTTTGATTTATGAAAAAATAGTGTAGAGAACGATATAAATGAATTCCAAGTATTGATTATAAATTATATTTCAAAGCTTAATTACATTTTTCTTCTTTTCAAGTTAGATTAGTGCATTTGTATTCCAATAGGTGATACAATAATAATGCCGCGAAATATAAATAGGGTATGGTAGTAGCACGCACATCACATTCAGGGGATTGAAATTAAGAGGAATTCAATGAAGCAACTCTGGAGGAACCTAAACCCTATCTGAATGCATTTGTCGGAGTGTATGTTTGAAGTATACAAATCCAACAGAACGATGGTTGCACGGGAAAAGAAATGATGATTCTAAACTCAGTTTTCCTCAATTCAACAGCAACAAAAGCAATTTAGGACATGTAGTTGCAAATGCTGCTGAATCGCAGAAACGAAAAATAATTGTACTTACTGAGAAAGAAAAGCACGGAAATTGGCTGAAATTGAATGGAAATGCCTTGACCTTGGCTTGCAAGCTGCCTATGAGCTCCGATCGCTCAGGTGAGCCGCCATGGTCAAACCACCAACAAACACAATACTGCATATTCGGTGCAGTTTTTGGAATCTCAAACCGGTGTTACATTTTAACTTAACAGTGCTTTGGAACCATAGAAGGCAACAGTGAGTGATAATCTAAGTCAAAGAATGGATAGGGGACTGCAGTAAGCAGCAGAATTGGGAGTTAAGCAAGTTGTAGCCTAGATGCTGAATTGGAGCTGCTAATCAGAAGTGGCTAAGCAAGGAATCAAGCAAACCAATTTAAGTTGTATTTCATTTTGGTCCACTTTCAAAGGTTATATTCAAGAGTTCATACAGCCATCTTTTCCTCTAGGTCAAAGACAAGTGTTGTTACTGTATTCCCTGTATCAGCAGTTTTAGGCCATTTTTTCTGGTGTGGCCAATTGAATCGGAGAATACAAAGTGGTGGTAGGTTATTTTTTGTAAATCAGTTGGTTCTCAACACAAGCAAGCAGCTAATGTGTTTTCTGTTGGAGAGTAAAATGGGAAGTTTGTTGTTCTGATCAGCTCAAGAATTAGATGTAGTGGCATAGATAGTTTATACACATGTAACAGTGGTGAACCTAGATGTTATTGTTTGGCTTTCAGGCTATCACTGCTGCAAGAAAAGCAATGTGCTATCATGGAACGATTCATCTCTTATTTGTTCTTGGCCCAAGTTCTTAATTATTTTTTGGTTGGCACGATAAATCTTTTTGTTGTTGGACAATTAGGTTTCAACTTACAAGTCAACTCATACATAGAGTGCATAGAGTGTCTATAGTATTTTTTTGTGTTGCTACGTTGTTGGTTTATTTTGAGTTTGGTCGGAGGCATATGGTCTCTCCTGTGTGTATGTAGGTTGAAGCATCACTCAAATATTCTATTTAATTTATTTTATTTATTATTGATAAAAAAATATTGGATTAATCGAATAATTTCTAAGAAAATAACCTACCATATCATTTGATTCAATGTAATTGGGTTTGTTTAATTTTGAACTAATTGTCCTATTCTCACTTTACTTTAATGAGATTTTAAAAATTGGCAAAAATGTGAAAAATGAGATTTTAACATTCTTAAAATAAACTAACATATATATAGATATATTATTTTTTGATAAAAAATAAATGAATTAAAATGAAATATTTAAGGAGTGTTTTAACCCTTATATAAATATCCTGTTGCTAATCACCAGTAACTCCCTCCTTAGGCGCCTAACAAAGTTTACCCAGCTCAAAACAATAACATAACAATTAGAGCAAAGTTTGATCAACGCTAGACCAATGTCACTAAATGCCTCCATCTAGCTAAACCATTAACACTAAACATCGCAGCTTTTGGATTCCTACATCAAAACAAACAACACTAAATCTGCACAGTAAGAATTACCCTGCCAAGCACTTATGATTGCTACCTCGATCAACATCTCCTCCACCAATCTTAATACTCCAAATCTACACCATACTGTCAAAAAGCAGAGTCTCTATGCAATAAATATAGATATATGGTTTATATTAAAGTAGAATATTTTCCCATTAATATATATATATATATATATAATTATTTATAATCTTGTAAATAATATAAACTTGTATGTTATTTTTAGAGGAATATTAAACTTGTAATGTTATATATTCTTGTATAGGTATATTAGAATAAAATATATAATTAGATCATAAATTAGATGAACTAGGGTAATTGAATTAAAACATAAAATCACTTTTATAATTTTCTACCAAATCACTTTTTAAATATCTCTCCATTACATATTTCATCTCACACTAATATAAAATCTAGATATTGCAATTCTTATATTTTAAAATTATCGTAATAAAAAAAGATGTAATAACAATTTTATAAATAAATCAAAATTTTGAATAACAGTTAATCCATAATCACGGGTAGTTTTGGAAAAACATGACACGTGTAGCGGATAGGTCAATGAGGAGCGGTGGAAGGAAAGTTAGGGTTGCAAATCACAACAATCATCTCACAATTACACTACTTTCTTTTTCTCAAAATTTTCAGGGAGTCATGGGGAATATCATATGATTAAGAGGTGGGCAAGGGTGAAAAAAGTCTTCATATCATGTAGACTTAATAGGTGGGGAAGAAGATTTGATTTTGTGAGGTTTTTTTTTTATGTGGAGCAGCTTTTCCTATACAACAACGGGTCAAAACCTTTTTGAAGCAGTTGGGGCTTCTAGTGCAAACTTTGTTGGGCCCAATGCGGGCAAGGTCCAAACTTTCATTTTTTACGTGTCTCCATCCGGCTTCTCTATCAAAAGTTATGACCGTTTGAATTTTCTTCATGCTAATTTTTGTCAACTCCAAATCTCTCTTAAATCTCAGGACTCCTCCATCAAATACCTATTAAATGAAGTATCCACAAACCCTAAACTATTAACTAACAGTTCTTTCAGTTACTACAAGGGGCGAAGTTGGAATCAGGGAAGGCAAATTGCTGGATTTGGAAGGCAGGGGGGTTTCATACTTTTACGGTTAACTCAACCTATTTTCAGGTTAGGAAGGATAGAGTTGGGGAGGTTTCCCTAGTTTACAGTAAGTTGTGAAGGTGCAAAGCTTTGCCTTCCGCTTTGGTCACTGCTTGGAGGGTGATGGAGAATAAGATTGCTATTAGGGTAAATTTGGAAAGGCGAGGGGTGGTGGTAGAGAATCTGGTGTGTGGTTTGTGTGGGAAGGTGGAAGAGTTGTCCTGTCATCTGTTTTCCGTCTGCGAGTTTACTTGGCGGGTGTGGTGTCTTTGTTTTGAGTGGCTTGGAGTGTCGTTTGTTATTCACAAGGACCATTTGGTAAACTTCCAACAATTCAAGTTGTGTTCGGCTTCTGATGTGGTTAATGACGTTTAGGGGCGATTTGGATTGGTGTTGTGAGTGGAATTTGGAGACATAGGAACTCGGTGACCTTCGACAGGGGCATGGTAGATGCGCTCGAAGTATTTGCACTGGTACAGGTAAATGTTTGGTCGTGGATTTTTGCAAAGTCCTGTTGTAATTCATTTTAGGGTTTTGAACCCAGTGGATTGTATGAGGCTCTGGTTGTTTAATGCTTTATTGAGTTGCTTTGGTTGTTTCTTTTTTAAGTTGGAAGGTGTTCCTTGGTTGGAGGTTGGTAAGGCGCTAGCTATTTATGTATAAGGGTTGGACCACCCCTGAAGTGGTTCCCATTTATTTATTTTTTATTGCTGATAAAAAAAAATCAACACACACATTCAAATATTTATTAAAAAAATTTAAATCCTAAACCCTAAAAATACTAATATTCTATAATGGAGTTGCGGGTGCGGTCCGACGCGGGTGACAACAAGATTTATGATGCAGTGGAAGTAAGTGCTCTGACGCGGTGGTGAGGTGAGGTGAAAAAGAGGTCTAGCGCTATGGAGAGGTGTTGGAGGCGTGTGGGCGTCCTAGTAGAGCGTGGAGGTGTTAGCGACGTGCGAAGGAGAGACGTGCAAGAAGGAGGTGGCGCAGCGGCCGCTGGACGCTAGCGAAGGACCTGTGGCGATGGCGGTGGAGCGAAGGTGAGGTGGGAGAAGGAGCGATAGTGGATAACGAAGATGGAAAAGTGGGTGCGCAAAGTAAAGAAAGAAGAATGAAAATGCGCAAAGTGAAAATGAGAGGAACTAGGCACGCAGGAGTTAAAAACAATATAGTACATATAACGACGGTCCATAGGACAATCGTCGTTATTTGAGACACAAATTAACTTATAACGACAATTCAAAGGATAGTTGTCGTTAAAAACAAAATTAATTACAAGTTTGTCATTGCCTCATTTTTAACGATGGTTTTAGGACAACCTTCTTTGTTTGGGGTTGTCGTTATGAAATTTTGTTCTAGTGTTACAAACATTATAAATAAACATGATTATCAATATATTAACTCACACTCATACAAAATACTTACTTGATCGTCGGATGAATTTTTGCAGTTTCAATCCTGACCAAAAATTAAGAAACAAATACAAGATGAAAAGAGAAGAAAAACGATTGAGTAATGAACATCAATTGTCTAATCAGTAGCAACTACTATACCCTTATATAAGTATAGAAATATTTTTATATAAATATAACTTATTTAAAAATTTATACGATTTTTATTTTACTTTATTTTTATAAAAGTTACTTTCAAACTCTTTTTTTTTATATAAAATTACATCATTTTATGACCTTTTAAAACGTTTATAAACATTACTTTCATAAATTTTGATCACTTGTTAAATTTTATCCTTTTTTTCAACTTTATGGAATAATTACAATATTACCTTTTACTGTGATATTTTTTTATAAATATCTACACTTTTTCATTTACTTTTAAATATTAGTTTTCTTATTTAAACGTTTCTATCGAGATTTCATTTTAAACTTTTTTATTACTGTTAATTTTCTATGTTTTGAAAATATCATCTTTTGCTGTGTTATGTTTGTTCGTAACATTTTTTTAAAACAATTTGTGCTTTTTTATATTCAATTTTATTTTATATTAATAATAATATTTTTTTTTTCTTTTTTAACATTACACCAACTCACACGTATGTATATATATAAGGGGATCCTCAGACACTCCATATTTGGTCCGTTTTCCTCCCTCTCATCTCATCTGATGTCTTTCCGGCGAGTGAGAAACAAAGGATCACGTTACTCCGGCGAGTGAGAGGCCAACGAAGGTGGAGAAAATGACAGACAACTGATTGTAATGGTTTCACAACTGATAAGGTATAGCTCTGTTTTAAGTATCTGTGTTTTCTAGGTCGGTCTATGTTATTACTCTTTCCCTGAATTAAATTGAAAGAAACTCGAAATCTGTAGATACCTTAGGAGTATATCTTTTTTCAGTTTTCATTCTTTTTCAAGATTTTATAAACTCTTCCTTTTTTTTTCTTTACTCTCTTTTGGTTTTATAAACTTCAAAGAGTTTTGTTAGAAGGCAAGATCAGCTTCTTGATTGGATCTTGATGGTTCTACTGTTCGGTCTGCACTGTATATTTGCTATCCCTTCCTCTCTCTCTATTGTACTTTTCTGGTTCCCAAGATTTTCTAGGATTCTATGTTCAAACTTGGATCTTCCATTAAAAGCTTAGCAGGATTGCATAGACATGTTTAAAACATGGCATGTAGTTTATATCACTTCTTCAATCCTAGGTTTATCAAAGTAGGAATGTGACATTACAAACTGTGTGTTCTGTAAGATTTTGAAATTGAAATGTTCTGTCTCTAAATTACATTTGCCTTAACATCTCTTCTTCTCTAATAAAAGTGAGAAAATAGTCAATGCACTGATAGTGTATTCGATCACAAACTACTACCACATATGGTAAATTTGATGATTTTTACAATAATTAACTTAAAAGGCCTATTAATGACTAATTCTAATTGGCAATGTAATGTATACGAGATTTTATATTGATGAATTATAATTGAGAGTTTATATAAAATATTTTATATTGATCATGAATTACCACTGTACTTAATATTATGTTAAATGTGACAACAATTGCTTTGTGAGATGCATTGGACACTCTCAGTTTATTTTGCTTTCATTTCAGCCATATGAGCTTATTTATGCATACATGCTAGCTGAAGTGGGGAAGGTTTTAGATTAGATGAAGTAAGTTGGTAGAATATTATTTGTACATTATTATACTTTGTGTTATTATGTGGTTCAGGTACTGCCAAGCTGTACTGAGATCCTTAAAAGCACTTCCATGACTTTGAATTTTAGTATTCATTATATTGATAGTTTTTGTATACTCTTAATTGACCATGTGTTTTTGTTGATGCTACTGTGCAGTTCGTAGTGCATCTGATATTGGTATAACAGAACCTGGCTAGTGTTATTATTAGTGCTGCTTTGACCAGCCGAGCTATAACTTTCAGAGAATGAAAAATTGTACAGTAAGCTATTTAATTACCGTTGATATCTTCTCAACAGTTGATATCTTCTCAACAATTTCCACTGTTAAATCATCTATATCTCGTTGTTCCTTCTACTGTTATGATCCTCAATATCATACATTAGTGTTGTGCTTTGCCCCTGTCATCTCTGGGCTTGTGATAATGAGTGTTGCTATGTTCTACATATTTGATGTGCTTACAGCTTTTTACACCCACTATATTTAGGAGTAAGTTAATATATTAGACCACAAATTTCTTTGACTACCCTAAGTATGCAAATTTTTAATTTAATACTAGAAAAACAAGTGAATGTACGTTAGTAAATACATGTTTGTTAGCTTACTCCACTTCATTTTTAGAATAAATAAGTTAACAAACTATAATTTTTCTTAAAATATATTCAAGGTGTGGTTTGCTAATTTATTCATTTTAAAAATTAAGTGGGTGTAAGTTACCACATATATATATATATATATTCCCTAATCTACATCCACTGATGTTATCATGTTAAATCCTGATGTATTTTTAACATATATTAGGACTTGCTAATGTACACCCACTTATGTTGTCATGCTATACATTTTTTGAATTTATTTAAACAATTATTTTCTTAGGAAAGTTATTTTTTTTCTTAGGTAAGTTAGTTTTTTAAACTATATTGTTCTAAATGTTTTTAGCACCTTTATTAGTTATCTTGTATTTATAGCATTACTCTTTTTACTTTATGTATCTTTTTCAACATTTTATTTTTAAACATTACGATTGTCATAACTAATACGGTCTTTTTATTACTAAAAATTGACCAAAAAAAAATATTATAACCTCTTAAGTGGAAAAAATTCTTTCCTTAATTAACAATCAATATTTCAATTCTAGAATAAATGCATGTTTTGATATTGTAGAACTATGATGCACCATCTAATATTGTCCTAATTATAATCAGTACAATGATCCAATGCACAATACAGATAAACTAACATGGCTGACCCTCAATTAAAATTGAACACATTATTCAAGTCACTTGGTAAGAAGAGATACATCATATGCATCTGATTGGTTGATGTGTTTGTCATTAATAGACTTTCAATTAATGTCAAGATATGTGCTCGGACATGTTGCACTATATATAATAACATCGGTTGCATCATCCAGAATTTCTTGAAAAGAGTTATTAAGCTAAGATATCTTTTTTTTATCAGCAATGAATAAATTAAATAACAGAGATACTTAAGGGGTATTCCAACCCAAGTCAAGATATCTTTATTGTGTTCCTTTAAACTATTGTTTCAGGTGGCACAAATCCTAATAATTTGTGACATATTGATACCAAATCATCACTACTAAGACCAGTCACAGGGTTCCCATCAATGGGGATGCCAAGTTGCATTGTCACATCTTTTAAGGTGACTATGATTCTATTCTCCACATTTTCACTAAAATCGTAACTAGATGGTGATTTACATCAATGTTGGTCAAAATCAACAAGAGTCAAAACCCAACATGAAGAATTAAATTTTTTTCAAGTTGATCAGAATGTTTAAACACCTTTATATTACATGTCATTTAGGCTACAAAAATCTTTCGTTGTCCTCTCATAAAGTTTTTGTCACATGTTTATGTTGAAATAACATTAAAAATATATTGGATGGTGGTCGTGCATTTGATGTCAATGTTATGTCAACCTATACAGAAAATTGTAAAATATAAAAGAAAAAAAAATCTAAACAAACTGTGGACAATCTTACTTTGAAATACAAAATGAAACAGTTACTTACTCACTCAGTCAATTTGGTGACGAATGAGAACGGTTTTAGACCGTCAATAAATTAAATTTTACTTTTTTATCTGCTCTAAAAGTAATGATGATGATGCGTGCTTGCGTGAGTTTTTTTATTGATGGTAAAATGTAATACGTCACCGTGTGGTTGAGGTGTGACTTTGGGAAGTGGCGCGTGGTATATTGTTAGTTTCGTGACTTGGTTGATTCATAAATGACATCTTTCAAAATTTGAAAGTTTGCACTCACAACTAATTGTGTTGGATACTTTAATATTCATAGACAAGTTAATATGAAAATCTAATATTTTAAGATTTCCAATTTTTTTTTTACCAAATTTATTTATGCTATTAAATTATTCGTCATTATAAATATTTTCTTTAAAAAAAACTCTTCTTTTATGATACTTACTACTTTGCGTGTGCGTACGTGTGCATGATAATAAATAAATAAATAAAAGATGTTTCATTATTATTTATATTATTTATAGAAATTAATTATCATAAAAAAAAAGTGATTAATTTAGTTAATGATAAAAAATATGTCTTAAATTTATATTTCTTTTTCAAAACTAACCCCATAGTTAATATTCCTTGCTCTATTGACTATTTTTTTTTGTACAATATCTCACTTAAATAATAAAAAATATTGGTTCTTATGACAAAAATAAAGAAAGCACTAGTTATAAATTAAGTCCTATGCACAAACAGAAAAGTAATAATTTTTCAAAATTAACTATCATTATTAAATCTTTTATAGTCTCTGTTATCCATAATTAAGATCATTAAGGGTATAAATAAAATAATGTTATCTGTAAATAAAAATAAAATAATACTCTCTCTCTCTATTTGTTTCAATCATGAAAATACTTTATTATTTTTCCTATAATACTCTGGATCTTTACAATAATTTTAAATGATTTACTTGTATATTTATATGTTAGATTAAGAGAGAAATAGATAAAATAGGAAGCCTTGCATTAGAATCAATAAAGTTTATTATATTTGTTGGCAAAAATAACTTTAGAAGACATAAAAAAATGGAGGGAGTTATAAGTAATATTACATTAAAAACTAAAACAACTTATTTTCTTTTTTCACAACATTTATTATCAGGAGTGATGAAATTTCTAGCTAAGATGTAATCTCTCTGTCCCTATTTAAAATTGTTCCGTGTCTTTATATTGGATTTCAGACTACATTAATTTTTTTCACTAATTATATCTACTCTTGAAATTATTAAAGACAACTAAATTATTTTTTTACAGGACTTTAATATACAATTTTTTTCTTCCATATTTTCATCTATCTTCTAATTAATCAATAAATTTTATTTTTTTCTTTAAAAAATATTTTTATAATTTTTCAAATCAAAATTTTTGGTTATAAAAAATTTAAGAATAAAAATTGTAAAGGAAAACGTATTTCCACTCAAATGAGACAAAACGTTTCAGATAATCTATTTCTTTGCGGATTATTGAAAGATTTTTTATTAAATGGAGAGAGAATAGATTAAATATTCCTCTATTATAGAGAAGATAAATTAGGATGACTAATTTTCAACTAATAAAAAATACAAAATTATAAGGATACTTTTGAAAATACTTAAATCCATTAGAAATTATAGAGATTAATGCTTTTATTATTCTGTATCAAAACCTTTAAACCACACTTAAAAGGGAAGTATTTAAGAAAAAAGTCATTAAATGAAGCAAAATCAATGCTTTGTTATATTAATGTCTTAAAAGCATTTTATACTTTTTTTTCATTTAAAATAATAATAATGGTTATGAATTGGCTAACATGAGATAGAATTATCTTAGGAAGAATGTCAGAATTTATGGGATAATTGACAGGTAAAGTGGTGACAGTTAGAGTTTTAAAATGAATGAATAAGCAGCAAATGTATATGCGGGTAAACTGAGAATTAAATAAACGACCCGAGCCATGAGCACAAATTCTGATTCCCCTGCTATGCTGCTACTGCGGAGTGCAGACAGCAAACTTCAAAATGACAGAATTCGGATGGATAATGGGCAGCATATCCTTTGCCTATCATCCCTAGAAATGTTACGATTATAATTAAAAGAAGAAAAAACCCTAATTAACTTAATAGCTTAAACCTTAAGACAGACTGTTCTAAAGTCAGTCTCAAAAATGCAGTTAGCATTTTAGAATTGATCCCTAGCCACTACTTTGAACAGGCAACATGCAAACTATGCAGCTTCTCTGCACTGTTAATCCCAAGTCACGTCTTCACTGATGACTTTGGCCAGCCCATAGTGGATGATGGTACATGGGCATATTATGCACGGGCTGACTAGAATTATTGTAGAGTCCAGGTCCAGACCCAGGCCCAGGCCCCCGACAAAAAGGAGTGTGGTCATGTTCCTCAGAGGACTCAGTTGAAGGCCCTTGAGAAGTAGGACTAGTTGGAGTCATGGGTGCACCAAAGGTTAGCATTTGGGGGAGTGGTGCAGAAGAAGGCCCAGATTTTAGGACATTCGAGCTCGACTTTTTTCCATCCACAATAAAGCTACCCACTATGACCTATCAGTGAAAAATATTCCACATAAATAAAGCATCAAAGTTTTGAAAATAATAATGAGCAAGGGAATATATATACAATACCAAAATCCACATAAACTTTATACCATTTGAGAGCGATACCTGTACAGTTGATGCCGCAGTTAGCGTTCCAGCAACTCCGCCACCCAAAACACGTCCATCGGACCCTGCAAGGGTTACATTCAAAGTGCATGTTCTGCTACGTTCACCATTACTTTCAGATTGTTGCATGGCACCTGATAATGATATAATCTCAAATCGGCCCTGCAATGTAAATTGACATCACTAACTATTTCAATATAAAGCAAGACATAGTGGAGTGTAGAACCGTGAAACCAATAAGATTTAGCTCATGCAGGGAAATGGCACTCCCTCCAGGACTCTACCTAGGGGAAAGGGCAAAAAGGGATAGAGGAAGCAATGATTAAGCTCGTAACTATTTCATCAAGTAGATGAACCAACTCTCCCAAAGCCCTAATCTTTCCACTCTCACACTTCTAGATGAAAATCAGGTTTACTTCAGAATTATTGTAATCATAACTAAAACAGATTAAAATGATGAATGTAAAGATTAAAAAGGATTACAATTATGTGAAGAGAAGGGACTATAAAAGATTAAAAATGGCATGTGTAACACCTAAACGGGATGATTTTAGATATAGGGACCAAAAGGAAAAGTTTTTATAATTATAGGAATTAAATGAATAATTGAACCTAAATGCTAAATTTCAATATTCTTTTGAAACTTTTTTTATGGCAAGTACAACCAATAAACAAACATCACAAAAATTCCTGTAGATGGTCATTTTGATTTCTTATCGATCAAGAATGCTGTAGTTTATAAAACGAGATATAAAGTTCTTAATAATTGAGACATCTGAAATCCAAAACTTATTAGCAGAAAATGATCCTTATGCAGTGTTTGTATTCCAAATCAATCAAGTTGAACATGAATCCAACGAGACAAGGATTCATTTACAACACTCAATGTCGATTTAAAAGCATTATAAACTTAAAACCAAACACACATTTAGTTGTGGGATGCATATGGCACGGCAGGAAATGGAAATAAAAGAGAATATGCACCAAAATACAAACTTTAAATGCAACAAATATAAGCACCTCCAATTCTGTTAGATCCTTAAAACCTTTGTACATACTACTGTACACCTTTGTACATACTACTGTACACCTTTGTACATACTACTGTACACCTTTGTACATACTACTGTACACCTTTGTACAATAGTTAGACAATGTTGATATAACATCTTTCATCAGAAGAAAGGTTAAGAACCCCTAAATTACCTCAAAGATCAACAGTACTGAAATTAGTCTCAAAAAATTATTAATACTTGAAGAAATAACAAGAGAATAATCATAGCGGATACTTTTTTCCAAAATAGACAGGTTACAAGTAAGAAAGCACCAATTCCATGCCGTATATATATATATCCAACAATTTTCAAATTAGTTTAAGGTTTTTACCCGTCCAACCTCACATTTGAAGCAGAATGGTAAATATTTAGGAATAGGCCCTAGTATGTAAATTCAGTTGGCCTTACCTGTCAATGACTCAACAATGATTCCGAAATTGGATTTAGGTTACAATTTGAAATTCATTGTCTAATAACTCTACTTGACAATAGAAGTAGTTGCTTGAAAAATTGTTAATAATTATAATAGCACACACAATAAAATAGGTTAAATCAAATACACATGAAATGAATAAACCATTTTCAGCTGCCACCTCAGAAACTACACAGTTTTCTTGTTCCAATATCAAAAGAAACAATGGAAAAAATCACAGCCATCCAAATAATTAAGTGATTGTGTTATATTTCATTCTCTAGAGCATAGTTATGTATGAAATTGGAAGTATGGAAAATTGTATCACATTCATTCAGTTTATGTTCTCATTGGTATGCATGTTAATCAAACACACGGTACAAGATCATTTCCAACATAGTATAGATAAAGCTTAATACAAAAGGAAAACTAGATTCCAAATGCATATAAAAGTACCTCGTATGTAGCAGTACCACCAGACAGTGCAGGTTGTCGAAGGGTAACATTACAGATTGCACCAATAGCAGATAGAATACAAACTGTCCGAGGCCCTTGCTGAGAAAATGCCATAATTTTTGCCGTGATGTCCTACAATCAGAAGCATGCTAGTGAGAAGGATTTGTAACAATAGTAACCCAAACCAACCCTGTCAATGGAAACTTTAAAAGAATTGTCTAGAGCCTAAAAAAACTACATATATATGCACACACCAACTATGAAGGTTCCACAATAAAATAGTGACTGGCTAAAGAAATCCAATTTTGCTTCAGTTCAATGATAAACTAACAAGAGAAGGCTGACAATAAATACTGGCAAAGCATTCCCCAAAACACACTATTCCAGTATTAGCTGAATTTATTGAAAATGGCCAATTTTGGTGAGTCTCACTTCTCATTTAGTAATTATCTCCTCTCCTGATTTGCAGTTTGTAAGTGTTAGAAAATGTGTTACTAACTATCCTCATAAAGAGAAAGGTAAGTTAATGCTATAATTACCCCTTACCTTTTTTAGTGGGACAATATATACAATGTAAATGGTGTACAAGAAACTATAACAAATAAATACACCTCTTAAATTCTGAAATTGATTAAATGAGATGGCCAAAAATCATTCACACTCCACATCAACAGTTATAAGAGAATTGATGAACTAAAAAATAATAGCACTGAATGAGAAATTGACATCAAGTTCCCATGCAACAAGGTAAGTTTTTTTAGCCACAGAAAACTAAAACAAACATATATTTAAAATAAAATTGTCTAGATGAAGGTCTCATTTAACACCCAATTTGAGGATTATCTGTATGCAGTTTGACTAGTTCCACAATGTTGTTTCATCACCAGAAAGGTTAAGAACTAAGATTAACTCAGAACAATAGCACCGAAATCATTCAAACAAAAAATACAAATAAAGAATGACAAAACAATAATCACTGCAAGGCTGTCTCCCAAAATAGATAGGTCACAATCAAAAGCAGTTTCAAAACTTTCTGCTCTCATTATTAATAGACCCTCAACCTTTCCATAACCATAACACCATAACAACGCAGTTAATAAGTCCAAAACTTCCAAAACTAAGGCTTATAACCCTTGCCAAAAAAGAAACAGGTATTACCATATAATTATGAGTTTAATTTCTAATGTATACTCAGCAAAAAAAATATTACACACTAAAAACACAATGGTTAGTTTCATTTTTAAGATAATTATTGTGAAAAATTCTAAATCTCTCATACATATTTATTTGTGATTGGACAACTGTGTAAAAGAGATAGTCTAATTTATCCATAATTATTCATTCTGGGGGTACAAGAAAAGTTCAAGTTGAGTAAAGAGCGAAAACTCTCCCTTTCCCAACCAAGAACACAAGGCATCAAAATCCAAAGCTAAGCCACATAAACCACCAACAAACAAATGCAAGAGCCACATAATACAAACAAGCAAACGAGTACACTGCATGGCATTTCAGGAAAGTCTAGTTTTTATTTAGCATTACCTCGCCAGACTCCACCAAGATCACGTGGGGAGTGAATCCAACCCCACCAGCTCCTTCACATCAACACAAAAAAGAAACCATCACAATCAGTTCCATTCAAACAAAAAAACCAAACACAAAAACAACAAGAACTACCGAGAGCATCCAGCTGTTTCTTTCCAGAACCGGGAGGCCTTCCTCGGTGCTTCTTCGCCGGAGCATCGGCGGAGGCAGTACCAGCCGAATCTCCACCGATACCGCCGCCGGAAGCGGCGTTAGAGGCAGGTGGAGGAGGTGAGGCATGGGTAGGAGCGAGGCCGAGGGCAATGTTACCGTCCGGCGAGTACTTCCGGGGACGACCGCGCTTCTTCTTGGCGAGCGAGCATGGCTTCATCGGCGAGGAGGAGCCGTCGTAGGCGGCAGCGGGGGAGACGGGGAAAGGCTCCGACGCTGGCGGAGGCTGTTGCTGCTGCTGCGGCACGACGCCGAAGGGAAATCGCGCGGTGGCGGGCGCCATCATGACGGCGCCGGACGAATTAGGGCCGATGTTGGTGTGGGCATAGGAGGTGGGGCCTGCCATGATGGAGGGTGGCGGGGCGCGGGGCGGTTCGCGAGCGTCCATTGCAGCAGATCAAGCGGCGAATGCGGCTTGAAGCTTGAAATTGGATGCTCCCTCTGAAGACTCTGCAGCGATCGATGATGAATTGAATTGAGTGATTGATGAGACGACGAGAGAGAGATAGAAGCGTTTCACTGTGTGTGAGAGGGAGAGAGAGAGAGAAAGAAAGAGTGTTGTGAGTGGGGGATTCAGAGACCGAGGAACAAAAAGCGCACCTGACTATGATACGGAAAGAGTGAGATAATGAAACTAGAATTGAAGGAAAGGGGGGAAAGTGTATATTGAGAGGTAAAGATAATTTTATGGGATACTACTTACCATTATTTATGTTACTTTCCTATACGTACATATAAATAACTTCACCTTTCGAAACCTCTTTCCTTTATGCATGCCACAGGAATGAATCATCCCTTTTAATACCTCCTCACTCCTATTAAATACCCCTTCTCTCTTTATTACATACATTTATTCTATATATTGCCCTCATTATTTAATCACATTAAATATCTCACATCATTTCTTCTCTTTTATTACTTACTTCTAACACGTCAAAATTAATGTCCTCACTTCTCATTGTTTTTTTTCGATTATCTTATCCTCAATGATTCGTCATAAAAAAAATTAAATGTATAATAGAGTTTACTTTTCTTTTAAATAATATATTTGAAACTGTTTTTTTTTTTTTTGGAGAATTTGAGGCTTTATATTTCATTATTTTTAAATATCTATAATACTAATATAGATACTATCTATGTAATATAGATAGTAATTTATAAACAAATTTTAAACTGCAAACATGTTGTCCATTACAAAATACTATAAGTCTTTTTTTATTAAACATGAGTTTTTTTATAGTTTTTTTTAATAAAATTTTATATCATTGATGCACAGTATCATTTTAACATCAGTGTGTACAATAAAATTTTAACATGTAATATTAACTTATAAATCGTAGTCCAAATACAATAGTGGAACACCTCGGATGAGTTATGTGATAAAGTGTCACTGTCATCATCTAATCTTGTACTTAACAAGTGTCAATCTTCTCTTTGATCCTCTTCGGGTTGTCATGTGCATCATCTTCTTTGTATTCTTCTGCATCCTCCTAATGACTATGAATAACATCATCTTTTGCATCAGAGTTTAGGGTTTAGGGTTTAGGGTTAAGATTGTTATGTGCATCATCTTTACACTCTTGGATCCTCATCAGGACATTTTTGTAGGTCTTCTTATAGGTCAGTGATATCCATGGGTGTTGCATTACTATAATAGGGTGGAGTTAGTTGTGTCCACCAAATGCATCACTCATATGTTTAAGGTGGTGCAAAGGGGTGCTCTTTGTATATTATAAGAAAATATATGTACTTAATAAAGTTATCAACATTCATTAAGGCATTGTGGTTCTACATCCCCTGTAGGTCAATTATCCACGTACGGGTGCGTGCAAGACTCCGAGGCTATCGTATAACTTAACAAACTAAGATGAACTAGTAACTAAAATTTCAATTAAGCACAAGCATTGAAATTTAAAAGTCACTGTCATATTACAAATTAAAACTATGAAAATATTTCTATACATAAAACAAAACAAAGATACTATAACATAAATAGTTAATCAAATAAGAAATATAACAACCCAAATAATTAAACTCAAACAATTATATCAACATTAATATGACAATCCTCATCCGATGATAATTTTCAACAAGTGATAAAAGACAAAATTCTTAAGGCATTTCGAAAATCCTAATTATGTAAGGTTATTAATTAGAAAATTGTAACATTGCATTGAGTTGGTGATGGTTTAAATTAAGTTTGAAAACTATGTTCCAAAGGTCTAATGAACATTTAAGAATGAAAACTTATTCACTAATAAGATAGTTGTGTCTTACTAATAATTTGTATTATGAAATATACATTTATGAGAAATAATGTAATATTTATTTTTAGTTCATAAACAATTATAAATTAGAAAGACATCCCAAACTATAGAATATAGTACAAGTCGCATACTCTTACTATCATCAAAGTTTAACCTTGCAAAATCTAAAGTGCACAAAAAATCACTGTTATTATTACTTAACTAGTCATTAAACTAACATATATCTCAGTTAAAAAAGTTAAAATTATGCAACTTCACACCCATAAAAAAAATTGAATTTTCATACCAAATTCTTAACAATTGTGTCACTATTAATAAGGAATATAAATTTTTTCACTTGAAAGAACTATGAAGAATAAAAATATATTCAATTGAATTTTATCAAAATACCATATATATATATATAATTTAAATACAAGATATATGATTTATGTTAATAATATTATCTTCCTTGTCATTTAAATGAACAAATTTAGGATCTCTTGCCACTTTATTTCATAAAGAACTAGATAAGTCTAGAAATCTCTAAAAATATGTTCAACTTATTTATAAAATATTTTTTTCAAATTAATATCCTCTTCAAACTCCATTTAATATTAATTAATAATCTTTCTTTGTAGATTTTTTATCTTTCTTTTTCTCTTTTTAGTCATATTTATTGTAAAGATTTAGGGAAATGGTTCTCTCTCTCCCTCTCACTTATAAGATAATCATTTCTTCAAACTTTTATTTATATATATATATATATGCGTCCTTGTATTCATACTATTAATTAAGGTTAAATTTGTACTTAATAGATGGTTTTATAACTGGACAGTGTAATAACTTATGTTTTAAATAGTTTAACTACTAGTCTAATAAAATACGACTATCTTATCTATATATATTATTTTTATAAACCAGTTTATTTTAAAAATGATTTTAATTTAACTAACACACTGATGATCTGGATACTTTATAAAAAAATTCAAGTTATACTACTGCAAATACTTTAAACGTGATATAAAGTGAATATATTATCTGGTAAAATAATAAAAAAGTTAATAAAAAAGAGTGAGTGTTTAAATATTTTTAAGTTTATGAAAATTTCTTTATTCAATTTTAGTTATGGAAATTTTTATTGTTTAAGATTATGACATAATATTTATTTATTTTCATTCATAGAAATTAAGCAAAGATCTAGAAAAACTCATATCTTAGTTAACCTTAAATCCTTTAAGTTCCTGTGGTTATTTTAACCATTATCGTTAATTATAATTAGTTTAGAATAAAAAATAATATTAATTAAAATAATTAAGATGATAAGAAATAATTTAAATTCAAAGTACTTAAAAATAATTTTAGGTCTGAAATAATATTTTATTATTTTTATAGTAAATTGATAACATGTAATCTATTTTAATTTTTTAATATACTATCAATTGTGATTTCTACTATTTCTAACATTATTCTTACTTTTTATTTTAAATTTTACTTTTAGCGTAACATTTTTTTTAAATTACATTTTACTTATATGCTTATAACCTAGTTTTAATATTTTTTTCAATATAATCACTATAATTTCGAATAATTTTAATAAGATATTTTTATCAAAAACAGTAGTTTTATCAACAAAAGAATAAAATTATTAAATATGTCATATATTTTAAAATTACTATTACAACATTAACGATTTACAATCATTGCCCTTTTTCTGTTATTACATAATTAATTTTTTTAATTGTACATATATTTAATATACTTTATTATTACTCATTCTTTACCTATGAAATGAAAAATACATAATTTTTTTTTTATTTAATACAAAGTGAAAAATATACGTAATTACCTTTTAAAGATAATGATTGTTCGCAGAATAATGTAAAATTGGTGCTTGAAATATAATAAAAATTAAAATAAATTATATATAATAATTTTCTTATAAATATTTCGGTATTTTATTTTATTTTTTAACACCGAAGTAATTATAGTTAATAATAAAAATAAAAATATCAAATGTTAAAGTAACAATTATTTATACAAACAAAAACTACATACGATTATATGGAGTTAAATTTTGAGTGTTATTTTTTCATTTCTTTTCCCAATTTTCTTATATATTTCTTTTGTGAATACGCGTGTGTGCTTTTTTTCCCAATTTTCAATTAACATTCAACAAGTCTGAATTGTCAAATTCACTCACTACCTTCGCCCTTGTCCGAACCAATCCAAACCACCAAATCGGCGACCACGCCTACCGTTGTTAGCTGCTCTCTCTCTGGAAACCACAGATCCGCGGCGTAAAACCACCGCATCCGATAGTCTCCATCGATCTTCCGATAAAGTGGACCGGAGATGCCGGTTGCCGCTTCCGCCATATACTTCCTCAACCTCCGCGGAGACGTTCTCATCAACCGCCTCTATCGCGACGATGTCGGGTACTCTTGCTTCCACTTTCCTCTCTCTTTCACGTTTTCAGCGATTCGTACATAGGTTCTTTCTTCAAGTGTTACGCGCGTTTCGATCGTAGCTTGTTGAATTGTATGCAGCGATTATATCATGGTTTCGTATAAGAAACAATTGACTTAGCTAGGGTTGATTGGTGATTTTATTGCAGGGGAAATATGGTGGATGCTTTTAGGACTCATATTATGCAAACGAAGGAGCTCGGTACTTGCCCTGTGAGGCAGATTGGTGGATGCTCTTTCTTTTACATGAGGATCAGCAATGTCTACATTGTTATTGTTGTTAGCAATAACGCCAATGTGGCTTGCGCTTTCAAGTTTGTTGTTGAGGTACTCCACCACCTGTAATTTTCCTTTATCTGAGATGAAGGTTTTGTTTGGGTGCTGCTTGTGCATGACTCTCTCATATCTAGCTTATAATTTTGCCGTTTTGATTGTTGTTAATGTTTTTTAAATGATTGTTTGGTGTTACCTTCTACTCTTAGTGGAGAAGAGTGGATAAATGATGAGCCATGCCGGACTTGACTTGGGATTTGTACGAGTACTAAGGGTCATAAAAAGATCAATTAGGGTTTGACAGCGTTTATTTCTTGGTTTATACATCTACCCAGAGGATTTTTTTGTGCTACCAAAGATTTTATTTCTTGAATCACTATATTCTTCGTCTTGTAATTTTCACGTATACTTGGGGCTTGTGATCTTTTGGTTTTATATTGTTGGCGGCAGCTGAGTAGTAGTTAGATTCTGGATATGCTGGTTGTATGGCATACATTATAATAATTTGAGTGGCCTTCTACAGTTCAAGGCGGTTGACAAATTGAAATTTCTTCTCTTTATAATTGACCTTCGTCCTAAGCACGCTAGTCTATATTGCAGAAAAACATTTAATGTAACATTGATATTTTCTTTAACACTTTATAGATCTCTTTGAATGTTTTCTCTTCTCTAGAAGTTTTACTTCCTGTTGTGATTAAAAAACGATATTTTTGCTTTGTGGTGGTTGATAATTGTACTTTTTTTTCTTTACAGGCAGTTGCATTGTTCCGATCTTATTTTGGTGGAGCTTTTGACGAGGATGCAATTCGCAATAATTTTGTACTCATTTATGAGCTCCTAGATGGTATGTAATTTATACAGAGAATCACCTAGTCTTGCCTTGATAATTTTGTCTACTGTGTTATATTTTAGACTTGAAACTCAACACCAGGGTTTTAGATTGCTGATTTTTGAAACTTTCAGAAATTATAAGAGTATATCGTAGCAAAGTTACATCTGCCCAAGTGTCTTTAAGTGAGGAGTAATACATGTCAATTTTGGTACCTATTCAGAAGAGGTAGATGCTTTTGTATGATTGTGCATCTTAGATATTCAAATACATGTTAATGATATTATTTCATTTGAAATACAAATTAAATTATATAGATAACTACAATAACCATACTTTTAGCTGGGATGAATACAAAAAAAAGACACATTTATGTATAGTGACAATTGGAAAAAAGGCAAGTAACCAAAGGAAAGGATACAACTGGTTCCTTTTTCTTGATGTCTTTGGCAAACTCTAAATTCATTGTATTGGTCTGAAGTCCCAACATTTTGGGCAAAATGATTGCCATGAGTTTGATGAAAATTAGTGGGCATAAAATAAGCAATAAACTAGGTTTTTCTTTTGAATATTAGTGAACATGGTTTTGATTGTGCTAGTGCATGTGAAACTGTAATAACGCTATTGCTTGATAACTATTAGATGTGTAGCATTGTGGGTCTATTCTATATTATTGAAATGATAAACAAATATATTTTGCCAAGTCAAAATTTGTTAAGTGTTGAATTGCCAGAGTAAATTCTGTGATATAGAAAAAAATACTTGTCAATAAATAGGTGAGTGGTTATTAACAACTGGTTTTTGCAGAAATTATGGACTTTGGTTACCCACAAAATCTTTCACCAGAGATCTTAAAGCTTTATATCACACAGGAAGGAGTGCGTTCCCCATTTTCATCCAAGGTTAGCCAGCAAACACTGTTGTTGCTTGTAGCTAATATGAAGTAAGACCACGGATATGAACATGATAGGAGAAAACATGGAGATATTGACATAGTAGAAGAAGATACACGGAATACCATATAGATGTATGGAAATAATGGCAAACATAAAATAATATACTGTACACTTGCTACACATAATCAATATATATTATTGTTGCTTGCTAGTAGCTACCATGAATAAGGATATCAATATGAGAAAACAGGGAGACGTTAACATGACAAAATAAAAACAAATCTCAGATAATACCACCTAGATCTATGAATATATGCAAATACCAAAACATCAAGTGATATGCAAGGTATTTGCTCCATATTAGCAATATATTCCCTTTTTTGAAACTTCTCTGCTGTTCTTGTGACTGCCTTGATGTTATAGTTGAAAAAGATGAAAATGCACCACCTCTGTTCTTCCAAACGGGAACAGAGAATTGTCTTGGGCCAATCTGGCATCTATCGGTTGGCTGCTTAAGTTGATGATCAAATTGTTGACCTTTGTTTGGAAATTTACTGGATTATGAGTCTCATCATTGATCTGGTCTATGTTGATACTTAATACTAATCTGTCCCTGACATATGTCACCACAAGTGGAATGTTTATTCTGTCATGATGTGCTTCTTTTTTTCTAAATGCATAACATTCAAGTTAATATTGTTGCAGAATTCGAAATGTTTTGTAGTTGCTTCATATTTGTAAGGAACAAATAAACTGTTTTTTTGTACTGGAAGTTCACCTTTTTCTTCCCTGTTCCTGATTGATAAGGCATGAGTTATACCAATGGACTGCGGTGAGGTTTTCTCTTACTTCATTGATGTCATATTACTTTGAATTTTTCCCCTATGGCACTTTCCATACACCTCCTCAACATGATGTAAATTCAGCAATTATTATACTAAGAAAAAAATGATGATGCAAACTTTTAACTTGTGTCCATAAAGATGGTATCAATTCAGATTACTATTCTTCTACTGTTTTGTGCGGTGTTTATCTATCTGTATATTTTTACTTTTAACACAATATGTTTACCCGGTTGGGTTTTGTATTCCATTAAATCCTTTGCTTGCTATATTCTTTGTACATCAAACAAAAGCCCACAGACAGACCTGTTCCAAATGCAACTTTACAAGTTACTGGTGCTGTTGGTTGGCGGAGAGAAGGTCTTGTGTACAAAAAGAATGAGGTAGTGTCACATCTGTTGTTTACATACAATTATTGCTATACAGCTTGTGCTGTTGTAACATTGACCTATTGCAGGTCTTTCTGGATATTGTGGAAAGTGTAAATCTTCTTATGTCTTCAAAAGGTAGGCTGTGAATTTCATTTTTCTCCACATTGATATTTGCTAGATTGCGTGTCTCCTAACTAGTTTGTGAATTTAGGTAGTGTTCTGCGTTGTGATGTCACCGGGAAGATTCTTATGAAGTGCTTTCTTTCTGGAATGCCGGATTTAAAGTTGGGTTTGAATGACAAGATTGGTCTTGAGAAAGAAGCACAACTTAAATCCCGTCCTACTAAAAGGTAGCCTTCAGTTGCATTTATTTCCCTCTTTTAGGCGCCAATGATTTTTTTCCACTTGAAACATGTTTCTTCATGTTCTCCTGATGTTAGCATTGGAAATGATTTGTTTTAGAAGGGGTGCCTGTATTCTTGTTTTCCCATTATAGTTCCTATCCTGTATGCTGTACTTAGAAAGTGTATTTTATCCTCCTGTTTGGTCTTTCACTATTCTAATGACTTCCCCCCCTCTTATAAACAAATCTATGTTGCAGTGGTAAAAGTATTGAGCTTGATGATGTCACTTTCCATCAATGTGTAAATCTGACAAGGTTCAACTCAGAGAAGACCGTTAGTTTTGTACCACCTGATGGTGAATTTGAACTAATGAAGTAGGTTTTTTTTCTTCTTTCAATCCTATCTCTTGCTATCTAATTTCTTAAATCAACAGCAAATATGCTCCTTATTGTTTGTAATTTCGTCTTTGTCGTTCAAACTTATCTTGTTTAACCATTAATGGTGCTAGCATTGTCATTGGTTTGTGTTTAATATCAGCTAATACAATTTATATGCAGGTATCGTATAACTGAGGGAGTTAATCTTCCTTTTAAAGTATTGCCAACCATCAAGGAACTTGGTCGATCACGAATAGAAGTGAACGTTAAGGTTTGAAAATTTTCATTTGGATGTCCATATTGTTGGTGATATGCCATCCTCCACTTGTTCATTTATTTTTTCAGTACATGTTTTTCAGGTAAAGAGTGTGTTTGGTGCAAAAATGTTTGCACTTGGGGTTGTAGTCAAGATTCCTGTGCCAAAACAAACGGCAAAAACAAATTTCACAGTTACATCTGGCCGAGCAAAATACAACGCCTCTGTTGACTCTTTGGTTTGGAAGTAAGTGTCTTCATGTGATTATTATTTGAACTATAAATTCCAATTATTTTTAAACTTATTGGTGGGTATCATTTATTATTCTTTTAGGCCAAAAGCCACAGTGTATCCATATATGAATCAATTGTTACTCTTCCCCTCCCCACTCCTTTTCCTTTTATACTCTAGTTTTTAGTGTTTTACATTTTCAATATAATAGCCATTCTCATGTCATTATTGCTTGCTTTTTCTTTATTTATAGGATTAGAAAATTCCCTGGGCAAACTGAGTCAACCTTAAGTGCAGAGGTTGAACTTATTTCCACAACAACAGAAAAGAAATCTTGGACTAGACCACCAATTCAGATGGAGTTTCAGGTGTGTTGTTCAATCATCAGTGGTTGTTTCAGTAATTTCTAATTTCTTTAGTTTAGATGTTGCTTTTAAATTTAATTTTTGGAACTTTGACATGCTGTGATTTTGGTTTATCTTTGCCATAATATTTCTGATTCATAAACAAAATAAAGGGTCCGCTTTTGTCTGTCTCGGAAGAAATTATCGCAATTAGACGCTGAATTACAATCAGGTTCCTTCGCCAGATGTTGTCTAACTGTGTGGATTTAACATAACCATTTATTTGTTTTAAATTTCCTTTCACCCCTCCCCCCTTTTAGCCATGCTTGACGAGACGTATTGATCCTTTGCTGTTGGCTTAAATTTTTGAGAAAATGATCATTTTCACTTCTGGAGCAGTCTTTCCAAACTTTCACTTATACGTACTTGTTCTCTTGAGACAGGTTCCCATGTTCACAGCGTCTGGTTTACGTGTCCGTTTCCTCAAGGTATCCATCCTGACCTACCCTACCCTTTTTTCGTGCATCCTCTCACTTCTAGGTGGTTCTATATCTTCTTTATTTACTCCCTGCAGGTGTGGGAGAAGAGCGGGTACAATACCGTTGAGTGGGTTCGTTATATTACAAAAGCAGGATCCTACGAGATTAGGTGCTAGACACAATTGGCGTTGCTGGGTGGAGATTAAAGCAAAATCCGAAATAAGGCGCAGTTTAGGCAAGTTATCCAAGTTTCTTATCTAGTATTAAAGATGTAATGAAAGGTTCAGGCTTTACTCAATTTGCTGTCAGTATGATTCTTTGTGTGAAAATCAGTTTTAATATTTTTGTTCCAAAAGGCCAGCTTGTCATGAGAACCCTGAAATTGATTGTTCGCTCTCGTACCTTTGTATTTTCTTATATTTTTTTATAAGCATTGATTTGTTGTAATGATAATTTTATCGAGTGATGATCAATTGCATTATTTCATCTTGGAGCTGATTATAGGATTTTATGTGCTCAATATTTCAAGGAAATTAACATTGAAATGACATGCTAACTTAATTTTCGCAGAGGGAGTGAACCAAAAAAGAGGACGAAAATCAAGTCTCCTAAAGTTCTGTTCATTAACTTTTAAAAAGAAATCTAAATATATTTTTTCTTTAATCTGAATCCCTTCTCAGTCCGATCGCGCACTGTTATTCTTGACTAGCAGCTGGTAGAATTACATTTTGAGTAATTTTTAAAATTATTTTCAGTTCAGTTAAAACACAAGTGCTAGACTAGATTGTTTGAAGCCGGTGAGATTATGGAGAGTATGATACACAGTGCATAATGGCCATAATAGGGTGTTTCTTCCTGCACTCCATTAAAGTCATTATCTGTTATTACATAATAGGGTGTTTCTTCATGTACTCCATTAAAGTTCTTTCCCTATCTCATCAAATAGGTGAAATATATTCAAATATCTCATATACTTCACTCTCCTCTCATTCTGGACAGCTTTCTTCGAAATATATTTTGGAAATACATTTTATAATATGATACGTTATAAAAAATTGATTCTGATTTTTTTTTCAGAAATAGTTTCTTTCTTAAAAACGTTTTCTGGAATGAATTCAAAAAGAAATGTTTAAAAAAAAAAGCTTCCAAAAAAGATAGTCTGGAAGTCATTTAAAAAAAGGGTAAAATAGCCCTTTTCTTGTAAATTAATGGGTGCATAAAGAGTTTTGATAGGTTGCAACAAGAAACATCCTACATAAAATCATTTATTCATTCCTCTCTGGCTATTTCTTCATGCTATCATTTTCCTACACCTTACACCTCCATATGTTCTTACTTCTAAAAGTTGTTATTATATTTCAAAACCTTCTGTAAAAATATTAAACTATAACTAGTTTACATTTTGAATTACATTTGGAGATCTTTCTCCAGTTATTTAAAAAAAAATATTTCGATTACATAATTTAAAAACTATTTTTACATCTAGAATTAGCTTCTATATTATGTAATTTAATATATATATATATATATATATATATATATTTAAAAAAAATTGTTTCCAGATTTTATAAATCTGGAAAATATTTTCAAATTTGAAAATATCTTTTAGATCATGTAATTTAAAATACTTTTAGAAAAAAAAAAGGAAAGACATTTAAATTAGTGATAGTGGAAGTTCTTAGGGTGCTGGGTGAGATAAAATGAAAGAACAAAAAAAATCAAAAAGGTGTGTGAGATTTTAAAGATTAATTTATTTTTCATTGAAGAAAAAAAAATTCACATTTATATAGATGACAAAATGTGACAAAATTTTCACATTTATCTATGTTGTTCTGTTGAGTCAAGTTAAATTGACTTAAATTGTGTCCAAATCTAGATTTGATCAAACCTAAACAATTATAACCTAATCAAATTTAATTTTAAAATTTATATTCTAACCTAAGATAGTAATATAAATTCATGTTTAACAATAAGATGGAAACAATTCTTTCTCATTTTTATACCTTTATTCGTACTTATATCTTTATTCGTACTTATATAATAAGAAAATGATAATTTTACTTTCATCTTCATCTTCGATTTCAACTACTATCGCAACAACTTTTCACCTTCAATACCACTATCATAGCAACTCCCACCTCCAACATCAATATACTTTTCCTTATTGACGATTTCAACTACTATTGTAACAACTTTTCACCTCCAATACCACTATCATAGCAACTCCCACCTCCAACACCAATACTACAACAACTTCCATCTCCAAATGTTAACGTTATAACATGTTATCTAATCATAAAAAATTAATTTATAAATTACACACAATTTAAAATACATTTTTTTAATTCTTAACGCAATTCAAAATACAAAAATTGTATATTCTATAAAAAAAATTGTATATTCAATTAGATAAAGTATAATAAAATACATTTAGCAATTTGAATTACACGAAGTATAATAAAATGTATTTTGAATTATAAAATTTGAAATGCAAATTTTACATTTCAAATTGTAGAATATAAAATTTATAATTCAAATACTAAATCTAAAATATTTTATAATTCAAAATTTATATTTGAATTGTAGAATTTCTAAATTGTTGAATTTCAAATTAAATAATTTACTAGAATATTCTATAACTTATAATGTAAATTATAATTTATATTTAAATTGTACGGTTTAAAATATAAATTTTGAAATTGAATAATTTATATTTGAATTGTAGAATTTTGTATTTTACATTGTTCAATTTCAAATGTAGAATACAACATTTATAGTTTAAATTCTAAATCTAAAATATTCTATAATTCATAATATAAACTATAATTTATATTTTAATAATTTATATTTAAAATGTAGAATTTAAAATATAAATTTGCATTCTAGATTGTTGAATTCAAAATGCATAAAGTTTAGTAATATTGGATCAAACTCTAAATTCAGAACTAAGTCACTATAAGATGGATTAGTAATATTGGATCATCCTAAGTGGACCCAATTCAAGGGCAGTTGCTTCCTCTACCTATGCAAATATAGACATGCATCCCCTCAAATGTCTGAAATGTCATAATTAATCTTATGGATTTTCAAATTTAACCTCAGATTTTTTTTCTCCCTTCTCCTCTTTCCCCTGGTTTCCCCCAACCTTTGCCGCTAACGACTGTCGTTTAATCCAAAATTTAACATACGATTTTATTCCAAAAATGGTTTTTCAAAAAACAAATTCAACATAATTATTCCAGAAATATGGTTCTGGAAATGTGAATTTTCCAATCCGAAACTCTAGTTCAATACTTCCAAAATGATCTTTCCAGATTGTAAAATTACGCTTCTAAAAACATGAATCTGGAAATACATTTCGTACCTCCCACACCTATCAATCTGGAAATACACTTCGTAATGAAAATATAAAAAAATAAAAAATTATTTTAAATATAAACAAAATACAAAATGTTGTAGAGTGAAGCATCCATACACTTCGTAATGAAAATATAAAAAAATACAAAATTATTTTAAATATAAACAAAATACAAAATGTTGTAGAGTGAAGCATCCATGTCGATGAGGGGTGCACTTAGAAATTGATAGGGTAAGTAAAGTTTAGTAGTTTGGGTCAAACGTCAAACTCCAAGATCGAGGAGAATCTAGATTTTGAGTCAATAAATATAATTCAAATTTAAATCTAATTTAAAAATTAAATAAACTAAATTTTTAATCTAATTTAAATTAAAAAATTCAATTTAATTTCATCTCACTGAATTTTAAATCTTATATATTATATTGAATTTATATTTGAATTGAATTTAGATTGATTTTTTATAACTCCAAACCCTTAACATTTAAGATTGGACTCGAATCTCTGATCTAGATTTAGATTGAATTTTAAAAAATCCAACCCGTTTAAAATTGGGACTGAAATTGTGCACTGATAAGTACATTGTCATGTTTAACTAGTCTTTCGTTTGAGTTTTAGCTCATGTCTTAAGTTTTCAGCTTAAACTTAAAAATGTAATTAATCTTTTTTTATTTAAGTTTTAAACTAGTTAAGAGCGGTCGTTTACACGACCATCTAGTCATTAATCAGTTTCAAACTGTCGTATAATGTAGATGTTCGAAAATTCGTTAATCCTTTGGGCAACCACGTTTAAAAAATAAATGCCCAAAAATTATACACACATTAACAAAGAAATCTATAATTTCTCCCGTAATAAGTAACACTCATTATATTAATAATATAATTAAATAATTACTCATTTAAAAGAAATAATATTAATAATAAAAATAATTAATTATAGGTAGGTAAAAAACAGAACAACCAAATTCAAGGTCTAGCAGAAAGGGCCTCTAGGAGAAAGGTCTCTCTTGAGAAATTTATTGAAAATAAAGAAGTCAAATTTAAGATATAAAGGCACTGGAATTTTGAAGATTGTTGAATTCTCAAAAGTTGGAACATAATACAAGTGATATAAAGGCATTAGAAATATATGCGAGAGAAGAGGTATGAGACCTAAACACAGATCTATATATGTTTGTTTCTGGGTAGGTTTCCTCCAAGTGGATGAGATGGATAAGTGGCTCCGGGCATGGGAACGGCCCCAGGAGCGTGGTAATGAGTCTGATGAGTTCCTACTAAGGGATGCTCAAGCTTCTCTGCAGCATGCCTACCTTTAGCTTCATGCAGTTCCATCTTTGCTTTCGCTTCGTTTGCCCTTGCGCGCTCATGGGCTATCACTCTCTCCTCTTCTGTTCTTGCCGTAGCCTTTTCCGCCTGCACATTTCATTTCTCATCACTCCTAACTTTTTCCTATATATATCAACTTTCACAACCATTTTCCGTTATTCAATGCATTGTATCAGGGAACAAAGTATAGAGATGGAAAACCTGAAAAGCATACCTTCTCGTCTATCTTGGCTTTGTAGACGTCGACTTGTTCCTTGGCAGCACTGGCCATGTTTTTCAGCTTCTCCTTCGAGGATTGCATCGCTCTTCTTCTTCTTCTTCTTCTTCTCTGTCACACTTTCTTATCTTTCTGTATTATGAATTCACAAGTTCAAGTGTTGATGGAGGAGGGTTTATTTGTATGGGAAAGTAAGGGGCATGACATGGTAGCCAGCGTGATACTTGTCCAACATGCAGAGCTATTCCTATCCACATGCTGCCACGTTCACACAAAAAAACATTATATATATGGCTTATCTGTTACCGACTTAACCTACCACTATCCGATAGAGTGAAACTAATAGAAGGCACAAAGGAATACCTTAACTCATACGGGAAAGTTCTAAATTTAATTATTTTAAAAAGTTTAAATTCTGAATACTATATTTTTTTTATTGATAATAAGCCATAAATAAATATGAGGCTTTTTTCCACAATGGGGCTTTTGTTTTGATTTTTTTATTAAAATGGGGTCCGTTTCAAAAAAATTACAAAA
Organism: Phaseolus vulgaris; assembly: GCF_000499845.2. Classification (NCBI taxonomy): domain Eukaryota; kingdom Viridiplantae; phylum Streptophyta; class Magnoliopsida; order Fabales; family Fabaceae; genus Phaseolus; species Phaseolus vulgaris. The sequence continues at coordinate 46,197,292 of NC_023757.2, read as the reverse complement.
ATGGAGCAAGTCGTGCCAACTTAGCACGATTTCATATGCAGAAGTCGTGTCAATTTGGGACGACTTTCTCCACGTTATTTTTTTTTTATATTGAGTAGTGAGTTGTGTAATATTTTAAATTAATTTGATACATAATTTTTTAAGGGTGTTAATTTTGAGCAATAAAAAAATTAGATAATCGTGTATGGATCATGATTAATATATTTATTTGAGAAGTGTTATTGTATTTGGAAAATAAATAGAGAATTATTTTTGTGGATGATTCAATTCCAAATAAGCGATTGTGACAATAGAAACAATTGTTCGCACAGACAGGTTTAATAATAAAATTCAATTCCAAGTTTGATTATTAATTTCCTAATTTTCTTTACCTATGTATTTATTCTTTCATAAAAAAATTATTTATCAATTTAATTTCAAATATTACATAACTTATAATTTTAATTATAATTAAATAATTATAATATATATTTATTTTAAAAAAATAAAAAAATATGACGTGGATAAAGTCGTGTCAAATTGGCACGACTTCATGTTGACGTGTCAAAGTCGCGCCAATTTGGCACGACTTCCACATATGAAGTCGTGTCAAGTTGACACGACTTACCCTATTTTTGTAATTTTTTTGAAACGGACCTCATTTTGGTAAAAAAGGAAAAAAAATAGCCCCCCAATGGGAAAAGAACCTAAATATGAATCACTTTAGGTGATTCAACCCTTATAGAATAACTCATTCATAAATTTTATCACAAGTGTTACTCCAAATTATGACAAAATAGATCTCTCCCAACTAATCCAGAGAAAGACATCTATAAAAAATAAGTATGAATGAATACATCATAAAATCATCCTCATACAAATCAACAGTTCTACTATTTCATTCATAAAAAATATTTAAACTATTTCCCTTAATTTGACTATTTCTATTTAAAGTTTAGCATGCATAGTATATAGTTTCAATTGTTATCTCCATGAAAAAAAAATTGTTAGTTGTTAATTGCTTTTACGATAAAAAAAAAAAATTAGGCTGTCAAGGAAATAGGATAGTTGAAGTATGCAAAACGGTAAGATGTATTTTAGGTTGATCAGTTAGGAATTAAAGCAAACAAATAGGGTAAATGGTATTATAATACATTTTTAGATGAGACTAACACAAAATTTACGTACTCATTATTCATTTTTTAAAGGTGAATTAAGTTAAGTATTAAGTTAAATACTCTTTATCAGTTTCTCACTTCATAAATGTTTTAAATCAATTTATACATAAATAGTTTAATTGTCATCTGTTTGTATACATCGATGTATACAAATAATTTATTTGCTATTGATTTGTACACATAAATATTATAAATATTTATATACAGTTTAATTGTTTTTGCATCAAATTTTATGTGATAAAGTTTAACAAATTTTAAAAAAACAAAGCAAAGAAACATTACCACTAGACAAATTCTTGGTCTTATGATTTTTATAAATTATATTAATAATAATAATATAAATTATATTAATAATAATAATATAAATTATATTAATAATAATAATAATAATATAAATTATATTAATAATAATAAAAAATATATTAATAATAATAATATTATATTTATATTATTAATAATAATAAGTATAATAAAAATCATATTAAAAAAAAATTCTGTTGGTGTAATGTAAAGTTTCTTTAGTAATTGAAAAAATATAATTCGTGATTTTCTTGGATTGATTTTTATATGTTTTGGAATATAAAAATATAATCTTATAACTATGATTATCATAACATAACTTTACTTTCCAAATATTCAATCTTAAAAATAATAAAATGATAAAAGGAGTTATAGTCTTTCTCTTGACTAAAGGATGCCAAAAGAAACGCGAGAGAAACAATACATTGGGTAGTAATGTGGATTATCATTCTAAAATTACCCTTACTATATTTAAAACTAAATTAGTTCAATAGCTTGATGAAAATTATATGCCTTTAAATTTAAATATTTTTTGTAAGAAAAATTAAGAGTAATTTTGAAAAATAGCAATTAATGTATGATTTATAGGAATTTTTTTTAAAGATTCTTATAGATTGTGAATCAGATTCAATTCTATAGAAAAATATTTTTAAATACTATAAGCTATAATATTTTGATGTAATTTTACCTAATGCACTATTATAGTGAAAATTTAAAATATTATTTAACTGTTGCGTACTCAAGGGTGTACTTTTAAAACGTCGGCTTAAACAGTGGTGAAGCCCATGGAGGAGTATTGATGACCGTACACGTGTTAAGATTTGGTTGGAAGAGAATCTAACAGTTGGTGGAGAACGCGCGTATGGTTCCTCGCCTCACTCTCTCTCTCGTTATCCCGTCACCCTGTCCGTGAGTGCTGCCTCACCTCACCTCCAAGAAGAAGAAGAAAGAGATGGCACTTCCCCTTCTTCCGATTCCCGGCATTCCACTTCCCAAGCAACAACAATCATTCCCTTCCACTATCCGCCGCAGAGCCACCACGGTGACGGCGGAGCTCCAGACGGCGGTTGCGCGCACCGGTGGAATCGATTACCAGTTTCCGTCTGTTGGTGCTCCCACTCATAAGGTCACAGTCCATGACAGACAAAGAGGAATCGTTCACGAGTTTGTCGTACCTGAGGTACCATCTTTCACATTCTACCTTTTCCCTCGATGTGATAACCTCCTTCTCTTCCATTCTCTGTTGCAACTGCATGCAATTAATATTTTATCTTATTCTCTTTTCCTATCATTGTTGAATATTGATTTCTGTTTCTGTGATTCAACGGAAAGAAATTAACTATTCCTGTTTTTTTTTTTTTTATAATATTTTGAAGATTTACATGTGATTGTTACTGTGATTTATGAAATGCAGGACCAGTATATATTACATACTGCTGAGGCCCAGAATATTACCCTTCCGTTTGCCTGCAGGCATGGTACTTGCTTTTATCCAATTTGTTTTTAGAGAATGTTGAAAATAGGCCTAAATATCTATAGTTTGGAAATGGATAATTTATCTTTTTTTTAGGAATTTGTTATTCAGGTTTAAAATCTCTGGAGGTTTTTTATGATTAATATTATTATTTTGTTTTTAAATCTTTAGGATGCTGTTTAAATTTAAATGTTAAGATTAGGATATTGTTACTGTTTGAATTTTGAATTACACTTTAGCTCTAAATACAGAATATAGGAATTAAATTCTGCATGATGTATCTCCTCTGTTTTTGAAAAAAAATCTTCACAGAAATCCTAATAAAAAATTCACACTTGCACACTCATTCATTGCTATGTTATCTTGTATTTTGCTGCTTCATTGCACATGTACCGATGTTCTTAGGCGGTGGATTCTCTAGTTATCTTAGTGTTAATATTGCACCATTATCATCTGATAGAATTGGAATAGAAGATTTTTAGATTTGTGGAGTTTCATTATCTTGACTATGTTTAAGATATACACAACCCAGTTATGTAAAACAGGGATGTTATTAGTGCCAAATTTGACATTTTTACCATACCCTTTGGGAGACGATATACTTTTCAAACTAGTTACCATTAAATCTGTAAGTGCGTGTTAGGGTCCGTGAACTCTTCATAAACATTTATAGGAGAGAAAAACAAGAAAAAAAATAAAATAGATTTTTCTGTAAGTTAAAATTAACTTATGCGTATGTTAAAAATTAAAATTTAGAGAAACTACATAAAAGAGCTTTTACAAATTAGGTTATTCATAAAACTAATCTTAGTTTATGGAGAAACTATTTTTTCTTAATTTTTTTTAAAGTGTTTATGGAGAAACTTGTCCAAAGAGTTCCTTAGCCTTTCGTAAGGTTTTTGGAAGTCACTGGACGAATTATACATTCCTATTATCTATATTATTACCAATAGCCATTGCTGACGGTAGATTCCGTTTTTTCGTGGGTTTTATTTACTTTAAACTAGTGTGATGTTTTGTTTTCCTCATATTGGGAGCAAAGAAAATATGGTAATTGTTTAATTCTGGTGAAGTTTGTCTTTGTAGATGAATTATTGACACTTGTTCTCTCTGCTGTTTCTATTGCCGTCGTGATTGAAATCTGTTGGATTTGTGATGCTATTTCTTGCTACCTGATCATGTTTGGTTCTTTGAAACCTTTTATTGCAGGATGTTGTACTAGCTGTGCTGTACGTATAAAGAATGGACAGATCAGGCAACCAGAGGCACTTGGGATATCTGCCGAATTGAAAGACCAGGCACGTGTTCCTCATCTATACTCATGTTTATGATTTTTTTTAATTACACGCTTGAATTGGTAATTTCAACCTGTTAAGTACCAATTCTCAATTTTTTCTCAACTCTATCTCTATTGTATCATTGTAATTTGCAAGTTTGTAAATGTAACTAGAGTTGAGGAGGATGATTGGTGGTTTAGAACCAATATGCTTGTTCAAGTTTTCAGACGCCAGCACCAAAAGACATGTGAATAACTTTACCTTCTTCCCTTAGCAAATAAGAAGACATTGAAAGTTTTATCTTTTTTCAGTGTCAATGCACAACTTGTAATTATGATTCATGACCAAAATAAAAATCAACTTTAATTACTAACAATGAAACACTGTACATACACAAACTATATATTAACCTGGACATAAATATTTGCACTACAACTTTCAGAAAAGCCAAAAAAATAGAAATACGACTCTTTTGGTTCGTTCCTGTAATGTTAAGAACAATGAGATTGACTTATTCAAAATAAGGGTTTAAGTTAAAACTTATAAGTACAACTATTTGACTCTTCTTTCTAGTATATTCCTTCTGTGATTGAATTCGTAGTTTACATTTTATTTTCTTGGTCGGTGTTTCTATTCCAGAGCCCTCGCTCAAATGAATATATTTAATTATATACATATACATACAACAGAACATATTCCAGCTTATGGGTTCCATGGTCTTTTACTGCTATATTGGGCAAGTATGTGATGTTTTAATTGCATTTCAGGGTTATGCACTTCTTTGTGTGGGCTTCCCAACCTCTGATGTTGAAGTGGAAACTCAAGATGAAGATGAGGTAATGAACAAGACTATCGTAGTTTGAAGCATTTTGTGATATCTGCTTGAGGTAGATGCCGATCACATAAAACTATGTGTTAGAGATATTTTCTTAAGCAGAAATATAGAACACCACCTTCAGCATTGTAATGCTTATATAAGAGATCTGGCCAATGAGTTGTGAGCAAACTCATATAAGAGACTAAGACACCATCTTCAACCCAAAATCTTAAATAATAGGTTTGTGAGTCTTTCTAGTTATTTGTTCATCTTACTAATTTTTACCCAATGGGATTTCCAGCTCAACTTGAATTCCCAACAATCGTCCCTTCAAGTGTGAGTCCTGTCCATTCAGCATAACCTTCTCATTTTCCTCAACATTCTCTTCCTTATTTTCCCTCTCCTTAATTCCATTTGTGACACTATGGGGAGATGGCTTTTTATTTTGATAGATTAAAAATTGGAATCAACTGCAAAGATGTCTATATCTCTATGGTTCTTTTCTATCTATCTATTTGTTGTGCACCAGTTACCACAATCAAAGGTTTTCCTTTTTTATCTTTTCCGGTCTACCCACTACTGGTTCACCATATTTTATCTTCCAGAAAACTTTTCACTTGTTTTTTTAGTATGTTCATATTAAATCATCATCTTTGCTGAAGTTCTTCTATGCCATGATATTGTTTTTGTAATCTTGGCATATAAGGGAGAGAGTGAGAATAGTGACATGTGCTGACCTCTATGCTGGTGTTTGTTAGGTCGCTATATTTCACCATCATTTCATTGATAGATTATTTTCCATGAGAATTATTCCAAGGGTGACTTTTCCCATTTACTATCATTTCATTGGTGACTTAATGTTGTTTATGAATTTTGACTTATAATTCCTAGATCTAATTTCCAATTTTATTGGGTCTCTTAAATTATCTTCTCAACTAACGAATGGCTGATGGTCCAACTGGAACTAGAGTTGGATCCCTTAAGAGACATCTTAGGCTCGAGCCTTGGTCCTTTGTTGATTGAAAAAATATGATATGGAGGAGAGACCCCTTTAAAGGTGGTTAGCTAGATTCTTGTACAGAGATTAGTTATCAGCCAATCCAGTTGATAGTTTGTATCAATGTTGTCATGAGGCAAAAAGTTATCATGTTTGAAGCCACCAAATTCTATTCTTGAACTTGGAGAAGCTTTCTTGTTATGTATGATCCCCTGGGAAAAGTGTTGTTGATTCTGGTCAATTATTAGATTCAATTAGGAGTTATTGTAAATTTGTAATTTATTCTGATTTAGGAACTATTGTAACACATGCTTTTTAGGATCCTAATTCTTTCCTTATTTAGCTATGGTGTTTATTTTCTTTACTTAGTGTATTATAGACATATTCTATCCAGATTGTACATATCAAAGGGTTGGTCCTAAAATAATTTCGAAAGATACACAAACTTGCTTATTATTGGTCCCTAGCACCTATTGTAATGGAAGTTAGTGAACTCCGTCCACTTTTTCGTTGGGCAATTAATTTCATCTTTTAGCATGCTAAGAAATTTATGCTGAGCCTCTTTCCATGAAAGTCTTTTCTTCTTTGATATATAATAATCTTTCTTCAGGTGTATGATCATACTAATAGTCTTGTTGAGTTATCTCTCTACCAGTGTTCATCTCTTTTGCACCTCTAGCATCTTTTGAGTTTTTTTTTTTATGTTTTGTTGAGAAAGCTTTATATTTTTATTATTTGCAATAAGCTTAAACCGCGAGGAAGTGTTAGAATATTCACAAAATGTTTCACAACATATTGCTTGTCTCTTTGGACATTTTAGAATATCTCAATTCTTTAAAATATGCTTTGAATCAATTAGTTGTCTACTGCAGTAGAGGCTTGGACTTGTAGTCACTAGTACTAAACCTAATTGTTAGTATGACCAGAACTTTTGGTTCGTATTTTGTATCCTATCACAATACCGACTATCAATCTAGAACCCTAATATTTAGTGTTCTATTCCCTCATTTCCTTTATTTTTTTATTCTCTTAATCTCAACCAATCATAGAATGTGTAATTTTCTCATAAAGTGCTTTTGAGGCTAAATAAAGTTGCCGTGATTGTTGTCATTTATTGGATTTGTGAGATAAGAATATTTTTGTTGTAATAATTTGTTATTTAATACTGGTAATGAGTTTAATAAATCCTGGGCACATACAGGTATATTGGCTTCAATTTGGACGTTATTTTGCTCGAGGACCAGTGGTAAATTCTGTTTGCAACCTTTTTTTTTTTCTGGAATGAGATGGCTCATTGCCTTTGATTATGTGACTTTTAACCTGGAAACTTTTTACAGGAAAGAGATGACTATGCCTTGGAGTTGGCCATGGCTGATGAGTAAGCAATGTAAAAATCTGACGATTAGTGGAGCAAAGAATGTGAATATTTGGTTTCTCCTTCTTTTCTCCTTTTTCTTTTTCATGTTTCTACTGTGGTCTTGTCTTGGTTTATTTGCCCCCTTATATATACATACTCCACTGCCCCTAATTTTTGTCTTGAAATTGAAGATAGTTGATTTAGTTAGTCCAATGATTTTTCTCTCGTCAACTAAATAGTGTTAGACAAGTTAACGTGGCATGTTAAGTGTATCAATGGCTTTCTTGAGGACGAGGTTAAAATGACATTTGAAGAGGTTAAAATGACATTTGAAATACATGTGATTATATGTGGTAGGAATTAAAATTATATCTGAAATACATTTGATTACGCTTTTCACTACTATTTTCTCTTTTCATCGTATTCCTCTCCCATGCACTCTTCCGTTTGTTACTATGCAACCCCAAGAAAGATCAAGGCTTTTGCAATTTTTGGACCATCATCTTTATCTCCATTAGGTACTATTATTTTGGTTTGAAAGTTGAAGTGCGGTGCTCCTTGGTAAATTCTTAACATTAGGCATGGTTAATAAATTTGTTAGGAGCTTGCCCTACTGTTCTGGTTATGCATTTTGTCTATGTGTAGCTTTTATTGTTTTGCGCTTAGATGAGAAATTTTTTAGTTGTCCATAAGTTTATGTTTGAAATCTGTTAAGTGTTCTCTTTATCGTGATGAAAGTGATAGTGTAAATTATAATGATTTGTGTGATCATGTCAGAATTACTTAACTTAAGTAAAAGAATTAACATATTAGAATAGGTGAACTTATTATGTAAAAGAATTAACATATTACAATAGGTGAACTTATCTATGTATTATGTGTCAGACACCTATATATTGATAATCTCATTATTTTTGTTTCTCTACTAACGTAAGAATCCATATAAATGAATGAATCAATTAAGAGATCATTGAAATCTTAGACATTTTTCATATTTTCCAGTCTCAAGTTGGTATCAAAGTGGGTTAATCTCGTTTTGTTTGTCATCTGTCTTTAAGTGGTTGTGTTCATCTCATTAAGCGATGCATAACCCAGGACCCGTGTCATTGTCTGGCACCACTGTCTTTGTTTTTGTTGGAAAAACATTGGTTCTAAAGCCCTTCTTTGAGTGATGGAGAACTCAACTGATCTCGGAAGCCAACTTATACCCACCACCACGTGCGACATTTTGTAAATTGTGCACCTAGGTGCGTGTTCTCCACGCATTGCATTCTTGCCACCAGAATGATTGTACCCCACCTTCGCTACTGTCATTGACCTCTTTAGTTCTTGTTTCTAACTGGCCTTTCTTCATTTCATATTGGTTCAAGCATAACCCTAGTTGAACACCTTGTGAGTTCCTCTTTTTACAGTTGTCTTTTTTTCCCTAAAATGGTTGCTTATGGAGTTTTCTAGTCCTTTTCTGGTTCTCCCATAATTACTTCAGAGATGCTTAATGGCAAAAATTACTTATCTTGACCTAAGCTTCCATGATCATTTGGAAGAAGATGGTGTTCCATAGATCGGTGTTCCACAATCAGATATTGAATTTCACTAGAGGCAATATTTTAAAAACATTACCCAGCAATAACGAAGAAGTCATGTTCCTATACAAGTTGAATTGTTTTATTTTATTTTAACGAAGAAGCCATACATGAGAACACAACTTTGTTTTTTTTAAACAGGAAGAAGTCATGCATAGATGCACAATTTTAATTTTTTTCCTTTATATATAGAAGTCGTGAATGTAAGTATTACCCCTCTTTCATTCGTAGAAGTTGATTTTGTCATGCTGTTCTCGATTGTATTGTCTAGACTTGATGATTTCTAACACCACAAATAGGAAATTCTTTGACATTTTATGTTTTGAAGCAAGGAATTCAGTAAGACAAGCTTAAACGAAACATTGTAACAAAAGTCTGTTCATCAACTAACACTTCATCAGGTAACAAAAGTCTGTTCATCAGGTAAATTGATCCTTGCATCAACTTGTATTTGTTGAATAAGGGATTAGATAAGTGCATACCGATATTGATATTTTATCAGACTCTGCACCAGCCTTCTTGGGGTGAAAATGGAGATCCTAAATTTATGGCCAAGTCTTTTTGCAAATAAATAAATAGAAAAGAAGTCGAGCTTACATGAACTACTTCTATAAAAAGAAAAAAAAGGAAGTGACTTTTTTATTTAAAATGAAGTTGTGCTTTCATGCACACAACACAACTTCTTTGCTAAAATTAAATATATTTTAATCTAAAGTCATGCGATGGTACATGAGTTTTTTTTTTTTGTTTTAAACTGTTGTTTCTAAGATAATTTTTAAAAAATTAACAATTTCAGTAAATTTGGAATAAAATTACACTTTTTTTTTGGTTAAAATTAAACTCAAATCAATTTCAGGGCATAAACTCTTTGCACCCGAACCTGCACAACACCCTTTTGAATAAGGGAAGTTTTTTTATTTGGTTGGCTTCTGAAGTATCTAATCGGAATACAAATTTTTGGAGAAATAGATTTTGGATTATAAGTTTGGAAGTTAATTATGGATTTGAAAAAAAGACTTAAGGATTATCTAGAAGATACAGACCACTTCAAACTTTATATACCCAATTGCACTAAAAAAAGAAAATGTTCTTGTATTATTTTTTCTATTGTGGATTTTCTTATCCGGAAGGCTTTTGATTTTGTGGATTTTCTTATCCGGAGCTTTTGATTTTTGTTTTCGGATTTTGATTTTTTTTTTCAGATTTTTATTTTAAAAAAAAAAAAACTCCAAATGTATTATTTTTAATTTCAGATTTTTATTTTCAAAAGGTATTTTCGAAATTTTAAGGTGTTGGAAGAATTTGCCTTAAATGTTACTACCTTAACTTATCTTCATAGGAAGACATAAAATGATATCATGTTATATGCAAATTTACAACTACCAGTGATGCCAGAATGAAACAACATTTTTGGAAAGAAGGACGTAGCAAATTTGATTTTATCTTTCGTTTTTTTCTTGTATTATAATGATATTTTTTTAATTTGTTCTTATAATTTGGATGTTCTTAATTTAGTCTTACTTAAAAAGACGGATTAATATAATCATTTACACAAATTAGTAGTAATGTGATTATCATAGATACTTGTTATTTAATTGATTTATTGACGAAAGTAACACTAAATGCAAATAACAAATAATTTGTGTTATTATGATAATTTCGTTATCATTAATTTGATAAAAGAAAATATTAAATTATTTTTTAAAAAAGTAAGATTAAATTGATAATATTCAGAATATATAGATAGAATTAAGAAAATGAGTATAATAATAAAATAAAAAAACTATTGAATTTTTTTAATTAATGTATAATTTTCAGTTTAAGCGAATTCAAAAACAATCTTTCAGTAGTTGATTTTCATATTTATTTTAAAACATGTGTCAACCACATCTTTACATAAGAAGAAGAATGGTTTGAAAATCTAGAATAGATATTTATAAAGAAGTTAAAGATGATACTGTATCCATTAGTTACGGGCTGGCATGGGAGAAGTTGTCTGTGACTAAGTTTTGCGATCCCTAAGATAGAAACAAAAGTTGTTAAGTCAATTTTTATACTATGGGCGTGGACATTTTGATTCTTGTGGCCTTTCTGCTCATATTTGTGATTTTTTCCATAAAAGAGGAACATGTGGATTGAATCAAACAGTATTGTGAGATTATTTATGGGCCGGTATTGAATTTGCCAAGAATTTATCTCAAATTAAGTCTCTTCCGTTCTGTCAATTTAGAAAAGCGATAGATTAGAACATTAAAAAGGATTGGGATTGCAATCTGTGTTTTGATTCAATTGGGCTCCATCATATTTTGATGGACCAGCTGAAGAATAAATAACGTAGATGAAATAATGCAGCGTCAGGATACCGTATACCTTGATTTTGTCATTTGGGAATAGTGATAAACCCACGAATAAAGAAGATTGGATTTACCCTGTTAATTTCATTCGGTTGGGCTCCATGATAGAAATTTCAACATTTGTTTTGGTCCATCCAGCTCTAGAAGAAAACAGTGGCATAATGTTGATGAAATAATTCAGGATCAAAAGGAGAATATACCATTGTGGTCCATTGCTCTACTGCTTCTACTGGTAACATAGTCACTTGGAAGAAGATGGTGAGTGATGCACAGCAGTACCCCACGGTCCCACAAGCCTTGAATGTGAAGAAAGTGTGCTCCTGCATGCAAAACTGATAGATTCATAACTTACTATTATTAGGTAAAGGTAGTAGTGATTCTTCTCTTGTCAACAAGTTCAAATTGCTGAAAAATTGTTACAATAAAGAAGCCAATCTTAGTTACCTAGCCTCCAATGTGACATTCATTCTTTGGTGCTATTAGTCGTACTCTGTACCCAGTGTGAAATACATGTTTCTCGCCAACTTGGTAACACTGGATTCAGCCAGGCTCATCAGATTTACCTTAATGGGGTTATGTGGATCATTTGGATAATGTACTACTCACAACACAACTTGTAGACGCATTTTCAGATAAGGATACTTTTTGCATCTTTTATTGTGATGTACTTTCCTAATAAAAAATACAAGTAATGTAGACGTGATGTAGTTTGTGTAGGAGAATGGGCAAAGTTGAGAGTGATAAATGCAAGAAGAAGGAGGGGGAAGAAAAGTGTAAAATGAGAAAGTTTTATGTAAAAACAATATTGTCCATATTGAGAAAGACAAGGGATGACTCATATATCATTCACAGCTACTTGTTGTGATATTACTACTTGCTATTTTAATCTATCAGCAAGTTACGGAAAGGCCTAAGTGGCTAAAGATTGAAGTTGAAGGAGACAGTTACAGCCAAATATGTTTTAACCTTTAAATGATTTTGCCCTTGTACTCTCTCACACCAGTGATTTTCAATTGAACACGACATTTACAAAATGATTGGAATCAAAATATGCTCCGGATTGCTGATAACGGCCTGGTTGACATAAACAAGGCAGTAGGGAACATAGGCCAACATCAAAGGGCAATGCTTGGAAATGTAAGAAGACATGTCCATGTCATTCACTCACTATGATTTTTGCTAACTCCTAGTGCTAAGTGGAAGACAGGGCAGAGATGAGGTTGAAAAGGACATTAACTTTGTTAAACTATCAAATGTTTGCTTATGTTGTGTTGTGTGAGTTAAAAGTGATGTTGGTGTTGCCTCAATCCTGTCTGCATTTTGCAACTGCAACATGTTGAATTTCTTCACTGCACATATCAAAATTAAAATTTTTCTGTTTTCTTGACCTGCCACTCTTTCTGTTTCGCAAATATTTTTATTCTCTTTCTCTTTAGATGCTTATCATTAATACACATGGATTAAGAAATATTTAATGATGCAAATTTAGACAAAAAGCCTTATTCACTTTCCCTCTAGTAGTAATTAATTATAATACAAAAATACCTACATATTTCAACTATAGTAGCTATTAAGTCGGGGTATAATTGAGAGAAAAATGAAGTACATTTAAAATTCTAAAACGTCTAAAGATGGCACTTTTCAATAAATATGAACTTAGAATGAAAGTACGTTGCAAGCACTGTTTGAGATTTTGATGATGATGTATTCAACGTGTATCCGGTTCTTGATTAGCAAGGTTTGTCCAAGTGGAACACCCGTGAAGTTAGTCATACAAAGTCAAAATCAGCAATGGGAAACCATAGAATAAATGCTCCCTTGGCCGAGTAATTCTCACCTCAATTTCATTCTGAAATATCTAAATGGGAAATTTGGATCCAGATGTTATCCTTTTGAATATGCAATCCAGTGTTTCAACTGACTGCGGGGACCTTTTCTGATTCAAAAAAGTCATAAAGTATCTCAAACAAATTAATGGTGTATATCGATGCATATATGTATATATGTATACGCACAGAAAAGTAAAAGAGTAGTTGAGATTTTCTCATCTCATCTATTGCTTTAAATCCATTCCAAATATTCCTGAATCACTTATCTAGTGATTGCAGGGTTCTGTCAATTACTTTATTTTTGTGCATATATCTTACTTCAAGTATACAAATTATCTACAGCTGAAAATAAACTTTACACCCAATCTAAAGATTGGAATTTTCAAAACACTCAATCTGTAAACTTATCATAGATAGTTTTTCATACACCCAATCTAACAAAAATATTTAATACAATCACGCATGGGAAAAATAACTCTATACATGTGAAAAGAGTTTTCTCTCCAATCTGATAACTCTTTATTCCTTAAGGGCGATATGTAACTAGCAAAACCAAGGTTGTACAGTCTAATGACCTTCCTATTGTATGGTTACAGTGTTGAACTTCTGCTCAGTGGTGCTTGCTGTGGCCTGCATCATTTAGAAACACCGGAGTGAATAATTATGTTATATCAAAAAATTTCCTTTTGAAATGGGATAAATTCTCTCTATTTTCATTCCTTCTATTTATTAAGTATGCAAAACAAAACAAAAACTTGATATGATTTGCAACCAATTAAAAAGTAAAAGTCTAACTCTACCATGCCGAAATGAATAGAGGGAAGTGTATATGTTCTTCTAATACTCAAGCATACACTTGCAGGGATCGTTCCCAACAAGATTGAGACCAAAGAAAGTTTAAAGAAAATCTACTTAGGGAGGGACAAGAGATTACACTGACCCCAACTGATGTTACAAAATTGCAAACTGCACATTTCACGGATCTTGCTCCATATTGGTACATGAGTAGCATCCTGCAGTTCCCACAGTTGACATGTGCCACCTGGTTTGCTGATTCAATACACACTTATGCTTACCCACAAAATAGAGACTTAACCACAATGATTTAGCTCACAAGAGAAACATGTCCTAAATTCTGTCCATCATGCATACACAATTCTTTAAACATCAGAGAGATCATTAGTAGTAAAATACCTTCTAAAGCTAGATTGACCGTGTGACAACAAGAACATTGCACATTTGTCGCTCCACGGATGTACATGAGTAGAGTATGGCAACCTCCGCAAACTAACTGGGCCATTTCTGTGCCTGTCACACACGAGTGTTTGTGATTTAGCTGCCTCATGATCGGTTTATTGAAATCACAGAACTTTCAAATAACCTACAACCAGGGGAATTATATAAAGAGTAATAGACTTAGTGAGGAGAAACAGCAACGTACCAGGAGGTGGCACTCCTGTTACTGCATTGCAAACAGCACAGCACACAGAGGTGGCTCCAGCTGGATACATGAGAAGGTTTCTACACCCAGAACAGACAAGTTGACTCTGTGCACCTGGCAGTCAAGAAAAAACTTCATGTATAAAATACTTGTAACTTGTAAGTACAAACAAATAGCCACAGCATACTAAAGGCTCTAGCATTCTATCTATCTCTAAGAGAGGTTTCAATCTACACTTTACAAGCCACACCACATGAGAAATTGGACTATTTCAGAATACAAGAATTATATATAAAAAAAAGCATATCATAAGACATCTCAAATCCCACATTCCACCCAAATCAGAGTCTCAGAGGATTCTCATTTAAAAATCTACATATCTAATCCATCATTTCTCCTCTTAGCCAATGGAAATTATGAATTATTGTTTCTTTTTAATTATGCTACTTTTACATTCAATTTTAGAATTTTGTCCAAATGATGGAAAAGAAGTAAGAATTTAAATCTCCAATCATTCCATCACCAAAAAGCAATGAAATGATGGCAAGATTTCTTGGGAAGCAGTTGAGAAGAGGGAAAGGCAGATAAGATACCATTAGCTGGTGGTGTATAAGGAGCTGTTGGTGCAGGGTAGGGAGCAAGTGGAACTGGCATTATAAAGGACTTAAAAATGTTATCTTTCTCTGCCGAACTCTACACAGAGAACAAAGCACTTTCTCCCATTTTTTCAGCCCCTGGAAAATAAGCAAATATAGTAAAGACTCATCTGGGGAGGGAAAGAAAGAAAGAAAAAAAAAAGTGTGATGCGCAAGGTGATGGAACAGAAAGGCATGACGTAGAGTGAGAAGGAAACCCGTGAAGCAGAAGGTGCCAGCAAATCAAAAGGTAAAGCAGATGATAAAGTAAGAATCAAATGAAGAGGTTCTCCTTATGCATGAAAGTGTAGAGAATG
This sequence comes from Phaseolus vulgaris, assembly GCF_000499845.2. Classification (NCBI taxonomy): domain Eukaryota; kingdom Viridiplantae; phylum Streptophyta; class Magnoliopsida; order Fabales; family Fabaceae; genus Phaseolus; species Phaseolus vulgaris. The sequence goes on along the minus strand of NC_023757.2, from coordinate 46,181,754 downwards.
AATCCAGAAAGAATAATAGAAGACTATAAGAGTTAAGCTAAGGCCTTTCACTGGAAGTGGTACTTATGTAAGAGAAAAATTCATTCATTATACATCTCCTGCTCCAACTTCCCACTTGCTACTCACAAACTAGACAGAGAAATAAAAGGAAAGGAAAAGGATATAAATGGACATTAGAAAGAAGTAAGATTTTCAAAAGATTTGAAGGTAACACCATGCTCTTAGACTCTCTTAAATTACTTTCTCATTTTGTCTTCAAACTTGTACTCTATTCAACTCACACAATAAATATTTTTATAATTTTATTTATTAATGTAAAAAGAAATTTAAACATACCCTGTTTTTCTTAGGTGATTTATTACATCATTGTGTACTTTTCAATATATGAAAATTATCTGTTTTTTTATTTAAATTGAAGAATTCAGTTAATTCATTCATTTTTATGAGTATTTTTATTATTTTATTTAAATTGAAAGGTTGTCTAGGCTTAATCTATTTGTTACAAAGTTCCTCACTATTTAGTCATAAGCATGTGAATCAATAAATATTCATAAAATAGAATCACATATAACCATCAATTAAGACAATGACTATTCATGTATTCATGGTGGACACAAGTTAAAATAAAATAGCATTTTTTTTATAAAAGACAGGAATTAAAAAGACGTGATATATTCGTGAAAGAAAAAAACATTATGTAAAATGATGCGACTCTTCATAAAATATATCAATTGCTGGTATCTTCCACATACGTAAATGTCCATAAATAAGGACAATATTCTCCTACAACACTCACTTCTAATTTTATCTTTGTATATCTTTCCATTCTCTTTCAATATACTCAAATCCATTTGTTATATTACCTTTGCTACATATATATAAGAAATAGAGATAAAATTATCAATTTTTAAGTATTATAATTATGGTGAATTGAATTTTTGGAAGTTCAAAATAAATAAAAAAATCACTAAATAAAAATATATTTTAGATAAAAAAATAAAATTAGTTATTATGTGGATTAAATTATATATTATTTTAGAAACTAAAAAAAACATTGAATAAAAAATTAATTTTAATTATTGATAAATAGTTTTTAAATTGGTATCTAATTAGTTACCAAAGTTTTAACTACTAATTATATACCAATTTAGAGAGTATTTATTAATAATAGAAACAAATTTAGATATCAATAATTTTTTTAGTATCTAAAATAATATCTAATTTACTCAATATACTAACTAATTATTTATAATTTAAAATTATTTTTTATTTAATAATTTTGTAATAGTGATATATTACCGAGAACATTTACTTTAAACCGAGATTGTCCAAAGGCTTGGAATTGATTACTAAGAATTAACTTTTTAAAGTTTATCTTTCACTAAAAAAGTATTATGTGTAATTTTCCTTCTTCCTCTTCTTTTATCCTTCAAAATTCATGCCCACCATTAAACTTTAAAATCTTTTAATAAGCATGAAAATTTAATTAAAAATTGGGATATTGATTAAAGTTTTTTTATGATTCAATGGAGAGTTTTCTTTCTCTTTTGAAATATGTGTTATGAGAAGATAAGTGAGGTTGAATTTGATGGCTATTATTGAAGATGTGAAAATGTGATTCAAAAACTTTATCACAACCCATTGACCTCTTCTAATGTTAGCAAGAAGTCTATTCAACACTGAATTGGGTATATGCTTTTATATCTTTCAACACGTGATATTCCAATTCAGTTTGGATTCTTCCTACATTCTCCATGTTCATGAATTGCTTAATTAGATTAATCACCATAAAGAAACATTGTCACTTACCCAATTGCTCTTACCATATAACAATTAAATAATGTTAAAAAAATAGGAATATACATCCCTAATTTAAGTTTGAATTCATTATAATTATTACAATTAACAATATGTTGTTGAACAGACACTCTTGCAATTAACAAAAGTATCCTCTTTTTATCACACTCACATTTACATCAAATTTAAAAATAACATGATTTATTTCTAATAATTAACGTAAAAAAAGTCATTTATGCACTAATGATATATGAGAAAAGAGATTTGAACTTAGAAGTGGTGGGTATTAATAGAGAAACTTCAATTCTCTATTCTCTCAAAACAAAGAACACACATTCACTCATTTATTCTTGGTACATTTTTATTTTATTTTTCTTAAAAAAATAACAAATTAAAGCTCTCTACCTCTCTTGCCTTTGGAAAATATCAACCTAAAAGCTAACTAAGAGATAATATAGAACATCCATATAGAGCTTGATTTGAGTAAGTTCACTACTACTAGTACGATCTATTTTCTTCAATTTTTTCTTTATTCCTCTAGGTAAAACTCATATATGTTAGATTTTGGGGTTTCAGAAATTGAATTTATTATATGTTAGATTTTGGGGTTTCAGAAATTGAATTTATTAATAACTATGGTAGAATTTTAAGGTGATAAAAGAGTTCATTAGTTTTGTGATTTCCTCATCTTTTCTTTTGGGTGCAAAGAAAAAATAAGGTATTAGAGCTACACTATTTCCAAATTTTAATTTAGATTACAGTTAATTTTGAGCTTATTTGAAACTCTTGCATGTGAATTACTGACTTGGAAAATATATGAACTTTTGAATTATTTGGTTTTGAGAAGTGTATTAGTATTTGAATGTGATTATATTTCAATTTTGGTTGGTGATATTGAAGTTTGAAGCAAGCTTGGAAATAGAATATTTGATGTCTCCAATCACATTGATGATGATGATAAGTGTTTATTAGAAGTGTTGAAGATTTATATATAGTGTGTGATTTTACAATTATGAGCTTAAATCTTGGAAGTGATATTGTTTTTTTATTATTCTTTTGTACTGTTAATTCTTGATTAGGGTGATCAAAGTGTTCTTGTGACTGGGTTTCATATAATGTTATCTTGAGATCTTGTAAAGTTCAAGATCTTAGAGATGCTATTTTTTATTTATTTTTGTGTGTGTTGTGAGACATTAAAAGTATAGTTGATTGACTTGGTTGGGTGGTTAAAGAAGTGTAGAGTCCTTGTGTAACCCACCAATGTAAATCTTGATATTTTAATTTTTTTTCTTATCTCTCATTTATTATGTTGTTAGCTTACATCTCTATAATATTCTTGAAAATTAAAGAATATTAAAAAAAAATCTCTACTTTTTTTAAAAAAAATTCTCAAAATTACAATTTGGTTTAAAGAAAGTTAATCACCCGTTAGGAAAATCTTTCATAATTCATCCATTTTTTGGACTTGATCTTTTGTTCTAATATTTGTAACTTTTGAAATTAATTTATAACTTTAATAGTAATAACGGTGATATAATGTTTATATATATATATAACATTAAACTTTATTTTATTTTTAATCTTAGAATTGAGTGTAAGGTTTAGATTGAAAGATCTGATTGGATTGGATTTGGATATTTTACCAAGAATTTAACTTGATTTCGTTACTTGTGTAAATTATTTTATATTTTAGGCATTATTCTATGCATGTTTAATGATTATGTTAGAATTGAGATTTTGTAAATATTTATGAAACATTATATTAATGAAGTAAGTACTTAAATAACTGTGAAAGATATTTTCCTATTATCTTAGATGAGAAATAAAGACACATAAAAAAATGGAAATTAAACAACATGTCATCCATGTTTTTAAATAATTAAAATTTTATTTGTATATCTCATAAAATATAATTTGTATGCATTTTGACTTAAATAACTTTTCCTCCTTGTATATCTGTGAATTTTGCATATAATCTTTAATAAAAAAAATTCTCTTATTTTATGTAATCTTAAAAGTATTGTTTTGGTTACCTTTGTTAAGTGATGAATTATGGACAATTAATCAATGTGATGCAACCATCGTTTTCCTTAAGTTTTGTACTCGATATTTCCTTTCTTCTCTGTTTGATGATAAAAATAAAAGAAGATGAAAATGCTAGAAAAAAAAAATCATATACCTATCAATTTTTGTTCTCTTTAGGTTTACAGAAGACTTAAAAGATAGGGGATGCAAACTCTGAACAAAGAGAAACAAAATATTTTGCATCATATTGATTTTTTTCTTTCAAAATATATTTGTATTACTTTTTTTTGTGTGTGTTTGTTTCAAGAGTTTTGAGGGTGGGGAGTGGATGGGGGAGGGTGGATGATTTTTTTCACTCTTCACAAAATGAAGAGATTTGGGGAATTGATGTTGATTATTGTATTTTTATTAAAATATCCGCATTTATTTTATTACAATATATAAAATTAAATATTATATAAATTTATTTATTATTTATAATTTAAAAAATATTTAATTATACTATTAATAACAACATATAATTATAAATAATAAAAATAATAAAAATAAAATTATAATATCAACAATATATATATAGTTATATTAAGGAACAAATAAATATTATTTTTATAAATTTTAATGTATTTAATAAATTTATTTCAATTTAACACAAAAATATTTTCATTATATTTTTAAATTTTTTATTAAAAAATATAAATAATTATAAATATTATATATTAAAAATATTTAATTAATTCAAACTTAAAAAAAAATCATAATTTATTATTCAAATATTTTTTAATAACAAGGATAAATTTGTAAACTTACAATAAATCATTCTCACAAATTCACTCTATCATTCCTCAATCCAAACAACCTCACATATCCTCACACATTCTCTCTAATCCTCACAAATCCACTCCCTCCCCTCCTCACAAATCCCCTCTTCAATTCAAACAGATAGAAAACAAACTCGAAATAATTTTTTTTAATAAAAACCAAAACACAAGACAAAAATTATTTAGGACTATGCAAAAATTTTAAATTTATAAGAGAAAATAATTATTAAATAATTTTAATAGAAAAATTAGCTAAATGCATTAGACATCCTTAACCAACAATAACAATACTAACTAAATAGAATAACGAATAATTCATATAATACATATTGATAGAACATATTACAACAAAAATTCTAGAAATAATTCAACTAATATTAATTGTAGTAGAACACAGCTAAAATAATATTACATTTTGACATGTAAAAAAAAAATTTATCTTTTAAACTGCAACTTTTTTTATTATAGTATAAAAATGTGGTTTAAGGTTTTATATACTTTCGATTAAACTTGGTTGAGGTTTTTATAAAATTAATTCTCAACTTTAAAAAAGAAACATGTGATTTACTCTTTTAAATGCTCTTAAAATTAAATTATGAATGTGATACAATATTTGGAATATTTGGTTGATGTTGAATAGTACTATATTTAAGAATAATAAAGTTGTCGTTGAAGAATTATTTTGTATGACACAATTATATATGTATGAGTATGAATGATCCATAAAATTTCTAGAATTACATTCTCTTACTTAGACGCTATACAATGTTTGCTTAAAATGTACCGGGTTACAATGTCATTAATGTATTGGGTTTGTATTAGGTGATGTCATATATTCATGTTGGATGTGCTTATTCAGGTGAATATACAAGACAGAAGTTCTGGTACACATTAGATGATTAATATTTATGTTACTTTGTCTACAGTTTTTTTCTTATTGTAAAGTCACCTTGTGCAACAAGGACTTATGTTGGTGGAAAAGACACTTATAAACTAGGTGGAAGATATTTTAATATTGTGTTTGATGATTTATCTTTATAAAACTACTGTGTGCAGCAATGACTAAAATTGGAAAAAGAAAATTTTGTAAAATTGAAGAAAGAGGTTTAAACTATTCTCTTATCTTTGTAAGTTGAAGCTTTTGGTTAGTCAAAATTGTGTTGTAACTTGATGAAATTAATACATGGAATTAATAGGTCTACATTTTTTTTCATACTATATGGATTGTCCACCTTTGATCTATTGATTGTTAGTAGATCTATTGATTGTTAGTAGTGTTAGTTAGTGTAAAAGATGAAAAGGGTGGAGATTTTTTTTTATAAAGGTTGGAATACACCTAAAATATTCATTTCTAATTTCATTAATTCTTTACTCATAATTTTTTTTAATATTTTAGTTATATGGGCTATAACCGGAATTCCCTATGTCAATTTTATTTTATTTTCGAAAGGTTTCATTGAATGTTTTAGTAAACCGATGACATCCACAATGTTTGGCAGAGAGATCAATCATGGTAGCATAAAGGTTTGTTATGGATTGTTGTATTAATTTTACATGCGTATAATAAAACATTATTAACTTATTGTTTTATAATTTCTATATAAAGATTTTATTGTCTAGTATGAATAATTATTTAGCTCTTTGATTTATTTTTTATATGTATCCATAATAATAATAATATTGGTGGGAATCACTTAATTAATAGAAAGTAAGTTCTTCTACCAAAAATATCTGCGTTAGATTTAACGTGGTTTTGTATTGCTATATTGTGACTGAATGCAAATTGGATATAGTTTTAAACTCTTCCCATTCATCATAAGTGAATATGTTAATATAAAAGTGTTCGACTAATAAAAATAACTAAAAGTTTATTTAGTTTAGTGGTCTGAAGAAATAATGATTTCTAATTGAATTGTTTTTATGTATCGATGAATTTTTTTATTTATTTATATATTTGATTTTCTTTTGAGTTATATTCTTAAATTAATTACAATTTTATATATCGATTTAATTTCTTGGGTTTGGAAAGATGGTGCGACAACCGTGTACACGATCAAATCTGCATACAACATTCTTAAAGAAGATGCTCAGATGGATGAGAGGGATTTGTTTCAGGGTTTCTAGAGAATAAAGGCACAACCATCATCTCATCTCACAACATGAAGGGTTTTGGAAGACAAAATAACATTTAAAGCGGATTTGGCGAGAAGGGAAATTTGTACAACCAATAATATTTGTTGTATGTGTGGGGAGAAAGACGAAAATACGTCTCATATCTTTTGTACATGTAGAGTTGTCTGGCTTGTGTGGTCCAAGTGTTATGAGTGGATGAGATTGACATCGATGATTCATTGGAAGCCTAAAAAGCATTTTGTTAACTTCAAGGTGAGTGAAGTCAATGAAAATTTTAATTAGATTTGAGGTTATGTGTGGATAGCAGTTGTAGGAGAATTATGAAAACACAAGAATAAGAGAATTTTTAGAGACGATAGGATCATAATGAGATTTTTACTTTGACACAACTAAAGACTTGGTATTAAATAAAGTCTAAAACTTATGCGATATGTTTATTTTTTTTTTATTGGTGTAATGATTTGTATGAGGTCTGTTAAATTTTTTTTAGGAAGCATAGATTACTGTTAGAGAGACTATAATGACGTTAATTTTAATGTTTTTTTAGTTATGTATTGGATAAGAGGTTGGTTATTTGTTGATAATAACATATCGAGAGTTTCAATACAAATTTTTTTTTTCCGCTTATAAAGTTTGTCTTTGATAAATGAATATATGTGAGTTATGTTTTATTTAACAGGAGTGTGTACGGCAGAGATGCCATAAATGAAGAAAGACAGTTCCCATTGGATGCAAGAGTTGGAAGATCCCAAAAAGACCCTCATGACCTTGTGAGTTGTAAGCATGACGTTAAAATCTCTAGTTTTGCAGCATAGTTGTAGGTGGCATATCAAGATCAAACTGACAACTGAGATGAATGAGGGTCCTACATATCACTCACCATCTTTCTTTCTTTTAGGCCTTCCCATTGGTGTAATGCAAATGCAAATGCAAATGCCAGGTACAGTATCACACGTGACCGATGCAAACTTGGCACACTCATTTTAGATGGTGCATGATGTGCCACGTCCACGTTGCCAAAACTGGACAATAGGACCCAACCTCTGCATGTTGAGGACACAACACAACACAAGCATGCATGAATGAGTGAGAGGGGTGACCTTAACCTCATTCTTGTTCAATTTTGTGGTCCTCTCTCTGTCTGTCTCTAGTAACTTTTTTCAACTTTCAACCTTTCATCTAATTAACAACAACTGCCTTAGCAAACCCATTATTACTGTCATCATCATTAGCTTTTCTTGCTCAATCAAAACCATGTTAGAGCTCTTAAAGGTGGCCCAATTCAAAACCTTTCCCACCCTTTTACCCATGTGCCCATGTACCTCAGGAGGACAACCCTTGTTGGACCAGCCAATTTGGATTCCATATCTCACGGTTTTAAGCTCCTCTTCAAAAAATAACACTCTCAACTTTCAATTTAATTAACCGTACCAGCAGCATTAATTGGATTTCTTAACAACTGACTTCAACTTCCCTTTAAAGACAAAATATAGAGTCCTACTCACTGTTCTTCTGTTTTTGTTTTCCAAGACATTTTTTCTTCCGAACTAGAAACAGTGTTTAAATCTGCAGACATCTCTCTTAAAAGATATCTAAAACCTTAGTTTATCAGATCATGTAAAAGTAATCTTTTTAAAGCTAATTAACTAGGTGTTGGTTCAAGTGATGAGTGTGTCCTTTTTCTTCTAAAAAGGCAGCGAACAAGAATACTGATCACAAACTTCGTAGATACGGTATGGGAAAAGGAGGAAAGTAGGCTTATTATAAGAATTGAGAAAGATGAAGAGAAGGGAAATTTCTGTGAGGGTGAAAGTATAGAAAAAAAAAAGAAAAAAGAGTAAAATGCATTGAATTGTGAAGAAAGAAAGAGAGAATGAAAAGTTGGGAAGGAGGAAGAAGAGTGAGAAAAGGGGGAAGTGAGGCATGGGTATTACAAAGAACCAAAAAAAAAGAAGCAGAGATAAGCACTGAAGAGGCAAAAGGGACCACAAAGTGTAGTTTTGTTGGATTTTCTCCGCGTTCTAACACTCATCCTAACTGGATATTATTCCTACCATTATTGTTCTACATGTGTCCATCAATTATTCACCCCTACACTTTTCATTTCCTTCCTCATTCAACCACTCTTAAATACATCTTCATCAGGATTGCTTCATGAAAACTTTCAATCTTTCAACCATTTTTTTTATTGTGTAAGCATGGGCCATGGAAAGTCACCTACTAGTAGCACATTCTTCTCAGTCATTCAATAGGATCAGATCAAATAGAACAGAACTTTGTTTTTTAATACTTTTATCCCACTTCAGCAAAGGTGGTTCTAGTAGAACATACATCTTGGCTTAAAGAAAAGGAAATTTATATTGGTCATAATTTGAGGTGAGCATTGATAGGGTTGAATCATTTGTTTTCTTATACTGCTATTGTTTATTTAAACAAACTCTAACTATTTATATAGAAAAAATAATATAAGTAAAGAGTTGCAGATTTCACATCTATTAGATATAAAAATATTTTATGATTGAGTTAAATTTAAAGTTATTTTTAATAAAAATAAATAAAAGAATAATTGATTTAAAAAAATAGAGTAAAAATAAAGAAACTTATTATATTCAATAAAGGAAACTGTGTTTTTCAATACATAGATTTTGTCCTTTATTTCGTATAAAATATACCATGATTATTAATTCTTATTATCACTTTATAGCAAACTCTCTTGTCACAACAACAATGCTTTTATGACTACACCTTCGTCCACTTTTTTTCTATTTTTCTTTTTCTTTTTTGGAAATGGTTTTATGTAAGTTTCAACATTTTTTTAACTCATCGTTACTCTATTGCCAACTGTCCACAAAACTTTAAAATTTCCTGTATATTTCTCAACCTTTTTAATGAGATGTGTAAGAAAATGAAAAGAAATAAAATTACAGTATTTTGTTAAAACTAATAATAGTAAGAAAATATCAATTTTTTGAGAAAAAAAAGTCTCTAAATGCTAAATCATTCCTCAAGAAACTATACTTTTGAAAATTTAAAGTATTTAATTTTTTAAACTATATATTTATTATTGTTGATAAGTTTAGGTCATATTAATGATAAATTGAGTATACCAAGTCGTGAAACTTTTAGTTGAACTAAATAATTGTATAATCAGATAAAAAAAACTAAATAATTGAATCCACGTTAAAAGTTGTACTCTATTAAAACTTAGTTATTAAAGTCACTTAATTACTCGTTAAATGCACTTAAAAAAGTAAGGCTAAGTCATTCAATTTAATGCACATGTGGAAGTTCAAAAATTAAGTCATTGAAAACCATTCCATGCAGCCCAGTTTGCCTTTTTTTTTCTCTAATGTAATTAATAAAGTATTATTAAAAAAGCTTCAATATAATCATTACTTTAATAAGTAAAAAACTTCTAATGTTATGGAAACTCTTGACGATGAAGATAGAAAATAATTAAGACGAAAATAGATCAAAATTAATTTATTATTTAAATAGATCTTTTACATTACCTTTTTTAAGACGTTTTTATCTCAATTTTGAGTCAGAGAGGCATTTAGAATCGTGTACTTACTAATATATACAAACTTTAACTTTTTTTTTCCTAAAAGATGATAATCGTGTAGTTACTAATACATTTATTTGTGTTAAGGTTTGCCTACTTTGACCCGTCTTTTAGATTCATCTTAATTTGAGTTTATATCCTTGACAACATGAAATTAATACAAATTACACCCACTTATTTAATTCTAACCATTTTAACTCTTTGATGTTTACTCTGATCATTTTCATCTTTAACAAGGACATATGAAAAAGAAAAATAAGTGTTAGGTTGAAAAGGTTTATATACACAAAAGACAAAGTTTAGATTAATTTCTTTATATCTTTATTATTATTATCAAAATTTTCGATCAAATTATAACATGTAAATCCTTTCTTTTATGTTAAGTAACCACCATCATGTTAAGTAACCACCATCAAATATATATATATATATATATATATATATATATATATTGCAATTTTGTTTTATTAAAAAAACTACATTAAAGAACTTGATGATAACGAAAAAAAAATTAATCTATAACTCCCCATTATTCATTACAAAATTAGGTTCTAAAATTAATTTATTTTGAACTAAATATCTATAGCTTTAAAATTTATAATTAAATCCTTATCAGTTAATGATGTTATATTTTCATTACATATTACTAGTGGAAATACATTTCACGTTTGTGTATATACATTTCTTAATTTAAATAATATATTTTTAAACAAATATAATTCTAAGAAAATGATTTTTTTTTTCAAAAAATGCGTTATATATTTTAAGTGGAGAAATTGGATGGTTATAATTAGAGAGAGTAATTGTGCAGTAGTTACCAAAAAGAAATCCCTTTAATTAAAAGATAAAGTTGTCAAACAAAATATTACACTAAAAATATTGCGTATAGATTTACATTGTGTTTATTTTATATTTTGGGCACGCATTTCATTTTTTTTATCAGCAATAAAAAAAATAAATAAATAGGGATCACTTCAGGGGCGGTCCAACCTTTATACAGAAATACATGACACCAATCTCCTATTAGAGCGCCTACCAAATTAGCAAATGGATAATCATACCAACACTAACCAATATTAATGAATCAACCTCATACAAGCCAGAGGATTTAAAACCCAACTAGAATAAGGGAAATAAGCAGAACGAGACTTTGCATAAATCCAAGACCATACCTTTATTTGCACCAAAGCGAACACTTCAGACATATCTGCCACACCTCTATTGAAAATGATATGTTCCCAGATTTCGCTCACAATGTCAACCCAAATTGTATCCCAAACTTCGTTAACCGAAACAGAAGCCTGACTCATCCTGAATTGTGAAAAATTTGACTTAGGTTCCTTGTGAATTACAGACGACACACCAAACTACTTAAAGCACAGACACCAGACACGCCAAGCAAACCTGCAAACAATAATTTTTTCTCATCCAATAATTTACCAATAATTTTTTCTCATCCACTCTCCTATTAATTTTTTTCCCCTAAATATGTTACTAATTCAAAAATATTAGTAGTAGTTAGTAGAAGTTTAATAGTATTAACTTGGGATTTAATTTCAAAATTATTAAATTTTATTAAAAGCGTAAAACTATGACAACTTGATCATAAAATCCAATAAAGTTAGTAATATTTAAGAGAAATTTAACTATACCAACTTTAAACTTTAAAAGAAAGTTGTTCCAATCACATTAACTAAAAATAATGTCACAATGTATACACTACAAGATAATCATGAAATAGAAACAAATTTTTAGACACCAAAATAATTAGTTGCAATAGTAACTAAATTAGAGACAATTTTAGAAATTAAAAAAAAATGGTTTCTAAATTAGTTTCTATTATTGTTAAATAGTTTCTAAATTGATATTTATGCATTATATCTATATGCATTGATGTGAATGAGTGTTTGAAAATCTCAATTCAACTAGATTTAACAATTTATAGTATATAAGTGGAAACAATTTTATGAGAATTACTTCTTAAAAATAATAAAGATTAATTTAACCATGATAAAAATACAGATAACATTATCTAATTTGTTTTCTAATACAAACTTTAAACAAGACAATAAAAATGACCGTACAGATTAAAGATGAGTGGTTTAAGATTTGAAGCACAAATTCTTTTATTGGGCCTTTATATATTATGTTGAAGCATCGCAAGCTTTTAGAATTTATCATAAGAAATTCAGATACTTTCCAAATCCAGATATGAGAGAAGGGACTATATACTTTGGTGGGTACCAATGAAGAGTGAGTATATAAAATGCAAATGCAGAAGAAGATAAAATTGCTAACTATGAGTACGATAATTACTAATGACAACCTCACGGGTCATGCCTTTGATGGTGAGGAAATGCAGCAATGGACCCCTATAAAGATATGTTGTTCTGTAAACAAAATCCACTATCATCCATTATCATTGTATATCACGTGCTTTATATCTACCCTACACTAATGATAAGTCTAAAATCTTAATTTTTCTTCAAAGAAAAGCAATATCAAGTTTTGCAATTTGAGAATTAGCAACATTGGCATTCCTATAAAATGTTTTCTAATATAATTTTCTAGGAGAAACATTGAGAACAGCTCCACATTCAAAAGAGCAGTGATTAATAGGAACAGTTTTTTTCACTTATTTAATGCTAAAGTAGAGTATGACTAAAAGAAGGGAAACAAAATACAAATCCTTAGATATTATTGAGGGTAAATACTTAAAGAAGAAGAGAATTATTCTGTAGTAACCAGTGGTATGCAGAAAAAAAAAATACTATTGTATAAAGTTATGAAAGAAAGGTGTCCGTGTCACCGTACCAAGCCAAAATTGATAATGAAAGTGCGTCCGTCCTCCAATTGAGCAGGGCCAAATAAATCCGAGGTGATTTGTCTTCCATTAGTAGATGATTAAGTGGACAAAGTATTCATTTGGACTAATAGCCCGAGCCATATGTACCTCGATTATCGAATGATCTTATCCTTAATTCGAACCAATTCATGGTCTCAAGCAAAGTAAAGGACAACAAAGGATAGATTTTGTGTATATCTCAAATGCCAGAACAATATACAGTGCATGTCAAATCCGAAGGAATACCATACCAATACCATTTTTGGTCTTATCTGGCAAGAAGACAAGTTGTTTAATTAATATGAAAACAGGCGTGCTGGGGGGAAAATTGGACTTAACACCAGCCATGCAGCTTCAGATTAATTTGGCAAGCTTAATTCAAACTTGACAAAGACCTCAAAAAATCTTTATAATCTTTTGGTCAATCCTCAGAAATCACATCAGGATATTTATCCTATAGTTTTAGTTGACGGCCATTCCACATCAGATACAGCTCTGTGAATGTGATGCCAAACTTTATTATCTAAACTTGTAAATGAAGAACAAGCTAGCACTTTACGAAGCACCAGCCATAAGCACATAAATATTGATGTCAACAATTGATCTGCAATGCATCTTGGAACAAAACTTAGAAGTGGCTTCCTTTCCCCTCAAAAAATTCCACCCACATCTTTCATTTCAGAAAGAGTGTTCCGAAAAGTATATTAACGTTCTAGATTATCCTTTCCAGAGTAAAAGAGGGTGTAGGTTGACTTTATAGGATACTGGAAAGAAAAAATCCCATTTAACTTAAAATGATGAGAATTGTATGTGATTGATTTGCTATGAATGTACATTATTGTGCGAAATTCAGAAGTTCAAATGAGCCTAAAATCCAGTAAACTTTAGGCCTTTCGAAGTATTTGTTTTGTAAAGCAAATGCAGTGCATGTGTGATTAGTGGTGGTAAGTCATGCGCGTTTTCAAATTTGCCTTTCTTTACTGCCAAATAAGCGTAGAAACGACATCTTATGTACATTAGAACTGGTGGCTGTTGAATGATCTACATTCATTTCTACATCCTGAAGTTATCATCTCATAACGCATATCAGAAAAATAGCTCTATCTAATTTCTTCAATCGCAACGCAATTGGCACCTGAGATTGATAGCCATCTCCCGGAAGTAATGCATACACTTGGTAACACAATTGCCGGTTATGCTGCTGCATTCATTTTACATTATTGGTACAGACATGAATAGCAGGAAAATGTAGATGAGATAAACATCTTGAATCAACAATCTTCATCCTCATTGTTTGGCCTTCCATACACCACAGAAAAGTAGTGGCTAACTGTTGTCAAAGTAAGACCAGGGAACCTGTGAAGTTTTCCTGGCCGTGGATCAATCTTAACAAATGGCCATCTCATGATTTCTGCAGCTTCACACTCTTCCCATCCATCTCCAAATACACAAAAGCGAACATTAGGACGGTTGAAACGCTCCTTGATCCATCGGAAACATTGAATTTTCCCCACTTCCCATGAGCTATAAACTGAAATGCAACATACATAATTAACATGGATCAGGATTAAACTCTGGTTACTGAAATGACTATTAGTTTAGGCTTTCAAAAATGTTCATTATAACATGATTGTTAGCTTTGAGTTTTGGGAAAGATGGCATGAAAAAATCAAATTATGTGAGTTCACAGTAGCCAGAAGAGATAAATTACTCACCATTTCCATGGCTTATCAAGCTGTCCAGACGAAAGAGCAGGCATTTCACAAGTGAGGGAATTAACGATCCAGAGGTCACTAAAACATTAACATGCTTTACATTAGTTGAGTTATAGCTGGTATTAGAAGAAGCAATTGAAGAAACTGCATCTTCATCTTCACCCGAACACTCCTTCAAAAAGGTTTGTGCTACAATATATTAAACATGAAAGATATAAGTAATACAGGTTGTGAACAAAAGATAATATCATTGAAGCATCAAAACATACCTGATGAAAGCCACCTATCAGTGTATTCATCAGTTTTATCATACAATTCATCCCAGTGTTTTATTGTCTCTTGATCTAAAATATTCTGTAAACCCTGAAACCAAACAAGAAAAGGTTAAGTTTATCCTTATGTTAAGCTACCAATGGAAAAGCTAACAAATAAAGTAAGCAACAACTTATTTGGTAACACTCCAACTTCATGTCTCTAACTCAGATTCTCATTTCATGATGTCTACAAAGCTTCAGTCACTAGAAAAAAAAAGCAGCATCTCTCACCGATAAACTAAAAACTCATTAAGTTGTTTCTAAACAATAACCCAGTTTTACATTATGAGCATTGATTTGTTGAAACTTGAAAGCCTGTTTCTATTACATTTTACAACTATTGATCTGCTAGCATAGGAATGTAAATATTTATTAACAAAAAAGTTGCAGTACGCAGGTGCCTATAGTTGTGTAGCCTTGTCGTTTGTCTTCAATATTAATCCACAAGTTTTTAAAGATGAAGCACTCAGCTTGCTACATCTTATTATTTGACATTTTACTATTTTTAATAGAAGATAAAAAGGAGCGCAAAGTTCAACAAACCCTATATTTGATTTTGATGTGTTTAACAACAAAATATAAAATATGATTTTATAAGCATCAAGTCTCGACAAATGCAAGTGTTTCATTTGGCCAACAGACGCATAAGCTTCTTGCTTATATAGTTTTGTCTGGCCAAACAGATGCACAACATTTTGCCTATATACTTCGTTTGACAAGTTTTTGCTTGGACAGACAATAAGTACACATAGTCTATAGCATACATAATACATGTCTTATTCTATGCTTGCAGAGAATGTAGTCTCTGTGTCTTACTCACATTAAAGAGTCTACATAAAATATCTCGTAAAGAATGCACCTAAAGCTACTTCACGCAAACGAATTTCCTGAAAAGGCGAAATATCAGTCGTGCAAAGGCAATCAGCCGCGTCAGACTCTATGCTTCACTCAAGTTTGGGAAGAAGCCACTTGACCTAAGCCTAATAATTCATGTTGTGCATCAAAAAGTAGCATAGAGAAATTATATGCATTTCATGTTGCATGAAGAGCATTTAATTCATCTAAGAGTTTGACATGGATATGCGCAAGATCTCACAACGACTCTTAAAGGATTAGCAACGACTCTTTTCTTCTCAACATCTCTATAAAGAAGACTTCTTTGAAGAAAGGTTGACAACATTGACAAAACTCTTATAACAAGAACGATAACAAAGCTCTTGTAATCTTTAACAATCCTTAAGTTTTCAGTTTGTGATCAAGAACTCTATTATATTCATTTAAAAATATAAAAGAGTGTTTATCATCTTGTGTTCATCTTAGGATGTTATCCTCTTTTAGTTAACAAATATGTGATTGTTTAGATCATACCTTTGTGTAAACAAAGTATTTGGTCAAGAGTGACTAGGTCCAAAGAATACTCAATGATGTTTAACCAGGAGTGGTTGTGTGTCCAAAGAATACTCAAATGTTTAACTAGGAGTGACTGTGTTTCAAAAGAATACTCGGTCTTAGCCAGGAGTGGTTGTGTCCTACAAAATACTTGATTTAGCCAGAAGTGGTTGTGTTCCAAAGAATATTTGTTCTTAGCCAAGAGTGGCAGCAGTCCAAATAATACTTCGTGTTTAGCTAGGACGGGTGGGGTCCAAAGAATACTCACCTTGTATCTTGTAGCATTAGCTTGCCAGTAGAACTTGATAATGTTGATCAAGAACTGGACGTAGTTTAGATTTTCAAACGAACTAGTATAAAAATACCTTGTGATCTCTTTCAACTCTTATCTTTTTAAAAGCATGTTATTTATCTTAAACTAATCAAAGAAGGAGGGTTTTACTTAAACGAGTTTTAGAAAGATTTTGAAAGTACGTTTGTCAACTTGAAGTTGCATATGATGATCATCATAAGACACTATTCTTACAGAATCTATTTGACATTGCATCTGTCAAATCAAAACTTCGTCTAAATGTTGTGATCAAATGTTGATTTGCGAAAATTTTCGGAAGAGTTAAATACACAATTTAACCCTCTCTTGTGTATTTTTTGTTTTCACATGTCCTGATATATTGACAACTAAAACCACTTTACAACTATAATATTTTAAATGAAAAAAAATTATTGTGGTATTTTCTTTCCACTCACAATACATTACCATGAACTTTGCATATTAAAAAAATTGTCTCTCACGGGTTGTCAAGTGGTGCCCAGTTGCCAGGATATAATTTTCCAACATAAAATGTGAGATTGGGACTACAACAATACATAAATATGTCATCATAGACACAAATTTATGGAAACAGGGTTAATTATCAATGGCCAATCTATTCTATATCTAAAACACAAACTATGGAATATTGGGAAAGTAATAGGTACACATACAATCCAAAATCCGGCGATAAATAAGTAATGATAAAAGAGCAAGTCAGATGAAAGTTTTACAACTGACTTTCAGAATAATCATCACAAAAATCAGAAAATATCTAACTGAAAAACTGATAGAAACAAGATATACTGAATAATAGTAATTCAGAAATTAGGGAGCAAAGCTCTTTACAGATGAGTAAAAATCCTCTGATAAACAGAATACTCAACAAAAAGAAAGGACATGTCATTGTCACTATCACTTTGAATAAGTTTTTTCTATAAGCACTTAGAAGAAAATATGAAGGTAAAATGAATTGAGTTTCTTCTATAAACTAAAATTAACTTATCATTTCAAACTTTAGAGAAATTAGAGAGAGATCTAGTAAAAAGGTTAAAGTTTATGAGTTGATTTAACTTAAAAGAAAAACTCAATTTATTTTACCTTCTTGTTTTCTTCTCTTATATATGTTCATAGAGAAGTTCATCCGAACAGAACCTATATAGCATACCCAACCCACCTACCAAACAGACACAACAAGACCTTAAACTATCTTCTGTCCAACCCTTCTCTCTCCCTCCCTTCCTCCAACTAATCCTGATTCCGGAATCTCCTCCTTCCCCCACCACAAGCTACCCATCACAATTCGCTAATGAACCTTTTTCCTATCTGCTAACTGAATTTTCAATTTCTTTACCCTTACTGTTATTTTTCTTTTTCCTCTCATAAACATCAGGCCCGTGCTACCATTGGCCCCCTCCTGTTTACCCTCCTCCTTTATCACAAGCCAATGGCCTATCAAAACCTTTTATGTTAAATGTAAGACTAGCAAAATTGCTCCACAAACTGTTTTATAACTTTTATTTTAACATGTATTTTAACATGTATGCACTTTGAGACAAGTTTCATAAGGTTCAAAAACTCATTACAATTATGCATTTATAGACAACAGAAAACTATAACATACCCGTATAAAAAGAGAACTCAATCAATCTCTCTTTAATCTTATAAGTAATTTATAATGTGTTGTGGAAACTATTATTTATAGACAAGGAACATAAAATCAAAACAAAGCTATGGCTTCATAACTGAACCATTTCATCATGAAGAAAATGATAACTGAAAATACAAAGGAAAATATTGTCATAGATACATACATAATCAATAATATACATTATCATCAATAATATACATTAACTTCAAGAAGCATCACTAAATATGCAACAATATTATAACACAAAATTCCGTACAATAGTACTGAGTTTCAAAAGTTAAATACAGAAATAATAATGCTCCAGAAGTTTAACCTGTAAGTACTTTTGGGCAATGACTCGATGCCTATATGCAAGTTTTTTTTTGTTGGCATCATCATGAGGGGAACCTAATTCATCTTGGTTGAAGTCATAATCAGATAAGTCCCTCCCATCATCATATTGGGCCAGAGCATCAAGAAATGGCTTATTGTAATTTTCAATCTGCAGCATAGAAACCCCAAATCAATCAATGACATTCCACAAGCAAAACAATCCATGGAATTTCAACATATAACCCAAATTTTACTTGTTCATAGAAGAAATAATCATCACATATTTGTAAAATGAGATTTTCCCACATCCTCCCCATTTCAACTCCCTTCTGCGCATCCTTCAGACCGTTAAAAGCCTCTGCATATGATGATTTCAGCAAGGAGTTGAGTAGTACAAGCGTCTCATCCATGTCCCAAACATAGACATCCAACCTTGGAGGGACACTTTCCGGTGTCTCTGGCTCAGGCATGCCAGCTGCATCAGCCATTGTTAACGAACTCACCTCACCGTCACAGTCACGGCCACAGCGCACTGCAGCAAAAGTTCAATTTCTAAGTATTCATTGCAGCAAGTTACTTAACACTTTTATCACCGCATGTTGAGATCATCTTCAACACGGAAGATTGAAATGCATCAGTAATTAAATGAATTACCACTCAGAATATCAGGATTTAGAACAAATAAAAATAAATTCAACCTTGCTCACACTCATTCAGTTGTTGAACAAACTTAAGTAACCACATTTGAAATTAATTGAATAGGTTTAAAATGAACGAAAGTTTAAAAAATAACAAAAATAGAGAGATAATGCGAATTTGTGATGAATTCAGAAGTCAAAATTACTAGGATGAACATACTATATTATTAATTAGAATAGACACGATCGGTAAGATTGGAATCAGCTAGCAAATTTTATAAGCAAACAACAAAAACAGGTATAAAAAATATGTGAATGGAGAGAAATAGGTGGCAACAAATAAGGTTGTTTACTTTAGGTTAAGATTGCAGAGGGTATAGGTACGAGGAGGAGGACCATGAAGTTGCGATGTTAAACTGAGTGAAACCATCAAAGTTCAAGAATCTAGCACAACTACGAACTTTTTCCTTTACTTTTTTGAGCTTCCACACAGGCCCAAATGATCAGCCCATATCTCGGGTCCAGTACCGTAAACTAAAATTACATATTTTAGAAGATTTGGGAACTAATATCGCAAAAACAAAAGGAACCAAAATGACGGAACAAATATTAAATACCTCAATTGGTGATGGTTAATAGGTCATTAAATAAAATTTTCAAATTTTCATATAAATGTCTTTTGAATTTAAACTCTCTTGATAAGTCATGAGTAATGGTTGATAAGTCTTTAAATTTAAACTCTCTTAATAAATTAGTTATTAGTTAATAATAGTAATATATATCATTATTTAATTGAAACTTAAGTAATAAAGTACTATTTTGAACAAAGTCCTTTTTTCAAATCATCAATCTCTTTGTATTTTTTATTTAATATTCTCCTTCATCTTGTAATCATTCTTGAAAACGCAACCAATAATCCACAATCAATTTTGGTTACAATTATTTAGTGTTCTAGTCCTTTGAGTTCTATCTTACATGGAATGATTGAACTCTCCCAAATGATGTCAATTATCATTATCTTTGCTAGTTCAGTTTATCTAAGGATAAGATTTTCTATTAGCTCCCATGAGATAGGAAGAAATGTTTAGAGTTTATGGGTTGTTGAGTAATGGGGACTTTATAATGTGAAAGACAAAATGATAATCTTTTGAACAAGTTTGTACATACATAGGAGCTTTAACAGTTTCATTTGGTGTGTATAGTGGATCACACAATTTTGTATATGGTGTATGAAAACATCCACAAGTAAGCTCTCAAACACTTACTTTCATATATGTTGTTTCTTTATATCATCCATCACAAAAATGTGTGAACCATTGATTATTCTATTACATCATCATTTTTCTTTATTTTTTATTATTTTTCTTTCAATTAAAACAACATTATTTTTTACTATTTTTTTCTTTCCTCTCCTTCCATTTTCGACTTCATCAAATTCATTCATTAATCCAAAAGTAATTCCTAAAGTAACTTAACACTTCAACCTAAATTTTACACCTTCAAATATTAACATTTACTATTAGGCTTAATTTCAATGTTTCTTTTTTAAAAAAATTAATAAAATTATCCTTAAAAATTAAGATTTTTTCTTTTTTAAAAGGTGAAAACTTAATTTAATTGGCAGAATATTAGTTTCATGATGATTTATAAATATGTTATGGCACTATTAATTATTTAGTGAGGAAAATTTTGACTTAATTTAGAAGACGTGTTAGAAGACGAAAAAGATACTGTTTATAGCTACCTAATTTAAAAAATAAACATAAAATCATATAGTAAATACAATAAATTAATGGAACACACTAAAAATTGTCAATAGAAACATTAAGCCAAAAGACAAGATGCTTAAAAATGAATTACATCATCCATGCATTGTTTTCAGTGAAATTAACTGTTATAGACTATGTTAATTTTGTAAATTTAAGACATATCTAATAATTTGACACAACAAAATTCACATGAAATAAAATAATTCTTAAATTAGAAATAGCTTAATCAGGTTATTTATTTTATAGCAGCCCAAAGTGAAGACTTTTCTTCAAATTTTTACAATTGAAATTAATACCAGAGTTTAAGCCCATGGTATTAACAATAAACATTTCTTCATGTAGCTGTTGTTGAAGCTAGCAATAGATTATTATATTAAAATTTGAAGAAAAGAAATAGTCATATGCAGACCAAAGAAGTTCATGTGTAGTATGCACAACCACATGAGATTGGATTAAGGATTATGATTTATGACCGGCTTCTGATTTGACACATTCTTTAGTTTTAGAGAAAGAAAAAGGTTTACGCTATTAATTCTTATCTATATTTTCTCATCAAATTCAAAGCGTTGAAAATAAGACGTGCTTACACCAGTTTCCAATGGGTGGATTTTATTTGCAGCTGCTGCAGATAGACGTGAATCTACCCTGTGACTTAGAAATCTAACTCACCACAGACAACAGACATGTAAAAAAAGCAATGGAATTGTCATATCTTTTATTTCAGTTAAAAAAACTGTTAGTATACACAATATTTGCAGAAAATCAAAATTATAAACAAAGTTTACAAGCCAAATAAAAGATTGTAGATTACTTTTTATTAGGAAAAAACAAGGTGTTTCAATCATATACAATCAACAGATAAAATACAACCACAAGAAACATTAATTAGCATAGATTTTTTCTGATCATCATTCAAGTTTAGAACAAAATAGGGAGCGAAACCAGAACCAAAAGCCCTTCTTTTTCTTCTTTGATGGCACAAGTTTTGTGTCCCTTTTGGTGACAAAATCAGCCATATAGTGCACAACTTCCTGGTGAACAACAATGCGAAAAGCGTTAAGTAAATAGAGAAGGTGACGAGATAGGAACAAGTGAAAGTTACAGTGCGCCTCAAAAGGTTTACCTGAGCATCCAACTTGACCAATTCTCTGGGTGGCACCTCAAGGGGGGTATCATCAGCTCGAAAAACTCTTAACTTGGACAAGAACCTGAAAGACTCTGGTAAAGATTTTATTTGATTATCACTTATATCTAACTCCTCAAGCATTTCAAGATTTCCAATTGATGTTGGCAAGGCTCTTAGGTCCGCAAAGTTCTTTCCCAAGTTTAATTTCTTCAAATTAGTTGCAAAACACAGATTCTCTGGTACAAATTCGAGTTCATTAAAGCTAATATCAAGTTCCTTCAAATTCCAGAGATTACCCACTGTGGAAGGCAGCCTCTTAACTCTATTATACTTGAAAGTGAGAATCTCCAACCATTCAAGCTTCCCAATTGCCTCAGGTAGGCCCTTGAGCTGATTGAAATCTAACCTGAGCGCAGATAGAAATGAGCAATTTCCAATTGTGTGAGGCAGTTCCTCAAGCTCGTTGGTCTCAACATTCAATCTCTTCAAGCTGTTCAAATTCCCAATTGTCTCTGGTAAATTTGTGAACCCATTTGAGCTCAAGTCTAGATCAATGAGGTTTGTCAAGTTTCCGAAAGTGACAGGAAGTGATTTCAATCTGTTGGCGTGGAGGTCAAGATCAACAAGGTTTATCAATTCACCAAATGAATGGGGAAGGTTTATAAGTTGGTTTGAGTGAAGATCAAGCTTTGTTAAGGCCTTGAGACCCACAATGGTTGTAGGAAGAGCCATGATTTTGTTTTCAGATAGGTCCATTTCAGTGACATCAGATAATTTCCCAATTGACACTGGCAACCATTCCATCTGATCCACCAACTTCCCTCTAAGTTCAAGGGTTGTAGCTCCACTACCAGCATAACTTTCAATAATAGTAGCAACTTTCATTAGACTGAATTTCTCAATACTTCCATTCCCTACAAAAGTAAAATAAAAAGTAAAATCAGTAAAAGGAAAAACACTATAGCAAGTCAAGGTTTTGAAAAACAGTCCACGACTACAATTCAGCTGCAACATAAAGGTTTTTAGGGTCTCTGTGACTGCAATGCACACCAGCAATACTTGCATATAAATTCTCGCAATATCAAGGATCGCAACAAACCATGACTGTGACCGAAATTTACAAGTAGCCTAGCGAACTAATTAATTGATAAGTTCTCAAAGTAATGAAGCAACTATGAACCAACTACAGTAAAACAAAAAGTTTGGTCCAAAAGTAAAACAAAACCATTTTTTGCATACACCATACAAACGCTAAGTATAGTTTGTTTTTCTTTCCTTTACATCAGAGAGAAAAACAAAAAGATGTTTCAAATTTTAACCATAATCCATGCATAATAATTGGAAAAAGTTATTTTGACATTACTGTACCAAATTACTTCCATCTTAATAAAATATTATATTATAATAAAACAAGATATTTTTTATTTGTAAAGTGAATGTAAAACAGAAAAGGAAGTGACAAGATATAATGATTCGTAATAATTAGATGAAAGAACATGATCACTGAAACAAAAGTAACAAGTAAATATGAAATTGGGTTATTTCCCATAATACTAACCTTTAGACAAGGAAGGCTGTATCACTTGGAAATGATTCTTCTGTGATTCTTCCTCTTCCTTCACCACTGTTTCACTTGGGTCAGTGATCACAACGAGTTCTTCAGGTAAAGTGGGAAGCTTTTGCTTCTGGGTATCTCCAGAGACCAATTCAGAAGCCCTCTGAATGAGATCACCGAAGGTTTGAAACATCTTTTCGAGCTCAAGAAGTTGAAGAGCCTCTCTCCTGTGTTGGTGGGTGTGGAAAAGTACCATGGTCTTCTTCAGTTGCTGCAGGACAGAGAAGAGGTCTTCAGGGACATCGTGAGGAGGTTGTTGGGTAGAGATTTCGTGGAGTTTGGTTTGTTCCTCGTTGTTGAGGGTATCCACAGTGGACGTGGCAGCTTCCACCTCTTCAATGGAAGGTCGAGGTGGCAGTGACCTATATATTGTGGTGATTTCTTCAACTGTGTCGAGAAAGCCACGTGAAGGTGGTTGTGGAGGGTCTTTTTCACTCTGAAGCATCGTGGCCATGGTTATTGGTATGATGGAAGAGAGGCTTCAATTATAGTGTTGCTTTGTGCTTTCAGGATTTCGCTATTATTTTATTCTGGTTTAGACACAGACAATTCTTGCAGGCTCAGACAGGCTTCGGAGAAAAATAGAAAATAAATACTTTCCTTAGAGAATTGATAATCAATCTCACTTCTCTCCATAGAGAATTTTTCTGAAGTAATTGATTCTTACAAAAACATTTCCCTTGAATAATAAAAATACGTTTTCGTATAAGAAATTTAATAAAAAATTAAAATTATATAATTCAGTTAGTTAAAATTATAGAATTTCATAATCTATTTAAAACTACAATTTTTAATTCTTCATTTCTTATGTATTTTTCCTTTTAGTTGAATCTTAATTAGGTATTATGGATTTGATCTCAACTTGAGTGATGTAGGTTTGTTCTCACTCTAGTTGAAATCGAATCGTCGTTTCTTCAATATAATTTTTTATCTTGTTAGTAAGGTTTCTTTAAAACTAAAATAATTATGATTAATTTTTTACTTATATGTAAAAGGCTGTTTTTCAATGTAGTGTTATGTAATTTTCTAACAACATTAATCAAAGTTTTAGCAGTAAACATTAACGAAATGTTTTGGTAAATGTTAAACATATTGTAAGTAAGATTTTTTTTTTATCAATACAGATTTTTTTTTTCATCAATATTTTGAGATTATTTTTCTATTAAAATAGTTCAAGATTATTTTCCTTTTATGTTAGTCACAATTTCTCAATTAAAAGGTTTTTTTTTTCTAACTTATAAGAAATACTTTTTTGTCAAGATCAAGAAAAGTTTTCAGCTAATATCAATAAAATATTGGCTAAAAAAATTACCTCAATAAAGTAACATTGACAGATTAGAACATAAATAATTGTAATAGATGTAAAAAATTAATATTGGTCGATGTCAATGAAAAACTCTTGTTGATGTGAGTTAAAAAAATATTAGTAATTAACTCTGACTGAAAAACTGCATTGACTAAAGTCAACTCAAAAACATCTTTGAATATTTTTTATTATTAAATATTTTTTAATATTAACATATTTTTTTTTATATTTTTGGAAAATATCTTTTTACATTTTTTTACATTTGAAATATTTTATAAAAAATAAAGTTCAATAAATTTGAATTAATTTATCCAAACAAAGCATTTAAAAATGAATAAATTTAAATCCAAGGTCAATTTAAATATATTAAGTTAAGTTCTTTAAGATTACGAAATTTTCTATTAAAACACCTTTTTTAAATATTCATGATATTTAATAACAGTATGAGATAATAACAAGTCAAAGATAAAATCGATTAAGTATGTCTTAATTGTCTAAAATTTTGATTTTTTTTTAACAATGTTCAAAATTATTTTTTTTAAAAATCTTATTTTTTTAATATCTTCAAAGTAACCCAAGCAACCAAAACATGATTGAAATTGTTGAAAGTTGTTTCCATCATTATCTTAAAATCTCTTAGTTGCCTTGATACTACAAGGAAAATGCATTTTAGTAAAGTGTGGGTCACAAAAGATAAAAGATAACATAATATCTACATAAACTTGACACAAAAATAAATATCAAATCTTGTTTTGATTATGAAAACGGTTAAGCCACATTCAATTTCAACTTACACCATGCTATTCAATTAGGGTTAGGACATATGGCGTTTTTTTTGTGCTTTTGCTCTCAGCTCCCAACCTCTTCATCACTTTTCTCGGTAAGAAACTATAACTCTTTCTCTCTTTATTTTCCCTTTGCGTTTTGATTCAGTTTTCAGATTAAAAAAACTCACTAAAACATAAAAAAAATATTTTTAAAAAAATTAATATATAATTCATTTAATATAATAACTAATTATTTTTTTATTTAATAATTTTGTTATGATGTATAAAGTTAAAAAATTGACATGTGCATAACTTTAATAATAAATTATTCATACTTTCGAATAGTTTGACATATTTTTCTGCTTTTTTTAATATAATTTGATGATAAAAAGAAGGTGCAAGGAATATTGAACACTATTGAGATTTTTATTTACTAAAACACAATTAGGTTATTTGGAACACCTGAGCTTCTGGAACAAAGATTGATAAAGATGTTTCTTTCTCTTCAAGTAATACTTCGCTTTCTTTTCCTTTCTTTATTCACTCTCCTCATTCTTTCCATTTTCTATTTTTCCACCTTTGAAAAGTATTATGTGTAAAAATTCTCTTAGAAAAAGTTTACTTTGACACCACACAGTAAACCTCACACATCTAACAGATAAGTATAATAATATAATAATATTTTAAATTAAAAAATAAAATAAATATAATTAAAATAATAATTTATTAGTGTGTGGAGTGTATATATTTTATTGTATGGGGTATTAAAATATCATCATTCTCTTAGATGCAATTTCTTGCATTCACACTCCCATCTCTGTTTCATTTTACATTGTGTAATTAGTTCACATCCTTGACGATAATATTCATTGTAATTATTTACTTCTTTATGTATTATTAATAAATATAAACATTATGCAAAATATAACATTATTTTAAAGAACAATAAAATAAATTGGCTTATTAAAAAATATAATTAGCGTTGATTTCAAGGGAAATCGACGGAATAATAACAAGAAAAAAAATAAAATATTGCGGCTAGAACAGTGAATCAAACAAATAAAGATTGTTAGCGTCTGTATCGTATATTACGCCATGACCAAATATGTTTTTTAACCATCATACATTAATATGGTATTGATAAAATAAAAAGTGAAAATATTTTTGTATATTTAACACACAAAAATTTATAAACAATAACGAATAATTTAAAAAATTATGTAGTGGTGGGACGAATAGAACTGTACTTTAGTTTGTACTTCTTTACGAGCTGTTAAATCTATCTTGTGTTTTTTAGGGATGAATAAATTGGTTCGTATTCTAACCCTTAATTTTATCATACCAAATAAATACAATGAGCTTATATAATCATCATGCATTCCTAGTGTATTTTGGACGAGTTTATAAATTAATTAATCTGCTTATACCTCTAATATTACTATTAAAATATCTATATATACATATAAATATATTATAACTACTTCTATATCACTTTAATAGAAACTAATTGTGATAATATTCAAAACAAAGCTTAGATATATCTAAAAGTTACAATACTATAAATATATACACTTAAAAAAATCATTAAATAAAAAATAAATAAAAAATTTATAAATAAAAAATAATTAATCACATTACATTAACTAAATTAAATATTATTTTAGAGACTAAAATATTATGAATATTTAAAGTAGTTTTTATTATTAATAAAATTTATAAATTAATTTTTAATTTGTTATTTAATTAGCTACCTAGGTTTTAGTTACTAACTATTTTAAATTCTAAAATAAATATCTAAAAACTTGGTAGCTAATTAGATACTAAGTAGATACCAATTTAGAAAATAGTTTATAAATTTAAAAAATACTTTAAATATTAATATTTTTTTAATCTATAAAATAGTATCTAATTTAGTAACTAATTATTTTTTATTTTTAAAATTGATTTTTATTTATTAATCTAAAATTATTTAATTTTGCAATATGATAACTAGAATAAAGTTAATAAATACACTATTGATGGTTAAGGAGTTATGGATAGTCAAGCCAAAGGTTTTTTTTTTCTTACTCGCTGATGTTTTCAACCTACATCCCTATAATTTTTAAAATTTCACATACATCCTTATTTAAATGGGTGTGTTAGTGTGAGAAATGTTAGTATTATGGTGGTGATTGTTGGTCATTCCTAGTGATTGTGTTTAGTGATGGTGGTTGTTGGTCATTTCCAGTTAATGATTGTGCTTAGTGTTGGATATCTCAACTAAAGATGTTTGATGAAGTCATAAGTCTTAAAGAGAATACTTGGTGACTCATGAGAGTTTAGGTATCTTAGTCTAGTGTTTGTGTTTTGATTTATCTTCTATCTCAAGCATATGATAAAGCTTCCAAGCACAAAACCTTTACAAAAGAGTTAAACGGTTTTTACTTAACTAATTTTTTTTTTCAATCAATTAAAAATGTTGTTAACGAGTTAAAATTTTGTTTCCTAAAGCACTGCAACTTTTTTTAATTGATTGAAACTGCTTTCAATTGGTTAAAATTCTTCTTACCTGAAAAGTACATTTTTTTCAATTGATTATTCGAAGAAACAATCTATTAAAAAAATTTCTCTGATGGAGTTTATCTCTAAAACTGTTTTGAGTTAGATTTGTTTCCATTTTCAGTTTCAACTATTCAAAATCTATTTTAAATTTGACTAAGTGTTTTTTGAAAAATCATCCTGTTATTTCCTTTTTCAACTTGTTGTTTCCTTAACCGTTTTCAAAATTGTTTTGAAATCAATCTTTGTTTTAAATCTATAAAATGGAGGCTTAGTTTCTAATTTGAATTTCTCTTCACTACACACATACATATTGTTTTCAAAGCTTGAGAGAATTCTGAGTGAATTGGTTTTTGGAGAAATTTTGAGTCTTTGAGAGTTTTTGGTGCTTTCACTTTCATCACTTGCTTGAGGTAAATGATTCATCAAAGTGGGTTGTTGTTTGGAGGTCTTTTTTTTAGTCTTATGAATTTGCAGAAAGGTGTTTTTATTTCTTATCATTTTTGTTTTGTAAGATTGTTGTATTTTTATAAGATAGTGTTTCTTGAAGTATAACACTGTTGTAATAGGGTTTTACAGGGTGTGTTCTTAGTTCTTGTAGTGTTCAAGAATTCTTCTTGGTTGTCTTTGTGTAAAAAGATACTTTTGGCTTTGAATTTTCTTAAGAGAAATTATTAATCGGTTGTTTCTATAAACAATCTATTGATTTTCTTATGGAAGTATTATGTTAAGGAAATTTCAACTAGCTATTTCATAAAACAACCAATTGTTTTTCTGTCATTATTGAATATTTTGATCTTTGTGAAAATTAGTCTAAGTCCAATTCGCCCCCCTCTTGAACTTAGACTCCCATAAGGTCAATACTTAGTAGTGGTGGTTGGTGGCTGGTGGTGCTTCAGTATTTAGTGAGTTTCGTTGTTTTTTGTTCTTGAGTTTCAGTTCCAAATTGTGAAATTTAGAGACCTACCAAATTACACAATCTGGAATGTAAATCATTAATTGGTTTATAGTTTGGAACATACAATCCATAATACAAATTGTTAAAAGTACAATCCAAAATACAATTTATTTAAGAACAAGAACGTACAATTCATAATATAAAGTTTGTGATTTTCTTATAAAATAATTTAATTTTTACTTTTTAAATGTGTGTAATTGCAGTACAATGTCAAGTATTACACATTGCTTTATAGTCACTATCTAGAAAATATTAGCAATAATTGTCAAATATAGAGATGAAATCCTAATTTTGGATAAGAAAATCTGACGAAGTAGATAAGTTGTTCGACTAGATGAGTATGATATAATGAAGTTTGTGACAACTTAAGATGAATTGGTGGAGGAGACTATGTTTGGCCTTTTACAACAAATAAGGTAAGTAGAATGCCTGTCATTTGTGTAAAAGTTTTTATAGAGGACACATACTTATGTGTAATGTATATGTGTAGATATTTGGTACATGAGAAGACTTATTCGATTGGTGCATAGGGTGACCTTTGAACTTGGTTTTGTAATTGTCATATTATGGTCTAACAAAGCAAATGCACAACAAACAAGGAAAACATATGTATTGTTAGGTTGTGAAATGGCTGGTAAGTATAGGAACCAACTAAGTATAGTTTTGGATCTAAAAATACATTCCAGATTATACATCCATAATGTATTATGTTTTTTAAATACATTACAGATTTTGCAATTTGAAATGCATTTTCAAATTTTGTAATCCAAAACTACTTTCTGGATTGCACAATAAAAAAATATATTTTGTTTTTTAAATAAATTTCGGAACGTAAAATTCATAATATAATTCTAGATCCAGAAATGCATTACAAATTGCACAAATAAAAATGTATTAAATATATTTTAAATTATACAATTTGAAAACTTCCTAATTACTCAATTCAAAAACAGCAAATACAACATTGAAAACATAATTTAAAAAAAAAAAAACTTATTCAACCAACTTGGTAGGACAAGTACCATGTAAGACACTCACAACCAAGGGATCATGCAATGCCTTTAAGAGCAAGACTGCAAACAACTATAGAAAGGGAGTATGTGCTACTACAGTCAAGATGGAGAAGATGAAGAGGTAGAAAAGAAAAAAAAATGTAAGATTTTTATTTATCTTTTCACTAAGGGTATAATGGATATTTCATCACCATATGGGAGTGCAAGTTAAAAACATTGAGATGCAAGAAGAAAATGATTTTTTTTTATCTTTTCACTAAGGGTATAATGGATATTTCATCACCATATGGGAGTGCAAGTTAAAAACATTGAGATGCAAGAAGAAAATGCCTTAGCTAAAAATGTCTCTCTAGATTTAGGATTTTTTATTAGGTTGTGTTCTCTACCATCCATAAAAATGCAACTAATTGGAAATATATATATATATATATATATATATATTTATTTATTTTCTTGTTCTATCCATATCATTTTTTGAAAATTGCCTGTTCAAATTGAATAATTCAATCCTCCAATTTTTATGAATGTGACTTTGTTCATTCTTTATAACTAAATTTTACATTTAGTGACCTTTTTTTACCATAATAAAGTTGGTAAAATAACTAAACCGCTATATTAGTATTTTTTATATTTAAATTTAACATTTAATAACACCTTTATACCATCACAAAATTGGCAAGAGAATTAAATACATATGTTTTAAAGTTTGATGGCTAATTAATCAGTTTTTAAAACAAAACAAAAAAAAAAACAAAAACATATTTAATCTAAATAAAAATATTGTCATGTTTCAAAACTCATTTTAGTTAGCTTTTTGTATGCATTTAATGCTTTGTTTCAATTTATTATCTTTTGAAGCACATCAGTTACAGTGTTTGATCAGGTTGTGATTTTCTCAAATCATTTTACACTGCAACGAGTATGTCAACAAATTATAGAGTGATACATCGTATATTATAAAATTAAGTATATAAATAGCTTAAACAGAACAAAACTCCATAAATCAGTAAAATCCATCATTGACGGGGAATGAAAGCACAAAACTAAAAGGGGGGAAAAGAGAAGGAAAACATTTTGTTTTCGGGAAACAGATCAACAGATAATAAACCATACTTAGAAAAGGAATTAGGTATCTAATGAAAAGATTTGCACATTAGGGAAAGGAGGTAAAGTTCTTAAAATAAAACAATAACACAATATCATTTCTTATTTTCAAGCCAATGGTAGCAACCAACTATATTTCAGACATTCCATGGGACATTTAAGGTAATGCCAGGACTTAGTTTTTTTATTTATATTGTGAGGTTTAGTGGGACGAGTAACCCCACCGATCTAGTGCACAAAATTATGTAAAATTCATAGGGTATACCTGCCCAAGTCCCATTGTAACATAACTTTTAAAAGAGTTAGGAACTTGCCCCAAATACACGGATTCTCTGTTGGATTTGAACCCTGCAGCAAGGGCAAGCAGCCTTACCTCCTTTTCTTCCATACTCATCACTGCAACTAGCACACATAACTTGGTGTGCACACGGCAAGAAAACAATGGAGACTTCATCTTTCATACATATAATGCATTCTCTGTTGCTATTCACTTCTTTATCTGAAAAATCGTCCAGATTATCTAATTGTTGAAGCAGCCTAGCAATGGTCTCTCTTTGGGGCTTCGTGCCCTCAGAGTTGCTTGTAGGTGAAGTGCTTGATTGGTGATGCAACTCAGCAGACTGAGCAGATGCTTTAAGGCGCGAAAGTTCCTGCTCCAGTCTTAATAGATCATCCTTGTGGCGCTGGAAATCTATCTCTATCTTCAGACGCAAAGCCTCAATCCTCCTCTTATTATTAGATTCAGCTGCTTCCTTAGAGCGCCGTTCCTCCTCAACCAGTACTAAGGCTTCCTCTTTAGCCTTCAACTCCTCCTTCCACTTGACCTGTAACAAGTTATTACACAAAATAAATGCTTCAGCAATATTAGTATTATCACAGAAATTGCAATTTTCACGGAATAAGGATTTAGTAGTGAGGAGAACAAAACAACCGGTACAAATAAATAGCACGGAAATGACAAAACCATGGGTAAACCAAGTGAGAACTCAAAAACAATCAACAGATCCAGGTGTAATAATCATCAATAACTAGATTATACACCTATAGAATATAATTTAAGGATCATCAAGGATTGAAGGAAACAAATTTACAGTATGTCTAAGCTTAAAGCTGGAACCAAATAATCTACATATTGGAATACAAGAAACACTAGTGAATTTGTTTAATTTACATTAATTCAAGTGTTTCATGTTCTTTTAATCACTGCAAATAAAGAAACTTTTGCTTTTGTTCCTAAAAAATATTATCTCCTTTTAGTTTCTTATTTATGAGAAATGTGACAGGTGTAGTTATTGTCCTTCTTTTCCACTTTAGTTAATAATGTTCGTAATATGGATCACAATTGTCACGTTTTCATAAATGAGAGATGATTTTGTTTGTTATGAACTAGAAGCAAACATTTTCCTATTTATAGTGATTAAATATACATTTAACTCATAATTAATTTTAGTCTGATTAGATCAAGGAAGAATATGATAATAAACAACGGAGAGATACATCTCATAATATGACAAAGGGGTGGTTTCTTTTATTTGGATTAGTTTGGAAGAGCATGGTATGGGTGCCAATAGCAATATAAAGTTGAAAATAAGCAGGCAAAGGGCAAAACACATAAATATGTTAAAGCCTCACTGGATATTAGCTCAAATCAAAATAGTTATGTGTGAGTACTACAATACCTTCAACATATCATAAGAGATATATTATCAGCATCTAAAGTGTAAACTTCTTTTACATGACATGACGGAATAAACACACCCAAGCCTCATTTCAATAAAATAAATGTGATCGGAATAATCACCATTGGGGTCTATGAAAACAATAATAAAAACAACTAAAATGAAGTTAGTTTATCTTTAACCAACATTATCCTACTTCCTAAAATATCAGAGGCATTTCTATCCTGGGATGAAGTTAAATCCCATTTTCCATCATGACATAAGCATTTTGAAGATCTCACTCACTTTGAATAACAGTTCCAAAACATAATACCAAAGAGAACAAAATACAAGATTAATAATTTTAACAGAGAAAACCCACCAATTTGGTAGTTAAAGTTATTTGTGTCACCACGTTAGTCCTTAAAATATTTGGATTGCAAAGTTTACCCATCAGATATTTAATTCATCACATTAGTCTTTCAGATATGTAAAATTTCACAATATTGGTCTCCATAAAAGACTAAAGTTACGATAAAATAATCTTTCATGGTCAAATTTGGTGACAGATTATACATTTGAGAGAAAAGATCTCTAAAATTTCACCAAATCTAATCCTTATCAAAGAACTAAAATGGTGTTAAAAAGAATCTTTTTGAGAATTTAGTGACAATTATCTTCGAGAAACTAATTTGATGACAAAATATATGGAGAACTAAAGTGGTGACAAAATGAATCCTTGAGAGACTAATTTGATGATCAAATTTTGTATAGTACTAATGTGCCACATAACTTTGGAGGACCAAATTCCAGAGTTTTTTAAACTTATGAAATAAACACCATCCTCAATCCAGAGTATGATTAAAACCTAAATAACAACAAAAGCTATGCAGCTGTAATTGAATGGCCGATGCCTCTGGCTGCCATGAAAAATGAGAAAAAAGGAATGAAGAAAACAAATGATGAACTTAATTTCTTTTAAGAACACGTTGATAAACAGCAAAATAATTGGGAAACTTACCCTCAAAAGTTAGTTATTGAGGGGGAAGAACCAAATACTTAAATACTCCACCAAGCACCTTATACTACTCAATGTAGGACGTAGGCATCCCATAATAACCATGTTCCTATCATAGCAGTGCCCCTAAGAGATGATGTCTCAATGACTTCCATCCTATGACACTTTACTCGGTGACACTTCACACAACTCCCCGTCGGTCAGAACCCTCTCCCAGTCAAAATCCTTAGTAGATAGATAGCCCATCACAAGACACCAACAACCAGCTCTGATACCAATTAACAAGTACCCAAATACGTGTGGAACCCACCCTCAAAAGCTAGCTATTAAGGAGGAAAATCAAATACTTCAATATTTCACCGAGCATCCCATACTACTTGATGTAAAAAAAAAGGAACACAGAATAATTAAAGAAATATATAGACCGTGAGGTGTAAAGAAAGAACACAGCATACTAATTAAAAAAGAAACCAGAGAGCTGTATTATGATGCAATAACAGAGGGTTGACTGGAAACAACACTAGAAATCCATGGGTTGCCTGAAAATGACACATATCTTTGGAATGACCAGAAATGATTCCAGAAAACTGTGGCCAGGGGCCAGAAACAAAACACAAGTCAAGTTTGGTGTTTTTGTCCCAACAAGGGAGAGTTTAAGGATTTTGACTATTATTAAAAACCCTAAGCAATTCGGACAATAAACCAGGAAAAAACAGAAAGGAATACCCATTAAATAAGTTCAATAACGCACAGAATAACAGGAAGTAAAGAAGGGAATTTGTCCTCGTGCAGAATAGTGGCTGCAAATTTTTTGGACAGAGGCTGCAACCCAAGGCTATAATAGCAAATTGTGGCATAACTAGATTTTCATAACAGTCAGAGGCTTCTTAACTGCCATAGAGCTCTCTTATAATATTCCGTTGATAACTTTTGTCAATAGTGTCCTGAGCTGTCATTATTTTCTCAGACATGAAGTTTGTATTATTAAATGTCTGTGGTGTGTTGTATTTTAACAGCACGCAATCCCATAACAGTGATGCTTATATACATATTAACAAGTATGGACAAATATAGATGTGAACAATTTAAATTGTCCATAGAAATTAAGTTCTTGTCATGTACTCTATCCTGACACAAATGTCAATTATGCATCCAACCTGATCACAACTTCTATAACTCTCTATGCTTCAAAGCATAATGCAATATGTATGAAGTAAAAGAAAAAAGAATGAAAAAAAAACACATTTCATCAGTTTCAAGTCACAATTATCAGCAACTACATTGAAATATAAACGTTGCCTTTAATGTTAGATATGCATTCAATTGCTCGGGTTAAAAATGAATAAAATCCTCAATGCAGAAACTATCAATTTCAATATGACAATAGCAAACTTTTTTTGTTGGTATTTACTGATATCTTTTGTACATAACACCTATGACTTTTTATTTTAATTATAAATATCATTAATTGAGTAAATTTTATCATTTTTGAGAATTTAAATCACGCAGTATACATTATCTAAACTAGATAAAAATTTCAAAATAGTAGTTATCCCACTATGACCATTTTAGGGCTGACCAACCACTATATGCCACTATCCATGATTTAAAATACTGGTGCTTCCAATTGGGGTTTCAACTTCACGCCTTTGTACTACAGGTAAAGTGCACCCATATATGTAGATCAATTTGCAAAATTGGGCTACACTTTGTGGTTGAAGTACGTTATGTCCAATCAATGCAAACATAGGAAAAAGCTCAAAACCATATTTTCTTTTCTTTTTGGTGGTCTGTGTGTGGCCCTGTTAAATATAATAATGGGGTATAAAGAGCAAACCTCAGCTTCCTTTTGATACTGTCTAATCTGAACCAACATTTCTTGTGTCTCTGATATCTTCTGTTTTTCACCAGAAATCTCTTGCTGCAGCTTAGCTTTCTGTTTTTCCCAAGCTAGAAGTTTTTTTAAACATTTTTTCTCCCTTTTTGCAACTTCTAAGCAAGCTGTCACTGACTCTGATGCACTTAATTTGGAAGCCTCCATCTCTGCTTTCATTTCTGCATTTTCAGTTTCTAGTCTCCTCACAGCTGCATTCGCAAGGTCCAGTTGACCACTGGCCTTTCTCAAAGCATTCTCCATCTCTGAGAGCCTCTTCATGGTTGTGTCCTCAAGGGCCGGTTTCCCTTTCTTCAATTTCTGAGTCTCCTCTCTTTCCATCCGCAACATTTTGAGTTCAGTTAGATCACTGCTTAGCTTTCTAGCAGCCTGCATTGCCTTCTGATGAGCCCAGTCTTTTCGCTCACCGACCTGCTTCTCAAGATCCTTAATCTGATGAAATAAAGTGACTATCACCTCATCCTTCTGATCTTCCGCCACAAGCTCCAAATTCTCATCAAGATTCAAATCACGAAATTTACTCAGCACCGAATTCACAGCGTCTTGGTTATCGAGATTCTGTGAATCTCCTCCAGACTGCTCAGCCGGGACTCCTGTCCCGGTCGCTGTAAAAGAATCCAAACTATGTTGTGCAGTACTCCGCCCAGAAATGGTCTTTGCCTGCGCCTGCAACTGCTTGGAGTTTGCCCTAAAACCAGCAGCAAACATTGCAACATTTCTCTTTAATAAGGACTTCATTGAAGGAGAAAGGTTAAACCTCTTCGGAAACTCAATGTCTCTTTGCAGCTGCAAATTCATCTCTGTCCCGCAAGAGAATATCCCATTCACTGGAAAATCCAAGCCTCCCCCATTTCCAAATCCCCACCCTCCATGAAACCTACAAAAAGCCGGTCCCATAACACCAATCGAATTGCCACCACCCTCACCGGTAACCGGAGCAGGGCTCCCAGTGCCTGGCACAGGAATATCCATAGCACTAGCCCTCCCAACATGAAGATCATTCATGAGCAAACACCACATGGCATCACCTTTGCTCAAATGTGGCCTCACCTGTTGCACCAAACACACCAAAGCCGCCACAGAGTACTCCTCTAACTGCCTCAAATTAGAGAACACGGGCTCAGTCTCATCCATATTCCCACCACCACCACCATCACTATTACTATTCAAATACGCCAAGGAATTGTGCAAAATATTTGTCAGCGCATCCATGCCACCATAACAATGCCCATTTCGCAGCATGGCCTTAACAGCAACATCCTCATCGTAACCCAACGCAACAAGCTTTGAGACAGCTTCATTGTAAATAAACTCCAAGTTTTTCAACAGAATCTCTTCCAATTGTTCCTCTGTACAGTAACCCCACCCAGTTTCCTCCACATTAGGGTTTGAATTTGGGCTCGGGGAAGAATCGTTGACAGCCATATGATATCTGAAGGGCTTGAGACCAGACTCGGCTATGGATTTGGATATGGCATCTTTGTCGCAAGAATCCGGGTCCGGTTTCGCCGATCGCGGTCTCCGATTAGCCCTGATATGTTTTTCCCTCATGGTGCAACCCATATGATTTCTGCGTTTTCGTCGAGTTTTAGAGGGAGATGAATTATAGGGCTGGAAAACGAAGGATTGGGTATGGAAAAAGAAGATCAAGATCGAAGCTTGGTTAAAGAATGGTGGGATGAGGATCGAGGGATAGTGGGCGAAGAGGGAGATAGGTGATAAAATGGATTTTGATGGAAAAAAAAAAGAAAAAAGAAAAAGAGAAAGAAAGGGTTGCTGATTGGCTCAGCGTTATTGGTTCTGAGAGAGCTCAGTGTGGAGAATCACAACCTCGATTGGTTCAGCGTCATTGGATAAATGGGTCTTTCAACTCTCTATAAAGGTTAATCCTTTTCTTCCTTTGATTTATTATGGTTATATTCGTTAAAATATTTTTATTTTTTCATCTATCTCTTTAAATTAAGTAAAATTTAATTCAGTGTTTGATTATTTAATATTTTTTAGGGAAATTTCGGCACACTTTTTGTAGTTCTTTTTAAATCAATGACACTTCTATTTTCTCTGTTTTTCCCCAAAATAACTCACTCATTTCTTTCATGATATAGACTTCACAATTT
Organism: Phaseolus vulgaris; assembly: GCF_000499845.2. NCBI lineage: Eukaryota > Viridiplantae > Streptophyta > Magnoliopsida > Fabales > Fabaceae > Phaseolus > Phaseolus vulgaris. Next base: position 46,143,359 of record NC_023757.2, on the reverse strand, counting down.
ACAAGTTTTAATTTATTCGTATCTTCTATTTTAATTTTATCGAAAAATATATGTTGATAGATATGTATTTTAACATATTTATAAGAAAAATAAAAATTAAATAAATATAGATGCCAATGTATATTAAAATTATATATAGAAAATTTTGCTTTCATGAAAATAGAGTATATATTTATATTTTTATAATATTCCTATTTATCTCATCTAAATAATATAATATGTCTGTAATATTTAATTCAATATTTACATATTCATTACAATTATATAATATTTCAAAATATATTCTTCTTAATATATACATAACTAAAAACAAATAAATATAAGTTGTTTTATTAGTTGAAAGTGAAGTTCTAACATCTAAAATATTATTTATTTTCGTATAAATACAATACGATGATTATAAATAAAGAAAACAAACACAATACAAACAAAAGTGTAAGTTAGTTATTTTTAAAACTTCTAATATAAATATCACTATAATAATCAATGTATCAATTCTCATAATTTTTTCAAAAGAAATCAAATATCTATAATGATTCATAATTCATATTTCTCATGTCAGATTTCTACTTACTAATATACACAAATATTTGGCTCTACTTCCGAAAGACTCATGCACTGACTTTGAGTCAAAGATATATACACATGTCATATTATCTCAATGTGAAATTCACACAATTATGCGCATAATAATCTCAATATCATATAACATCATATGACATGGTTAATTCATATGACCTATAAGATATAAGATCATATTATATTTCAAATTGCAAACAAAATCATATGAACCTCTCTCGACTTTCAATACCCGATAATCTTCATATATAATTTCAATGTAACATAAGAATCAAGATATCTCATTCTAGAGGAATCCATGCTCAATGCATATCTTACTAATTTAAACACGGTATTTTCTTTCCTAAAAATATTATGTTTTGATCACATTTTTCACATCTCATATCACACATAATCAAACCATTTAATCACACCAAAGCTTAAAAATTCAATCAAACCAAAATTTCTCCAAAAATCACATCAACCACATAAACTAAAAGATTTTCAATAAAATATATAATTAAAATTTCACATAAATTTCAATTAAAATAATAAAATATAAATGAACCATTATTTCAAAAAGCAAAAGTAAGTTTTTTATTTTTTTTAGCTTGTACAAAAATGAGTATCATCTGAGCGAGATTCTCTATCGCTTGAGTGAAAATCAACTAAAAAATACCCCAAAATTCTCACTCAAGTGAAAATGGACATGAGAGCATCATTTTTGTCACTTCATTTTTGTTTGAACGATAATTTTCTCGCTTGAGCGAAAATAAGTATTGAAATCAGATAGTTAGATTTAAGTGTCAAAATATTAATACAAATTTCGTTTGAATCACTTTGTGTGTGTTATAGATATTCCTTAATTTTATTGATAATTTAAGTCATGTAAACTAAAATATCTAGTGATAAAAAAGTGAAATGATATATATTGCATCATCTAGATGTTGTAAATATTTTTATGAAATTATATATTAAAAAAATGTAAAAAATAGTGGCTTTGGTATTTTTATTGTTGTGTCAACTTTTCTAGAACAAAGTATAGTTTAAATGTGCACAAATTTATGTTTTCTAACTCTCATGTAATCATATAAGTGTATAAGATTTATCATATAATTAGAAAAAAAAAATCATCATGATCATCTAAAAACAAACATTATGAGCACAAAATGTTAGGTACCAAGTAAAAGATGATGAAGAATGGAGGTGAGAATTATGTGATAGAAGGGGAACACCCTTTAATCCAAACTTCAACATGTATATTTTTTTTTATTTTTTTAATACTTGTGTGTCTTTGTTTATAGTTAATGTGAGATCACTCACACATCTCTTATAGCGAGACCTAACCATTTGTGATAGCAAATAACTTGATAATTTCAATAAACTCTGGATAGAATAGACTATAAATAACTTTGATACATGTTAAGGAGCGATTTAGAATGTCAAAAATATTTTGTGAACGTGATTTTGAAGTCGTGAAAAAGGAGAAAGACAATCACTGAAAACGGGAAAAGGTATACAGATTCACGAAGCTAGCCATTGTTTTTTGTCGGTTTTGTTTGAGTTTGGACTGAAAATATTACCAATTCAATCTAAAAGTTTAGACTTTGATATATTTGCTATTTTATTTTTTAAAAATTTGTCTAAGATACTAATTTGTTGTTCTCGTATGACTAAGATAATCAAGCCAATTCCAATATAATCCTCCCTCTCCGTTTTTCTTGAATTCAAACATGATTTTTTTTTTTTAATTTGTGTATTTATTTGAACCCGATTAAAGCCTTTAGTCACGATATAAACGTACCCAAGATAAAAAAAAGGGCTTAAAAAAAGTCACTAATGAATAATTATCTCTAAATCAATAAATTTCCAAAATTAATTTTGAGCAGAAAAGGAAAAAGAGAGATGAAATATTCTGAATATGATCTTCATTGACATATACATGCGACCCAAGTTTTGTGTAGAAATGGGTCCATGCAAATGAGAGCCCGTGAGTGGTTTTATTCCAAAAACATACCGAAAGGGGTGCAAGATATTTTGTGAGGGAATATGGATAAGATGTTGAATTGTGGTTCAGAAGAGTAAGATAAGAGTGAAGAGATAGTGCTTAGTTGGTGATCTGTGGATGGCATACTGCATTCCAAACTCACCATCACTCAAGGGTTGGAAGACAAGCACAAATGGCTTGTTTGGTTGGAACATAGGCAAGAAGAATGTTAATGACAAACCTCAGATTAAATACCATGATATTGATCTCTCTTTCTCAACTTCTCTGATGGACAAAACATTTTTGAGAGGTACTACTACTATCCCTTTTTCTATCTGCCAAATTCTTAAAGAAAACATAGAATCATATTACTACTTCTATTTACTGTTACTATGATTCATCAACTTAATATATATTTGACATAATTTTGATCAGGGAAGGAGCTCAAATGCTGCTACAGGGCTACAATTGATGGGTTCAGTGCAAGTAATTTCCACGAATGCTGTGACTTCAAGGGGCCATGTGTGATAATCGGCTACACAAACAAGTCTTTCAAGTTTGGTGCATTTAACCCTGAAGGGTATAGAAGCACAGATGACTACTTTGATACATTTGATGCCTTCCTATTTTATTGGATAGAACATGAAACTGAGCCCATTATTTTGCCCAAGGTTGGTGGAAGTGGTGCAGCCCTGTTTGATTATGCACGTGGGGGCCCACAATTTGGGGCAGATGGGCTTCTCATAGGGCCCCCGTTGGCCCCAGTTATGGGGGGCTTTGCTGGGCCTGATACCAATTCTGGCATTGGTGACTTGAGACAAGCAAAGTCTAGATTGGGATTGTCTTATGCCAAAAGAGAGGATGGGAAGGAGTCTATATTTGGTGATGAGTCAAGGGCATCCCTTCAAGAAGTGGAAGTCTTTTGTAGTCCTCAAATTGCAAGCTTATACTAGAACTTCATAAGGAGGGTAAGGAATAATACTATTATACTATATTTTGTGCTGTCCACGTCTATAAGGAGTCAATGTCTATGCATTGTAATATTTTGTGAATGAATGAATATGTAATCACTTGGGTCTTTGATCTCATCTTCCACTACAAAGATTCACCAAGAAGTTTATAAAGTACCAATACCTGTATAAATTAACTTCCACTAGGATGCTTTTCACTCATTTCCTTTTCAATACCTCCAGTGGAGAATAATGGTTGAAGGATAATTTATTTCTTAAACAACCACACTTAGAGTATTGCTTAGTGAGGAAAAAGCCACATTAGTACTTTAAGAGTGAATCATATGTTGGTGGCTAGAATCTGCCACAATCTTTATCAGATTATAGGTCGTTTTGAGTTTGAAGAGTTTTGGAATTGCTGCCCCTTTATGAAAGTGTTCCTGAAAATCTATCTTGCATAGCTGACATGCATTAAGATTGGGAATGAGAAGATGCTGAGGGAACAATATGCTTACTTCAGAAGAAGGCAATGTGTCTCTCACTGTTTACTTTTGTACTTCCAATAAATATTAATCATTTTATCTGTTAACTTATAAGATTAGTATTTAACATTTTAACCATTATTTTAAACACTTTTACTAACTAGAAAGAATAAAAAATAGTCATGATAGTGAACGATAACCATCAGATAGTTTATAATATTTTAGAATTAACAAGTGTTGCTCAGGTCAAGATCCCAGCCTAATCTTATTATTCTGGAAATTGTTACAACTGTGTTATGATTGACAAATATAGGAGTTTGGTGGGGCTAATAAAAATGTAATAGTGATAGAACATAACTAAACGCACTTAAAAGAAATGTTGAGTTATACCTTATAAGATATCATTTGTTATGCTTCCATCTGTGCCATAAAAGATGTATTGGAAACATGACAGTGTAATCACCTTGGTATTTTTTTATACTTGGGAACCTCTGTGTGAACAACGGGTATTCAAAAAAATTCTTAATCGTTACACAACGAGCTTTTATGAAACAGACATTTTAAAATAGAGTCAATATATCGTGGCTTCGTGGAATCTTTGCATTGCGGTGCTAGAAGGTTCACCAAGGGCTTCTAAAAGTTATACAGGGGCTAGTTGAGCAGCAATATACAAATATCACCAAGATTGTGAAGGACAAAGTGTTCAATAATGTAACTGATTCTTTGGAACTCGGAGCGGTTGTTCTTATATCTCCCAAAATTCAAACTATAAGAGTTGAGTTTGTAAAGAAACATGCAAAAGCTGTAGCCCAGCAGTTAGTTATGCAAAATTTTACATAATCATAATCCTACTTGTTTTTACAAGTTCATCGTCATGATATGAGATGGAATAAATGAATGTAAACCTTAAAAGTTGGTTTTATAAAGTTAAGTTAGATTTAAAGTCAACTTCTTAACGAATATCACAGTCATTTAGAATCTATCCTAACAAATTTTATTAAAAAGAAAATTAATTATTGGACGTCAATCCACCACAACATCCTAACTGTTTTTGAAAGAGTTTCAAGTAGGAGAGAAATAATGCAGAAATACCTATAATTAGTACATGGAGTTTATTTTCAGATCTAAAATAACAAGCTTTTTAATGAGAAAGAAAGTAGTTATTATAATAGAAAGATAAACGTGTAATAAATACTTTATTTTTCAATGAAAACTTATTAGTTGTTTAAGATCAGTCTTAAGTCATGATGTCAACAAAAACAATAATAACATTGTAATGTGTATATAGTATATAGCAGCTATGGTAAGGGTATTTAAAATTTAAATCACAAATAGACTAAAACTGCTTAACTCGGAGTTAAAGCAGCCTATACAAAGTCGAGTTGCCAAAACTAACCGAGTCATTTGAACAATTAAGATTCTGAAGGTAGTGAAGCAGGTAAATGATGTGGATCTGTTAAAATTTAGAATTCAGAGTCAAAATTAACAGTAGAAAACTAACTTGCAGGATAAGGATTTAATAAGGTTCACTTCAATCATATTTTTAATTAACGTCAGATTAACCATTATTTTTTAGGCTACAATAAAAACAACAAACCCTCAAAAAGTTCCAACTAAAGATGTTATGAATGACTGCAATTAGGACAACCCTTCAGTAAACCAATTATGCTAGACTATTCTTTAGGACAAATTTTGCCCCCACATAATTAGCTAGCAATTTTGGTGGTCACTTGTTTAAGAGTTTAAAAATTATGTTGAATGATATCTGAGAAGGTATGAAGGAACAGAGGGAATGATTGAAAATAATGATAACACTCTACTCATTGATCTACAATTCTTCTTATAATTGAATTATTGAATTGATATGATATTGGTGAATAGTTATTTGAACTGTTTGGTTAGCATATGAGACAGAGGCGGTGGCTTCTGATTGAGTGGAGAAAAAAGCCAAAAGCTGGCACTGAACAGTCATCACAATTAACATAACACTTAGGTGGTGGATTGCAGAACCTAAAGGCAATTCCTTAACACACTCCACTGCTTAAGTGGTAAGGATGGTAGAATTTCTCAAATAGCACCAAATAATGGGTTGACATAATTCTTGCTTACTTCACGAAGTATTCCAATAAAATATTCTTTGGTTAAAGCTGCTGATTTATTGACATCGAATCCATTTAAAAGTCATTAACACCTATCATCCCCCACTAATGCAAAAAGGACAAGCCAGTCGTATCTTGGATGCTCATCAAAACAACTGTACGGTGAAATGTCTTGTCAATTCTAAATGTAGAATTTCATTACCTTTGTTTTTAAAGGAAAAAAACAAAAAATGAAGTGACCACCATATCTGGCGGCTGAGTTGACTGAAAGCTGAAGTCCTGTTATTCACATGCATAATTTCTTTTAGCTTTGTCTTCTACTTTCAGTTTTTCAAAATTAAGCGTCTGCATCATTGTTCATTTGGGACACAAACTATTTTAAAACCGTAATCTTACTGTATTGAAATTTTGACATAGAGCAATATGACAAATAGAATCTATCCCTCAATATTCTCATAGCTTGTTGAACATATATGAAATTCACAACAGGCAAGGAAGCCTTGAGTGAAGACAATCATAAGCACTGGAGTTTGAGTATTGACAGCATTTATATGAAGTTTTCCCATTATATAACTTTGTTTTATAGAACCACACACACAGATGGCTGAATGTAAACCAACTCGGCAATATGGATAAAAGTGATCTTGCCTGGGGATCCTAAATAACAGTGTAAATCATAAACATAATCAATACCACTCCAAGCAGAAAATAATTTCTGCTTGCAACACAAGGTGATTCTACTCATTATTTATCACTCCAAGACATACATTAAAAAGCGTTGTCTCAGAATCCTTATAATGCCACACCAAGTAAAACTGCAGCTAACTAGTCCCCACAAGGATTTATGACAACCCTTAAATTGCCTTCCTGCAACCTCAAATCACCAGCTCTTCTTGGCCTTTAAATTAGTCCTTCATCACAATTTCACACCGTGCGCTGCAAGAAAAGTGAGAGAATGGTCTTCCATTTGTTTTTAGATTCTAAAAGGATCATGGATATGAGATTGAGTTAATTTGATCATGATCTTCATAAGGGACACCTCCTTTTCCGTAGAAGTCCATGGAATTCCATTGTCCTGAGTAAGGTGACATTATTTGACTGAGAGTATCAGCAAATTCAACTTCTCCATTGACATTTGAGTAGGAGAAACTAGATGGAGTTTCCGAATGTTCCAATGATTGAAATTGTGTCCCCATACGTGGTAAGTCATACCCTGGAAAATATTCAGCCACAGCATGTTGTAATTCAGGGTAGTCCTGCAGTTAGGGAAAGAAAAGTCAGTAACTTCTTCAAAAACTACTTATTCAATCTCAACTTTCCTTCTTTGTTCCTACTTAGATATACCTTTGAAGAATCAAGAATCATGTCAGGGGAGATCCAGAAGTTTGAAGGATTGGTTTCCAGAGAAGCTAGGTTAATCTCTCCCATTGGAGGCACATTGTATGGAGAAGAAATTGGGCTTGAATAACGACTCTCATTATTCAGGTGGCTCGCTTGAGAGGAAGAATCACCAGAGTTGCTGAATGGCTGCTCACCAGAGAATCTCACTGAGGTGTCAGTCCCATTGATGGAACTGCTTCCAGCCCTTTTGCCCTTGTTTTCTCCCTGTGTAGCACTTGCCTTCTCATTCTTCTTAATAACCCGGCACAAGGCAAAACCACCCTACAATGACCACAAACAAATCAGCCGAAGTCTTTCAGTATTACCCTCAAATTAAAGCCAACTCATTATAGAAGGAGTTAATAAAGAACAAAGAAGAATCAAAATTCTTTTACTAGTTAAAATTAACTTATACACCTCAATTTTTATTTTGAGACAATTTTTTTATAAAAGTTGAAGTACGTAAGATGTTTTTAACTAATGTTTAAATAGAAATTTATCCAAAATATGGCATGAATATAAATTGTACCAGGAAAGATGGTGTGGGTTGGCCAAGATCATCACAGAGGCGATACTCATGCATGACCCAATCAGTTCTATCTCCTAAAGGGGCCCTCCCAGCATAGAAAACCAAGGTCTTGCGGTACCCTGTAACATTGGATGGATTAGACTGGCACACCACCTTTCTGTCTTTTCCAGTGGCTTTCCAATACCCAGCTTTGGTAGCTCTATTTGTTCTTGATCCATTTGGATACTTGCGATCCCGCGGACAAAAGAAAAACCATTCCATATCCCGTTTTGGAAGGAAAGACTTCTCTGCATTACACACCTCACACGAGTTAGGCTTCTCACATTTCCTTGTGAGAAAAAAATGCAACAAATTGATTAAGTAAAACCATGACTTTTTTTTTACTAAAGGAATCCTATTGAACAGCTTTTAGTTTTACAGCTCAGAATGATTAACCGCTAAAGAAAAAGTGAAGAAAAGAAAAACAGACAAAACACTGCTGCTTTCTTTCTGGTATTCATAAAGTTGCGTTTCACACTGGTCTGGTCCATTTACTATGCTAAACTTGCATCAGAAAGGTTTCTTTTTTACGTGTC